>NC_089585.1:11073788-11793788 GCF_019320115.1 Miscanthus floridulus
AAGTTCCTTTCCTTAGTCACATTCTGTTAGAAAATGGAGTTTCAGTCAATCCAAGTAAAGTGCAAAAGGTTATGGATTGGAAAGCACCGACCATAGTTCCTGAGATTAGAAGTTTCTTAGGACTAGCCGGTTATTACCGTCGCTTTATACCAGACTTCTCAAAGATTGCCAAACCGATGACAAGTTTGCTATAGAAGGATCACAAGTTTGTGTGGATAGAGGAGTGTGAAGCAGCTTTCCACACTTTGCGGAAACTGTTGACCACTGCTCCTGTTCTCGCACAACCCGACATTGAGAAACCATTTGATGTGTTTTGCGATGCATCGAAAACTGGATTGGGCTGTGTTCTTATGCAAGAAAGGAGAGTCATTGCTTATGTCTCACGTCAATTGAGAAAGCACAAGGTCAACTATCCAACACATGATCTTGAACTTGCTGTAGTTGTGCATGCCCTAAAAATTTGGAGACATTATCTACTTGGTAATGTGTGCAACATTTTCACGGATCACAAGAGTCTCAAGTACATCTTCACCCAACCCGAGCTAAACATGAGATAGCGCAGATGGTTGGAATTGATCAAAGATTACAACTTGAATGTGCAATATCATCCTGGAAAAGCCAATGTAGTGGCAGATGGTTTGAGCAGAAAGTCACATTACTTGAGTGTGCAGCCATTACTTGAAGATTAGTTGCTCTTTGGAGAGTAAGATAATAGAAGGCCAGAAAACCGACAAGGGAATATTCCACATCAAAGAGAAAATAAAAGAAAAGCCGTCTCAGCACTTTAAAGTGGATGAATAGGGCGTGTTGTGGTTTGACGACCGTCTTGTGGTTCCCAAGGATCGAGAGCTTGGGAATAAACTCATGGATGAAGCTCACCTTTCTAAGCTATCTATCCATCCAGGAAGTAGTAAGATGTATCAAGAACTAAGACCTCGTTATTGGTGGACCAAAATGAAGAAAGAAATTACAGCATATGTTGCCAGATGTGACACATGTTGTCGAGTGAAAGCCATTCATATGAAACCTGCCGGTATGTTGCAACCCTTGTCAATCCCTAGTTGGAAGTGGGATGATATAAGTATAGATTTTATCTCGGGTTTGCCCACTACTCAAAAAGGATATGATTCAATTTGGGTGATTATGGACCGTCTTACTAAGACCGCTCATTTCTTGCCTGTCAAGACAGAATATCGACCACCTCAATATGCCGAGAAGTATATCGTAGAAATTATGAGGTTGCATGGTATACCAAAGACTATAGTATCTGATAGAGGATCACAGTTCATAGCTCACTTTTGGGAACATTTACACAAAGGCTTAGGAACTAGTTTGATTCGTAGTACCGCTTATCATCCTCAGACAGATGGTCAGACTAAATGAGTGAATGCTATTTTGGAGGATATGTTAAGAGCCTACGTATTGGCTTCTAAGGGATCATGGGAGTCATGGTTACCATTAGCTGAGTTTTCTTATAATAATAGTTATCAAGAAAGCATCAAGATGGCTCCATTCGAAGCTTTGTATGGCAGAAAATGTAGAACACCATTGAATTGGGTCAAGCCTGGAGATAGAAGGTATTATGGCATTGACTTTGTAGAAGAAGCTGAGAAGAAAGTTCATATTATTCAGTAAAATATGAAGGCGGCCCAATCGCGTCAGAAAAGTTATGCAGACAGAAGAAGGAGACCCCTTGTGTTTGAAATTGGTGACTATGTTTATCTGAAGGTCACGCCAATGAAGAAGAAAAGGTTTGGAGTCCAAAGAAAGCTTGCCGCGAGATTTGTAGGACCATACAAGATCTTGGAAAAAAGAGGTCAAGTAGCTTATAAGTTAGAGTTGCCTGAGACAATGAGTATCGTCTTCCCAGTTTTCCATGTATCACATCTCAAAAAGTGTTTGCGTGTTCTGGAGGAAAGAATAGAACCTCGAGGCATCCAACTCAAATCAGATTTGATGTACCATGAACAACCGGTCCATGTGTCAGACACTAAAGAATGTGCTACTCAGAATAGTGTGGTGAAAAGATACAAGATACAGTGGAATCATCAAGATGAGTGAGATGCAACTTGGGAAACAGGAGAATATCTACAAAAAGCTTATGAAGATTTTTTTTACAAATGGTTCGTAACCCAAATCTCGGGACAAGATTTTTATAAGGGGGAGGGCTATAACACCCCGATGTTATGCCAGCATTTAGGCACTGCAATCATGCATATTATGCATCATCAAGCATCCTAATCATACATACCTAATCATGTAAATAATAACTGAAACCCTGCTTCGAAACATATGAAACATGCTTGTGAAACATAAATGTTGCATACACTTGTTTAGGGTTGTTTTTGCCCTAATTATGCTTGCTAGGTTAGTAGAACTTGTTTGGCAATGATTGTAAATCATCTAGAGTTATTTAGCACAATTTTTGGAGCAAAGTTTGTACTCAAATTATTGCCAAATTTTGCTTTAAAAATAATTCTCCAAAAATTAGGGTTTTGAGTTAAAATTGACTTTAATTTTATAATTCAAAGTCTAGATAGAATTGGACTTTGGTCATAAAAGAAAAGATGTAGCGGATTAAATTCTAAGCAACTTTCATTTTTGGGACATTTTCAAAAGATGTCATTTTCTTGCTCAAAATGATATTTGAAAACTGGTATTTGAAAATTTCTTGAAAATATAATTTGAAAATTTCTTTTCTCCCTTCACGGGCCGTCGCCTCGCTTCTCGGCCCACGGCCGAAGTCGGCCCGGCCTGCATCAGCGCCCGCCTCCCGCGCTACGCTCGCCTCGGCCCAGCCCAGCGCCGCGTCCGGCCTGCTTCGTGCCACGCCGCACCCGTTCCCGCTCGCCGTTCCGACAAGCGCCATAGCATGACTGCCACATGGCGGCCATGCGCCAGCGACGCCCATCGCGCGTCGTAGCTAGTCTGCCTCGCCCTCCACGCGTGCGCCTACACCTGTCGAGCAGCGCTGTGCTCTCCACTCCCTCCCTCACTCACTCACTCAGCAGCAGCGACAGCAGTGCGCGTGCCTGCCATCGCCACCGCACGCCGTGCCTTGCTGACTAGCTCGCCCGGCCACCACAGCTCGCCGTTGAACCCTCCACCTCGCCCGCAGCACCGCCACCTCGTGCACCACGCTGCCGACCAGCTCGCCACGTGATTCGACCGGAGGTGAGGCCCAATCGCGCGTTTTTCCTCCGTGCTGTTGCTCATTAGAGCTCGGCTGCAGCTCACCCTGCCGTGGCTAGCCCTGCTCCGCCTCCCTCTCTTCCTATTTTCACGCGCATCGTGCCCACCTCACAATGGCGGAGCTCGGTTGTGAGTCAACGACGCCGCTCCGGCCACCCTTGCGTCGAAACGAGCCCATGCCATCGCTCTGCAGCGCCGCCGCACGCCATGACCACCGGCCACCTTGCTCCGGTGGTCCTCTGGCCTTGCAAGTTGTACCAACGGGTGCGCGTCGCTGTGTGGAGTCCGACAGTGCCAACCATGCCACCGGCAACCTCACCGCCGGTGAGATCCGACCGGTCAAGGCCATCCCCTGCCTTCGGGTGACTGGCCAGTGGGGCCGGTTGAACCGCTGGGTCCCGCCTGTCTGTCTATCTAGAGCGGGTTTTGGGTGAAGAATCGGGCGGCTCTAGCAGATTTGAGCATGAAGTTTAAAAGGATTTCAGAAATGATTTTTCATATTTCTATTTAAATAAATTGGAAAATGTTTGTATACTCAAATTTACTCAAAATCTATTGAAACAAATTTTGCTACATTCCTTGTCACCAGATCTACATGATAAAAATATTGCATGACATTTTTGAGATACTTTTCTGTAGAGCTTTATTTAATCCTTGATATTGCTAATAACTTAAAAAATGTGTAGAAAAACCTATAGGCTTCAGAAAAATATGATTCCAAGTTTGTTAATATTCTTATGTAATGTACTTCCTAGGAAAAATATGTGTCATGCATGTGCTATAGAAAAAGTATGAGGTGTAGTTCAAGTGCCTTTAATGGCTGATTTTTGTTATTTTTGCTAGAGAACAAAATTTGTATAAAACATGCATGTGATAATTTTTGTACAGTGGTTATTTGCTGTGTAGAACATAGGAAAAATATTTCCTCTGTTGTTGGACACTTTTCACAGTACAAAGTATTTTCATGTTCATAATCATGCCATAGCTTGTTATTTTTGTGTAGGATAATCCACTCATTCAAATACCATGAAAATCTGATGGTAGACTACTTAGGGTAGTACTGTGCTATGGTAATTTTCTAAGATTTTTCTAAGTAATAAAAATAGATGTTACTATTCAAACCTATTATTAATTAGGGTTTAATCAAGTGTTGCTTTATGTGTGATTAAGAAATTAGTGAAGCTTTGGTGTATCTTTGAAACATTTAATGAGATGTGTTGACTTAGCATATTAGTAGTAGAAGAGAATGCAGTAGATGACATGTGCTTGTAGTATATGTTCTTGGATGATGTTGACTACCTTGCATTCAAGCATATCTATTATATTCATCTCATCCAATGCACCGATGGCATAAGCACTTACGCACATTACATCATACAGGATCGCAAACCGAGAATCCAGTCATCATACCCGAGGAGCCCGAGGAGTAGCTCGAGGTGCAGCCGCAGGAAGTACCCGAAGCCGACGAGGAAGATGTTGAGGAACTTCCGGAGTGCCCCAATCACCGCCCGAGCTCCTTCGAGAGAGGCAAGCCCTAGAGCATTTTCTTTTGGTTTGCAATTATTAATTCAATGCTTTACTTTAATTGATGCATTACGTTCAGGAGTTGTTTGCAACCGTTGCTGCATTATACCTTGTCTACCTTTGTTATACTATATCCTTGTTACCCTAGTATCCGCAGTCAAGTCAATGCTTAGCTGGTTTAGACCGGTAGAAGTCGGGTGATTTCCTGTCACCTGCGAGCTATAGGTGGTTACCTGGATCTGCTTGGATAACTATGTAGTCATGGTATAACTAAGTGTTAAATGAAGTTGAGACCGGACGGAGACTTACAGAGTTTTGGACTGTAGTGCTTTCCGTCTGTGTCGATTAAGGACCGACCGTTGTTGGGCCTCGAGTCATGTTGAACGCATGCCTTACATTTAGCTGGCCGGATAAAGTACCTTCCGACCGCGAAGCTGGGAGATTATTCGGGCTGAAAAGATTGCCCGCAGCGCACTGTGCCGGAGCAGGTGTGGTAGGACATGGGGGCGAGATGATAAGACCAAAGTGCAGTCAGTCGGCCCCCGAGTACATGTGGTTCCTGGCAAACTCGAGATTCCTGGATAGTTGACTCGGTGATCAATATCTCACTTTAGCGGGTGAGTGAGGTTTGTGTAAGGAATAAATCACCAGCTGGTTAGGAATCGATTCGAATCGTCATCGCTCCTGGATAGTAGATGTCATTTTCTTGCTCAAAATGATATTTGAAAACTGGTATTTGAAAATTTCTTGAAAATATAATTTGAAAATTTCTTTTCTCCCTTCACGGGCCGTCGCCTCGCTTCTCAGCCCACGGCCGAAGCCGGCCCGGCCTGCATCAGCGCCCGCCTCCCGCGCTGCGCTAGCCTTGGCCCAGCCCAGCGCCGCGTCCGGCCTGCTCCGCGCTATGCCGCGCCCGTTCCCGCTCGTCGTTCCGACCAGCGCCAGAGCACGACCGTCGCGTGGCGGCCATGCGCCGGCGACGCCCGCCGCGCGTCGCAGCCGGTCTGCCTCGCCCTCCACGCGTGTGCCTACACCTGCCGAGCAGCGCTGCGCTCTCCACTCCCTCACTCACTCACTCACTCAGCAGCAGCGACAGCAGCACGCGTGCCCGCCATCGCCACCGCGTGCCGCGCCTTGCCGACCAGCTCGCCCGGCCACCACGGCTTGTCGTTGAACCCTCCACCTCACCTGTAGCACCGCCACCTCACGCACCACGCTGCCGACCAGCTCGCCACATGATTCGACCAGAGGTGAGGCCCAATCGCGCGTTTTTCCTCCGCGCTGTCGCTCATCGAAGCTCGACCGCAGCTCACGCCGCCGTGGCTAGCCCTGCTCCGCCTCCCTCTCTTCCTGTTTTCACGCGCACCGTGCTCGCCTCGCAATGGCGGAGCTCGGTTGCGAGTCAATGACACCGCTCCGGCCACCCTTGCGCCGGAACGAGCCCGTGCCGCCGCTCTGCAGCGCCGCCACGCGCCATGACCGCCGGCCACCTTGCTCCGGTGGTCCTCTGGCCTTGCAAGTTATACCAATTGGTGCGCGTCGCTATGTGGAGTCCGACGGTGCCAACCACGTCGTCGGCAACCTCACCGCCGGTGAGATCCGGCCGGTCAAGGCCATCCCCTGCCTTCGGGTGACTAGCTAGTGGGGCCGGTTGAACCGCTGGGTCCCGCCTGTCTGTCTATCTGGAGCGGGTTTTAGGTGAAGAACCGGGTGGATCTAGCAGATTTGAGCATGAAGTTTAAAAGGATTTCAGAAATGATTTTTCATATTTCTATTTAAATGAATTGGAAAATGTTTGTATACTCAAATTTGCTCCAAATCTATTGAAACAAATTTTGCTAGGTTCCTTATCACCAGATCTACATGATAAAAATATTGCATGACATTTTTGAGATACTTTTCTGTAGAGCTTTATTTAATCCTTGATATTGCTGATAACTTGAAAAATATGTAGAAAAACCTATAGGCTTCAGAAAAATATGATTCCATGTTTGTTAATATTCTTATGTAATATACTTCCTAGGAAAAATATGTGTCATGCATGTGCTATAGAAAAAGTATGAGGTGTAGTTCAAGTGCCTTTAATGGCTGATTTTTGTTATTTTTGCTAGAGAGAAAAATTTGTATAAAACATGCATGTGATAATTTTTGTACAGTGGTTATTTGCTGTGTAGAACATAGGAAAAATATTTCCTCTGTTGTTTGACACTTTTCACAGTACAAAGTATTTTCATGTTCATAATCATGCCATAGCTTGTTATTTTTGTGTAGGATAATCCACTCATTCAAATACTATGAAAATCTGATGGTAGACTACTTAGGGTAGTACTGTGCTATGGTAATTTTCTAAGATTTTTCTAAGTAATAAAAATAGATGTTACTATTCAAACCTATTATTAATTAGGGTTTAATCAAGTGTTGCTTTATGTGTGATTAAGAAATTAGTGAAGCTTTGGTGTATCTTTGAAGCATTTAATGAGATGTGTTGACTTAGCATATTAGTAGTAGAAGAGAATGCAGTAGATGACATGTGCTTGTAGTATATATTCTTGGATGATGTTGACTACCTTGCATTCAAGCATATCCATTGTATTCATCTCATCCAATGCACCGATGGCATAAGCACTTACACACATTGCATCATACAGGATCGCAAACCGAGAACCCAGTTGTCATACCTGAGGAGCCTGAGGAGCAGCTCGAGGTGTAGCCACAGGAAGTGCCCGAAGCCGACGAGGAAGACGTTGAGGCACTTCCGGAGTGCCCCGATCACCGCCCGAGCTCCTTCGAGAGAGGCAAGCCCCAGAGCATTTTCTCCCAGTTTACAATTATTAATTCAATGCTTTACTTTAATTGATGCATTACATTCAGGAGTTGTTTGCAACCGTTGCTGCATTATACCTTGTCTACCTTTGTTATACTATATCCTTGTTACCCTGGTATCCGCAGTCGAGTCAATGCTTAGCTGGCTTAGACCGGTAGAAGTCGGGTGATTTCCTATCACCTGCGAGCTATAGGTGGTTACCTAGATCTGTTTGGATAACTATATAGTCATGGTATAACTAAGTGTTAAATGAAGTTGATACCGGACGGAGACTTACAGAGTTTTGGACTGTAGTGCTTTTCGTCTGTGTCGATTAAGGACCGACCGTTGTTGGGCCTCGAGTCATGTTGAACACATGCCTTACATTTAGCTGGCCGAATAAAGTACCTTCCGACCGCGAAGCTAGGAGATTATTCAGGCCGAGTAGATTGCCCGTAGCGCACTGTGCCGGAGCAGGTGTGGTAGGACACGGGGGCGAGATGATAAGACCAAAGTGCAGTCGGTCGGCCCCCGGGTACATGTGGTTCCTGGCAAACTCAAGATTCCTGGATAGTTGACTCGGTGATCAATATCTCACTTTAGTGGGTGAGTGAGGTTTGTGTAAGAAATAAATCACCAGCTGGTTAGGAATCGATTCGAATCGTCATCGCTCCTAGATAGTGAGCACTTAACTTAAGTTACTTCATCATAGTAATGTTAATGGAACACTTGAACAGTTATAATGCATATGACAATATGGAAGTGGTTAATGATCATTGGTTATCATTATTGGCTTAATCACATGTTTGCTCTAGTATAGGTGCAAATCTAGTCAACAGGTTATAATTAATTAACTTGGCAATAATGTTTTTAGAAAGGTTTTTGGAATGCTAAAAATGCTTTCTTTGTAAATGAGTCAGCTACCCTACTATAAAGCTTTCATAATCCTTGGTGTCACTTATTTTCGGTTATGTCGGGTAAGTCTAGCTGAGTACCTTCTCGTACTTAGGGTTTTATTCCCACTTGTTGCAGATGGGCAGATGTATTACGGCTAATGTATCAACTACCTTTATCCTGCGATGGTTGATGCCTAGGACCATGGGCATGGTCATTCCTTACGTCTCGTCTGAAGCTTTTGTTGGAGATGATCATTAGCTGACACTGTATTTGAACTCATTTTGTAATAACTATGTTTAAACTCTGATGTATCTGAGATGTAAACTTTTATGGAATATGTGATGGTGGCTGCTAAACTTATTACGATCTTGGCTAGAATGGAAGTTGGTTTGAAATCCTTCATGATTTCACGGACTACCGGGTTATACGGGCTTAAGTTTGCTAAATTGTCTGCTCTGGCGGATGATTTTCTTACTTAATTTCGTATAATTGGTCGGTTCTGTTACAGTTAGCATCAGAGCATTTGCATCTATGCCTCGGTAAGTGTGAGTTGTGAGAGCATGATCGGATACACCACCGATCTAGGGTGAATGCTTATATGATGCTAGAGTAATTATATGTTCTACGCATGTTTTACAAAGGTATCTCATGTGTGGGTATTCTGTCTGTTGAGGCGATGTCGTCAATAGGACGATGGTTCGGGTAGTTACTACCGTTGTACATGTATCTAGGGATTCGTGTAGAGCGTGTAGATAAAATTTTACTGCTTTTATGCATTCATTAGGAATTGGGCTGAAATAAATCTTCTGTAGGCACATAACAACGCTATCGTGTAGAACGTATTAGTTACGTATTTGAGAGATCGTTTGTATGCCACCGAATTCGTCGCTAGAAATTATTTATTTCATAAGTTTGTGAGAACGTACAACACGTACATACATCATATTAATTGTGCATTTCATTCATGTCATGCATTCCTCCCCTTATAAATTGATTATCTCATTTTGATAAAAGTTGTATCACCTAAAATATGTTTCTACGGGGTAATAAAAGAACTTTTGCTACAGATGGCCCACACGAAGCAGACCGCCTGTAAGTCCACCGGAGGAAGAGCACCTCAACGTCCGTTGGCCCTAAGGGAGCACCACACCACGGACACCTTCTTGAGCGAGTTTGGCATGTCGACCTTGCTTTGGAGAGTGCTCCATGATGTGGGGTACCTAGAGGGTCAAGAGCCGGTGTACTCTTGAAATGAGAGCCAGTTAGCAGAGGATGGACTTGCAGTGGTAGAGATCACGGTTTCTGCTCTCGGTGATGCTCTAGATTGGGATGGTTGGCACTTGGAGTTTGAGGGTTGCACCCCTACTGAGGGTGCAGAGGGAGCAGCTTTCCGTGTCATCAGGGATATCATGAGCAGATTTCCCAGTGAGCTTGCAGCAGCTCTAGCTGGCACTTTTCCTAGGGATGATCTTCGTGATGCTATTTGGGTTTAGCCTTAGGGAAGTGCGTTGGTCAGAGGTCCAGCTGAGGGACAGGCTAGCGATAATCAGGCTATAAGTGTGATGTTCACCGCCATCAGAGCGTATGAGGGTCTTGAGAGTACATACTGGACTTTGACTGGCTTGTGTGGTCAGGATAAGCTCAAGGGGAGAAAGCAGAAGAAGAGACAGGCATGTGCTATAGCTAGTTTGCAGGAGCAGTTGGCTGATATGAACTTACAGCGAGACCAGGCGGTTGAGAGAGGTGATAGAGCTATGCAGCGGGTGCATACATTGACTCAAGCCAACAATAATGCAGACCGCATGATTGGACAATTGGTTCAGGAAAGGAATGAAGCCTGAGACGAGAGGGACCTTCTGCTGCAGAGGGTCGATGAGCTAGAGGAGTACAACGGCAACCTACACGAGGAGTTTCACGCGCTCTACAATGGGGTTGGCCCATATGCTCCACCAGACGCCACTGGCATGGACATCGACGACAACAACGAGGACAAGCCTGTAGTTTCACCTAGGGGCGATGGTGACGTCTCCGATCCCGACGATGGCCCCGAGGAGTAGGCTAGTTACCTTGCGCTAGTATCTAGGTCCTATCGCGATGACCTTTCTTTTGTTGGCATGTAACCTAATGTGTTTTGCTTCGAACTTATGAGACTTGGCATGTGGTTGGAACTTGATTAAGAATGCGATATCTGAACACATAAAAGTCCAGTGTATGTATGCTGGCAATTTGGTTGTATGGACGTGATGTTTGCTGTTGAAGTAATTTGATTAAGTGATGTTGTTTTAATTGGGATGCGATTGTTATGTCTCTGTTTTATTGTATGAATTTATTCTCTCCAGTAAATTTAGTATGACATAATTTTTCCTTCACTCGCAATTATTACAGCTTCACTCAATCATTACTTGTTGCTGAAATATGCAGATGACAAACACTCATCGTACCACGTATGAGGCCGCTGAGACCGGTGCTAATGGTGCGGGGACCGGTGGTGGTGGTGGAAACCACGACAACAACAATGAGCCTCTCCATGAACCGCATTTGCCACCTTCTCCCCCATTTACCCCAGAGATGTTCCTCGCATAGTTGCTCGGGAGTCAGCGCAACGCGGAACAATCCCAGAAGAACATGGAGGATTTTCTGCGTACCATCGCCAACAACGTTCAACGCGGTAACAATCAGGGTGGTGGCCTTGGGGTGAACCAATATAGCAGCTTCAAAGATTTTATGGACACTAGACGGCCAGTATTTAAGGAAGCAACAGAGCCACTCGATGCTGAGGAATGGATCAACACTATGGAAGATAAATTCCGTGTGTTGAGGATGACTGAGGTATTGAAAATGGAGTATGCTGCACATCAGTTGCAAGGACCAGCGGGAATGTGGTGGAAGCACCATCGCACCACCTTCCCTCCAAATGCTTAGATTTCGTGGAGAGAGTTCGCTAAGGCCTTCCGTGGAGTTTATATTCCATCCGGGCTGACCGAGATGAAGTTGGGAGAGTTCTTAGCGTTGAATCAGGGCACCAAGACCATGACGCAATATTTGCATGCCTTCAACAACTTGTGTCATTATGCTCCTGACATGGTTGACACTGATGCTAAGAGAATAGCCAGTTTCAAGAGGGGACTCAATCCAAAAATGATAAAGCATGTGGGTACCAACAACCGCGTCAGATTCAATGACTTCATCAGCGACTGTCTGAAGCAGGAAAAGAACAACAACGCCAGCACCGCAGCCAAGACTCGCAAGAGAGCCCTAGAGGGTGGTCCGTCCCAAGCAAGAGCACCTACGGGAGGTCATCCTCCCTATCGTTCATCTGCACCTGGCGCTAGGTTCAGGCCACCTTAGCAGAGAAGTCAGAATTTCTGTGGACCCCAGAAGCCTTACAAGATGGTAGTATAGTCTAACAAGGCAGCCGCAACCGCGATACAAGGTAGTTCCAAGGGAGCTATGGGATCTGCTGGGACAGTGAGGGGACCCTGCTATAACTGTGATCAACTTGGCCACTTCTTGAAGTTTTGTCCTTATTCGCCCAAGAAGAAGCAGCAGACTTATAATGCTAGGGTGCATAGTACGACTGTGGATGAAATTCCTGAGGGAGAGCCCATAACCGCTGGTAAGTTTTCTGTCAACGAAAACCCTGTAGTTGTTCTATTTGATTCTGGATCATCGCATTCTTTTATGAGTCAAGCATTTGCATAGAAACATGAACAACTATGCACAGAATTGGGTTATGGTTACCGTATAAGTTTAGCAGGGGCTGATGTTTCGAGGGGCAACCCTTGAATTAGGTAGCAGGAAGTTCCGAGTGAACTTGATAGTTATGCCTGGACTAGTTTTGGATGTCATTATAGGGATGAATTGGATGAAGGATTGGGGAGCAGTCATAGATACTAGAAGTCAAGTACTTACCCTTAAGGATCCCCTGGGTGAGGGTACTTTCCAAGTACCATTGCCTTAGAGAACAGACCTTGTAAGTGTTACATGTGCTACTGAAGTTATTCCTATTCAGCAGATTCCGGTAATGTGTGAGTTTCCGGATGTATTCCCCGATAAGCTACATGGTCTTCCGCCAGATAGGGATATTGAGTTTGGAATTGAGTTAATCCTTGGAATAGCTCCAATTTCAAGGCGACCCTACCGGATGCCTCTAGATGAATTAGTTGAGCTGAAGAAGCAACTAGAAGAGTTATCAAAAAAGGGGTTTATCCGACCAAGCAAGTCTAAATGGGGATGTCCCGCCTTGTTTGTGAAGAAGAAAAAAGAGGGCACATTGAGAATGTGCGTAGATTACAGGCCACTTAATGCTGTAACCATCAAGAATAAGTATCCCTTGCCTCATATTGATGTTCTGTTTGACCAGTTAGCCAAGGTTAAGGTGTTCTCAAAAATAGATTTGAGATCCGGTTATCATCAGATCAAGATTAGGCCACAAGATATACCGAAAACTGCTTTTTCCACCAGATACGGGTTGTATGAGTATCTTGTCATGTCCTTTGGCTTGATAAATGCTCCTGCATACTTTATGTTTTTGATGAATACAGTTTTTATGCCAGAATTGGATAAGTTCATGGTCGTGTTCATCGATGACATTCTGGTGTACTCCAAGAACAAAAAGGATCATGAAGAGCATCTAAAAATTGTCTTGACCAGACTTATAGATCATCAACTGTATGCTAAGTTTAGCAAATGCGAATTCTGGTTGAAGAAAGTTCCTTTCCTTAGTCACATTCTGTTAGAAAATGGAGTTTCAGTCAATCCAAGTAAAGTGCAAAAGGTTATGGATTGGAAAGCACCGACCATAGTTCCTGAGATTAGAAGTTTCTTAGGACTAGCCGGTTATTACCGTCGCTTTATACCAGACTTCTCAAAGATTGCCAAACCGATGACAAGTTTGCTATAGAAGGATCACAAGTTTGTGTGGATAGAGGAGTGTGAAGCAGCTTTCCACACTTTGCGGAAACTGTTGACCACTGCTCCTGTTCTCGCACAACCCGACATTGAGAAACCATTTGATGTGTTTTGCGATGCATCGAAAACTGGATTGGGCTGTGTTCTTATGCAAGAAAGGAGAGTCATTGCTTATGTCTCACGTCAATTGAGAAAGCACAAGGTCAACTATCCAACACATGATCTTGAACTTGCTGTAGTTGTGCATGCCCTAAAAATTTGGAGACATTATCTACTTGGTAATGTGTGCAACATTTTCACGGATCACAAGAGTCTCAAGTACATCTTCACCCAACCCGAGCTAAACATGAGATAGCGCAGATGGTTGGAATTGATCAAAGATTACAACTTGAATGTGCAATATCATCCTGGAAAAGCCAATGTAGTGGCAGATGGTTTGAGCAGAAAGTCACATTACTTGAGTGTGCAGCCATTACTTGAAGATTAGTTGCTCTTTGGAGAGTAAGATAATAGAAGGCCAGAAAACCGACAAGGGAATATTCCACATCAAAGAGAAAATAAAAGAAAAGCCGTCTCAGCACTTTAAAGTGGATGAATAGGGCGTGTTGTGGTTTGACGACCGTCTTGTGGTTCCCAAGGATCGAGAGCTTGGGAATAAACTCATGGATGAAGCTCACCTTTCTAAGCTATCTATCCATCCAGGAAGTAGTAAGATGTATCAAGAACTAAGACCTCGTTATTGGTGGACCAAAATGAAGAAAGAAATTACAGCATATGTTGCCAGATGTGACACATGTTGTCGAGTGAAAGCCATTCATATGAAACCTGCCGGTATGTTGCAACCCTTGTCAATCCCTAGTTGGAAGTGGGATGATATAAGTATAGATTTTATCTCGGGTTTGCCCACTACTCAAAAAGGATATGATTCAATTTGGGTGATTATGGACCGTCTTACTAAGACCGCTCATTTCTTGCCTGTCAAGACAGAATATCGACCACCTCAATATGCCGAGAAGTATATCGTAGAAATTATGAGGTTGCATGGTATACCAAAGACTATAGTATCTGATAGAGGATCACAGTTCATAGCTCACTTTTGGGAACATTTACACAAAGGCTTAGGAACTAGTTTGATTCGTAGTACCGCTTATCATCCTCAGACAGATGGTCAGACTAAATGAGTGAATGCTATTTTGGAGGATATGTTAAGAGCCTACGTATTGGCTTCTAAGGGATCATGGGAGTCATGGTTACCATTAGCTGAGTTTTCTTATAATAATAGTTATCAAGAAAGCATCAAGATGGCTCCATTCGAAGCTTTGTATGGCAGAAAATGTAGAACACCATTGAATTGGGTCAAGCCTGGAGATAGAAGGTATTATGGCATTGACTTTGTAGAAGAAGCTGAGAAGAAAGTTCATATTATTCAGTAAAATATGAAGGCGGCCCAATCGCGTCAGAAAAGTTATGCAGACAGAAGAAGGAGACCCCTTGTGTTTGAAATTGGTGACTATGTTTATCTGAAGGTCACGCCAATGAAGAAGAAAAGGTTTGGAGTCCAAAGAAAGCTTGCCGCGAGATTTGTAGGACCATACAAGATCTTGGAAAAAAGAGGTCAAGTAGCTTATAAGTTAGAGTTGCCTGAGACAATGAGTATCGTCTTCCCAGTTTTCCATGTATCACATCTCAAAAAGTGTTTGCGTGTTCTGGAGGAAAGAATAGAACCTCGAGGCATCCAACTCAAATCAGATTTGATGTACCATGAACAACCGGTCCATGTGTCAGACACTAAAGAATGTGCTACTCAGAATAGTGTGGTGAAAAGATACAAGATACAGTGGAATCATCAAGATGAGTGAGATGCAACTTGGGAAACAGGAGAATATCTACAAAAAGCTTATGAAGATTTTTTTTACAAATGGTTCGTAACCCAAATCTCGGGACAAGATTTTTATAAGGGGGAGGGCTATAACACCCCGATGTTATGCCAGCATTTAGGCACTGCAATCATGCATATTATGCATCATCAAGCATCCTAATCATACATACCTAATCATGTAAATAATAACTGAAACCCTGCTTCGAAACATATGAAACATGCTTGTGAAACATAAATGTTGCATACACTTGTTTAGGGTTGTTTTTGCCCTAATTATGCTTGCTAGGTTAGTAGAACTTGTTTGGCAATGATTGTAAATCATCTAGAGTTATTTAGCACAATTTTTGGAGCAAAGTTTGTACTCAAATTATTGCCAAATTTTGCTTTAAAAATAATTCTCCAAAAATTAGGGTTTTGAGTTAAAATTGACTTTAATTTTATAATTCAAAGTCTAGATAGAATTGGACTTTGGTCATAAAAGAAAAGATGTAGCGGATTAAATTCTAAGCAACTTTCATTTTTGGGACATTTTCAAAAGATGTCATTTTCTTGCTCAAAATGATATTTGAAAACTGGTATTTGAAAATTTCTTGAAAATATAATTTGAAAATTTCTTTTCTCCCTTCACGGGCCGTCGCCTCGCTTCTCGGCCCACGGCCGAAGTCGGCCCGGCCTGCATCAGCGCCCGCCTCCCGCGCTACGCTCGCCTCGGCCCAGCCCAGCGCCGCGTCCGGCCTGCTTCGTGCCACGCCGCACCCGTTCCCGCTCGCCGTTCCGACAAGCGCCATAGCATGACTGCCACATGGCGGCCATGCGCCAGCGACGCCCATCGCGCGTCGTAGCTAGTCTGCCTCGCCCTCCACGCGTGCGCCTACACCTGTCGAGCAGCGCTGTGCTCTCCACTCCCTCCCTCACTCACTCACTCAGCAGCAGCGACAGCAGTGCGCGTGCCTGCCATCGCCACCGCACGCCGTGCCTTGCTGACTAGCTCGCCCGGCCACCACAGCTCGCCGTTGAACCCTCCACCTCGCCCGCAGCACCGCCACCTCGTGCACCACGCTGCCGACCAGCTCGCCACGTGATTCGACCGGAGGTGAGGCCCAATCGCGCGTTTTTCCTCCGTGCTGTTGCTCATTAGAGCTCGGCTGCAGCTCACCCTGCCGTGGCTAGCCCTGCTCCGCCTCCCTCTCTTCCTATTTTCACGCGCATCGTGCCCACCTCACAATGGCGGAGCTCGGTTGTGAGTCAACGACGCCGCTCCGGCCACCCTTGCGTCGAAACGAGCCCATGCCATCGCTCTGCAGCGCCGCCGCACGCCATGACCACCGGCCACCTTGCTCCGGTGGTCCTCTGGCCTTGCAAGTTGTACCAACGGGTGCGCGTCGCTGTGTGGAGTCCGACAGTGCCAACCATGCCACCGGCAACCTCACCGCCGGTGAGATCCGACCGGTCAAGGCCATCCCCTGCCTTCGGGTGACTGGCCAGTGGGGCCGGTTGAACCGCTGGGTCCCGCCTGTCTGTCTATCTAGAGCGGGTTTTGGGTGAAGAATCGGGCGGCTCTAGCAGATTTGAGCATGAAGTTTAAAAGGATTTCAGAAATGATTTTTCATATTTCTATTTAAATAAATTGGAAAATGTTTGTATACTCAAATTTACTCAAAATCTATTGAAACAAATTTTGCTACATTCCTTGTCACCAGATCTACATGATAAAAATATTGCATGACATTTTTGAGATACTTTTCTGTAGAGCTTTATTTAATCCTTGATATTGCTAATAACTTAAAAAATGTGTAGAAAAACCTATAGGCTTCAGAAAAATATGATTCCAAGTTTGTTAATATTCTTATGTAATGTACTTCCTAGGAAAAATATGTGTCATGCATGTGCTATAGAAAAAGTATGAGGTGTAGTTCAAGTGCCTTTAATGGCTGATTTTTGTTATTTTTGCTAGAGAACAAAATTTGTATAAAACATGCATGTGATAATTTTTGTACAGTGGTTATTTGCTGTGTAGAACATAGGAAAAATATTTCCTCTGTTGTTGGACACTTTTCACAGTACAAAGTATTTTCATGTTCATAATCATGCCATAGCTTGTTATTTTTGTGTAGGATAATCCACTCATTCAAATACCATGAAAATCTGATGGTAGACTACTTAGGGTAGTACTGTGCTATGGTAATTTTCTAAGATTTTTCTAAGTAATAAAAATAGATGTTACTATTCAAACCTATTATTAATTAGGGTTTAATCAAGTGTTGCTTTATGTGTGATTAAGAAATTAGTGAAGCTTTGGTGTATCTTTGAAACATTTAATGAGATGTGTTGACTTAGCATATTAGTAGTAGAAGAGAATGCAGTAGATGACATGTGCTTGTAGTATATGTTCTTGGATGATGTTGACTACCTTGCATTCAAGCATATCTATTATATTCATCTCATCCAATGCACCGATGGCATAAGCACTTACGCACATTACATCATACAGGATCGCAAACCGAGAATCCAGTCATCATACCCGAGGAGCCCGAGGAGTAGCTCGAGGTGCAGCCGCAGGAAGTACCCGAAGCCGACGAGGAAGATGTTGAGGAACTTCCGGAGTGCCCCAATCACCGCCCGAGCTCCTTCGAGAGAGGCAAGCCCTAGAGCATTTTCTTTTGGTTTGCAATTATTAATTCAATGCTTTACTTTAATTGATGCATTACGTTCAGGAGTTGTTTGCAACCGTTGCTGCATTATACCTTGTCTACCTTTGTTATACTATATCCTTGTTACCCTAGTATCCGCAGTCAAGTCAATGCTTAGCTGGTTTAGACCGGTAGAAGTCGGGTGATTTCCTGTCACCTGCGAGCTATAGGTGGTTACCTGGATCTGCTTGGATAACTATGTAGTCATGGTATAACTAAGTGTTAAATGAAGTTGAGACCGGACGGAGACTTACAGAGTTTTGGACTGTAGTGCTTTCCGTCTGTGTCGATTAAGGACCGACCGTTGTTGGGCCTCGAGTCATGTTGAACGCATGCCTTACATTTAGCTGGCCGGATAAAGTACCTTCCGACCGCGAAGCTGGGAGATTATTCGGGCTGAAAAGATTGCCCGCAGCGCACTGTGCCGGAGCAGGTGTGGTAGGACATGGGGGCGAGATGATAAGACCAAAGTGCAGTCAGTCGGCCCCCGAGTACATGTGGTTCCTGGCAAACTCGAGATTCCTGGATAGTTGACTCGGTGATCAATATCTCACTTTAGCGGGTGAGTGAGGTTTGTGTAAGGAATAAATCACCAGCTGGTTAGGAATCGATTCGAATCGTCATCGCTCCTGGATAGTGAGCACTTGACTTGAGTTACTTTATCGTAGTAATGTTAATGGAACACTTGGACAGTTATAATGCATATGACAATATGGAAGTGGTTAATGATCATTGGTTATCATTATTGGCTTAATCACATGTTTGCTCTAGTATAGGTGCAAATCTAGTCGACAGGTTACAATTAATTAACTTGGCAATAATGTTTTTAGAAAGGTTTTTGGAATGCTAAAAATGCTTTCTTTGTAAATGAGTCAGCTACCCTACTATAAAGCTTTCATAATCCTTGGTGTCACTTATTTTCGGTTATGTCGGGTAAGTCTAGCTGAGTACCTTCTCGTACTCAGGGTTTTATTCCCACTTGTTGTAGATGGGCAGATGTATTACGGCTACTGTATCAACTGCCTTTATCCCGCGATGGGTGATGCCTAGGACCATGGGCATGGTCATTCCTTACATCTCGTCTGATGCTTTTGTTGGAGATGATCATTAGCTGGCACTGTATTTGAACTCCGTGTGAGTGTGTGTGGTTTGAACAAACGGCTTCCGCTACTTTTATTTGAACTCGTTTTGTAATAACTATGTTTAAACTCTGATGTATCTGAGATGTAAACTTTTATGAAATATATGATGGTGACCGCTATACTTATTACGATCTTGGCTGGAATGGAAGTTGGTTTGAAATCCTTCATGATTTCACGGACTACCGGGTTATACGGGTTTAAGTTTGCTAAATTGTTTGCTCTGGCGGATGATTTTCTTACTTAACTTCGTATAATTGGTCGGTTCTGTTACAATCTGCAACACTTGAAACAGATGCTAGCAACATACGCTTTCAAGCTCAACATCTACTTGCTGCTTACGAAATGTAGGCTCACTGTCGTGTGGAGTTCACCGGAGGCAACCGCGTCGTCGTTACCATTGACTAGCGCCACCATCGATCAGATCGACTCCATCTACAATGAGGCCGGCGGGGATGTTTTTGTGTCCACCGGTATCCTGGGCTCCACGCAAGACATGCAACCCCCCGCAGCCGGCGTCGCAGTCTCGTCACCACCGAATCTCTCGCCGCACGATGGATCTGGTGGAAGGAGCAGCGAGACAGAGAGTGGGGGCAGTGGCGCGTGGCGCGCCATGCGGGCGATTGGCGTGAGCAGCGCGATGCAGGTGAGCAGTGCTGCACGATGTGGGCGAGTGGCACGAGTGGGTTGGTCTGGATGGATGGATGGACGCCCGGGTCTAATCATTATTGATGTGAAAAATGTATGCCTTTTGTACTTTGTTAAGTTTTTCTCTCTCTAAAGCACAATTTAGATTGATAAAGTCCCTGCCCTAAAAGAAGAATTTTTTTCTATGGGTAAGTTTGATCCCAAGATCTTTCGGTGGCGCGGCTCTAATCCCAATCCTAAGCCAGGCAATTATCACAGTGTTTTAAATTCATGTTTTGGTAGATGTTGTCAATCAAAGTAATATGTTGAAGACCTTTTCTAATTCAGATATATTGTATATGCACAATAGTGTAAAAAAAGCCTCACGTGCGCCAAGAAAATCTAGAAATTACGAGATTAATCAAAAAAGAAAAGAATATATATAATTGTACTTTTTATGATCACCTAACGGTGTAGATTCACTAGAAAAATATGAAATTAGTCAAAAAAAAGAAGAAGAATATATACCATTGACTTTTATGATGATCTAATGGTCCAGATTTACTAGATTATGAAAATATATGTGATGTTAGATTTTATGATGATCTAACGGTCTACATTCTTAAAAAAATTAATGCTGCATACAATTCATGATTAAATATTTTTTCTTCGCGTGTGGTATTTTAAATTAAACAATGTTCTATCCATATAAAATAAACACCAATACATGTGTTCGCATCGTAATTAAATAATTTCAGCATATGCATTATATACTTGAAACACTTCTCATGTTTCAACGAACCCCTCTTCAAGAAATATGCAAAAGGCATAGAAATCAATAAAGTTTACAGAAAAATTACAATCAGAAGCCATATATATCATGATTGGAAACATAATTTTATGGTAATTATATTAACTTTTGTAATATTTATTTTATAATTAATTATTATCTTAAAATTGATTCTGAATTTAAATCGAAGTTAAAAAATATATCAGTTTTATTCCCATGTATATATTATAAATGAATATAGAAAATCATCTCTTTTCCCCTCAAGGTCTAAAAACTTCCACATTGATGCTAGAAATCAAGATGTAGCCGTCTTTATGAAAAGATATAGTAATAAAAATAAAAAAAAGAACCAAAATACAGATGGGAAAAAACTGATATATTTGCGAGTTAAGGATAAAAAAAACTAGACACCTATACTATTTGCACGAACAACCTTGCTACTTCTTTTTATATTTGTGAGAGAAAAACACTGTTTATTTATTGAAAGTACTGTTGATTTGTTGTGAGAGAAAAACACTCCAAACTCTGAGAGGGACCAATAGGAGATAGATGGTATCCGATTTGGCATGGCCTACGAAGGAGGATACGAATATGATGCAGTGCTGCTGCTGCGTTGGTACTGACAACCGGGTACTGTCTGGGTCTGACGCTGTTCCGCAAGTTGCATTGCAGCCTCTGAATGTTTAGTTGGGGCTAGGGGTGCGTGGGTCTCTCATGCCATGGCGTCTTCTCCTTGGTTTGCATCGCGCAGCAGTAGAATGGGATGTGGCCAGGCAGGATTCATCAAAAGGTAAAAGCGGATCCCCCTCCCCATCTCTCACTGCAGGTCTCCTCAGGATCCCCAGTTCTTCGTTCCTTCAGGGAAGCACAGGGCCGGCACGGCGGCACCACACAAAAGGGGCTCACTTGGCCGCTTGCAAATGCAAATGAAACCCCAGCAGGTACTGGTACTGGCCTACCGTTGTGACTGCTCCACCCTACACGCATTACACGTTATTACTACTAGTATATATCAAAAGTCCCGTTTGAAATCACTGACAATTTTCAGAAACATCTTCTTTTCATTTCATTTTAGGTAAATACCAATGTTACAATATGTTACTACGAACGATAAAAATTTACTGGAGTAGGTAAAGATTCTTGCAGTAACTTGTTGGAAGTATGCAGCCTGTTCATTGATTAGTTTCTAGACTGATAAACCCAGCTGACGCTGATTTATTGTGAGAGAAAAATTTTATTGACTGACTAATAAGCCTTAGCTGGGACCAACAAAACTAAAAGACCGGTCGTTTGTTCCATTCCATGCATGAGCATGATGCAACTTTGTTGGAACCAAGCAGGCAAGGCAACAAAGCACGCATGCAGTACGTAGTAGCGCAGACTGCAGACATATGAGACCGTGTCTGTCCTACTCGTTGACTTAATATTTTTCTCTCACAATAAAACAACTTCAATCGACTTTAATACCAGTCGAACATATTAGCGTATAGGAGGGTACGCGCCAGTCAGCCAGGTGTGTCCTCTACAGTCATAGCTGCACTGTATAGTATTAATTTATTTGTATTTATTTACAACTCCACTGCTGCTCACTGCATGCAGCTTGCAACCCTCTTGCATTGCATCACCCATCGTTTCAATTGATGAATTGAGCAGCCAGGGGGCGGATTTTTTTTCCGTTTTTTTTTCTCACATCAGACCGAAAGAAACAACAGTACAGGATCCATCAGGGTATAGACCTATCATTGACCAGCCTGGCTACTGGCTAATGGCTAGGTACCCCTACCTGCTTGACGCCAGATGCCGAACTACATGCATTATATTAATCCAGAATTCCAGATTAGTTAATCGATCCACTAACAATCGTCAGTAACGACAAACTCGATTGGAAGAAGCTAGCAGGCGGCCGCCCGGCCTGCTGTAACTAGACGTGCTAGAAGAAACAGCTACGTACAGCGTGTCCTTTTCCTCATCGGCGTCTTCGTCTTCGTCTTCCTCCTCCGTCATCGATCTCTTAATTCTTCTACCATATACATCGATCCAGCAGTGCAGAGCAGCTGCGGGACGGAATGAAGCCTGCTAGCTGCATGCGCAAGCAAGCACGAAGCGCATGCATGCATACATGTCCGGGTTTCAGGGCTGCTTCATTAGTCTGTCTACTCGACGAGTATATGCATCATCATCAGTCTCGATCCGGCGATCGATCGGCTACTACGACGAGACGAGTTTTTGCTGATGGACGACCGCGGGGTCGGCGCCGGCGTCGTCGAGCTCGAGCTCGGTGGCGGCGGCGAGGGCGACCATCTTGAGCGCGGATGCGCCGGTGGTGAAGGCCTTCTTGCGGACGCCCATGTACTCGGGCCACGTGACGGCGCGGTACGCGGGGGTCCGGCCGGGGGGCACGGCCTCCCGCAGCGGCGCCACCTTGGCGTGCGGCGGTGGGCCAAGGAAGTAGCCGAGCGAGATTCTGTCGAGGTTCCGGTTGACGACGGCGCGGTGGTATACGCTGTGGAACAGGCCGTTGGTGAGGATGTGGAAGAGGTCGCCCACGTTGACGACGAAGGCGCCCGGCACGGCCGGCACGCCCACCCACCGGTCCGGGGAGTGGCGGAACAGCTGCAGCCCCGGGACGAGGCTCTGCAGCACGAACGTGAAGAAGCCCGAGTCGGTGTGCGCGATCAGCCCCAGCGCGCGGCGCGGGTCCGGGCACCTCGGGTACCAGTTGAGGTGCATGGTGGCGGTCATCGTCTCGGCGATCCTCCGCTCCGCCTCCACGGCGCCGACCTGCTCGTCGGTGAGCCCCAGCGCCATGAGGAACAGCTCCAGCAGCTTGTCCGCGAGGGCACGCATGTGCTTGTGGAACTCCTCCATCACATCACTGTAACAAGTAGTGGTAGTGTAATTAAGCAAGACGCGCAGTAAGTATACTCCTCCTCGTTAGCTAGCATGCTAAAAGGGCTAGGCGTGTGCTTGCATGCATGCATGGCCTTAGACGGGGACGACACGTCGATGATGTATCGTCGTATCGGACTATCGGTGCGTGCGTGTGACCTGCTGTACCAGTACCTGTACGTGCATCATGCATATGCATGGCGAGGCGAGAATCAAAGCAAAGCAAAGCAGCTAGTAGCTAGGCGCGCGCACGTGTGGGTACGGTGGTGTGACCGCGCGCGGCCGGCGGGCGCGGGTGCACGCACGCACGTACCAGAAGCTGGTGTAGTCGTCGCCGGCCTTGGGCCAGAGCTTGCGGAGGTCGGCGCGGAGGTTGGCCGGCGAGAAGGTGTAGCCCTCGGACCACATGCACTTGGAGAAGAAGGAGGAGATGGGCGGGGAGCCGTAGCCGCAGGCGTCCCCTGGCCCACGCACGGCGCGCATCTTGTCGTCCGCCGGCAGCGCGAACATGGTGGCGATCCGGTCCTCCACGCGCGCCAGCAGCTCCGCGGGGACGCCGTGGCCCGTGAGCAGGAACGCGCCCCATTGCTCGGCGGCGCGTGCCACCGCCGCCGCCGGGTCCACCGCCCCCAGGTCCACCACCGGCACGGCGTCCGGCCCCGGCTTGCCGCCGTCCACGACGGGGTGGTCGTGCAGCCCCGGCCAGGCGTGCGACTCCGGCACCCGCCGCGCCGCCCGGAAGTCGAAGTAGCGCGGGTCGTTCTTGAGGTGCGACGGCGTCGGCATGACGATGCTGGCCGATAGATTAGCAGGAATTATGGATCCCCGGCAAGGCAAGGCGGCCGGCCAATAGATTGCAGCAGTGTGCCTAGAGAGGAAGGAAGGAAAGAAGGAAGAAGCAAAGGAAGCTGTAGCACCAAGTGTAAATCTAGGACCTTGCACTAGTGGTATGGCATGAGAGAAGGAGAGTAGTGTAAGAACCAGAGAAGGACATGGCGTGGTATATATAGGGGAGAAGTTTTGGAGCGTAGTGGATCCGTCCGGTCCGACCCATCAGGAGAGAGAAGCACAACACACAACGCAAAGAGCTTTTTTTTTTTTTTTCTTCAGAATTGCTATAAGTCAGTCGGTTGATTTAGCCTCCCGCGACATGTGATTTTGTGGCCGCCAGATCAGGAATCACACGGTCGCGGTGCTCCGTCAGTTGGTTGCGCAAGATGGGCTGCCCGTCTCCACCACATGCTCGTGCTCCAGCGTTCCAGGTCCCAGTCGTCCAGAATACACGCACGTACGTCCGTGGTTGGTCCGTGTACGTCCGCGTCTACGCCCATATATAGCTCCAGCGGAATACACGCAGTATGTACCGTGTACGTCCAACCCACATGTATATTTGTATTTTTTCTAAAATTTGTGAATAATTTGTGAACAATTTGATATATATTTCTCTGATATATGGAATCCATAGAAATAATTTGTAAACTTTTCTGAAAAATTCGACATATATTTGTGTTATTATCAAATTACACCACTATGTCCAATAAATTACACCGAACAAGTCATTGTAAATATAGTAATAATTTGATGTAAATATAGGTAGAAGACATTGTAAGTGTATAGAAAAAATTTAGTTGATAGCAAGGCCAAAAACAACTGAATGTCACGTAGACAGATCCTTTTTTTAAGCCTCTTATCTAGGTACAATTGTAGCATTTGTTCAAGCACACACACATCTACACACACCACATGTGCATGACCAGACTTATAACTATACACAGAGTAAAAGATCACGTCCTTCTAAAGATCACCGAAATCAACGTAGCTTCGTAGGCGACGGGAACATCGTAGACCGCGTCCTTTTAGATATCACCAAAACTAACGTAGCTTCATAGACGACGGGAACATCGCAATCTCTTTGTGGCATCACGTGATAGGAGGCTGTAGATTTTATTCTGAGAGCTTAGTTCCAGTGAGAGACGCAGGTCGATTCGAGGAATCAAACCTGCGCCGGCTGCGTGGCGCCACTTGCGCCGCTAGCCACTCGAGCTGAGGCTCGGTCTCCCAACACAAAGAGCTGGATAACTAGAGGAGAGAGAGAGAGAGGATGGGATGATGCGCAATTGAAAAATGAAATTAAAATTCAGTATTGATGAGGCGGTGGCCTTTTTGGAAATTCAATTCAGTGGATGGAGGGAAATATGGTGAAAGAGACGGAGGGAGGGGGTTGGAGCGATGTGGAGCACGAAAGGCCACCCAGCTGCAGCTGCTGCGACACAAGTGACAACCTGTTCGTTTGGCAGCTCGTTCGTCGTTGGATCGTAAAAAAATACTGCTGTCTAATTTAGTGTAAAAAAAACTATTTTAACTAAAAATTTATGATCATTTATGAGGGAATAATTCTAACCGAACAGGCTGCTAGCTCGTACACCTACTGGGGGGAGCCGGCCAGCAGGCTAGTGGCGGCACTCACTGGCACCCCAATTAATACGCAACATGGAAAGCCAACACGATTATTGCCATCAATCATCATCAGCTTAATTAAGGACCAATTTCGAGGGTGTTGTCGTGTCTCGCACCACGCAATCTTTCACCTACGTGCCATGCTTGCTCTAGCCGCTGGGCTCTCGCTCGCCACATATCCATTTTCACCACCGGTTCTAGATAACGACATTTGGCTTTACTACCGTAATATACCCGTCTGTTCCAAATTATAAGTGGTTTTAACTTTTTTAATACACCGGTTTTGCTATATTTCTAGACATATGTTATATATAGATACATAACAAAATAAATATACTAAAAAAGTCGAAGCGATTTATAATTTGAAACAGAGAGTAGCAAATAATAGGAGACCGTACCCTCGTTTTTTCTCTCTCTCTATATGTTTTCCTCTCGTCCTGTTCTCTCAAAATAGGGGAAAAGCGTACACTGGTTTAGTTTACTATTAGAACTTTATTAGAAGTACTTAAAAGTTGTTATGACCCATGGTGATTTGCGTGTCTTTATAGAGAGGTACGGTGAATCTATGTACATAGGCAAAGTCTCTATTGAGTTGCATCTACCGATTAGTTCAATCCAAAATCTTAAGCTAATGAAAAAAGGTGGACAATTCACTTATACTCCAATATTCATCCTGTTCCATGAAATTAATTAGGGTCTCAAGTAAGCAAAAAATTATCTCTTCATATAAAAAACTATGTCTACACTGAAAACAATAATATAAGAAGATGTGTGATAGTACCTCCTTCCTCAAAAGAATGCAGATCTAGCACAGTGTCACGTTGTAGTACCTTAAGTTTGGCCAATTATAACTAAAAAAGTATTCATGTTTATAATACCAAATAAAAACCATCAGATTAATGACAAAACGTATTTTCATAATAAATTAATTTAAAGACATAACTATAAATATTATTTACTAAAAACTTGGTCAAACGTGAATCACTTTTTGTGGCACGCAACCCATAGTTACATTCTTTTCAGGACGGAGGCAGTAGGTATCAAATAAGAGGGAGAAGATATAATGGGTTGGCTGACAAATATTTTGTAAAAACTATGTTTACTGGTTAGGACTGCTCGGGGCGGTCCGTTCGCTTTAACTTATCAACCCGACTTATCAACCCGACTTATCAACCATGGTATAATATTTTTCTTTCACAACAAATCAGCATAAGCCAACTTATTAGCCGCAGAAACCATCAGCCGAACAGGTGGCACTGCACATGCAACTGTGCATACTTGAGCAACCTCTGTTATGTACTCCCCCATTCCAAATTATAGTACGTTGTTTTTGTTGTGTATCTACAATAATGTATATTCAATTGCATAAAAAAAACTACTTACTTATATAAATATATTTATAAATGTTAAAACGTTTTATAATTAATTTAGAGTCGAAGGAGTATTTTGAAAAGAAAAGGTAAACAAGCTGCCATTAGCAATGAAATAAACTAGCTCGAGATGGGTCCGAACACGTGTAAGAATCTGGTTGGCTCGAGATGGGTCGCACTTCACAAACACCACCGATCCAACAGGCCAAGGGTTGCTGCTTCCGGCGAGTGGCGATCACTGATTAGGTAAGGATCCCGAGGCAGGCGGCGAGCCGCGGACAAACGGGCCTGTCTGCAATTGGCGGGGCGCAGCGCCAGCGCGGCTGCGGTTCCAGAGCTACCTGCTGGCCGACGCCGAGTGCGCCCGCGCGACGGACGGCGCGACGGCGCAGCTAGCTAGCCCACCGGCACTGACTGCTGGATGGTTTCAAGCAGAAACATGACACGTTCCTGTGATTCTTTTTTTTTGTTCTCACTCCAATATTCTATGGAAGGTAGAAAAAAAACTCAGGCCTGTAACAGCGTGCGGCAACACGTTGGCAAAGAAATACAACTAAATGTTCTTATAGCTATGGTTTACAAGGTGATCTATGCAAATAACGCGAGTATCTAGTTTATTTTTTCATTGTACCATTTGGTTTTTATTTGAAAAATACCTTTGCTGATTCATAGTTTCCTTTCCCCCCTAAAACATCATTGAAATTATTACAATGCTACTCGCTTTTGGTGTAGCGATGATAACCCTACTGTGCGTCTCCCCGACAAGTCTTCCTAGGAGGTGTTCGTGGGTGTTTCGTGTGAAGAATGATGTCAAATCGGCCTCATTGACTTGCTAGTCTCAGCCACGTCATGGAGACCTCCCTCGGTTGTGTATATCGGCCGTGTGTGGCCCGGAAGATTTAGCATTTTTCTGATATGTGACCGCATTTATAGCATCAACACTTTTATTTATTTTTTAATCCAGGTAAGCTTTTAAAAAAGACTCTAAATTTATTTATTGTTAATCAAACATGAAGTACAGTAGTTGTCATTTAAGTTACAAACCATTCTAGTACGTCATACTTTCAATAAGACCCATGATGACGAGGAACTCTAGTCTTCAATAACATGCTCGGAGGAATACTATCTAAGATATTTACACGCCTGTCTGAAGAAAATAGCTTGAAAAGTTGCACTTCCTAAAATGTGTCAATTGTTAGGTAGATTTCCACCTCCTTTTCTCGGTCGTCTCAAAAGGATTACTGTTCAGTACCCACTCATTGCTGGTTGCCTGTTGGTATGTATAGATTCATGGACACCTACATATGCATGGGAAAGATTGTGCACCGTCCCCTCTATTACTTGAAAAATACTGTATAGCTTTTTCTAAGAAAAAAAATATACGTCAATTGTCAAGTGTGAGCCGCTCTCTCATAGGCCCCATTTGGCTTACTGAATCTTGACTGAAACTGGCTGAAAAATACTGTTCTGGCTGAATTGTTGTGAGAGAAAAAACACTCTTCTAGCTGAAAAAACAAGCAGAATATAAGGTAAGCCAAACGGGGCCATAGACAAATTCCCGTTTTCTCATAATATATATCTAAACAGTTCTATATATACAGTTGCTCTTGCTTTTTGTCTTATAGCACAATATACTACTCCTTTCATCCCAAAATAAGTGTAGCTATGGTGTTTGGTGAAGAGATGTTAGTGAGAAATTACATATAAACCCCTAAAAGGTGTAATTATTACACTTCGGTAAAAGAGAAAGTAGAAAAGGACAATTAGAGTTATTAGGTGGTCTTATACCTTGAGATGCACTTATTTAGGGATAAATTTTAAACTCTAGAATTACATTTATTATGGGACTGAAGGAGTATGTTATTAGCTTCTGCCTTTTTCACGGAAGATAAATACTCCTCGCTTGGACACCTAGTAGCAGCAGCTAGCAACCTCAATTTCTCAATGGGAGAAAGACAAATTGTCAGCTAAGCTACGTGCGACGCTTGCCGTTTTGTATTGTTTTCTTCTACTTGGTGAATTGAACCGTCATACAAGCAAAGGAAAATTCTAAAATTCTTGAAAGGACGAGTTAGTCACCGTGAATGTCCAATGAGCAAACCGAAATTGCCCTGGACGGTTGTCCCTGCTCTTGTCTTAACATGAAACGGGATCAGCTGTGGCATGTAACTGGGCCGATTTTTTTTTGTTTTTTAGCCTTTTTTTTTTAAAAAAATTACAAATATGTCTCTGGAGGTATGCTTTCAAAATCTGGATACTTAGCTTAACGCCAACATTGGTGACGCCGAGTTTACACGTCTCAACGCCATAGATTTTGGCGCCTCGGTCTTGGGTTCGGCGTAGATATGGCGGTGACTTAGCAGACACCTTGGCGTCGTAGATCTTGGCGCCGAGCTTAGCGCTGTAGATCTTGGCCTGGCGCCGTGATTATTGGCACCAACCTTGGTGCCGTGGTTCTTGACGTCGAGAACGACGCCAAGATCTATGGCGCCGATGTGGTGTTTTAACCCAATGCCCAACATTCCCGCCCGAGCCTTCTTCCTCTTCTTTCTCCTCCCTCTCGAGTTTTTCTCTCCCCACTTCGCCCTACCTCACGAATTGACATATTGGACCTTGAAAACTTTGATTTGATCCGTAGATTTTCGAGAGCAAGATATTCTCGCTCCCTCCTAGTTTTTTTTCAAATCAATTCGGTATATATTAGTATGATTTTTCAACTTAAGAATCGTCATTACTTAGGGTTTCATACAATTTTAATATTTATATTATACAACCGTAGGTTACCAAGGCGTGAAAAAGCTACCAAACCAAGGCAACCTTAGCGGACGTTGTTATGATATGGGTTCATTGTTGTAAATCAAATGGAAAACCCTAGGTGTATGGTTTAATGTTAATTGCTTTCGGTTCTTAGAACAAAAATGACTAAATTGTAGTTATGGCTGGATGACCGAAAATGCCTTCGACCCATTACCTCTGCCTAGTGGTGTTCCAGTGCCCATGTGCTTTTGCGGCGATCCTTGCAAGGTAGCCAAGTTCGATGAAGAGGACACGTATAGGCAGAGGTATTGGATGTATTCCAATTTTACGTTTGAGCCTACACTTCGTCAGCACTGCATTAACAAGATGGTGAGGAATTGATATTTGTGTCATATGACATCTTGCATGATTTTTTTGTTTTGTAAAAATTGTATTTTTTGCAGACCCCTCCACCGCTCTGTGATTTTGAGCAGTGGATCGACACTAAGATCAAACCTGAAGACGAGGAATGGATGCAGACACTGTTGCGGTGGGAGGCAGAGGATAAGTAGATGATGGAGAAGAGACACAGAGAGGAGGCTACAAAAAAGGAGCACAAGAAAGAAGAGGAAATGAGGCGTGATGCTGCGTCCAGGGAGGAGAGGGAGAAGAAGCTTGAGCATGCACGCCGAGCGAAAACAGCAATGGAGGAGAATTCTGATGCCCCGAGGAAGAGAAAGTGGCATCGTTGCACTCAGTAGTCTCCATTACTTGCTAGTTCTATGGTTTATTCATGAACAATATTGTCTATAGTTGGACTTTTTATTGTGTTGTCATGTAATGCACTTTAAGTATGGGCATGCTTATATCATGTACTGCGTTATTTCGTTTGTCGGCACATACTTCTAGTATTATTGTGTTGTTTAATGTGTCATAGTATTGGACTTTTCATTATGTAGTTGTTTTCATTATTTGTGGTCATAATATTCAGTTTAATATTGTGGACATAGTGAAATATGATCACGTGCTGTAAATAAAACCTAATGAAGTAGGGCATTATATAATTCAACACACAAAACATATGAAATGATATGTGAGAACATGTACCGAACTAGGGTACAGAGGTCCTAAACTAAACCTAACATGTCTTAGGTAATTGAATCGAACAACAAGCATAAGAAATGGCATGTGAGAACTTGTACCAAACAAGGGTACATAGTTCCTTCGACTAAACCTAACATGCCTTAGGTAATTAAACCAAACAACAAACACATGGATATGCCATGTGAATAAGATATGGTCATTCTAGTAGTGCGGCCACATAGCAAATTCTGTTGCACCTTCTCCACAGCAGCCTCCCATTATTGGTGGTGGTGGTGACAGAGGTGACGGCGGCGGCCCCTTGTTCTTATAATAGGGCAGGTACAATATGGATCATTGCAGAGTGTCTCCTGTGAACTTGCAACATTGTTGTTGTCGTCTTCGTCTTCCTTGTACCCGTTGCTAACTTCCCTTTGTAGATCGAAGATTTGGTCCTGCAGGTAGTAGATGTACTGCTGATGCGGATAAATTGGTCGAGGATCGACCCACCTAGTGAACCCACAGTTTTCTTTGGACTCGAAAGACTATAATAAGTATGTCATGTGAGTTATAAGGGTATTCAAGAAACTGTTTACACCAAAATTTGGGAAGAGAAATGTGGGAATTCGAAGCTCCCAAAGATCGTGTCATCAAGGAATTGATTGCATAAAAGTCGATATCAGCTGATTCAAATGCAACACTAGAATCGACTCTCTTCGGATGACGCCAGTAGATAACGACAGAAAGCTACGATTGGCGTCGGGAGAAACATGTCGGACTCTACAAAAAGGAAAGATTAGGGTCCAAGTTATCTTACATTAGGAATGTTTTCTCTTATGCCAAAGATTGTAATGAGTCGTACATAAGTAGGACTCATATTTAGATTCCGGGTATAAATATTGGACCTCGGCTATTGTAAAGGACATCCAATCAATCAAATACAAGTTACTTTTTTGGCTCTGTGCCAACCCTTAGGAGTAGGAGTAGAGTAGATTCCGATGAGTTCTTCAATAAGCAGGGCTGCATCGGTCCGGTCGACCTCTGGCTTATTTGTAAGTACCGTCATGGTTTATACTTCTGTTTGTACGGCTGCATCAATCCGGTCGACCTCCACTGCGAACTCTAGTATAAGCTAGTTATCGACACTTATCTAGTTCAAGTACGGCTGCATCGATCTGGTCGACCTCCACTGCTCGAGCTTGATTAAGGTCAAGTTATCGGCTCTATCTAAGGGTGGCGTCCTTTGGGTAGATTCATTAAGTTACCGATCTTGCTGATGTTTTCATTGTTATTAGTTCGCAGCAACATCAACCCGCCCTATCGAGATCAATCTAGATCGGCCTTATATCCTTTTAGTCTGTCGTTTGCCTTGCTACAACACAATTTTGTTTACCTTGAGCGATGAGTTATGTTTCATCGGCTGTTCTAGTTCGATCTTGACTGTGCATAGTATGCGGTTAAGGCATGCATGATCTTGAAGAGGTTTGTTAGTTAGTTAAATATGGTCTATGGTTCACTATTATGGCTGTAACGATCCGGCCGATCCCCACTGATAGCACTTTAGATTGGAGAATACTAGTTGGTAGATTTGTTCTCGATCAGGTATGACCTTAACTGTTTGCTATGCCTGCATAGGCTAAATAGCCGATCGCCTATGCGTTAACGCCTGTAGTGTATTTACATGATTCTGTTAAATGTGAATAAATATATTTACTTTAAATGTTTGATTTTTTGTCTTTATCACAGCTGCATCGATCTGATCGAACCCCACTATTAGAGATAGCAGGTTAGGTCTGATGAGTCCATAGGTTTGTCCACGTGAAATAGTCGATTATTCACACGTTGTAGTCTCTTTTCACCTGAATCAACTATTTCAACCGATTCACCTGAGCCTTCATGTATAGCATGTCTTTCGAAAAGCCTGTTGAAGTATAGATGGTTTTATGATTCTTTTGTTTTAGTTTGTTATTATCATCATAGCTGCCATCAATCTGATCGAACCTCACTGTTGATGGTAACAGATTAGATTTAGAGCGTTTGGAGAATTATTTGTATTAGATAGTCGATTTGTTCGCATGCTATATCCTTTCTCGCTAGATCCATCGGCTCAATGCTTTATACTAATAATATCTACCTAACTGATGATCTCACTTACATCTACGTGTATTGTACTTGTCAATATAAAATCAATCGTTACCCGCGAGCTTTATAGTCCATAACAGCCGATTTCTGTGCGTATCGGCTATTTAGTCGATTTTCCCGTCTGGCTGCTCCCGAAGCGGCACACTTGGAATTGTCTGGGCAAATACCAGCATGTTCCACCTTAAATTACTGATAAACTTTCACTCCTTATCAATTGCAGGGTCAAATTGACTGGCACATCTCGAGAGGAGTTGGCAAGATCGGTTACCCCTGCATTGAAGCCAAGTGGATCTCCAGCTCCATCAAGCAGATCCTTTCGGCTTGCTGTGTACCGACACATTTTCGTGCTGACAAAAACATGTTTAACAAATGAAATGTAATAGCAATTACCCATGCTCGTGGGCATTTGAAAAAGTCACGACCTCCGTCAATCCCCTCAGTGAACATCTGCACTAAGCAGTCCTTACCATGCATGCATTTTGGCCAATCTTCCTTCCTGTTATCGTATTCTCTGAGAGGGCACTCTTTAGCGAAATCACTCTTGCTCTAGGGGGGGGGGTGAATCTGATACACTAGTTCCTCAAAGAAATCAGGCCCAAGAGACCCCTCCCACACAATGAGAGTTCCCTTCGTCCCCCCTTTCCTCTCCCACTCCTAAAACCCTTTCCTCTAGATGACCCTCTAGACATTCCTACTCCAACGAAACCGAATACTAGTTTGGTTGTCCTTTTGATTAGCAATGCATCATAGAACGCATATATATAGGCGGAGGCAGGTTTGCTAGCCATTGTATTGTGCTGTAAATGCTCCTAGAAAGTCTACTCAGAATCACTAAAAAAGCCTACATCGTAGGACACTAGAGAGCCTAGATTCCATGACTGAAAAGCCTGTTCGATTTCAGACTTCAATCACTATTTTGAAGGACACTAAAAATTCTATTCGATGGTGACATGACAAATCACTGTAAAGGCCATTTCCCCTATATTCCATGACTGAAAAGTCTATTTGATTTCCCCTAGATGCCGCTGATTAATACGTACTTTAGGCAAAAAATTTTGCCAGAATTTCCCCTATTTTTATGCCATCCATACACAAATATGAGATGAATATTTAACCTCAATACAACATGTACAAACATACAAATATATGCCACATTCATCTGAAATCATATACATGAGCATATTAATAGTCCACATAGTCCATAATTATTGTCCATAGTAGTTCATATTCAATAATAATAGTCCATACAGTCCACAATAGTTCATAATGAAAGTCCACAAAATCCATAATACTACATAATAACATCTACCACAAACCCTCATCGCCTCCTTGTCTTACCCTTACCCTTGTGACCAAGAGCATCGGTGCCTGGAGTGTAAGGGTCAGGTGGACAGCGTCACCTAGTGCTTGAAGGCTGTGTAGGCTGAGTCGAGGGAGCGTCCTAGAGCTGAGACGAGCCAAGCTCCTCGTGCGTCTGGTCCACCTCATCGTTGTCCTTGTCCTCATCCTCATCCTCGTACGCAATGTCTATGGACCCTGTAGGTGCTTGGCTAGACAAACCTAAGCCTCTTCTGTCTGTAGAAGGAACGTGCACGTCTTGCACTGTGGCTGTCCTACAACCACAATGAGCAGCTACATGGCATAGCCGACGTGACAGTCTCTGTTGTACAAAATAATGTTAACTAAAAGAATTTAACATATTTATAATATATTTCAAAGAATATAATGAATCTTACGTCTAGGAAGCTACGTGTGTCATCGTTCCTGACTCTCGGACAAAAGCGCTCAATGTCTTCAACCAAGCATTTGAGGGTATTGTCCTACAACAAAGTTCACAGTAAGATTGTGGTGGACCTTGAAAAGTGAGGATGCTACTTATCTAGTATGGAGTACTAGTTAATTCCTAACCAGTTTCTTAACTCCATCTGTTGTATTGAATTAAAAGGACACTACAACTCGAAGGTTCCACTAACTAAAATAGAGACCTCAAACGTAGAATGTATTGGTGTTGGTGCGAAAAGTGACCAACAAGTAAATATTTGTAGTTTTGCCATGCGTTGTGATCGGATGTGGCCTAGCACTCAATGACATAGGATTTATACTAGTTCAGGCAACATGTCCTACATCTAATTTTGGTTGGTTGGTGACTTTATTCCTGACCCTAGGTGCTCAAAGTTTGCTGTGGGGTTACAAACGAGCAGGAATAAGAAGGGGGTGTTAAAGGCCCGGTCGGACTCTGAACCAAAGGGCCGAGAGTGACAGGGGCTCTAACATGCGCTAAGTACTGGAGCGTATGCTCTGTGTAGCTTTAGAGTTCTAGAGCTATTGAGGTCCGAATAATCAGCCAGAGAGAGCATCCTTTTTTTAGGAGAGAGCTCATCCCCTTTTATAGTCGAAGGGGATGGGCTCTTACAAGTGAATGAGAGAGAGAATGTATATGTGTGCTACCTAGTCTTATTGCTCACGCTATCGGGTACAAGATGGTCGTTGGCGCCCATAATACTATTTATGTTCAGATGCATGTGGCATGCTTTACCGTGTTCGCCTAGATGGCAAATGTCAGCACCTACAATATTGTAAGGCAAATGTCGGCGCTTACAACACTGTTCATACTCTAGCATGCCTAGAAGGTTGCATAGTGCCCGTATGGCCTGGTGGCACCATCCTAAAGGTGCGCATGGCATGGTAGGGTACGGTCCTTGGTATTACGGTTGACTTTGAGTGCCTTACCTTATCTGCTTTGCCTGATCCCTGGGCTCTCACCGAGTGGACATCCCTAGTTAGTCATTCCCTAGTCGGCCTCGACTGTGTCGGTCGAGGAAGAATCATGAGCAGAGGTCCAGTGTATCCTCGGTCAGAAAAGAAGGTTGGAGTCGGACTATGTCCCCACCTTGGCTAGGCCTTCCAGTTAGGAACCGGATCGTTGCCTTGGCCTGCCATTACGTAACTAGGCTAGCCCAAGAAGCGTGCATTGTTGCTACACCGTCCTACTAGGCTGAGTTTTTGTAGGGAAGCGGGTCCATTGGGGACCCTGGGTTTATGAACCCGATAGGAGCCCCCGAGCCCTTTTGAGACTTCTATGAAGTCGTAAAGGGGCTGTTTATACTCATTTTACGAGCGCAACCAGCGGGTGTGAGATTGTGGGTCACCGTCGGACGAGACGGAGCGCGAACCCAAGCATCGGGCATGACAGAGTAACCAACCCAAGCGTCGGATGTGGCTGAGGGGTCGGGCAAGGCAGAGCACCAACCCAAAGTGTCGGGTGCCAAACCAAGCGTCGGCCATGGCCAAGGGGTCGGGCAAGGCAGAGTCGCCAACCTAAAGTGTCGGGTGCCAACCCAAGCGTCAGGCGTTGCCGAGGGGTCGAGCGAGGCGGAGTCGCCAACCCGAGTGTCGAACATGGCTGAGGGGGTCGGACGAGGTGGTGTGCCAATCCAAAGTGTCAGGTGCCAACCCAAGCATCAGGCGTGGCCGAGGGGTCAGGCGAGGCTGAGTCACCAACCCAAGTGTTGGATGTGGCCGAGGGGTTGGTCGAGGCAGAGCACCAACCCAAAGTGCCAGGTGCTAACCCAAGCGTCAGGCATGGTCGAGGGGTCAGTTGAGGTAGAGTCACCAACCCAAGTGTCAGACGTGGCCGAGGGGTCAGGCGAGGCGAAGTTCCAACCTGAAGTGTCAGGTGCTAACCCAAGCATTGGGCGGGGCCGAGGGGTCGAGCGAGGCAAAGTCTCCAACCCAAGCGTTAAGCGTATCCAAGGGGTCAGGTGAGGTAGAGCGCCAACCCAAAGTGCCAGGTGCCAACCCAAGCGTTAGCGCATGGCCAAGGGGTCGGGTGAGGTAGAGTCACCAATCCAATTGTCGGACGCGGCCAAGGGGTTGGGCGAGGAGAGCACCAACCCAAGCATTGGGTGCGGCTGAGGGGTTGGTCTAGTTTTGTGCATTATCCCATCCACATTTTCCGCAACCAGAGGTGTTGAGATAACATCGCTTGCCTCGATGGCCCGAGCGACGCGCTCGGTGAGCTCAATAACAGGTACATTCGAGTGGAATCTAGGTCCATTGTTCATAATGGGGTCGACATAGCCCTCATGTGGTCTTCCACTTCTCCTTAACCCGCCTCTCGACAGATGCCTGAGCCATTCAAGAGATCGACTTAGGTGGCCCTGGCCTCCCCTCGATGGAGATTCTGTAGGCATGGCTCAAGGTTAGGATCGAACAAGAAGGTTGAGATGACCCTATCCACTTCAGAGTAGATTGGGCAATTGCCGCTGGGTCTCATCTACGTCTTTTCCCTAGCTCTGTTTGATGCGAGGCAACCTCGAGCCCTTTGTGGGCCGACCATTGAACCTTGGTCAGTCGTCGCTCATATCGAATGATGTGACTACCACTTCATGATGCAACGCGAAGCGTTGTGATGTAACAATTGCATATGCAATGCTTAGATGTATGGGATGAATGTATGAATGTATGCATGAGAAAACAAAATAGGGTTTTGGTAAAGTTACCTCGATGGCTCGAGCGATGGGTCTGGAGACCCTATCGGATATGTCCGTATGGAATCTAGGCCCGTCATTCATGATGGGGTCGGTATAACCTACATGAGGCATCCCACTGCTCCTTACCTGTCTCTCGGCAGCCACCCAAGTTGTTCAATCAACTCGGGTGACCCATTGGTCTCTCCTCAATGGAGATTCCTTTGGTGGGCCCTTCCAAATCCTTCCTAGGAAGGTGGAGGATCATTTGCGTGCAGTTGCGCCTTATTTCTCATGCCTGGGTTGCGATAGTGGTGGACCCTGCCTAGGCCACGTCCCACTAACTGGGTGATGTTTTGCTAGGCATGGCGCGTCCCATCAGTCAGGGCCATGTCCCGCCGCATGCTTTTCCACATTAAATATGGGGAAGGGAGAGTTTTTTCCTCCCATTCTTTTGCCTTCCTTCAACCACCGCCATTCCTCCTTCCTCCCTTTTGCCAAATCTATTCGTGTGCCACAACAGTTTCTAGGAGAGAGGAGAGTAGAGCGAGGGAGAAGACTCATAGATTCGTTCGTGAATCCAAGGTGCGATGTCAAACTAGAGGCCTTCCAATGTGGACGAGGAGGTGCTAGTCGCCTTCATCGAGAAGGGGCTGCTCCCATCGAAGGAGGTGACGCATTGGAGGGATCCTGCACTAGGGGAAATTGTTCCACAACCCTAGGCTGACTGAGGTCATCTCCTTTCTCACCTTCCATGAGCACTGGGCTTGGGTATCCCACGCACTGGTTCCTATGTGGGCTCCTCAATGAGTGTGGCCTGGAGCTGCAACACCTCAACCCAACTAGGGTGCTTAACATCATTGGCTTCATCACCGTCTGTGAAGCCTTCCTTAGGATGGAGCCACACATGGACCTCTTCCTGGTGGATCTTCAGTGGGTGAGCCCTGTCCGAGGGGAAGCTGCCTAGAATCGCGCTAGGTTTGGGGGTTTGCCTTACAGAAGAAACCAAAACCATCGGTCCCCTACCCTACATACTCCCCCTATGACTCCAACTGGGGGTGGCATGGTGAGTGGTTCTACATTAGGAACCTAGTGGAAGCGCCATTCCCATCGTTCACCGGAAGAAGGCAGGAGAGGAGGGAAAGCTAGTCGTGGGGTCCCACCGGTCGGTAGATCAAGCTAGAGGTTGTCAAGGCGAAGCTTCAGAGGCTTGTGCAGCATGGCCTTGATGGGTTGCAGGTCTTCTACCCCTTCTTCTACCGTTGGGTCACCCTATTGGTGGAGATAAGGCGGTTGATGTGGGAGTACTCCGGCCCAATGGATCCTGGCCATGCGTCACCGGAGGAGTTGCCAAAGGACGAAGTCTGGAGTCGACTCAATTGGGTGCTACAACTGAGGGATAAAGACTCCCTCGAATGGATGCCTAGACCTCTTCACACCATGAAGCTACCCAAGCTAGTATGCCTCCTTTTCCCGTGACCTTATCCTCCTTGTTTTTGATGTTGTGATTGATTTCGAGTTGGCCATTTTGAGGGGACTCTTGAGCTATAAATCCCGGCCGCATCTTCTGAGGGGGCCAAAGGGCGCTGCTTGGCAAGCTACCCAGAGGGAGGCGGTGCTTTCCAAGAAGAAGAAGAAAGCCGAGAAGGCCTGGAGGAGGTTTGAAAAGGAAAAGGAGATCCGCCTGTGGGTCTGGGTGGGCAAGAGCCAGAGCGACGTGGAGGCAGAGCTCAAGTTAGAGGAGCCCATGGAGATGGGTGGCAATGCAAGTGCCTCCAAGGACATAGGAGATAGAGGCGCTGTTGTGACCTCAGTGGAGCACCATGAGCCCACGGACGCATCCATCGACGGCAAGCATAATATGAAGACGCGTGGCGATGTTCCTAAGTCAAGGAAGCGCGCTACGAGCGAAGACGCCGCCGTTGAACGAGAGGCAAAGTGGGCATAGTTGCCATGCCCTTTAGAGGCATCATCGGCTTCACACCCCTGCTTCGAGTGTGGTGGGGCACACTGGTCAGTCAGGGGGATGTGATCGTTCCCCTACATCTTTGGGGTCAGCGCGCGTGCATGACCCCCAATGAAGAGACGCTCCGTCAGTTACTCTGGTGGTTTCACCACAAGCTAGCGGTCGTAGCCGTTCATGAGCTGATCAGGAACCAACTAGGTTGGCTCCTCCCTTGGTCGATATGAGGGGGCATGGGTCATGACCCGCGAGTGGTCCTCGTCTAGTCGGCTCATCGTTAGTCGGTTGGGGCTTCAGGGCTCTGCCACTGTCATCTAGGTATGCATTCATACTCCCTCCTGTTCTCATAACTAAGTTTTTGAGTGTGACTAACCCACACTTGTTTGATAGCAGCCAGGAGCTGGTGGGACTAGGAATCTCCCCACCACCTGTGCGAGAAGAGTGGAGACCTAGCCTGCAGCGGGTCTCGATGAGCAGCGGAGGAAGCAGGCTGGCGGTGGCGTGACCTTCCCTACCAAGGGTTATGTCTTCCTAGCCGGTTGCGAGTATGGTGGTAGTGACAGCGGCGGTGATGGCGTTGATCCTCATAGTGACGGTGGAGGTCAAGTCGGAGGTGACTCTCATGGTCCCTCCACGGCTGTGGAGGAGGAGAGAAGGGAAACCGAGCTTCGTACCTCACCCAGCGGAGGAGCGCATGGTTTGCCCACCTAGTCGGAGCTGGAGGGGTCTAAAGGAGCCGTGGCTAGGCCAGAGGTGGTGCATCTACCGGTGGGCCATGGAGTCCTAGCAGTGGATATCGCCTTTATCGGTGAGGAGGACACCGGGGTGGAGCCACCGGCCATCCCGCCGTCCTGAGAGCTGGTGCTGATCCGGTCATTGCATGATACTACGATGGCTAGATCTTCCAGTGGGTCAAGGGTGACCCATGAGCTAGTGTGGCCTTGCCCCAGTGAGCTAGGAAAGTCCTAATTCATCCTTCATGACAAGGAGGAGGTGAAGCTCTAGCACCTGCTCGGGGAGAGAGGACTATCGATGGAGTCTGACCTCGCCCTTACCAAGGCGAGGCTCAAGGAGGCTTTGGAGAGGGTTGAGGTTGTCCATCCTGCCATGATAGTTTACTTGCTATGCATTGTAGAGGTAAGTTCTCTATGTTTTTGGTGTTGTCCTTGACTCCTTGGCCTTTCACTGGTTGTCTCAGCATGCCTGCTTCTTGTCACAGGATCTAGAGATGATGTCGATCCAAAAGTCTCGTTTTCTTCGAGAGGAACATGGTCAGATGGAGCAAGAAGCAATGATGTCATGATAGGTCGATGAGCTTAGGCACCAGCTGGAGTCCACCCACTGTGAGTCCCAAAATTGAGCGGCCGAGGCGACGGGAGAGCAGGCGGTAGAACTATGTGTAGTTGAGCGGGCGACTGCTGCCGAGCAGGAACTTAGGGCGGTGAAGGTCCACTTGGCAGAGACCGAGGAAACACTTTAGAAGTCCTTGGAGGTGGAGCGAAAGGCCCGGTTGGACACTGAACAAGAAGTGGTTGCGCTCCAGGGGCAGATGCTCGGGGCAGAGGAGTTGAACGCTCGACTGCTCGAGAGGGTGACCCGGTAAAAGTGCATTTGCCCCCTATGTGGGTTTTGGTGTATTAATGACATCCAAATTAGGGACTAATGTGATCTTAATGAGATATGTTGCAGCTATTAGTTCCATGAAAGATTCAAAGAGTTGATAAAGATGAAATGGTATCCCTCAATTCTTGAAGTTGTAAAGGCGGACGAATTCAAAATGATCTCCAAAGGTTTTAATTTTGTTTTTGAGTTTAGGATCCGCCGCACTATAAAGAGGGATGCAAGTTTAGTTGGTCTGAGGAAGATAGAGTGCTCAAGCATTTAAATAAAATCAAAAGAGAGTCACTCTAGCACTTCACGAGCACATAGAATTATTTTCTGTGACTTTCAGTGTTGGAAGTCCCGACCTAAGCCAGGAGTCCTGGCACGTGTGCTTCTGACTGCTCGCTGTCTGTGCACATCGGAAGTCCCGACGTTCGCCGGGAGTTCCGACCGTCAGAAGTCCCGACGTTCGCCGGGAGTTCCGACACTGACCTGACCCAAGCCGGGAGTCCCGGCCTCAGCAGTGCTGGCTGTTTAATTAACTGTGCACGTCGGAAGTCCCAACGTTCGTCAGGAGTTCCGATCGTCGGAAGTCCCAACGTTTGTCGGGAGTTCCGACACTGACTTTCACCCGTGGACTTCTGACCCCTTGGGAACAGTATTTTTTGCCAACGTCGGAAGTCCCAGGATCTGCGTCGGGACTCCCGACGTAGATCTGAACGGTTGGATTTTCACTTGGAGTATAAATACTTCTCTCTTCACTTCTAACCGTTACGGACTCATTTCACAGTTGACTCACTTCGTGCTGAACAGCTCCCAAGCAACCAAAGCACCCCTCTCCTTTCCCCTTTGCTCCAATCTTTGATTCCCTTAGTTTTTGAGTAAAAGGAGAGTGGATTAAGTGAGAGCATCACTTTGGAAAGCTTGAGCATTTGATTTCTTCGTCAAGCCGGTTGTGTTTGCGTCTATTACTCTTGGGGCTTTGCCCAAGAGCTTCCATCTTGTGGAAGAGCCTTGGGAAGTTTGTATCACCCTTTGATTTCTTAGTGGAAAGCTCAAGTGACCTTTGTGGTCGCTTTGAGAGAGGCAAGGAGGTGGAAAAGACTCCGACCTTAGTGGTCACCTCAATAACAAAGACGTAGGAGCTCCTTTGTGGGGTTGCCGAACCTCGGGATAAATCCTTGTGTCCCGCGTGCTTGTTGTTGTTGTGATTGCTTGAGATTACTTGTATGTGTTTGTCTCTTTGTCTCCAAAATCTCTATTTTAGGGTTTGGACTCGATCTATGGTTTGGAGGCTTTACGGCGTCAAGGGAGTGACCCAACATCTTCACCAAACCACTAGGAAGTGAGGTTGTAAGTTTATTTATCCACAAAGTTAAATTTGGCACTGCTTTTGTAGTTCACGTAGGCGTCGGAACTGCTGACGTTTGCACCGGAACTTCTGACAACGTCGGGAGTTCCGACCCAAACGTCAGGACTTCTAACAGTGGCTGACAGATTTGAACTTAGCATTTGCAGTAAATTTTTAGATACGCCTATTCACCCCCCCTCTAGGCATTGTTAGATCCTTTCAATTGGTATCAGAGCAAGGTCTTCTCTTTGTGTTTCACCACGTGAGAAGAAACAATGTCGGAGACCGACAAGATGCAAGACGTTGCCATTGAAATGGCCAAGAAAATAGCTGAAGAGTTGATGAGTGCTCAAGTCAAGCTCTTTCAAGATGAAATGAAAAAGATGCAAGAAGAGATGAGCAAGTTGAAGGACGAATTGAGCAAGAAGGTTGATGATGCAATAAGTGGCAAGAATGATGTTAGTGACAAGAATGAAGCAAACAAAGATGCCGCTAGTGATGTTGGAGCCGGTGAGCTTGCTCATGGAAAAGGAATATATTCACACATGAGTTTTGACTATGGACAAATCATGAAAGGTTCAACACTACATACTCCGTCCGTCAATATTGGCAAGCCACCTCACTTTGATGGAACAAGATACACCGATTGGTCTTACAAGATGAAGATGCATCTAATAGCCTCAAGACTTTGGGAAGTTGTGGATGTTGGTGTGTTGATTCCTACCAATGAAGATAGAGAGATAACTCCAAAAGAAGTGCACAACCTCCATCAAAATGCACAAGCCATAGCATTGCTTGTGTCAAGCCTAGCTCCGGATGAGTTTAGAAAAGTGAATGGAATGGAAAGTGCAAAGCAAATTTGGGATACTTTGAAAGTATCATTTGAAGGAGATAAAAGTGTGAGAAAAGGCAACATAGAGTTACTTCATGGTGAATTGGAAAGATTTGTATTCTTACAAAATGAAACAACACAATCCATGTTTGATAGGCTCATGGCATTGGTCAACCGCATAAGAGCTCTTGGTAGCAACGAATGGGATGACAACAAAGTTGCTAGAAAGATGTTGAGAACCTATAGAGCCAAGAACAACATGCTAGCATCCGTGATCATGGAAAGGCCCGGTTATGATGAGATGACACCTCAAGAAGTTCTTTCAAAGCTCAAGCATCATGAGTGTCTAGATGAAGATGCAATCAATGCTCACAATCAAAATCCTAATGCAATGGGATTCAACAAAAGTGCCGCCCTTAAAGCAACTCAACAACATGAAGGTTCAAGTCAAGAAAAGAAGAAGAAAGTGAAGGATGAATCCTCAAGTGGAGAAGAAGATTCTGATGCGGAGGTTGCATTTGTGATTAGAAATCTTAGAAAGTTTATGAAGAAGACAAGCAACTGCAAGACCTATGGTAATGGTAAGAGAAGGTTCAAAAAGAGATTTTGTTATGGATGTGGTCAAGTTGGTCACTTCATAGCCAATTGTCCTAATGAGAAAAAGAAGCACAAGCATGACAAGGATGAAGATAAGAAGAACAAAGGCAAGAAGAGAGGTGAAGCTCATCTTGGGGAAGAATGAGAGTCAAGTGATAGCAACTCAAGTGATGATGAGAAGAAGAAGAAGGGAGCCGCAAACATCACCATCCACCACTCTTCTTCACCGACCATGATCTTCCCCGACTCAACTTCACCACCAAAACTCTTCTCCAACCTATCTTCACCACCGAGGCTTTTCTCCAACCTCATCGACAACGACTACTATACCCCAACTTGTCTCATGGCAAAAGGGGAGAAGGTACATACTACACCCATTTCCTCTAGTGATGAGTATGATAGTTGTGATGATAACATAGATGAAATTGAAGCAACCATGATAAAGAAATTTGGTAAAAAGGCCTTCACTAAAATAAAAATGCTAATGAAGAAACTAGAGAAGAGGGATAGATGCTTAGAGTTGCAAGGAGATATAATTACTCAAGAGAGAGAGAGAAACCTTGCACTTGAAGCATCTATCGCCGAGGAAAAGATGAAGGTTGAGAAGTTAACCGTTGAATTGTCTTTAGCCAATGACTCAATTGGGAAATTGACTAAGGAACATTCCTCGGTTAATGATCAAATAGCTAGCCTTAAGAATGAAAAGAGTATAGCTCAAGAAAGCCTCACAAGCTTGAAAGAAAAATATCAAAATCTTGAGCTAAACTATAGTACTCTTTGGGCTAGCACTTCAACTTCTTCTAAGGCAACCGAAGTCTCTAATGTCTCCACTAGTGATAGTTGTAAAAGATGCTATAAAATTAATGTAAATGCATATGCAACTAACCTTGTTGAGTTAGAGAAGAAAAACAAGGAGATTCATAGGTTGGAGATGATATTGAAAAATGGGTGTAAGTGTCAAGAGCAATCAAACAAGACTATATACAAGTCATCAAGGCACCCATCAATCAAGGAAGGCATTGGCTACAATAGGTATGATGGAAAGGCCAATGGAAGGAATATGATAAATGGTGTGCCTTGTGTGAAGTTCAACAAGGGTGTTGCTCTTGATGAGCTTATATGCAAGGCCAACAACAAGGTATACATTCCAAAGATCCAACCTACAAATACCAAGACAAGCAAGACAAAGCAATCCGTTGTCCTCAAGCCACAAGCACCACTTCCACGATGCTATGCTAGTGACTATATGTGTTGTTGGGGCAAGGATGGCAAGATTGTGGTTAAGTATGTTGGTGCCCAAAAGAGAAAGGAAATTATGAGGAGTGTTTGGGTGCCCAAGTTTTATGTGACTAACCCTCTAGGACCCAAATCTTTTTGGGTACCTAAAACAAAAGCTTAATTTGTTTTTGTAGGAATATTCCTCTGGTGGAACAAGTTGGGTGTTGGATAGTGGATGCACCAATCATATGACCGGAGAGAAGGACATGTTCACATCATTCCAACCAAGTCATGATCAAAGTGGAAATATTGTGTTTGGTGACAATGGAAAATGTGAAGTACTCGGTTTGGGTAAAATTGCAATATCAAATGATAATTCCATTTCCAATGTCTTACTTGTGAATTCGTTGAGATACAATTTGTTGTCCGTTTCACAACTTTGTGAGATGGGTTACAATTGTCTCTTTACGGATAAGGGTGTGGAAGTCTATAGAAGGGAGGATTCCTCTATTGCATTTACGGGTCATTTAAAGGGGAAACTCTATCTAGGTTGATTTCACATCAAATAGAGTAAATCCCAAGACTTGTTTAATGGCAAAATCTAGCATGGGTTGGTTATGGCATCACTGACTTGCCCATGTTGGGATGAGGAACTTGGCCAAACTTCAAAAAGGCGAACACATCCTTGGACTAACAAATGTTTCTTTTGAGAAAGATAGGATTTGTAGCGCATGCCAAGCGGGAAAACAAGTTGGAGCTAAACATCCCGCCAAGAATGTTGTGACAACCGAAAGGCCATTGGAGTTGCTTCACATAGACATATTTGGACCCGTCGCTTATATAAGCATTGGTGGTAACAAATATGGTTTTGTAATTGTTGATGATTATTCGCGTTTCACTTGGGTATTCTTTTTGCGTGAAAAGAGTGAAGTCCAAGGAATCTTCAAGAAGTTTGCAAAAAGAGGCCAAAATGAGTTTGATGTCAAAATCAAAAGAGTTAGAAGTGACAACGGGACGGAGTTCAAGAACACCAACATTGAAGAGTTTCTTGATGAAGAAGGAATCAAGCATGAGTTTTCGGTTCCATACACTCCACAACAAAATGGTGTTGTGGAGAGGAAGAACCGAATGCTCATAGAAGCCACAAGAGTAATGTTGGATGAGTACAAGACTCCAACCAACTATTGGGCAGAAGCGGTCAACACGGCATGTCATGCCATCAACCGCTTATATCTTCACAAGATAAGAGAAAAGACCGCCTACGAACTTCTAACCGGTAAAAAGCCTAAGGTGCACTACTTTAGAGTTTTTGGATCCAAGTGTTTCATACTTAATAAGAAATCCAAAAGTTCTAAGTTTGCACCAAAGGTTGATGAAGGTTTCATGCTTGGTTATGGTACTAACGAACATGGATATCGTGTTTTCAATAAAACCACTGGTTTGATTGAAATTGCGGTAGACGTGACTTTTGATGAAACCGACGGCTCTCAAAAAGAGCAAGTCAATGTTGAGAATGTAGGTAATGAGGAAGCCCCACATGAAGCAATCAAGAAGCTTGCTATTGGTGAAGTAAAGCCCGTTGAAGACGAAGATGAAGACCATGTTGTGCATGATGATCTTGATCCAACCATTCATCATGTTTCATCAAATGAACATGGTGAAGCTTCCGCAACAAGAGATAGTCAAGATGGGAGATCAAAAGAAGCACAAGGTCATTCTCATGAAGATGGTGTCAACAATGAAGAAAGTAGTGAGGTCAACCCTCCATAAGCTCATGATTGTGATCTTCCAATCGATCATGACCATGATGATGATGATGATGATGATGGCCCTATCCAAAGATCAACTCAAGTGCCGCATCCTAGAGTGCATCAATCCATTCAACGGGATCATCCCGTTGATAACATATTGGGGAGCATTCGACGAGGGGTAACTACACGTTCCTGTTTAGCAAGTTTTTGTGAATATTACTCAGTTTGTTTCTCCTTTGGAACCTCAGTAGGGTGGAAGAGGCACTTGATGATCCGGATTGGATGATAGCCATGCAAGAGGAGTTGAATAACTTCACTCAGGAATGAAGTCTGGTCCTTGGTGGAAAGACCCAAGCAAAATGTGATTGGAACCAAGTGGGTTTTCCGCAACAAGCAAGATGAGCATGGCGTGGTAACAAGGAACAAGGCAAGGTTGGTGGCTCAAGGATTCACTCAAATTGAAGGCTTGGATTTTGGGGAGACCTATGCACCGGTGGCTAGGCTAGAATCAATTCATATTCTACTTGCCTATGCCACCCATCATGATTTCAAGTTATATCAAATGGACGTGAAGAGTGCATTTCTCAATGGCCCCCTATCCGAGTTGGTGTATGTAGAGCAACCACCGGGCTTTGAAGACCCCAAGTATCCAAACCACGTCTACAAGCTCGACAAGGCGCTCTATGGGCTCAAACAAGCCCCTAGAGCTTGGTATGATTGTTTAAAGGATTTCCTACTCAAACAAGGTTTTGAGATAGGAAAAGCCGATGCTACTTTGTTTACTCGCAAAGTCAATAATGATATCTTTGTTTGCCAAATATATGTCGATGACATAATATTTGGTAGTACTAATGTGGCTTTTTGTGAGGAATTTAGTAGGATTATGACAAATAGGTTCGAGATGTCCATGATGGGAGAGTTGAAGTTCTTTCTTGGATTTCAAATCAAGCAACTCAAGGATGGCACGTTCATAAGTCAAACCAAGTACACCAATGACATGTTGAACAAGTTTAACTTGGACAAGGCCAAGCCCATCAAGACACCCATGCCAACCAATGGACATCTTGATCTTGATCAAGGAGGAAAGGATGTTGATCAAAAGGTATATCGATCCATGATTGGATCACTCCTTTACCTTTGTGCATCTAGGCCCGATATTATGCTTAGCGTGTGCATGTGTGCAAGATTTCAAGCTAATCCGAAAGAATGTCATTTGATGGCCGTTAAGAGAATTTTTCGGTATTTAGTGCACACTCCTAATCTTGGCTTGTGGTATCCTAAGGGCTCCACTTTTGAGTTACTTGGCTATTCCGATTCGGATTATGCCGGTTGCAAAGTAACCCGAAAGAGTACTACTGGAACTTGCCAATTTATTGGTCGTTCCTTGGTGTCTTGGAGCTCTAAGAAGCAAAATTCCATTGCTTTGTCCACCGCCGAAGCCGAGTATGTGGCGGCCAGCGCTTGCTGTGCCCAACTACTTAGATTCCACTTTTGTGTGACAACGAGAGTGCCATTAAGTTGGCAAACAACCCCGTAAACCACTCTCGAACAAAGCACATAGACATCCGGCATCATTTTTTGAGAGACCACGAAGCCAAATGAGATATCGCCATTCATCATGTGAGCACCGAAAAACAATTAGCCGATATCTTCACAAAGCCCCTAGATGAGTCAAGATTTTGTGCTTTGAGGAGTGAACTAAATATCATTGATTCTCGTAACGTGGCTTGATCCCTTGCACACACATTTTGTTTGATCTAGTTAGGAGAAAAGAATTGTGAAAACATAGTGTGTCACTTTCAAAATCTATTTTGTAATTTTCATGAGTGACTATTGTTTTGTATTGGATGAATGAAATCTAGTCACCTGTGAAAATCTTAGTGTCCATCATTTTTTTGCCCCACATGATAGAGCGAGTGCAGGTTAAGGTGTTTTTCTGTTTCCCTGTGTCGGAAGTCCCGACATTCGTCGGAAGTCCCGACGGCCGGGAGTCCCGGCTCGCGCCGGAAGTCCCGACCGCCGGAAGTCCCGGCGTGCGCCGGGAGTTCCGACGCAGATCTGACTGCGCCGATTTGTTACCCACCTCCTTTATAACCGGCCTTGTTTTTTTTTCTGCGGTTTCTCTACCGACGCCGACGCTGCCTCTGCCCCATCGCGCCCTCCCCTCCCTCCGCCACCCTACCTCGTCCTCTGGCCTCCTTCCTTCTTCCACCGCCGCCAGAGGTCTTGCCGGTAGTGCCGACCGCCCTCCCTCCCTCCCTCCCTCTCTCCTTCCACCTCCCGTGCCCTCGTTTTTCTTCGGATTGGGGTGTTCTTGTAGTTGGTGTGGAGGTGATTCCATTGGTGGAGGAGATTGTGCCCGTGGATTTGTTCGTCGTCGACTGCGATTTGGTTCTCTACCTCTCTTCCGTTCTTAGTTCAAGGTACTACCATGGTGTTCTAACCCTAAATCCAATGTACCTTTTGTTTTGACTCTATTCTTTCTTCCTCTCTACTCCTCTATCTCCCTTGTTTGGATGTGTGTCATGATTTGAAGCCCCATGAATGGGATGGTCACCGTGTGCGCCGGAAGTCCCGGTGACCGTCGGGAGTTCCGACCGTCAGAAGTCCCGACGTACGCCGGAACTCCTGGCTATCGGAAGTCCCAACTTTGGCCGGGACTACCAACCCTATGGTGACCACTCCATTCCTGTTTCTTCACTTCTCGATGTTCGTTCACCTCCCCTTGTATTATTTCTTAGTTCCGTTTTGTATTCTTCACAGTCATGGAAGGCGATAGCAGTCCCTCGCGCCATCGGGAAAAGCGTTCAAAGAAGACTCAAGATCGTGCCACTGTTCCCAAGCCGCCTGGCCGCACCAAGGCGTCTTACTCATGTGGTGGTGCTGGTGTTTCCCGTGGCCGTGGCCGTGGTGACTAGGGGACATCGGCTGCCGCTCCTCCTCCTCCTGCTGCCCCTCCTCCTGCTCCTGCTCCTATTGGGGCTGAGCCGATGGTTGATGACGAAGAGGAAGCGCTGGATCGTGCCGGACGCACCATTGCTGTTCCACCACTTCGCACCCTGACTCGTGGTCCACCGGGGACATTTCAGCTTGTTCCATTCACCGATGTGTCGCCGGTCATGCGGGAGCCCTCCATGGCTCTAAATCCGGCTGGTGGATGGACGCCTCCCCTTCCTGTGGATTATCGTCACCGAGTCAAGGACATCCGGTACAACAGAGCAAGGAACCTGTATGCAGAGGATGAGAAAGATCTCCGACTTGAGTATCGTTTCTGGCACCCCTTCCATTATGATTTCTATGATTCCATTCTTTATCGGAAGTTTTTGAAGAAGAAGGAGCCACCGGTCCTTCAGATGAAGTGCATTGATGCATATTATCTTGGCAAGTACAAGGAACCCGAGCTGGAGCAGATGGTTCAAGATATTCAATCAATGGGGTTGTCTTACCTGCTAGCATTTTGGAAGAATTGGAACAATGAGCTGATTTGTTAGTTTTATGCTTCTTATCATCATGAAAGAGACCAGACCGGTGCTGTGGACATTATTCACTGGACCACGGAAGGCAAGCACTATAAGGTGGACTTTGTCAATTTCTCTTGCCTTCTAGGTTTGGGTCACAGCGACCGAACTACAAATCAGCTAACTGAGTATGAGGATCTTGCTTTGGAGGAATATCAACACATGTATCTTGAGGGTCACAGGGCTGATGGACAGACCACATTTCTGAAGCCATATTATTATGTTCTGAACAACATCCTGAGACAGATATTGTATCCAAAGGTAGGTGACTCCACCTTTCTTCATGATGATTCACAGAAGGTGCTTCAGCGTTTTGGAGATGAGTTTGAGAAGTTCTCCATCAGCCGCTATATCTGGTATAAGATTCATGATGCTTCTGAGGATCCGGTGAAGCACCTGCCCTATGCACCGTACATCATGCATATCATAGAGCATGTGTCTAGCATCTGTTTTCCCTATGACTCTGAGCATAAGGTCCTCAAGATATCCAACAAAACCTCTATCGTTGCCGCTAGAGAACTCAAAGAAAAAGCTAAGGCAGCCCGTGCCCTAGGGAAAGGTCCTTCGGGTTCTCGCTCTCACCGTGGTGCTAGCCACCACTACTGCTGCTGCTGCTGCTCGGTCATCCAGTGACGAGCCCCTCTCTTCGTCCTCCTCCGGAAAGAAGCCCAGCAAGTTCAAGTTTCTAATGACCTACATGTTTGGACAGTGTTGTGCTAGTGCTCAGCATGAGCACGGCATGCAAGAGAGGCTATATCGATTGGAACAGCAAGCAGGAATTGTATCTTCTCCTCCGCCGCCATTTGTGCCTCCTCAGTGATCCGTTGGCTTTATATGATGAGGCTTGTGCGGCGTACGACGATGATGCTTCTTCTCGCCCACATGGCAAAGGGAAAGCAACTGAAGACGATGAGGAATATCAAGAGGAAGAAGATGATGAAGAAGACGACGATGGTGAGGAAAGTGACCAAGGCGATGATGATGTCTCCGATGATGAGTAGTTGGTTTCTCATGCGGCCTACCCCTTTTGGCACTTGTTGACAAAGGGGGAGTGTTAGGCTTTGATTTATTGTAATAAGTTAGTTGGTCTTTATGTTTTGGAACTTTAAAACCTTTAGCGTGTATGAACTATGTCGTGTGGTGGCAACCGTGTGATGGACAACTATCTATTTATATGTGTGTGATGGATGATTGTAGGATAAGTAATGTTTTAATCTATCTTATTTGCTTGTGCTTATCTCTACTTGTCACGATGAATGTTTTTTTTGAATGGCCATGTATTGCTTCAAGTTTCTACTTTGAAATCTTGGCCATCATATTTACTTGTTGTGTGAAATAACATGTCATATTGCATCTCTTTTCACATCTATATACTTGTTCACACACACTTGTTGCACCCCATGGATTACAAAATTTAGGGGGAGCTTTTGTCTTGGTGTATGCAAAGCATGTATACATGATTCTAATTGAAATTCAAATTCATGCATACATCAAGGGGGAGCTCTCCATAAATTTTGGGGTTCAAAAAGCTTTAGATTCTTTCATTCCTGTAAAAGCCTAAGTTGGTTGTCATCAATTACCAAAAAGGGGGAGATTGAAAGTGCATTTGCCCCCTATGTGGGTTTTGGTGTATTAATGACATCCAAATTAGGGACTAATGTGATCTTAATGAGATATGTTGCAGCTATTAGTTCCATGAAAGATTCAAAGAGTTGATAAAGATGAAATGGTATCCCTCAATTCTTGAAGTTGTAAAGGCGGACGAATTCAAAATGATCTCCAAAGGTTTTAATTTTGTTTTTGAGTTTAGGATCCGCCGCACTATAAAGAGGGATGCAAGTTTAGTTGGTCTGAGGAAGATAGAGTGCTCAAGCATTTAAATAAAATCAAAAGAGAGTCACTCTAGCACTTCACGAGCACATAGAATTATTTTCTGTGACTTTCGGTGTCGGAAGTCCCGACCTAAGCCAGGAGTCCCAGCACCTGTGCTTCTGACTGCTCGCTGTCTGTGCACGTCGGAAGTCCCGATGTTCACCAGGAGTTCCGACACTGACCTGACCCAAGCCGGGAGTCCCGGCCTCAGCAGTGCTGGCTGTTTGATTAACTGTGCACGTCGGAAGTCCTGACGTTTGCCGGGAGTTCCGACACTGACTTTCACCCGTGGACTTCTGACCCCTTGGGAACAGTATTTTTTGCCAACGTCGGAAGTCCCGGGATCTGCGTCGGGACTCTCGACGTAGATCTGAACGGTTGGATTTTCACTTGGAGTATAAATACTCCTCTCTTCACTTCTAACCGTTACGGACTCATTTCACAGTTGACTCACTTCATGCTGAACAGCTTCCAAGCAACCAAAGCACCCCTCTCCTTTCCCCTTTGCTCCAATCTTCGATTCCCTTAGTTTTTGAGTAAAAGGAGAGTGGATTAAGTGAGAGCATCACTTTGGAAAGCTTGAGCATTTGATTTCTTCGTCAAGCCGGTTGTGTTTGCGTCTATTACTCTTGGGGCTTTGCCCCTAGCCGGCTAGGCGTTGCCCAAGAGCTTCCATCTTGTGGAAGAGCCTTGGGAAGTTTGTATCACCCTTATATTTCTTAGTGGAAAGCTCAAGTGACCTTTGTGGTCGCTTTGAGAGAGGCAAGGAGGTGGAAAAGACTCCGACCTTAGTGGTTACCTCAACAACAAAGACGTAGGAGCTCCTTTGTGGGGTTGCCGAACCTCGGGATAAATCCTTGTGTCCCGCGTGCTTGTTGTTGTTGTGATTGCTTGAGATTACTTGTATGTGTTTGTCTCTTTGTCTCCAAAATCTCTATTTTAGGGTTTGGACTCGATCTATGGTTTGGAGGCTTTACGGCGTCAAGGGAGTGACCCAACATCTTCACCAAACCACTAGGAAGTGAGGTTGTAAGTTTATTTATCCACAAAGTTAAATTTGGCACTGCTTTTGTAGTTCACGTAGGCGTCGGAACTGCTGACGTTTGCACCGGAACTTCTAACAACGTCGGGAGTTCCGACCCAAACGTCGGGACTTCTAACAGTGGCTGATAGATTTGAACTTAGCATTTGCAGTAAATTTTTAGATATGCCTATTCACCCCCCCCCTCTAGGCATTGTTAGATCCTTTCAATTGGTATCAGAGCAAGGTCTTCTCTTTGCGTTTCACCACGTGAGAAGAAACAATGTCGGAGACCGACAAGATGCAAGACGTTGCCATTGAAATGGCCAAGAAAATAGCTGAAGAGTTGATGAGTGCTCAAGTCAAGCTCTTTCAAGATGAAATGAAAAAGATGCAAGAAGAGATGAGCAAGTTGAAGGACGAATTGAGCAAGAAGGTTGATGATGCAATAAGTGGCAAGAATGATGTTAGTGACAAGAATGAAGCAAACAAAGATGCCGCTAGTGATGTTGGAGCCGGTGAGCTTGCTCATGGAAAAGGAATATATTCACACATGAGTTTTGACTATGGACAAATCATGAAAGGTTCAACACTACATACTCCGTTCGTCAATATTGGCAAGCCACCTCACTTTGATGGAACAAGATACACCGATTGGTCTTACAAGATGAAGATGCATCTAATAGCCGCAAGACTTTGGGAAGTTGTGGATGTTGGTGTGTTGATTCCTACCAATGAAGATAGAGAGATAACTCCGGAAGAAGTGCACAACCTCCATCAAAATGCACAAGCCATAGCATTGCTTGTGTCAAGCCTAGCTCCGGATGAGTTTAGAAAAGTGAATGGAATGGAAAGTGCAAAGCAAATTTGGGATACTTTGAAAGTATCATTTGAAGGAGATAAAAGTGTGAGAAAAGGCAACATAGAGTTACTTCATGGTGAATTGGAAAGATTTGTATTCTTACAAAATGAAACAACACAATCCATGTTTGATAGGCTCATGGCATTGGTCAACCGCATAAGAGCTCTTGGTAGCAACGAATGGGATGACAACAAAGTTGCTAGAAAGATGTTGAGAACCTATAGAGCCAAGAACAACATGCTAGCATCCGTGATCATGGAAAGGCCCGGTTATGATGAGATGACACCTCAAGAAGTTCTTTCAAAGCTCAAGCATCATGAGTATCTAGATGAAGATGCAATCAATGCTAACAATCAAAATCCTAATGCAATGGGATTCAACAAAAGTGCCACCCTTAAAGCAACTCAACAACAATAGGACCGGACACACCCTACCAGCATCTAATTGTTGAGCGACCCAGCGTCCAGTCATTTGACCGACGCCAGTGTCTCTGTTGTTACAACTGACCGGACACGCCGGTTCCTTTGGGACCAGCGTCCGGTCACCTTGTGACCAACGAGATTAACTCCTTTTCACCTTTAACTTCTTCACTCTTGCTCAAATGTGCCAACCACCAAGCTTATCACCTTGTGCACATGTGTTAGCATATTTTCACAAATATTTTTAAGGGTGTTAGCATTCCACTAGACCCTAAATGCATATGCAATGAGTTAGAGCATCTAGTGGCACTTTGATAACCGCATTCCAATACGAGTTTCACCCCTCTTAATTGTATGACTATCAAACCTAAATATGATCACACTCTCTAAGTGTCTTGATCACCAAAACAAAATAGCTCCTATGATTTATACCTTTGCCTTGAGCTTTTTGTTTTTCTCTTTCTTCTTTCCAAGCCAAGCACTTGATCATCACCATGGCATCATCATCATGATGCTATGATCTTCATTTGCTTCACCACTTGGAGTGTGCTACCTATCTTATGATCACTTGATAAACTAGGTTAGCACTTAGGGTTTCATCAATTCACCAAAACCAAACTAGAGCTTTTAATCTCCCCCTTTTTGGTAATTGATGACAACCCTTTCACAAAGATATAAATTAAAATTCAATTGAGTCCATGTTTCTTGCCCAAACATATTTACCATTGTAAAAGGATATGGACAAGTTTCATGAACCCCATATGGTAGCAATTGCTCCCCCTACATATGTGCTAAGAGTTTGGATTGTAGATAGGAAATATAGGAGACAATGTCTACCAAATGATGCTAAGGTATAAAAGATGGATCTTTGAAGTGTGATACCAATCAGAGTGCACCATTATACCATCCTTAGCACCATGGTTAGCTTTATACCACTTGGAAACATACTTTTGAAAAGATACCACTTGTAAAAACTTACTTGGAAATGAAAGTTATCTAGTGATTTCATTTCATCATTCAATCTTACAACTAGCATTCATCACACAAGCATGGATATTTAAATTTAAAACTTATGCCATGCAAGCAAACATATGAAATGCACATTCAAATGCACCATACAAGTTCATGAACTTGCTCCCCCTACTTGTATGCTCAAAGTTTTAATTGATCCCCTTTCCTTTGACGTATCTCTCCCCCTATGTCAAATTCTCCTCCTTTGTTGTCTTTTCACCATCTTAGTACACTTCTTTCTCCCCATGTACTAATATCTTTGTTATTTCTCCCCCTATCACGTATATCTTTGTTTCTCTCCCCCTTTGTCATCAATGTCAACAAAGGTTTAAATTTTAGATAGGTAGAGATTATCAATGTCAATCAATGGGGTGAGGATCATATTTCCAAAATTGGTCTAATCTAGATCATTTACCAAAGATATTTAACTCGGTTTGATCCATGGACAAGCTTCTTCACACCTCCAAATAAGGGTTATCTTGTACCATGTTGAGTTAAACACTTAGAGTTCATTTTCTAGATTAAACACTAGGTTTACAAACCCATAAACATGTCATATGCTACCACTAGATCAAGTCAAGCATAGAAGCAATAGTGATACCATATAAACATCAAATTTATTTGATTTTTATGAATGAGCCTAATAAAATAGAACCACTTGAAAGGTCCTAATAAGATTAAAAATGTGACTAGATGCACTAAACATATCCTTAGCAATGATGTATGTCATGCCAAACAACTTTTATCTTGAATAGCTCAAAGGAGAGACATGTCATATAAGTGAGGAGGGTGCATCAACACATATTTGAGAAATCCAATATGTTCAACTCATTCCTTATCTTGCAAAACCTTTTCTCATCCAATGGCTTGGTGAATATATCAGCAAGTTGATCTTCGGTGCCTACACTCTCAATGCAAATGTCCCCTTTTTGTTGGTGATCTCTTATGAAATGGTGGCAGACATCAATGTGCTTTGTTCTTGCATGTTGAATCGGATTGTTGGTTAACTTGATTGCACTCTCATTGTCACATAGCAAAGGCACTTTCTTGAACTTGATTCCAAAGTCACTCAAAGTGGCCTTCATTCAAAGTATTTGTGCACAACAACTACCGATGGATAAGTATTTGGCTTCAGCGGTTGATAATGCAACACTATTTTGCTTCTTTGATGACCATGAAACAAGTAATCTTCCCAACAATTGATATGTGCCTAAGGTGTTCTTCCTTTCAACCTTGCATCCCGCATAATCCGAGTCGGAGTAACCAACTAGCTCAAACTTTGCTCTTTTGGGATACCATAAACCAACATTTGGTGTATGCTTCAAGTACCTCAATATTCTCTTTGTAGCCTTCAAATGACTTTCTCTTGGTGAGGCTTAAAATCTTGCACATATGCATACACTAAACATGACATCCAGCCTTGATGTGGTCACATAGAGTAGGCTTTCAATCATAGACTGATACAACTTTTGATCCACCATATTTCCACTTGCATCACTATCCAAGTTGTCATTGGTTCCCATTGGTGTGCTAATGACTTTGCTATCACTCATGCCAAAGTTCTTGATCATGTCCTTGATATACTTGCCTTGTCTAACAAAAGTACCATTCTTCAATTGCTTGATGTGAAGACCAAGGAAGTAACTCAACTCTCCAATCATAGATATCTCAAACTCATTAGCCATCATCTTTCCAAATTCTTCATAAAAGTCTTGATTAGTTGATCCAAATATGATACCATCAACATATATTTGCAACACAAATAGATCTTTTCCAATCTTCTTAATGAAAAGAGTGGTGTCAACCTTGCCCACTGTGAACCCTTTAGAGAGTAGGAAATCTCTCAATCTCTCATACCATGCTCTAGGTGCTTGCTTTAAACCATACAAAGCTTTCTTCAACTTGTATATATGGTTGGGCTTCTTGTCATCTTCAAAACTGGGAGGTTGCTCAACATAAACTTCTTCATTGATGTAGCCATTTAGAAATACACTCTTAACATCCATTTGATAGAGCTTGATGTTGTGGGTACAAGCATAGGCTAGCAAGATTCTAATTGCTTCCAATCTAGCAACCGGGGCATATGTTTCTCTAAAGTCAAGACCTTCAACTTGTGTATAGCCTTGTGCTACTAATCTTGCTTTGTTCCTTACTACTATCCCATCTTAATCTTGCTTGTTTCTAAAGACCTATTTGGTTTCAATCACATTGTGTCCCTTTGGTCTCTCTACTAATTCCCATACTTAATTTCTCATGAAGTTATTCAATTCTTCATGCATAGCATTCACCCAATCAATATCCTTCAATGCTTTCTCTATCTTCTTTGGTTCAATGGATGACACAAATGAGAAGTGTTCACAAAATGAAGCCAATCTTGATCTTGTTTGTACACCTCTAGAAATATCACCAATGATAGTGTCTAATGGATAATCCCTTGCAACATTAGTTGGTTGGAGGATTGGAACTTGATTGCTTGCACTTGCTTGATCATTGGGTTGAGATGATGTACTAGCCACTTGATCTTGTTCATTATCATGAGAACCACTTGTACTAACTTGATTTGTATTATCTGCACATTTGAGTTGGAGAGCACTTGCACTTGATCATCTTCATTATCATTCACTTACCTAGGCCTCAATTCATCAATATTCATGTTCTTCATGGCATTTGAAAGTTGAATGCCTCTAACATCTTCCAAGTTCTTATTCTCTACTTGTGAACCCTTGGTTTCATCAAATTCAACATCATGAACTTCCTCAAGAGTACCACTATCCAAATTCCAAACTCTATATGCTTTGCTTGTAGTGGAATATCCAAGTAGGAATCCTTCATCACATTTCTTGTCAAACTTGGCTAATCTAGTGCCTTTCTTCAAGATATAGCATCTGCAACCAAAGACCTAAAAAATATACAATGTTGGGCTTTCTACCATTCAAGAGCTCATATAGTGTCTTCTCTTTCAATGGGTGACAATAGAGGCGATTGCTACAATAGCAAGCCGTGTTGATAGCTTCGGCCCAAAAGGATTGACTCACATTGTACTCACTAAGCATAGACCTTGCCATATCAATGAGTGTTCTATTCTTTCTCTCAACAAGGCCATTTGATTGTGGAGTGTACTTGGCCGAGAATTGATGTCTAATTCCAAATTCATCACATAACTCATCAATTCTAGTGTTCTTGAACTCACTATCATTGTCACTTCTAACTCTCTTGATGGTTGTTTCAAACTCATTGTGAATTCCTTTGACAAATGATTTGAATGTTGCAAATACATCACTTTTGTCCACTAGAAAGAATACCCATGTATATCTAGTGTAATCATACACTATCACAAAGCTATATTTGTTTTCACCGATGCTTGTGTATTGTGTTGGCCCAAACAAATCTATGTGTAATAACTCAAATGCTTTACTAGTGCTCATCATGCTTTTCTTAGGATGGGTGTTTTCAACTTATTTGCTAGCTTGACAAGAGCTACAAAGCTTATCCTTTTTAAACACAACATCTTTCATGTCTTTAACTAAGTCATGCTTAACCAATCTATTCAATTGTTTCATTCCAACATGACCAAGCCTTCTATGCCATAACCAACCCATGCTAGACTTAGTGAACAAACATATAGATAATCTAACTTCACTAGCATTGAAATCAACCAAGTATAGATTCTCATATCTAAATCTTTTAAAGAGCAAGTTAGAGCCATCTACACTTATCATCTCTACATCATCTACCCCGAATATGTATTTGAATCCAAGATCACACAATTGAGCCACGGATAGCAAATTAAAGTTCAAGCTCTCTACTAGCAACCATTGGATATGCTCATGTCATTGGATATTGCAATCTTACCAAGCCCTTTGACCTTGCCTTTGCCATTATCACCAAATATGATACTATCATAACCATCATTGCCATTAGTGTTGATTGAGTTGAACATTCTTGCATCACCGATCATGTGTTGAGTGCACCCACTATCAAGAACCCAATGCCTTCCTCTGGCTTTATAATTAACCTACAAAAGAAGATCAATTGTTTTTAGGTATCCAAACTTGCTTGGGTCCTTGAAGGTTAGTCACTAAGCTCTTTGGTACCTAAATGACTTTCTTCTTTGAGCCCATCCAAGGTTTACCAATGAACTTAGACTTCACACCATTTGTACCCTTAATAAGCATGTAGCATGAATCAAGCTTTATGAAGGATACATTAGCATTTTTGCTCTTGTTTTTGTATTCATGCTCCTTATGACCAACTTGCTTGCAACTAGTGTAAAATTGACCATTGTTCTTCACAAAACTAGTCTTGTGAGGAGCAAAGTCCACCTTGCCTTTCTTGGGGGTATAGCCTAATCCCTCTTTGTAGAGAAAAGCTCTTTGGCTACCCTAAGCACATAAGCAAGCGGTCCTCACCACCATAAGCTTTAGCTAAGGTGTGAGTGAGTTTGTTGACCTACTTCTTGAGGTTCTCATTCTCAACCACTAGTGAGGTGTCACAAGTGAGACCATCACTACTAGATGAGGTAGAAGTGGAAGTGCTACAAGATGGGTTAGTAGGAGCAACAATGATAGGCATAGATAGTGATTCATCAATTATATCACAAGTTAAACCTACATTGTAAGTTTTAACATGCTTCTTTTTATTTTGCTCATCAAGCAAAGAGGAATGAGCCTTTTCAAGTTTTTTGTGAGCTTTGCCAAGCTTCTCATTGGCTTCCTCTAGCCTCTCATGAGATGCATTGAGCTCATCAAAGGCTTGCTTAAGGTCTTTTAGTTCCTTACACAAGCTTTTGCATTCCCTTCTCTTGATGTCAAAGTGTTCTCTAGCATCCTCTAGCATGTCAAATAGTTAATCTTTGGTGGGTTCATCATCATCACTATCACTATCATGGTTATTTTCATTTTCATTTTCATCATCATGTTCTTCATCGCTTTCATCATCACTAGTTTGTACCATAGTGGCCTTAGCCATGAAGCATGATAAGGATTCGAAGAGAGAAGGCTTCTCATTAATAGCAATGCTTGCAAGAACCTTCTTCTTGGTGGTCTTGTTATCATCACTATCATCATCATCATCACTTGAGGAAGCATCACTATCCCAAGTGACTACATATGAATCACCCTTCTTCTTGAATGCCATCTTGTCCTTCTTCTCTTTCTTTTCCTTCTTGTACTTCTTGTTCTTCTTGTTGTCATCATCATTGTCGCTATTGTATGGGCATTGAGCAACAAGATGATCTTTGCTTCCACACTTGAAGTACCTTCTTGACTCTTCTTTGTTCTTGGGTGAAGACTTCTTTCTTCTAGCATGGTAGCCCATTTTCACCATGAACTTGCCAAATCTCTTGACAAAAAGAGCCATCTTCTCATCATCATCATCATCATCATCCCATGAATCATCATCTTCACTTGATGTTTCTTGCTTAGCTTTACCCTTGGATGATGTGGCTTTGAATGCCATGCTCTTCTTCTTGTCATCCTTCTTGTCATCTTTCTTCTCCATCTTTTCTTCCTTCTCATCATCATCTCTATATGTATCATCGGTTATTATATCTCCTAATACTTGGTTTGGTGTCATGGTGTCCAAACCGCTTCTCACTAGAATGGTGACCAATGTACCAAATCTTGAAGGCAAACATCTCAAGAACTTTTGTGAGAAGTCCTTGTCCTTCACCTCTTCACCAAGTGCTTTAAGATCATTGACAAGCACTTGAAGCCTATGGAATATCTTTGGTACACTCTCATCTTCCTTCATCTTGAAGCTTGCAAACTTCTCTTTAAGGATGTATGCCTTTGCACCCTTCATGGCTTGAGTGCCCTCAAATGATTCTTCCAACTTCTTCCATGCCTCATGAGCCATCTCAATATTTTTGATTTGCTCAAATATTCTTTCTTCAATTGCATTATGAATAGCACTTAGAGCAATGCCATTGTTTTGGAGAAACACTTCTTCGGCCATGGTGGGATTCTTCGGATCTTCAATCTTAGTTTTGGTTTCTACCACCTTCCAAACCTTCCTATTGATTGACTTGATATAAGTTGTCATCTTGGCCTTCCAATAGGGATAGTTGGAGCCATCAAATTAGGGTGGCTTCTTTGTGTTGTTGATTTGAGCTATTTTTACACCGAAGGTTGTTAAGCCTTAAATCACGATGACCTCAGCTCTGATACCACTTGAAAGGTACTAATGGCTAGAGGGGGGGGGTGAATAGCCTAATAAAAATTTCTACAACAACACTTAACAAAATAGTTAGATAATTATAAGGCGAAGCAAGTGTTGCGCTAGCTTACTTAAAATGTAAGCCACCTACCACAATTCTAGTTTAGGTAGTATCTATTCACACAATAACTATGACACCACCCTATGTTAGTGTGCTCTCAAAGGCTAACTAAAGAGCCACACTAACTAAGCAAGCAAGCTCTCACAACTAGCTATACTAAAGAGCTTGACAACTAGTTTGCGGTAACTGTAAAGAGAGTGATCAAGAAGGCTATACCGCCATGTAGGTGAAGGAACCAATCAATCACAAGGATGAATAACAATGAAGACCAATCACCTCGGAATCAATGATGAACACAATGATTTTTACCAAGGTTCACTTGCTTGCAGACAAGTTAGTCCTCGTTGTGGTGATTCACTCACTTGGAGGTTCACATGCTATTTGGCTTCACATGCCAAACCCTCAATAGGGTGCCACACAACCAACACAAGATGAGGATCACACAAGCCACGAGCAATCCACTAGAGTACCTTTTGGCTCTTCACCGGGGAAAGGTCAAGAACCCCTCACAATCACCATGATCGGAGCTAGAGACAATCACCACCCTTCACTCAACAATCCTTGCTGCTCTAAGCCATCTAGGTGGCGACAACCACCAAGAGTAACAAGCGAAACCCACAGCGAAACACTAACACCAAGTGCCTCTAGATGCAAACACTCAAGCAATGCACTTGGATTCACTCCCAATCTCACAAAGATGATGAATCTATATGGAGATGAGTGGGAGGGCTTTGGCTAAGCTCACAAGGTTGCTATGTTAATGAAAATGGCCAAAAGGTGTGAGCTTCAACTAGCCATGGGGCTTAAATAGAAGCCCCCATGAAATAGAGCCGTTATACCCCTTCACTGGGCGTGACAGTCTCTGTTGTACAAAAAATGTTAACTAAAAGAATTTAACATATTTATAATATATTTCAAAGAATATAATGAATCTTAACGTCTAGGAAGCTACGTGTGTCATCGTTCCTGACTCTCGGACAAAAGCGCTCAATGTCTTCAACCAAGCATTTGAGGGTATTGTCCTACAACAAAGTTCACAGTAAGATTGTGGTGGACCTTGAAAAGTGAGGATGCTACTTATCTAGTATGGAGTACTAGTTAATTCCTAACCAGTTTCTGTAACTCCAATCTGTTGTATTGAATTAAAAGGACACTACAACTCGAAGGTTCACTAACTAAAATAGAGACCTCAAACGTAGAATGTATTGGTGTTGGTGCGAAAAGTGACCAACAGTAAATATTTGTAGTTTTGCCATGCGTTGTGATCGGATGTGGCCTAGCACTCAATGACATAGGATTTATACTAGTTCAGGCAACATGTCCTACATCTAATTTTGGTTGGTTGGTGACTTTATTCCTGACCCTAGGTGCTTCAAAGTTTGCTGTGGGGTTACAAACGAGCAGGAATAAGAAGGGGGGTGTTAAAGGCCCCGGTCGGACTCTGAACCAAAGGGCCGAGAGTGACAGGGGCTCTAACATGCGCTAAGTACTGGAGCGTATGCTCTGTGTAGCTTTAGAGTTCTAGAGCTATTGAGGTCCGAATAATCAGCCAGAGAGAGCATCCTTTTTTAGGAGAGAGCTCATCCCCTTTTATAGTCGAAGGGGATGGGCTCTTACAAGTGAATGAGAGAGAGAATGTAATATGTGTGCTACCTAGTCTTATTGCTCACGCTATCGGGTACAAGATGGTCGTTGGCGCCCATAATACTATTTATGTTTCGATGCATGTGGCATGCTTTTACCGTGTTCGCCTAGATGGCAAATGTCAGCACCTACAATATTGTAAGGCAAATGTCGGCGCTTACAACACTGTTCATACTCTAGCATGCCTAGAAGGTTGCATAGTGCCCGTATGGCCTGGTGGCACCATCCTAAAGGTGCGCATGGCATGGTAGGGTACGGTCCTTGGTATTACGGTTGACTTTGAGTGCCTTACCTTATCTGCTTTGCCTGATCCCTGGGCTCTCACCGAGTGGACATCCCTAGTTAGTCATTCCCTAGTCGGCCTCGACTGTGTCAGTCGAGGAAGAATCATGAGCAGAGGTCCAGTGTATCCTCGGTCAGAAAAGAAGGTTGGAGTCGGACTATGTCCCCACCTTGGCTAGGCCTTCCAGTTAGGAACCGGATCGTTGCCTTGGCCTGCCATTACGTAACTAGGCTAGCCCAAGAAGCGTGCATTGTTGCTACAACCGTCCTACTAGGCTGAGTTTTTGTAGGGAAGCGGGTCCATTGGGGACCCTGGGTTTATGAACCCGATAGGAGCCCCCGAGCCCTTTTGAGACTTCTATGAAGTCGTAAAGGGGCTGTTTATACTCATTTTACGAGCGCAACCAGCGGGTGTGAGATTGTGGGTCACCGTCGGACGAGACGGAGCGCGAACCCAAGCATCGGGCATGACAGAGTAACCAACCCAAGCGTCGGATGTGGCTGAGGGGTCGGGCAAGGCAGAGCACCAACCCAAAGTGTCGGGTGCCAAACCAAGCGTCGGCCATGGCCAAGGGGTCGGGCAAGGCAGAGTCGCCAACCTAAAGTGTCCGGGTGCCAACCCAAGCGTCAGGCGTTGCCGAGGGGTCGAGCGAGGCGGAGTCGCCAACCCGAGTGTCGAACATGGCTGAGGGGGTCGGACGAGGTGGTGTGCCAATCCAAAGTGTCAGGTGCCAACCCAAGCATCAGGCGTGGCCGAGGGGTCAGGCGAGGCTGAGTCACCAACCCAAGTGTTGGATGTGGCCGAGGGGTTGGTCGAGGCAGAGCACCAACCCAAAGTGCCAGGTGCTAACCCAAGCGTCAGGCATGGTCGAGGGGTCAGTTGAGGTAGAGTCACCAACCCAAGTGTCAGACGTGGCCGAGGGGTCAGGCGAGGCGAAGTTCCAACCTGAAGTGTCAGGTGCTAACCCAAGCATTGGGCGGGGCCGAGGGGTCGAGCGAGGCAAAGTCTCCAACCCAAGCGTTAAGCGTATCCAAGGGGTCAGGTGAGGTAGAGCGCCAACCCAAAGTGCCAGGTGCCAACCCAAGCGTTAGCGCATGGCCAAGGGGTCGGGTGAGGTAGAGTCACCAATCCAATTGTCGGACGTCGGCCAAGGGGTTGGGCGAGGAGAGCACCAACCCAAGCATTGGGTGCGGCTGAGGGGTTGGTCTAGTTTTGTGCATTATCCCATCCACATTTTCCGCAACCAGAGGTGTTGAGATAACATCGCTTGCCTCGATGGCCCGAGCGACGCGCTCGGTGAGCTCAATAACAGGTACATTCGAGTGGAATCTAGGTCCATTGTTCATAATGGGGTCGACATAGCCCTCATGTGGTCTTCCACTTCTCCTTAACCCGCCTCTCGACAGATGCCTGAGCCATTCAAGAGATCGACTTAGGTGGCCCTGGCCTCCCCTCGATGGAGATTCTGTAGGCATGGCTCAAGGTTAGGATCGAACAAGAAGGTTGAGATGACCCTATCCACTTCAGAGTAGATTGGGCAATTGCCGCTGGGTCTCATCTACGTCTTTTCCCTAGCTCTGTTTGATGCGAGGCAACCTCGAGCCCTTTGTGGGCCGACCATTGAACCTTGGTCAGTCGTCGCTCATATCGAATGATGTGACTACCACTTCATGATGCAACGCGAAGCGTTGTGATGTAACAATTGCATATGCAATGCTTAGATGTATGGGATGAATGTATGAATGTATGCATGAGAAAACAAAATAGGGTTTTGGTAAAGTTACCTCGATGGCTCGAGCGATGGGTCTGGAGACCCTATCGGATATGTCCGTATGGAATCTAGGCCCGTCATTCATGATGGGGTCGGTATAACCTACATGAGGCATCCCACTGCTCCTTACCTGTCTCTCGGCAGCCACCCAAGTTGTTCAATCAACTCGGGTGACCCATTGGTCTCTCCTCAATGGAGATTCCTTTGGTGGGCCCTTCCAAATCCTTCCTAGGAAGGTGGAGGATCATTTGCGTGCAGTTGCGCCTTATTTCTCATGCCTGGGTTGCGATAGTGGTGGACCCTGCCTAGGCCACGTCCCACTAACTGGGTGATGTTTTGCTAGGCATGGCGCGTCCCATCAGTCAGGGCCATGTCCCGCCGCATGCTTTTCCACATTAAATATGGGGAAGGGAGAGTTTTTTCCTCCCATTCTTTTGCCTTCCTTCAACCACCGCCATTCCTCCTTCCTCCCTTTTGCCAAATCTATTCGTGTGCCACAACAGTTTCTAGGAGAGAGGAGAGTAGAGCGAGGGAGAAGACTCATAGATTCGTTCGTGAATCCAAGGTGCGATGTCAAACTAGAGGCCTTCCAATGTGGACGAGGAGGTGCTAGTCGCCTTCATCGAGAAGGGGCTGCTCCCATCGAAGGAGGTGACGCATTGGAGGGATCCTGCACTAGGGGAAATTGTTCCACAACCCTAGGCTGACGAGGTCATCTCCTTTCTCACCTTCCATGAGCATGGGCTTGGGTATCCCACGCACTGGTTCCTATGTGGGCTCCTCAATGAGTGTGGCCTGGAGCTGCAACACCTCAACCCAACTAGGGTGCTTAACATCATTGGCTTCATCACCGTCTGTGAAGCCTTCCTTAGGATGGAGCCACACATGGACCTCTTCCGGTGGATCTTCAGTGGGTGAGCCCTGTCCGAGGGGAAGCTGCCTAGAATCGCGCTGGTTTGGGGGTTTGCCTTGCAGAAGAAACCAAAACCATCGGTCCCCTACCCTACATACTCCCCCTGTGACTCCAACTGGGGGTGGCATGGTGAGTGGTTCTACATTAGGAACCTAGTGGAAGCGCCATTCCCATCGTTCACCGGAAGAAGGCAGGAGAGGAGGGAAAGCTAGTCGTGGGGTCCCACCGGTCGGTAGATCAAGCTAGAGGTTGTCAAGGCGAAGCTTCAGAGGCTTGTGCAGCATGGCCTTGATGGGTTGCAGGTCTTCTACCCCTTCTTCTACCGTTGGGTCACCCTATTGGTGGAGATAAGGCGGTTGATGTGGGAGTACTCCGGCCCAATGGATCCTGGCCATGCGTCACCGGAGGAGTTGCCAAAGGACGAAGTCTGGAGTCGACTCAATTGGGTGCTACAACTGAGGGATAAAGACTCCCTCGAATGGATGCCTAGACCTCTTCACACCATGAAGCTACCCAAGCTAGTATGCCTCCTTTTCCCGTGACCTTATCCTCCTTGTTTTTGATGTTGTGATTGATTTCGAGTTGGCCATTTTGAGGGGACTCTTGAGCTATAAATCCCGGCCGCATCTTCTGAGGGGGCCAAAGGGCGCTGCTTGGCAAGCTACCCAGAGGGAGGCGGTGCTTTCCAAGAAGAAGAAGAAAGCCGAGAAGGCCTGGAGGAGGTTTGAAAAGGAAAAGGAGATCCGCCTGTGGGTCTGGGTGGGCAAGAGCCAGAGCGACGTGGAGGCAGAGCTCAAGTTAGAGGAGCCCATGGAGATGGGTGGCAATGCAAGTGCCTCCAAGGACATAGGAGATAGAGGCGCTGTTGTGACCTCAGTGGAGCACCATGAGCCCACGGACGCATCCATCGACGGCAAGCATAATATGAAGACGCGTGGCGATGTTCCTAAGTCAAGGAAGCGCGCTACGAGCGAAGACGCCGCCGTTGAACGAGAGGCAAAGTGGGCATAGTTGCCATGCCCTTTAGAGGCATCATCGGCTTCACACCCCTGCTTCGAGTGTGGTGGGGCACACTGGTCAGTCAGGGGGATGTGATCGTTCCCCTACATCTTTGGGGTCAGCGCGCGTGCATGACCCCCAATGAAGAGACGCTCCGTCAGTTACTCTGGTGGTTTCACCACAAGCTAGCGGTCGTAGCCGTTCATGAGCTGATCAGGAACCAACTAGGTTGGCTCCTCCCTTGGTCGATATGAGGGGGCATGGGTCATGACCCGCGAGTGGTCCTCGTCTAGTCGGCTCATCGTTAGTCGGTTGGGGCTTCAGGGCTCTGCCACTGTCATCTAGGTATGCATTCATACTCCCTCCTGTTCTCATAACTAAGTTTTTGAGTGTGACTAACCCACACTTGTTTGATAGCAGCCAGGAGCTGGTGGGACTAGGAATCTCCCCACCACCTGTGCGAGAAGAGTGGAGACCTAGCCTGCAGCGGGTCTCGATGAGCAGCGGAGGAAGCAGGCTGGCGGTGGCGTGACCTTCCCTACCAAGGGTTATGTCTTCCTAGCCGGTTGCGAGTATGGTGGTAGTGACAGCGGCGGTGATGGCGTTGATCCTCATAGTGACGGTGGAGGTCAAGTCGGAGGTGACTCTCATGGTCCCTCCACGGCTGTGGAGGAGGAGAGAAGGGAAACCGAGCTTCGTACCTCACCCAGCGGAGGAGCGCATGGTTTGCCCACCTAGTCGGAGCTGGAGGGGTCTAAAGGAGCCGTGGCTAGGCCAGAGGTGGTGCATCTACCGGTGGGCCATGGAGTCCTAGCAGTGGATATCGCCTTTATCGGTGAGGAGGACACCGGGGTGGAGCCACCGGCCATCCCGCCGTCCTGAGAGCTGGTGCTGATCCGGTCATTGCATGATACTACGATGGCTAGATCTTCCAGTGGGTCAAGGGTGACCCATGAGCTAGTGTGGCCTTGCCCCAGTGAGCTAGGAAAGTCCTAATTCATCCTTCATGACAAGGAGGAGGTGAAGCTCTAGCACCTGCTCGGGGAGAGAGGACTATCGATGGAGTCTGACCTCGCCCTTACCAAGGCGAGGCTCAAGGAGGCTTTGGAGAGGGTTGAGGTTGTCCATCCTGCCATGATAGTTTACTTGCTATGCATTGTAGAGGTAAGTTCTCTATGTTTTTGGTGTTGTCCTTGACTCCTTGGCCTTTCACTGGTTGTCTCAGCATGCCTGCTTCTTGTCACAGGATCTAGAGATGATGTCGATCCAAAAGTCTCGTTTTCTTCGAGAGGAACATGGTCAGATGGAGCAAGAAGCAATGATGTCATGATAGGTCGATGAGCTTAGGCACCAGCTGGAGTCCACCCACTGTGAGTCCCAAAATTGAGCGGCCGAGGCGACGGGAGAGCAGGCGGTAGAACTATGTGTAGTTGAGCGGGCGACTGCTGCCGAGCAGGAACTTAGGGCGGTGAAGGTCCACTTGGCAGAGACCGAGGAAACACTTTAGAAGTCCTTGGAGGTGGAGCGAAAGGCCCGGTTGGACACTGAACAAGAAGTGGTTGCGCTCCAGGGGCAGATGCTCGGGGCAGAGGAGTTGAACGCTCGACTGCTCGAGAGGGTGACCCGGTAAAAGTGCATTTGCCCCCTATGTGGGTTTTGGTGTATTAATGACATCCAAATTAGGGACTAATGTGATCTTAATGAGATATGTTGCAGCTATTAGTTCCATGAAAGATTCAAAGAGTTGATAAAGATGAAATGGTATCCCTCAATTCTTGAAGTTGTAAAGGCGGACGAATTCAAAATGATCTCCAAAGGTTTTAATTTTGTTTTTGAGTTTAGGATCCGCCGCACTATAAAGAGGGATGCAAGTTTAGTTGGTCTGAGGAAGATAGAGTGCTCAAGCATTTAAATAAAATCAAAAGAGAGTCACTCTAGCACTTCACGAGCACATAGAATTATTTTCTGTGACTTTCAGTGTTGGAAGTCCCGACCTAAGCCAGGAGTCCTGGCACGTGTGCTTCTGACTGCTCGCTGTCTGTGCACATCGGAAGTCCCGACGTTCGCCGGGAGTTCCGACCGTCAGAAGTCCCGACGTTCGCCGGGAGTTCCGACACTGACCTGACCCAAGCCGGGAGTCCCGGCCTCAGCAGTGCTGGCTGTTTAATTAACTGTGCACGTCGGAAGTCCCAACGTTCGTCAGGAGTTCCGATCGTCGGAAGTCCCAACGTTTGTCGGGAGTTCCGACACTGACTTTCACCCGTGGACTTCTGACCCCTTGGGAACAGTATTTTTTGCCAACGTCGGAAGTCCCAGGATCTGCGTCGGGACTCCCGACGTAGATCTGAACGGTTGGATTTTCACTTGGAGTATAAATACTTCTCTCTTCACTTCTAACCGTTACGGACTCATTTCACAGTTGACTCACTTCGTGCTGAACAGCTCCCAAGCAACCAAAGCACCCCTCTCCTTTCCCCTTTGCTCCAATCTTCGATTCCCTTAGTTTTTGAGTAAAAGGAGAGTGGATTAAGTGAGAGCATCACTTTGGAAAGCTTGAGCATTTGATTTCTTCGTCAAGCCGGTTGTGTTTGCGTCTATTACTCTTGGGGCTTTGCCCAAGAGCTTCCATCTTGTGGAAGAGCCTTGGGAAGTTTGTATCACCCTTTGATTTCTTAGTGGAAAGCTCAAGTGACCTTTGTGGTCGCTTTGAGAGAGGCAAGGAGGTGGAAAAGACTCCGACCTTAGTGGTCACCTCAATAACAAAGACGTAGGAGCTCCTTTGTGGGGTTGCCGAACCTCGGGATAAATCCTTGTGTCCCGCGTGCTTGTTGTTGTTGTGATTGCTTGAGATTACTTGTATGTGTTTGTCTCTTTGTCTCCAAAATCTCTATTTTAGGGTTTGGACTCGATCTATGGTTTGGAGGCTTTACGGCGTCAAGGGAGTGACCCAACATCTTCACCAAACCACTAGGAAGTGAGGTTGTAAGTTTATTTATCCACAAAGTTAAATTTGGCACTGCTTTTGTAGTTCACGTAGGCGTCGGAACTGCTGACGTTTGCACCGGAACTTCTGACAACGTCGGGAGTTCCGACCCAAACGTCAGGACTTCTAACAGTGGCTGACAGATTTGAACTTAGCATTTGCAGTAAATTTTTAGATACGCCTATTCACCCCCCTCTAGGCATTGTTAGATCCTTTCAATTGGTATCAGAGCAAGGTCTTCTCTTTGTGTTTCACCACGTGAGAAGAAACAATGTCGGAGACCGACAAGATGCAAGACGTTGCCATTGAAATGGCCAAGAAAATAGCTGAAGAGTTGATGAGTGCTCAAGTCAAGCTCTTTCAAGATGAAATGAAAAAGATGCAAGAAGAGATGAGCAAGTTGAAGGACGAATTGAGCAAGAAGGTTGATGATGCAATAAGTGGCAAGAATGATGTTAGTGACAAGAATGAAGCAAACAAAGATGCCGCTAGTGATGTTGGAGCCGGTGAGCTTGCTCATGGAAAAGGAATATATTCACACATGAGTTTTGACTATGGACAAATCATGAAAGGTTCAACACTACATACTCCGTCCGTCAATATTGGCAAGCCACCTCACTTTGATGGAACAAGATACACCGATTGGTCTTACAAGATGAAGATGCATCTAATAGCCTCAAGACTTTGGGAAGTTGTGGATGTTGGTGTGTTGATTCCTACCAATGAAGATAGAGAGATAACTCCAAAAGAAGTGCACAACCTCCATCAAAATGCACAAGCCATAGCATTGCTTGTGTCAAGCCTAGCTCCGGATGAGTTTAGAAAAGTGAATGGAATGGAAAGTGCAAAGCAAATTTGGGATACTTTGAAAGTATCATTTGAAGGAGATAAAAGTGTGAGAAAAGGCAACATAGAGTTACTTCATGGTGAATTGGAAAGATTTGTATTCTTACAAAATGAAACAACACAATCCATGTTTGATAGGCTCATGGCATTGGTCAACCGCATAAGAGCTCTTGGTAGCAACGAATGGGATGACAACAAAGTTGCTAGAAAGATGTTGAGAACCTATAGAGCCAAGAACAACATGCTAGCATCCGTGATCATGGAAAGGCCCGGTTATGATGAGATGACACCTCAAGAAGTTCTTTCAAAGCTCAAGCATCATGAGTGTCTAGATGAAGATGCAATCAATGCTCACAATCAAAATCCTAATGCAATGGGATTCAACAAAAGTGCCGCCCTTAAAGCAACTCAACAACATGAAGGTTCAAGTCAAGAAAAGAAGAAGAAAGTGAAGGATGAATCCTCAAGTGGAGAAGAAGATTCTGATGCGGAGGTTGCATTTGTGATTAGAAATCTTAGAAAGTTTATGAAGAAGACAAGCAACTGCAAGACCTATGGTAATGGTAAGAGAAGGTTCAAAAAGAGATTTTGTTATGGATGTGGTCAAGTTGGTCACTTCATAGCCAATTGTCCTAATGAGAAAAAGAAGCACAAGCATGACAAGGATGAAGATAAGAAGAACAAAGGCAAGAAGAGAGGTGAAGCTCATCTTGGGGAAGAATGAGAGTCAAGTGATAGCAACTCAAGTGATGATGAGAAGAAGAAGAAGGGAGCCGCAAACATCACCATCCACCACTCTTCTTCACCGACCATGATCTTCCCCGACTCAACTTCACCACCAAAACTCTTCTCCAACCTATCTTCACCACCGAGGCTTTTCTCCAACCTCATCGACAACGACTACTATACCCCAACTTGTCTCATGGCAAAAGGGGAGAAGGTACATACTACACCCATTTCCTCTAGTGATGAGTATGATAGTTGTGATGATAACATAGATGAAATTGAAGCAACCATGATAAAGAAATTTGGTAAAAAGGCCTTCACTAAAATAAAAATGCTAATGAAGAAACTAGAGAAGAGGGATAGATGCTTAGAGTTGCAAGGAGATATAATTACTCAAGAGAGAGAGAGAAACCTTGCACTTGAAGCATCTATCGCCGAGGAAAAGATGAAGGTTGAGAAGTTAACCGTTGAATTGTCTTTAGCCAATGACTCAATTGGGAAATTGACTAAGGAACATTCCTCGGTTAATGATCAAATAGCTAGCCTTAAGAATGAAAAGAGTATAGCTCAAGAAAGCCTCACAAGCTTGAAAGAAAAATATCAAAATCTTGAGCTAAACTATAGTACTCTTTGGGCTAGCACTTCAACTTCTTCTAAGGCAACCGAAGTCTCTAATGTCTCCACTAGTGATAGTTGTAAAAGATGCTATAAAATTAATGTAAATGCATATGCAACTAACCTTGTTGAGTTAGAGAAGAAAAACAAGGAGATTCATAGGTTGGAGATGATATTGAAAAATGGGTGTAAGTGTCAAGAGCAATCAAACAAGACTATATACAAGTCATCAAGGCACCCATCAATCAAGGAAGGCATTGGCTACAATAGGTATGATGGAAAGGCCAATGGAAGGAATATGATAAATGGTGTGCCTTGTGTGAAGTTCAACAAGGGTGTTGCTCTTGATGAGCTTATATGCAAGGCCAACAACAAGGTATACATTCCAAAGATCCAACCTACAAATACCAAGACAAGCAAGACAAAGCAATCCGTTGTCCTCAAGCCACAAGCACCACTTCCACGATGCTATGCTAGTGACTATATGTGTTGTTGGGGCAAGGATGGCAAGATTGTGGTTAAGTATGTTGGTGCCCAAAAGAGAAAGGAAATTATGAGGAGTGTTTGGGTGCCCAAGTTTTATGTGACTAACCCTCTAGGACCCAAATCTTTTTGGGTACCTAAAACAAAAGCTTAATTTGTTTTTGTAGGAATATTCCTCTGGTGGAACAAGTTGGGTGTTGGATAGTGGATGCACCAATCATATGACCGGAGAGAAGGACATGTTCACATCATTCCAACCAAGTCATGATCAAAGTGGAAATATTGTGTTTGGTGACAATGGAAAATGTGAAGTACTCGGTTTGGGTAAAATTGCAATATCAAATGATAATTCCATTTCCAATGTCTTACTTGTGAATTCGTTGAGATACAATTTGTTGTCCGTTTCACAACTTTGTGAGATGGGTTACAATTGTCTCTTTACGGATAAGGGTGTGGAAGTCTATAGAAGGGAGGATTCCTCTATTGCATTTACGGGTCATTTAAAGGGGAAACTCTATCTAGTTGATTTCACATCAAATAGAGTAAATCCCGAGACTTGTTTAATGGTAAAATCTAGCATGGGTTGGTTATGGCATCACTGACTTGCCCATGTTGGGATGAGGAACTTGGCCAAACTTCAAAAAGGCGAACACATCCTTGGACTAACAAATGTTTCTTTTGAGAAAGATAGGATTTGTAGCGCATGCCAAGCGGGAAAACAAGTTGGAGCTAAACATCCCGCCAAGAATGTTGTGACAACCGAAAGGCCATTGGAGTTGCTTCACATAGACATATTTGGACCCGTCGCTTATATAAGCATTGGTGGTAACAAATATGGTTTTGTAATTGTTGATGATTATTCGCGTTTCACTTGGGTATTCTTTTTGCGTGAAAAGAGTGAAGTCCAAGGAATCTTCAAGAAGTTTGCAAAAAGAGGCCAAAATGAGTTTGATGTCAAAATCAAAAGAGTTAGAAGTGACAACGGGACGGAGTTCAAGAACACCAACATTGAAGAGTTTCTTGATGAAGAAGGAATCAAGCATGAGTTTTCGGTTCCATACACTCCACAACAAAATGGTGTTGTGGAGAGGAAGAACCGAATGCTCATAGAAGCCACAAGAGTAATGTTGGATGAGTACAAGACTCCAACCAACTATTGGGCAGAAGCGGTCAACACGGCATGTCATGCCATCAACCGCTTATATCTTCACAAGATAAGAGAAAAGACCGCCTACGAACTTCTAACCGGTAAAAAGCCTAAGGTGCACTACTTTAGAGTTTTTGGATCCAAGTGTTTCATACTTAATAAGAAATCCAAAAGTTCTAAGTTTGCACCAAAGGTTGATGAAGGTTTCATGCTTGGTTATGGTACTAACGAACATGGATATCGTGTTTTCAATAAAACCACTGGTTTGATTGAAATTGCGGTAGACGTGACTTTTGATGAAACCGACGGCTCTCAAAAAGAGCAAGTCAATGTTGAGAATGTAGGTAATGAGGAAGCCCCACATGAAGCAATCAAGAAGCTTGCTATTGGTGAAGTAAAGCCCGTTGAAGACGAAGATGAAGACCATGTTGTGCATGATGATCTTGATCCAACCATTCATCATGTTTCATCAAATGAACATGGTGAAGCTTCCGCAACAAGAGATAGTCAAGATGGGAGATCAAAAGAAGCACAAGGTCATTCTCATGAAGATGGTGTCAACAATGAAGAAAGTAGTGAGGTCAACCCTCCACAAGCTCATGATTGTGATCTTCCAATCGATCATGACCATGATGATGATGATGATGATGATGGCCCTATCCAAAGATCAACTCAAGTGCCGCATCCTAGAGTGCATCAATCCATTCAACGGGATCATCCCGTTGATAACATATTGGGGAGCATTCGACGAGGGGTAACTACACGTTCCTGTTTAGCAAGTTTTTGTGAATATTACTCGTTTGTTTCTCCTTTGGAACCTCATAGGGTGGAAGAGGCACTTGATGATCCGGATTGGATGATAGCCATGCAAGAGGAGTTGAATAACTTCACTCAGAATGAAGTCTGGTCCTTGGTGGAAAGACCCAAGCAAAATGTGATTGGAACCAAGTGGGTTTTCCGCAACAAGCAAGATGAGCATGGCGTGGTAACAAGGAACAAGGCAAGGTTGGTGGCTCAAGGATTCACTCAAATTGAAGGCTTGGATTTTGGGGAGACCTATGCACCGGTGGCTAGGCTAGAATCAATTCATATTCTACTTGCCTATGCCACCCATCATGATTTCAAGTTATATCAAATGGACGTGAAGAGTGCATTTCTCAATGGCCCCCTATCCGAGTTGGTGTATGTAGAGCAACCACCGGGCTTTGAAGACCCCAAGTATCCAAACCACGTCTACAAGCTCGACAAGGCGCTCTATGGGCTCAAACAAGCCCCTAGAGCTTGGTATGATTGTTTAAAGGATTTCCTACTCAAACAAGGTTTTGAGATAGGAAAAGCCGATGCTACTTTGTTTACTCGCAAAGTCAATAATGATATCTTTGTTTGCCAAATATATGTCGATGACATAATATTTGGTAGTACTAATGTGGCTTTTTGTGAGGAATTTAGTAGGATTATGACAAATAGGTTCGAGATGTCCATGATGGGAGAGTTGAAGTTCTTTCTTGGATTTCAAATCAAGCAACTCAAGGATGGCACGTTCATAAGTCAAACCAAGTACACCAATGACATGTTGAACAAGTTTAACTTGGACAAGGCCAAGCCCATCAAGACACCCATGCCAACCAATGGACATCTTGATCTTGATCAAGGAGGAAAGGATGTTGATCAAAAGGTATATCGATCCATGATTGGATCACTCCTTTACCTTTGTGCATCTAGGCCCGATATTATGCTTAGCGTGTGCATGTGTGCAAGATTTCAAGCTAATCCGAAAGAATGTCATTTGATGGCCGTTAAGAGAATTTTTCGGTATTTAGTGCACACTCCTAATCTTGGCTTGTGGTATCCTAAGGGCTCCACTTTTGAGTTACTTGGCTATTCCGATTCGGATTATGCCGGTTGCAAAGTAACCCGAAAGAGTACTACTGGAACTTGCCAATTTATTGGTCGTTCCTTGGTGTCTTGGAGCTCTAAGAAGCAAAATTCCATTGCTTTGTCCACCGCCGAAGCCGAGTATGTGGCGGCCAGCGCTTGCTGTGCCCAACTACTTAGATTCCACTTTTGTGTGACAACGAGAGTGCCATTAAGTTGGCAAACAACCCCGTAAACCACTCTCGAACAAAGCACATAGACATCCGGCATCATTTTTTGAGAGACCACGAAGCCAAATGAGATATCGCCATTCATCATGTGAGCACCGAAAAACAATTAGCCGATATCTTCACAAAGCCCCTAGATGAGTCAAGATTTTGTGCTTTGAGGAGTGAACTAAATATCATTGATTCTCGTAACGTGGCTTGATCCCTTGCACACACATTTTGTTTGATCTAGTTAGGAGAAAAGAATTGTGAAAACATAGTGTGTCACTTTCAAAATCTATTTTGTAATTTTCATGAGTGACTATTGTTTTGTATTGGATGAATGAAATCTAGTCACCTGTGAAAATCTTAGTGTCCTTCATTTTTTTGCCCCACATGATAGAGCGAGTGCAGGTTAAGGTGTTTTTCTGTTTCCCTGTGTCGGAAGTCCCGACATTCGTCGGAAGTCCCGACGGCCGGGAGTCCCGGCTCGCGTCGGAAGTCCCGACCGCCGGAAGTCCCGGCGTGCGCTGGGAGTTCCGACGCAGATCTGACTGCGCCGATTTGTTACCCACCTCCTTTATAACCGGCCTTGTTTTTTTTTCTGCGGTTTCTCTACCGACGCCGACACCGCCTCTGCCCCATCGCGCCCTCCCCTCCCTCCGCCACCCTACCTCGTCCTCCGGCCTCCTTCCTTCTTCCACCGCCGCCAGAGGTCTTGCCGGTAGTGCCGACCGCCCTCCCTCCCTCCCTCCCTCTCTCCTTCCACCTCCCGTGCCCTCGTTTTTCTTCGGATTGGGGTGTTCTTGTAGTTGGTGTGGAGGTGATTCCATTGGTGGAGGAGATTGTGCCCGTGGATTTGTTCGTCGTCGACTGCGATTTGGTTCTCTACCTCTCTTCCGTTCTTAGTTCAAGGTACTACCATGGTGTTCTAACCCTAAATCCAATGTACCTTTTGTTTTGACTCTATTCTTTCTTCCTCTCTACTCCTCTATCTCCCTTGTTTGGATGTGTGTCATGATTTGAAGCCCCATGAATGGGATGGTCACCGTGTGCGCCGGAAGTCCCGGTGACCGTCGGGAGTTCCGACCGTCAGAAGTCCCGACGTACGCCGGAACTCCTGGCTATCGGAAGTCCCAACTTTGGCCGGGACTACCAACCCTATGGTGACCACTCCATTCCTGTTTCTTCACTTCTCGATGTTCGTTCACCTCCCCTTGTATTATTTCTTAGTTCCGTTTTGTATTCTTCACAGTCATGGAAGGCGATAGCAGTCCCTCGCGCCATCGGGAAAAGCGTTCAAAGAAGACTCAAGATCGTGCCACTGTTCCCAAGCCGCCTGGCCGCACCAAGGCGTCTTACTCATGTGGTGGTGCTGGTGTTTCCCGTGGCCGTGGCCGTGGTGACTAGGGGACATCGGCTGCCGCTCCTCCTCCTCCTGCTGCCCCTCCTCCTGCTCCTGCTCCTATTGGGGCTGAGCCGATGGTTGATGACGAAGAGGAAGCGCTGGATCGTGCCGGACGCACCATTGCTGTTCCACCACTTCGCACCCTGACTCGTGGTCCACCGGGGACATTTCAGCTTGTTCCATTCACCGATGTGTCGCCGGTCATGCGGGAGCCCTCCATGGCTCTAAATCCGGCTGGTGGATGGACGCCTCCCCTTCCTGTGGATTATCGTCACCGAGTCAAGGACATCCGGTACAACAGAGCAAGGAACCTGTATGCAGAGGATGAGAAAGATCTCCGACTTGAGTATCGTTTCTGGCACCCCTTCCATTATGATTTCTATGATTCCATTCTTTATCGGAAGTTTTTGAAGAAGAAGGAGCCACCGGTCCTTCAGATGAAGTGCATTGATGCATATTATCTTGGCAAGTACAAGGAACCCGAGCTGGAGCAGATGGTTCAAGATATTCAATCAATGGGGTTGTCTTACCTGCTAGCATTTTGGAAGAATTGGAACAATGAGCTGATTTGTTAGTTTTATGCTTCTTATCATCATGAAAGAGACCAGACCGGTGCTGTGGACATTATTCACTGGACCACGGAAGGCAAGCACTATAAGGTGGACTTTGTCAATTTCTCTTGCCTTCTAGGTTTGGGTCACAGCGACCGAACTACAAATCAGCTAACTGAGTATGAGGATCTTGCTTTGGAGGAATATCAACACATGTATCTTGAGGGTCACAGGGCTGATGGACAGACCACATTTCTGAAGCCATATTATTATGTTCTGAACAACATCCTGAGACAGATATTGTATCCAAAGGTAGGTGACTCCACCTTTCTTCATGATGATTCACAGAAGGTGCTTCAGCGTTTTGGAGATGAGTTTGAGAAGTTCTCCATCAGCCGCTATATCTGGTATAAGATTCATGATGCTTCTGAGGATCCGGTGAAGCACCTGCCCTATGCACCGTACATCATGCATATCATAGAGCATGTGTCTAGCATCTGTTTTCCCTATGACTCTGAGCATAAGGTCCTCAAGATATCCAACAAAACCTCTATCGTTGCCGCTAGAGAATTCAAAGAAAAAGCTAAGGCAGCCCGTGCCCCAGGGAAAGGTCCTTCGGGTTCTCGCTCTCACCGTGGTGCTGCCACCACTACTGCTGCTGCTGCTGCTCGGTCATCCAGTGACGAGCCCCTCTCTTCGTCCTCCTCCGGAAAGAAGCCCAGCAAGTTCAAGTTTCTAATGACCTACATGTTTGGACAGTGTTGTGCTAGTGCTCAGCATGAGCACGGCATGCAAGAGAGGCTATATCGATTGGAACAGCAAGCAGGAATTGTATCTTCTCCTCCGCCGCCATTTGTGCCTCCTCATGATCCGTTGGCTTTATATGATGAGGCTTGTGCGGCGTACGACGATGATGCTTCTTCTCGCCCACATGGCAAAGGGAAAGCAACTGAAGACGATGAGGAATATCAAGAGGAAGAAGATGATGAAGAAGACGACGATGGTGAGGAAAGTGACCAAGGCGATGATGATGTCTCCGATGATGAGTAGTTGGTTTCTCATGCGGCCTACCCCTTTTGGCACTTGTTGACAAAGGGGGAGTGTTAGGCTTTGATTTATTGTAATAAGTTAGTTGGTCTTTATGTTTTGGAACTTTAAAACCTTTAGCGTGTATGAACTATGTCGTGTGGTGGCAACCGTGTGATGGACAACTATCTATTTATATGTGTGTGATGGATGATTGTAGGATAAGTAATGTTTTAATCTATCTTATTTGCTTGTGCTTATCTCTACTTGTCACGATGAATGTTTTTTTTGAATGGCCATGTATTGCTTCAAGTTTCTACTTTGAAATCTTGGCCATCATATTTACTTGTTGTGTGAAATAACATGTCATATTGCATCTCTTTTCACATCTATATACTTGTTCACACACACTTGTTGCACCCCATGGATTACAAAATTTAGGGGGAGCTTTTGTCTTGGTGTATGCAAAGCATGTATACATGATTCTAATTGAAATTCAAATTCATGCATACATCAAGGGGGAGCTCTCCATAAATTTTGGGGTTCAAAAAGCTTTAGATTCTTTCATTCCTGTAAAAGCCTAAGTTGGTTGTCATCAATTACCAAAAAGGGGGAGATTGAAAGTGCATTTGCCCCCTATGTGGGTTTTGGTGTATTAATGACATCCAAATTAGGGACTAATGTGATCTTAATGAGATATGTTGCAGCTATTAGTTCCATGAAAGATTCAAAGAGTTGATAAAGATGAAATGGTATCCCTCAATTCTTGAAGTTGTAAAGGCGGACGAATTCAAAATGATCTCCAAAGGTTTTAATTTTGTTTTTGAGTTTAGGATCCGCCGCACTATAAAGAGGGATGCAAGTTTAGTTGGTCTGAGGAAGATAGAGTGCTCAAGCATTTAAATAAAATCAAAAGAGAGTCACTCTAGCACTTCACGAGCACATAGAATTATTTTCTGTGACTTTCGGTGTCGGAAGTCCCGACCTAAGCCAGGAGTCCCAGCACCTGTGCTTCTGACTGCTCGCTGTCTGTGCACGTCGGAAGTCCCGATGTTCACCAGGAGTTCCGACACTGACCTGACCCAAGCCGGGAGTCCCGGCCTCAGCAGTGCTGGCTGTTTGATTAACTGTGCACGTCGGAAGTCCTGACGTTTGCCGGGAGTTCCGACACTGACTTTCACCCGTGGACTTCTGACCCCTTGGGAACAGTATTTTTTGCCAACGTCGGAAGTCCCGGGATCTGCGTCGGGACTCTCGACGTAGATCTGAACGGTTGGATTTTCACTTGGAGTATAAATACTCCTCTCTTCACTTCTAACCGTTACGGACTCATTTCACAGTTGACTCACTTCATGCTGAACAGCTTCCAAGCAACCAAAGCACCCCTCTCCTTTCCCCTTTGCTCCAATCTTCGATTCCCTTAGTTTTTGAGTAAAAGGAGAGTGGATTAAGTGAGAGCATCACTTTGGAAAGCTTGAGCATTTGATTTCTTCGTCAAGCCGGTTGTGTTTGCGTCTATTACTCTTGGGGCTTTGCCCCTAGCCGGCTAGGCGTTGCCCAAGAGCTTCCATCTTGTGGAAGAGCCTTGGGAAGTTTGTATCACCCTTATATTTCTTAGTGGAAAGCTCAAGTGACCTTTGTGGTCGCTTTGAGAGAGGCAAGGAGGTGGAAAAGACTCCGACCTTAGTGGTTACCTCAACAACAAAGACGTAGGAGCTCCTTTGTGGGGTTGCCGAACCTCGGGATAAATCCTTGTGTCCCGCGTGCTTGTTGTTGTTGTGATTGCTTGAGATTACTTGTATGTGTTTGTCTCTTTGTCTCCAAAATCTCTATTTTAGGGTTTGGACTCGATCTATGGTTTGGAGGCTTTACGGCGTCAAGGGAGTGACCCAACATCTTCACCAAACCACTAGGAAGTGAGGTTGTAAGTTTATTTATCCACAAAGTTAAATTTGGCACTGCTTTTGTAGTTCACGTAGGCGTCGGAACTGCTGACGTTTGCACCGGAACTTCTAACAACGTCGGGAGTTCCGACCCAAACGTCGGGACTTCTAACAGTGGCTGATAGATTTGAACTTAGCATTTGCAGTAAATTTTTAGATATGCCTATTCACCCCCCCCCTCTAGGCATTGTTAGATCCTTTCAATTGGTATCAGAGCAAGGTCTTCTCTTTGCGTTTCACCACGTGAGAAGAAACAATGTCGGAGACCGACAAGATGCAAGACGTTGCCATTGAAATGGCCAAGAAAATAGCTGAAGAGTTGATGAGTGCTCAAGTCAAGCTCTTTCAAGATGAAATGAAAAAGATGCAAGAAGAGATGAGCAAGTTGAAGGACGAATTGAGCAAGAAGGTTGATGATGCAATAAGTGGCAAGAATGATGTTAGTGACAAGAATGAAGCAAACAAAGATGCCGCTAGTGATGTTGGAGCCGGTGAGCTTGCTCATGGAAAAGGAATATATTCACACATGAGTTTTGACTATGGACAAATCATGAAAGGTTCAACACTACATACTCCGTTCGTCAATATTGGCAAGCCACCTCACTTTGATGGAACAAGATACACCGATTGGTCTTACAAGATGAAGATGCATCTAATAGCCGCAAGACTTTGGGAAGTTGTGGATGTTGGTGTGTTGATTCCTACCAATGAAGATAGAGAGATAACTCCGGAAGAAGTGCACAACCTCCATCAAAATGCACAAGCCATAGCATTGCTTGTGTCAAGCCTAGCTCCGGATGAGTTTAGAAAAGTGAATGGAATGGAAAGTGCAAAGCAAATTTGGGATACTTTGAAAGTATCATTTGAAGGAGATAAAAGTGTGAGAAAAGGCAACATAGAGTTACTTCATGGTGAATTGGAAAGATTTGTATTCTTACAAAATGAAACAACACAATCCATGTTTGATAGGCTCATGGCATTGGTCAACCGCATAAGAGCTCTTGGTAGCAACGAATGGGATGACAACAAAGTTGCTAGAAAGATGTTGAGAACCTATAGAGCCAAGAACAACATGCTAGCATCCGTGATCATGGAAAGGCCCGGTTATGATGAGATGACACCTCAAGAAGTTCTTTCAAAGCTCAAGCATCATGAGTATCTAGATGAAGATGCAATCAATGCTAACAATCAAAATCCTAATGCAATGGGATTCAACAAAAGTGCCACCCTTAAAGCAACTCAACAACAATAGGACCGGACACACCCTACCAGCATCTAATTGTTGAGCGACCCAGCGTCCAGTCATTTGACCGACGCCAGTGTCTCTGTTGTTACAACTGACCGGACACGCCGGTTCCTTTGGGACCAGCGTCCGGTCACCTTGTGACCAACGAGATTAACTCCTTTTCACCTTTAACTTCTTCACTCTTGCTCAAATGTGCCAACCACCAAGCTTATCACCTTGTGCACATGTGTTAGCATATTTTCACAAATATTTTTAAGGGTGTTAGCATTCCACTAGACCCTAAATGCATATGCAATGAGTTAGAGCATCTAGTGGCACTTTGATAACCGCATTCCAATACGAGTTTCACCCCTCTTAATTGTATGACTATCAAACCTAAATATGATCACACTCTCTAAGTGTCTTGATCACCAAAACAAAATAGCTCCTATGATTTATACCTTTGCCTTGAGCTTTTTGTTTTTCTCTTTCTTCTTTCCAAGCCAAGCACTTGATCATCACCATGGCATCATCATCATGATGCTATGATCTTCATTTGCTTCACCACTTGGAGTGTGCTACCTATCTTATGATCACTTGATAAACTAGGTTAGCACTTAGGGTTTCATCAATTCACCAAAACCAAACTAGAGCTTTTAATCAATTCACCAAAACCAAACTTAGGGTTTCATCAATTCACCAAAACCAAAACCAAAAAGGTAATTGATGACAACCCTTTCACAAAGATATAAATTAAAATTCAATTGAGTCCATGTTTCTTGCCCAAGCATATTTACCATTGTAAAAGGATATGGACAAGTTTCATGAACCCCATATGGTAGCAATTGCTCCCCCTACATATGTGCTAAGAGTTTGGATTGTAGATAGGAAATATAGGAGACAATGTCTACCAAATGATGCTAAGGTATAAAAGATGGATCTTTGAAGTGTGATACCAATCAGAGTGCACCATTATACCATCCTTAGCACCATGGTTAGCTTTATACCACTTGGAAACATACTTTTGAAAAGATACCACTTGTAAAAACTTACTTGGAAATGAAAGTTATCTAGTGATTTCATTTCATCATTCAATCTTACAACTAGCATTCATCACACAAGCATGGATATTTAAATTTAAAACTTATGCCATGCAAGCAAACATATGAAATGCACATTCAAATGCACCATACAAGTTCATGAACTTGCTCCCCCTACTTGTGTGCTCAAAGTTTTAATTGATCCCCTTTCCTTTGACGTATCTCTCCCCCTATGTCAAATTCTCCTCCTTTGTTGTCTTTTCACCATCTTAGTACACTTCTTTCTCCCCATGTACTAATATCTTTGTTATTTCTCCCCCTATCACGTATATCTTTGTTTCTCTCCCCCTTTGTCATCAATGTCAACAAAGGTTTAAATTTTAGATAGGTAGAGATTATCAATGTCAATCAATGGGGTGAGGATCATATTTCCAAAATTGGTCTAATCTAGATCATTTACCAAAGATATTTAACTCGGTTTGATCCATGGACAAGCTTCTTCACACCTCCAAATAAGGGTTATCTTGTACCATGTTGAGTTAAACACTTAGAGTTCATTTTCTAGATTAAACACTAGGTTTACAAACCCATAAACATGTCATATGCTACCACTAGATCAAGTCAAGCATAGAAGCAATAGTGATACCATATAAACATCAAATTTATTTGATTTTTATGAATGAGCCTAATAAAATAGAACCACTTGAAAGGTCCTAATAAGATTAAAAATGTGACTAGATGCACTAAACATATCCTTAGCAATGATGTATGTCATGCCAAACAACTTTTATCTTGAATAGCTCAAAGGAGAGACATGTCATATAAGTGAGGAGGGTGCATCAACACATATTTGAGAAATCCAATATGTTCAACTCATTCCTTATCTTGCAAAACCTTTTCTCATCCAATGGCTTGGTGAATATATCAGCAAGTTGATCTTCGGTGCCTACACTCTCAATGCAAATGTCCCCTTTTTGTTGGTGATCTCTTATGAAATGGTGGCAGACATCAATGTGCTTTGTTCTTACATGTTGAATCGGATTGTTGGTTAACTTGATTGCACTCTCATTGTCACATAGCAAAGGCACTTTCTTGAACTTGATTCCAAAGTCACTCAAAGTGGCCTTCATTCAAAGTATTTGTGCACAACAACTACCGATGGATAAGTATTTGGCTTCAGCGGTTGATAATGCAACACTATTTTGCTTCTTTGATGACCATGAAACAAGTAATCTTCCCAACAATTGACATGTGCCTAAGGTGTTCTTCCTTTCAACCTTGCATCCCGCATAATCCGAGTCGGAGTAACCAACTAGCTCAAACTTTGCTCTTTTGGGATACCATAAACCAACATTTGGTGTATGCTTCAAGTACCTCAATATTCTCTTTGTAGCCTTCAAATGACTTTCTCTTGGTGAGGCTTAAAATCTTGCACATATGCATACACTAAACATGACATCCAGCCTTGATGTGGTCACATAGAGTAGGCTTTCAATCATAGACTGATACAACTTTTGATCCACCATATTTCCACTTGCATCACTATCCAAGTTGTCATTGGTTCCCATTGGTGTGCTAATGACTTTGCTATCACTCATGCCAAAGTTCTTGATCATGTCCTTGATATACTTGCCTTGTCTAACAAAAGTACAATTCTTCAATTGCTTGATGTGAAGACCAAGGAAGTAACTCAACTCTCCAATCATGGATATCTCAAACTCATTAGCCATCATCTTTCCAAATTCTTCATAAAAGTCTTGATTAGTTGATCCAAATATGATACCATCAACATATATTTGCAACACAAATAGATCTTTTCCAATCTTCTTAATGAAAAGAGTGGTGTCAACCTTGCCCACTGTGAACCCTTTAGAGAGTAGGAAATCTCTCAATCTCTCATACCATGCTCTAGATGCTTGCTTTAAACCATACAAAGCTTTCTTCAACTTGTATACATGGTTGGGCTTCTTGTCATCTTCAAAACTGGGAGGTTGCTCAACATAAACTTCTTCATTGATGTAGCCATTTAGAAATACACTCTTAACATCCATTTGATAGAGCTTGATGTTGTGGGCACAAGCATAGGCTAGCAAGATTCTAATTGCTTCCAATCTAGCAACCGGGGCATATGTTTCTCTAAAGTCAAGACCTTCAACTTGTGTATAGCCTTGTGCTACTAATCTTGCTTTGTTCCTTACTACTATCCCATCTTGATCTTGCTTGTTTCTAAAGACCTATTTGGTTTCAATCACATTGTGTCCCTTTGGTCTCTCTACTAATTCCCATACTTAATTTCTCATGAAGTTATTCAATTCTTCATGCATAGCATTCACCCAATCAATATCCTTCAATGCTTTCTCTATCTTCTTTGATTCAATGGATGACACAAATGAGAAGTGTTCACAAAATGAAGCCAATCTTGATCTTGTTTGTACACCTCTAGAAATATCACCAATGATAGTGTCCAATGGATAATCCCTTGCAACATTAGTTGGTTGGAGGATTGGAACTTGATTGCTTGCACTTGCTTGATCATTGGGTTGAGATGATGTACTAGCCACTTGATCTTGTTCATTATCATGAGAACCACTTGTACTAACTTGATTTGTATTATCTGCACATTTGAGTTGGAGAGCACTTGCACTTGATCATCTTCATTATCATTCACTTACCTAGGCCTCAATTCACCAATATTCATGTTCTTCATGGCATTTGAAAGTTGAATGCCTCTAACATCTTCCAAGTTCTTATTCTCTACTTGTGAACCCTTGGTTTCATCAAATTCAACATCATGAACTTCCTCAAGAGTACCACTATCCAAATTCCAAACTCTATATGCTTTGCTTGTAGTGGAATATCCAAGTAGGAATCCTTCATCACATTTCTTGTCAAACTTGGCTAATCTAGTGCCTTTCTTCAAGATATAGCATCTGCAACCAAAGACTAAAAAATATACAATGTTGGGCTTTCTACCATTCAAGAGCTCATATAGTGTCTTCTCTTTCAATGGGTGACAATAGAGGCGGTTGCTACAATAGCAAGCCGTGTTGATAGCTTCGGCCCAAAAGGATTGACTCACATTGTACTCACTAAGCATAGACCTTGCCATATCAATGAGTGTTCTATTCTTTCTCTCAACAAGGCCATTTGATTGTGGAGTGTACTTGGCCGAGAATTGATGTCTAATTCCAAATTCATCACATAACTCATCAATTCTAGTGTTCTTGAACTCACTATCATTGTCACTTCTAACTCTCTTGATGGTTGTTTCAAACTCATTGTGAATTCCTTTGACAAATGATTTGAATGTTGCAAATACATCACTTTTGTCCACTAGAAAGAATACCCATGTATATCTAGTGTAATCATACACTATCACAAAGCTATATTTGTTTTCACCGATGCTTGTGTATTGTGTTGGCCCAAACAAATCTATGTGTAATAACTCAAATGCTTTACTAGTGCTCATCATGCTTTTCTTAGGATGGGTGTTTCCAACTTATTTGCTAGCTTGACAAGAGCTACAAGCTTATCCTTTTCAAACACAACATCTTTCATGTCTTTAACTAAGTCATGCTTAACCAATCTATTCAATTGTTTCATTCCAACATGACCAAGCCTTCTATGCCATAACCAACCCATGCTAGACTTAGTGAACAAACATATAGATAATCTAACTTCACTAGCATTGAAATCAACCAAGTATAGATTCTCATATCTAAATCTTTTAAAGAGCAAGTTAGAGCCATCTACACTTATGATCTCTACATCATCTACCCCGAATATGTATTTGAATCCAAGATCACACAATTGAGCCACGGATAGCAAATTAAAGTTCAAGCTCTCTACTAGCAACCATTGGATATGCTCATGTCATTGGATATTGCAATCTTACCAAGCCCTTTGACCTTGCCTTTGCCATTATCACCAAATATGATACTATCATAACCATCATTGCCATTAGTGTTGATTGAGTTGAACATTCTTGCATCACCGATCATGTGTTGAGTGCACCCACTATCAAGAACCCAATGCCTTCCTCCGGCTTTATAATTAACCTACAAAAGAAGATCAATTGTTTTTAGGTATCCAAACTTGCTTGGGTCCTTGAAGGTTAGTCACTAAGCTCTTTGGTACCTAAATGACTTTCTTCTTTGAGCCCATCCAAGGTTTACCAATGAACTTAGACTTCACACCATTTGTACCCTTAATAAGCATGTAGCATGAATCAAGCTTTATGAAGGATACATTAGCATTTTTGCTCTTGTTTTTGTATTCATGCTCCTTATGACCAACTTGCTTGCAACTAGTGTAAAATCGACCATTGTTCTTCACAAAACTAGTCTTGTGAGGAGCAAAGGCCACCTTGCCTTTCTTGGGGGTATAGCCTAATCCCTCTTTGTAGAGAAAAGCTCTTTGGCTACCCTAAGCACATAAGCAAGCGGTCCTCACCACCATAAGCTTTAGCTAAGGTGTGAGTGAGTTTGTTGACCTACTTCTTGAGGTTCTCATTCTCAACCACTAGTGAGGTGTCACAAGTGAGACCATCACTACTAGATGAGGTAGAAGTGGAAGTGCTACAAGATGGGTTAGTAGGAGCAACAATGATAGGCATAGATAGTGATTCATCAATTATATCACAAGTTAAACCTACATTGTAAGTTTTAACATGCTTCTTTTTATTTTGCTCATCAAGCAAAGAGGAATGAGCCTTTTCAAGTTTTTTGTGAGCTTTGCCAAGCTTCTCATTGGCTTCCTCTAGCCTCTCATGAGATGCATTGAGCTCATCAAAGGCTTGCTTAAGGTCTTTTAGTTCCTTACACAAGCTTTTGCATTCCCTTCTCTTGATGTCAAAGTGTTCTCTAGCATCCTCTAGCATGTCAAATAGTTAATCTTTGGTGGGTTCATCATCATCACTATCACTATCATGGTTATTTTCATTTTCATTTTCATCATCATGTTCTTCATCGCTTTCATCATCACTAGTTTGTACCATAGTGGCCTTAGCCATGAAGCATGATAAGGATTCGAAGAGAGAAGGCTTCTCATTAATAGCAATGCTTGCAAGAACCTTCTTCTTGGTGGTCTTGTTATCATCACTATCATCATCATCATCACTTGAGGAAGCATCACTATCCCAAGTGACTACATATGAATCACCCTTCTTCTTGAATGCCATCTTGTCCTTCTTCTCTTTCTTTTCCTTCTTGTACTTCTTGTTCTTCTTGTTGTCATCATCATTGTCGCTATTGTATGGGCATTGAGCAACAAGATGATCTTTGCTTCCACACTTGAAGTACCTTCTTGACTCTTCTTTGTTCTTGGGTGAAGACTTCTTTCTTCTAGCATGGTAGCCCATTTTCACCATGAACTTGCCAAATCTCTTGACAAAAAGAGCCATCTTCTCATCATCATCATCATCATCATCCCATGAATCATCATCTTCACTTGATGTTTCTTGCTTAGCTTTACCCTTGGATGATGTGGCTTTGAATGCCATGCTCTTCTTCTTGTCATCCTTCTTGTCATCTTTCTTCTCCATCTTTTCTTCCTTCTCATCATCATCTCTATATGTATCATCGGTTATTATATCTCCTAATACTTGGTTTGGTGTCATGGTGTCCAAACCGCTTCTCACTAGAATGGTGACCAATGTACCAAATCTTGAAGGCAAACATCTCAAGAACTTTTGTGAGAAGTCCTTGTCCTTCACCTCTTCACCAAGTGCTTTAAGATCATTGACAAGCACTTGAAGCCTATGGAATATCTTTGGTACACTCTCATCTTCCTTCATCTTGAAGCTTGCAAACTTCTCTTTAAGGATGTATGCCTTTGCACCCTTCATGGCTTGAGTGCCCTCAAATGATTCTTCCAACTTCTTCCATGCCTCATGAGCCATCTCAATATTTTTGATTTGCTCAAATATTCTTTCTTCAATTGCATTATGAATAGCACTTAGAGCAATGCCATTGTTTTGGAGAAAGCACTTCTTCGGCCATGGTGGGATTCTTCGGATCTTCAATCTTAGTTTTGGTTTCTACCACCTTCCAAACCTTCCTATTGATTGACTTGATATAAGTTGTCATCTTGGCCTTCCAATAGGGATAGTTGGAGCCATCAAATTAGGGTGGCTTCTTTGTGTTGTTGATTTGAGCTATTTTTACACCGAAGGTTGTTAAGCCTTAAATCACGATGACCTCAGCTCTGATACCACTTGAAAGGTACTAATGGCTAGAGGGGGGGGGTGAATAGCCTAATAAAAATTTCTACAACAACACTTAACAAAATAGTTAGATAATTATAAGGCGAAGCAAGTGTTGCGCTAGCTTACTTAAAATGTAAGCCACCTACCACAATTCTAGTTTAGGTAGTATCTATTCACACAATAACTATGACACCACCCTATGTTAGTGTGCTCTCAAAGGCTAACTAAAGAGCCACACTAACTAAGCAAGCAAGCTCTCACAACTAGCTATACTAAAGAGCTTGACAACTAGTTTGCGGTAACTGTAAAGAGAGTGATCAAGAAGGCTATACCGCCATGTAGGTGAAGGAACCAATCAATCACAAGGATGAATAACAATGAAGACCAATCACCTCGGAATCAATGATGAACACAATGATTTTTACCAAGGTTCACTTGCTTGCAGACAAGTTAGTCCTCGTTGTGGTGATTCACTCACTTGGAGGTTCACATGCTATTTGGCTTCACATGCCAAACCCTCAATAGGGTGCCACACAACCAACACAAGATGAGGATCACACAAGCCACTGAGCAATCCACTAGAGTACCTTTTGGCTCTTCACCGGGGAAAGGTCAAGAACCCCTCACAATCACCATGATCGGAGCTAGAGACAATCACCACCCTTCACTCAACAATCCTTGCTGCTCTAAGCCATCTAGGTGGCGACAACCACCAAGAGTAACAAGCGAAACCCACAGCGAAACACTAACACCAAGTGCCTCTAGATGCAAACACTCAAGCAATGCACTTGGATTCACTCCCAATCTCACAAAGATGATGAATCTATATGGAGATGAGTGGGAGGGCTTTGGCTAAGCTCACAAGGTTGCTATGTTAATGAAAATGGCCAAAAGGTGTGAGCTTCAACTAGCCATGGGGCTTAAATAGAAGCCCCCATGAAATAGAGCCGTTATACCCCTTCACTGGGCACAACACGGGGTGATCGGATGCTCTGATCTGATCAGCGTCCGGTCACATGATACATGCCACGTGTCCCCTGCTTCAAATACTGTTTGTCAGATTTCAACGGTCATCAGCTGACTGAACGCAGCACACAAACTGACTGGACGCTCAGCCTCCAGCGTTCGGTCAGTTTCTAGTAAGGTTCTAGAAATGATTTTCTTTGACCGGACGCGTCTGGTCATGCTTGATCGGACCCTACTAGCGTTCGGTCACACAGTGACTTTTCTCTACGCTGCCCAACAATAGGACCGGACACACCCTGCTAGCGTTCAGTCATTGAGCGACCCAGTGGTCTGGTCGTTTGATCGACGCCAGTGTCTCTGCTATTACAACTAACCGAATCTGCTGGTTCCTCTAAGACCAGCGTCCGGTCACCTTGTGACTAGCGAGGCTAACTCCTTTTCACCTCTAACTTCTTCACCCTTGCTCAAATATGCCAACCACCAAGTGTATCACCTTGTGCACATGTGTTAGCATATTTTCACAAATATTTTCAAGGGTGTTAGCATTCCACTAGATCCTAAATGCATATGCAATGAGTTAGAGCATCTAGTGGCACTTTGATAACCGCATTCTGATACGAGTTTTAGCCCTCTTAATAGTATGGCTATTAAACCTAAATGTGATCACACTCTCTAAGTGTCTTGATCACCAAAACAAAATAGCTCCTATGGTTTATACCTTTGCCTTGAGCTTTTTGTTTTTCTCTTTCTTCTTTCCAAGTCCAAGCACTTGATCATCATCATGCTATGATCTTCATTTGCTTCACCACTTGGAGTGTGCTACCTATCTCATGATCACTTGATAAACTAGATTAGCACTTAGGGTTTCATCAATTCACCAAAACCAAACTAGAGCTTTCACCCTCCTGAGTACGAGATCACCAACCTTGAGGATCCTTCCTCTAATTTTTCTTTTATGGTACCTACAGAGAGTTTGCTGGTAGCGAGTGGAGTGGATGACGAGTCGTCTCACGAGCCTCCTCAAGTAGGTCAACCATGTCCTGCTAAGCTCTGTGGCTTGGTCTAGGTCGAAGGCCTTCACTCTTGGGGCACCATGACCGAGGTCGGAGGGCAACACTGCTTTAGCTCTATAGGCTAGGAAGAAAGGTGTGAACCCCACAGATTGGTTCAGGGTCATTCTTAGGCTCTAGAGGATCACTAGGACATTTGCAACCCATTGCTTCGACATACTTATTGAGTCAGTCGAAGATGCAAGGCTTGAGTCCTTAGAGGACCATGCCATTGGCCCGCTTGATCTGACCATTGGTACGCGGGTGTCCAATCGAAGCCCAATTGATCCTAATGCCATATCCATCATAAAAGTCCAGGAATTTCTTCCTGGTGAAGTTTGTCCCATGGTCGGTGATGATGCAGTTTGGAACACCAAACCAATAGATGATGTCGAGGAAGAACTTGACTGCCTCTTCTGAGCAGATGTTGGTGATGGGCTTCGCCTCTATCCACTTGGTGAATTTGTCCACCGCTACGAGTAGGCGAGTGAAGCCAGCTTGGGGCCTTTTTAAGGGGTCCGACCATGTTGAGGCCATAGACCACTGAATGGATAGGTGATAGGGATGGTCTGAAGCTCCTATGTCGACAGGTGAGTTTACTGAGCATAGAACTAGGCATCCTTCGCACCTGTGGACAACCTCATCTGCATCTCATAGTGCGGTGGGCCAATAAAAACCTTGGTGAAAGGCTTTCCTAACTAGCAACCTTGAGGCCACATGATGTCCGTAGATTCCGACGTGGACTTCAAGGAGAAGTTGTTTCTCTTAGTCGATTGGGAAGCACTTCATGAGTATTCTTGATGGGCTCCGCTTGTAAAGTTCGTCCCCAATGGCGACAAATGTCTTGGCGCATTGAGTGATTCATCGCGCTTCAGTCCTTTCTGGTGGGAAACCTCCTTTAGGAGGTAAATGAGCGGTGGTGCTCTCTAGTCGACCGAATTGAGTGCCATTATGGTGATGTTGGCGGGCGACGTCACCATGAAGGTGCTTGGGTCGGAGGCGCCAAGCACTTGGTCGGGGTCAAGGCACGTTGGGAGGTTGGAGCCTTTGCATGCCAGATTAGTGTTGGAGTGTAGGATTGGATCCTCCAAAACACATGCAGATGGCTAATAGAAATTGCTGATGAAGACCCCATCAGGAGATGACACCCGCCTGGTAGCCAATTTTGTAAGAAAATCAGCAGCATCATTGTCCTTTTGGGGGACATGATGCAGTTCGATCCCTTAGAATTTGTCCTCAAGCTTGTGCACCTCCTAGCAATATGCTGCCATGAGAAGGCTCTTGTAGGAGGACTCCTTCATTACTTGGTCAATGACCAACTCTAAGTCACCATGGACATACATTCATGTGGCGCTGAGCTCGATGGCAATGCGTAGTCTGTTGATGAGGGCCTTATATTCTATGGCGTTGTTTGAGGCTAAAAAATGGAGATGGATCATGTAGCAGAGCCTGCTCCCATATGAGGATATCAGAACCACTCTAGCCCCCAAGCCAGGTGCCATGACCGACCCATCGAAGTACATCATCTAGTACTCGTGGGTGCCATCTTGGGTCAGGAGCTAGACTTCCGTCCATTCGGCGATGAAGTCAGCAAGAGCCTGAGACTTAATAGCAGTACGGGAGATATACCTGATGTCGTGGCCCATGAGCTTGAGAGCCCACTTGGAGATCTATCATGTGGCATCATGGTTACAGATGATGTCTCCCAGCAGGGTATGAGGTGACGACCATGACTTCATGGTCGCTGAAGTAGTGCAGGAGCGTCTGGATCACCATTAGCACGACAGTTTAGAGGCTTCTAAACCTAGGGATATCGAACCTTGGCATCGGTGAGTATCTCACCTGATGAAGTACACTATTCGTTGGACCTTTAGGGGTGTCCTGGCTCTTCCCTTTTGATGACTAGGGTGGTGCTCATAACATGGTTGTTTGCCATGATGTAGAGGAGGAGGGGTTCTCCCTGTTCAGGGAGCGATGAGGATGGGGGCCGATGTTAGTGATGCTTTGAGGCTTTCCAAAGCTTGCTGTGCCTTCTTAGTCTAGACTAATGCATCTGTCTTCTTGAGAAGTTTATAGAGAGGTATCCCCCGCTTGCCTAGTCAGGAGATGAACTGGCTCAGGGTGGCCAAACAGCCGGTGAGCCTCTGTACGCCCTTGACGTCACGTATAGGGCCCATGTTGGAGATGACCATGATTTTTTCTAGGGTTGGCTTCGATGCGGTGTTCGAACATGATGTATCTGAGCAGCTTCCCCTTTAGAACCCTAAAAACACATTTCTTGGGATTCAATTTTACGCTGAACCTTCGGAGGTTCAGTGAATGTTGCGACCAACTTTGCGATCAGGTTGCTGGCTTGAGCTGTTTTCACCACTATATCATCTACATAGATGGTGATTGTTGGTTTTGGCTGCTTGACTTGGTCAGGATAGTTGGGCGGGTCGATTTGGTTGGTGAAGCATCGCTGCATGCACCGTTGATAGGTGGCGCCAGCGTTATTTAGACCGAAAGGCATGGTTATGTAGTAGTACGAACCATACAGGGTGATGAACAAAGTCGCGAGCTGGTCAGACTCTTTCATTATGATCTGGTGATAGCCTAAGTAGGCATTCATAAAGGAGAGGATCTCACATCCTGAGGTGGAGTTGACTACCTAGTCTATGCGTGGCAAAGGAAAATGGTCATTTGGACACGCCTTGTTGACGCTAGTATAATCAACACACATTCTCTATTTCCCTAGTCTTCTTTTTCATAAGAACGGGATTAGCTAGCCAGTTAGAGTGTTATACCTCTTTGATTAATTCGGCTGCTAGGAGTTTGGCGATCTCCACGCCTATGGCCCTACTCCTCTCATCGTCAAAGCGACACAGGCATTGCTTGGTAGGCTTTGAGGCTAGGATGAGGCGTAATACATGTTCGATGACCTCCCTTGGTATGCCTGGCATGTCAGAAGGTTTCCATGTGAAGACATCATGACTCACGCATAGGAAGTCGGCAAGCTCACTCTCCTATTTGGTCGAGAGCTTGGTCCCGATCCACACCGTCTTGGTCGGGTCGGTGGGGTCGATCCCTACCACCTTGGTTTCCTTGATCGGACAGAAAGCTCCCGAGGAGGTCTGACTCATTGCAGTCAGGGACTGCTAGAGTCGATGAATTCCTAAGCTCTAGAAGCTCAGTGGAGTTGATGATGGTAGAGGTGAGCTTCTAATGCTCGCGGTCGCATGTATAGGCGTGCGAAAAGGTGCTAATCACGGTGATGACGCCGTTCAGTCCTGGCATCTTAACTTGGAGGTAGGTGTAGTTGGGGATGGCCATGAACTTGGCATAGCATGGTTGTCCCAAGATGGCGTGGTAGGACCCTAGAAAGTCTACCACCTCGAAGGTGAGAACCTCTGAGTAGAAGTTGGCTCAGGTCACCAAGCATGACGGATAGGTCCATCTGCTCGAGCGGGTATGCCTGTGTCCCTAGGATCATACCATGGAAGGGAGAGCTCTCTAGACGGAGCTCTGATCAGGGGATACACATGTCATCGAGGGTGTCAACATAGAGGATGTTGAGGCCGCTACCTCTATCCATCAGCACCTTGGTGAGGCGCTTCTTGCGGACGATGAGGTCGACAATGAGCGGATAGCGACCTAGTCGGGTGACATGGGAAGGATGGTCCCTCCAATCAAAAGTGATCAGGGAGTCCGACCAGCTAAGGAAAGAGAGGACGGCTGACTCGACGACGCATGCCTCTCTATAGCATGCCTTGCGCTGGCGCTTGGAGTGGATGGCGTCGGATCCCCCAAAGATCATGAGGCACTCTTCAGGGTCAGGGAAGCCATCATCATCCTTGCCTCTCGTGCCTCCTTTCCTGGCCACCACCTCTATGCCTTCCCTTCCTTTAGCTTGTTGGCCTGCCATAGAAAGTGCTTGAGGAGCTCGCAGTCCTTGTAGAGGTGCTTGATGGGGTAAGCGTGGTTGGTGCAGGGGCTCTCCATGAGCTTGTCAAAGTGGTTAGGCTGGCCCTACTAGGGCTTGCTTGCCTGCACAATCAGTCATGGTGACCAAGGCTGGGTTGGCCGATCGGCACCAATCCTTCTTGTTCTTTCTTGCCCCTTTGTGTGGAGGAGTCCTTGTCTTAGTCTTCGCACTTGGCCTTGCCCTTGTCCAGATTGCCTCCTTGCCAGAGGCATGGTTTGTGGTGATGTCAAGTAGGTCATGGGTGGTATGGGGCTTCAAACAGCCGAGCTTGTAGATCAAGGACTCACATGTTGTCCTAGAGAGGAACACGCTGATGACGTCCACGTCAACAACATTAGGAAGGGAGTTGCACCATTTTGAGAACCTACATATGTAATCCCATTGGGACTCATTGGGCTCCTGCTAGTAGCTCTTGAGGTCCTAGGAATTCCTAGGATGGACATGTGTCCCATGGAAATTGCCAACGAAGACTCTCTTGAGATCCGCCTAGTCATGGAAGCTGTCGAGCGGAAGGAATTCAAGCCATCCTCGAACATGCTCCCCCATGTAGATGGGGAGGACTAGATGATAAAGTGGTCATCATCTACTCCTCTAGCTCGGCAGGTGAGCCAAAAGTCTTTGAGCCATATACGAGGTTGGTCTCCCCGGTGTATCTAGCGATGTTGGTGGGTGGTTGAAAGCACTGTGTTAACGACGCTCTTTGAATGCGATGACCAAAGGCCCATGGCCCTAGGCCATCTAGGCTAGGGCTATGGTCATTTGGTCGATCACCATGCCTAGGGTACATGTCCCCACACTCCTCGATGGTCAGGCTAAGATTCGCTCCACCTGCTCTTGCCGCCACTCGATAGACATCATCATCGTGCTGGGCATGGCGTCGATTGTTGATGATGCTATGAGCATCATGGTTTGGCCCAAGACATTCACACATAGGTGGCCAGTGTGGAGCAGGTGCCTGAGTTAGGCTGTGGTGCAGCCATGGCCTCCTGCCCCACTCCCGACAACTGTAGTGGCGAGTGGATAGAGCGATTCGACTAGTGTGGCCCCAGTCCCCTAGGGGGGTATGAGACCACGAGCCGGTGTCATGACATAGAGCTCTCTGCCTGCTGAACGGCGGTGGTCTCCACTAGCGCTCGGAGGTTCTGGTGGATTGCCTGTTCCTACGAGTCCATAGGCTCAAGGAGGCTGCGCAGAAGCATCGCCGCCACAGCGATGTTCTGGCCAGCTCGAGCGAACTGAGGAGGGTCGTTCCCTCCATCCAGGATGTTGCGCTAGACCTGATGGGCGTCACCCTAGGCGCCACTCACCAGGTTATGCGCGTGTGGTGCAGCATGCTACACCAAGCACGCCAGTGTAGGTGGTGGCTGGCTCTGCCGCCTTTGTCGTAACTCCTCGTCATGCCTCTACACATGCGTGAGGGCCTTTACGCGATGGTTTAGAGGGGTGTGAGACTGTAGAGACTCTGCTACCACCGGTGTCTGTCTCAGGAGCGTCCACCATAGTGCACTCTCGGGACAAAGGGTGGCCAAGTGCCACGACGTCATCGATGCTGGAGCCGTCGCTTTCGACCTCATCATCCACGAGGTTGTAAAAGGAGGCTGGTGCATAGCCTACCATCCCCACAAATTCAGATGTGAGAAGGGGTGGTGTCAGCGTCCTTTAGAGCCCCCACGTGTTCATGTCCACGGGAGACGCAAAGCAGTATGAGAACCGATCGCACGACAGTTGCAGTGGGGACAAGCAGGGTCCCTTTGGAGAGTCAGTGAAAGGTATTAAGCAGTGAGTAAAGAACAAAATGTACGTTACTCAACATGGAGTTTGAGCCTAGCATGGGCTTCAAGCGAAGCGCGGGTGCCTCGATGTTGAGGTTGTCGAGTGGCCCAGGGCCAGCGGAGGGCGCTCCTCCACCAGTGGGCATTGGGACAAGCGCCTCTTCATGGAGGCATAGTACTCCGAGTCGGTCGGCGATGAAGTCCTAGACTCCCGAAGAGGAAAGTCTAGAGCGGCTGGAAGATGGGAGGAACCCACATCCCAATAGGTGGGAGCACAGGAAACTCTAGTGAGCCAAGGTGAATCATATCGCTTGAGCCCGCCATGCCAAAGATGGTGGAAAGGTGGGCTATCCAATGACCAAAAGCTTGAATGCATGGCGTCTTCCCCACGGACGACGCCAATTGTTGCTGCAAAAAGTGACCAATAAGTAAATATTTGTAGTTTTGCTGTGCGTTGTGATCGAATGTGGCCCAATACTCAATGACACAGGATTTATACTAGTTCAGGCAACATGCCCTACGTCCAGTTTTGGTCGGTCAATGACTTTATTCCTGAGCCCAGGTGCTCGAAGTTTGCTGTGGGGTTACAAACGAGTAGGAATAAGAATGGGGGTGTTAAAGGCCTAGCTAGACTCTGAATTGAAGGGCCGAGAGTGATGGGGGTTCTAACGTGCATTAAGTATTAGAGCAGACGCTCTGTGTAACTTTAGAGTTCTAGAGCTATTGAGGTCCGAATAATTAGCCAAAGAGAGCGTCCTCTTTTTAGGAGAGAGCTCATCCCCTTTTATAGTCAAAGGGGATGGGCTCTTACAAGTGTGTGTGTGAGAGAGAATGTATACGTGTGCTATCTAGTCTTGTTGCCCATGCTATTGGGTACGAGATGATCATTGGTGCCCACAATACTGTTTATGTTCAGATACATGTGGTAGGCTTTACTGTGTTCATCTGGTATGGCAAATATCGGCATCTATAGTACTATAAGGCAAACGTCGGTGCCCATAACACTGTTCATACTCTGACATGCCTAGAAGGTTGCATAGTGCCCGTATGGCCTGGTGGCACCATCCTGAAGGTGTGCAGGGCATGGCAGGGTACGGTCCTTGGTATTGTGGTTGACTTTGAGCGCCTTACCTTATCTACTTTGCCTGATCCCTAGGCCCTAACCAAGCGGGCGTACCTGGTTGGTCGTTCCTAGTTGGCCTCGACCATGTCGGTCGGGGAAGAATCATGAGCAGAGGTCCGGTGTATCCCCAGTCAGAAAAGGAGGTCAAAGTCGGACTGTGTCCCCACCTTGGCTAGGCCTTCCGGTCAGGAACCGGATCATTGCCCTGTCCTGCCATTACGTAATTGGGCCAGCCTAGGAAGCACGCATTGTTGCTACGTCGTCCTACTGGGCTGAGTTTTTGTAGGGAAGTGGGTCCATTGGGGACCTCAGGTTTATGAACCTGACAATTAGTATGCAACTTAACATAGAAAAATAAAACAATTGACTTACCACTCTGTCCAAGATTGGTCCTACCTCTACCTGCCTTCCTACACGAGTAGTTTGGTCATACGCCTTGTCTTCATTGTCGAAGGACTCGATATCAGCGTAGTCATCATCTGTCCATTGTAGCCTCACCCTGCAACGTGTCGCATGTTGGTACCAAGCTTGGTAGTGCCTGTACTCACGATTTGTGTGTGGCTCGTTGTTCTCATCCATGTTGTCATGCAATAGCTCCCATTGTTCAATGTAGTACTAGTGGTGCTCCTCCCAATCAAAAATCTTCCTGTTCTTCTGACGATCCAACCTGCATGTCACGTAAGATGTTAGTTTCTGGCAGGTATGAAATTGATGTTGTAAAACAATGGAAATGGACCATCACGAGATAATTAAAATAGCAAAACACTTACTTGTGTAAGTCAACGCCAGTCGAGAACGGAGCCATTGGCCAAAGCTGTCTCACTCCAAATTGGCGTGCAACTCTATCTGGCAGGTGAAACTCGATAGCATAGAAACAAATTAGAGGGCACCTCATCCTATACAAGTCGTCACCCACACATGTTGCTCAACTAAAAAGGAAGTGTCCCCTCTCCATCGTATGGCTCCCACGACACCTACAACATGTCCAAACAAGATGTTAGATGATGTACTAAACCATTTCAAATCAGCATGGGAAATAAAATTTACTTACACTAGACGCCATGAGCGTGTCTAGCTCATTCATGAATTCAATGTATGCTCGCTCTAACCTCACGTGCGGAACCCTAACTTGGTCCCAAAGGTATGCCCGCGTCGGCTGCCAACATGGAGGCTGACCTGGTGAAAGGTCAAGATGGAGGAGTAGAGGGGGGTGAATAGTCCTTTCTAAATTAAATTGTGCTGGCTATCCGAAACAAATACGGAATTAAAATAATCAGTCTAGCCAAGACTACACCCCTCTATCGAAGTTCACAAGCACCTTATAAAGATCATAATTAGGCAACAAAGGTGCCGAGCTAGCTAGAGCTCACCTATCCAATTCTAGGAGCAAGGTCACACAAACCTATGCCACTAGTATTTTACACACCGGGGAGCTCCTACACAATTCTAGCAAGCAAAAGCACAAAGCTCCTAAGCTCACAAGCAATGCTCAATAATGAGGCAACCAATGCCAAATTAGAGAGCATAAATACTTAGCTACACAAACTAAGCAATATGACTAACAATGTTACACAAACTAAATTAGCCACGCAAGGGAGCTACTTCTAGGCTACACAAGCAAGAAGGTAACTAGTGAGCTACACAAGCTAACTAATTACAAGAGCAACTACACAAGCACAATGTATATGAAATTAATTACAAGCTTGTGTAAGGGGATTACAAACCAACGGGGAGAACAATGGTGACACGGTGATTTTTCTCCTGAGGTTTACGTGCTTGCCAACATGCTACGTCCCCTGTTGAGACAAGCTCCAAGGTTGTCGCCGGTCCTCTTGCTAGTGGTGACCCACAAGTCACACTCTCCCACATGGAGTGCTTACCACAAGCTCTAGCACTTGACCCAGCTAGACCACTTGTCGCCCTTCATGTCTTGCTCTACTAGAGTTGCTCTTCATGGCTTCCGTAGGGCGAGCACAATGCCCCTCACAAAGCTCTTCTCCAGAGCACCAGACAAGCTTCTTGCGGGCTTCAATGAAGACCACCACCAAGCCATCTAGGAGGTGGAAACCTCCAAGAGTAACAAGCACCACTGGCTTGCAAGATGACCACCTAGTGCTACTCAATGTAACCTCATGATGCAATCGCACAAGAATTGCTCACTCACTCAATCGGATGAACACTATCAAGCTATAGTGAGTTAGAGGGCTCCCAAGCACCACCACATAAGCCACCAAGGCTCTAGTGTGCTTAGCTCTCCACTGCCCATGGCCAAAGGCTGACCAACACTTATATTTATAGCCCCATGGGCTAAAATAGCCGTTACCCCTTCACTGGGTAGATTTCGGGATGATCGGACGCGCAGGTCGTGTGCACTAGACACGTCTAGGTGTGGTGACTAGATGCGTCCAATCGCTGTGTCTGGTCACTGCTTGACCACTGCGTGTCCCATTCAAATGAAGTAACTGTTGCCGCCCAATGGCCTCTCTCTGACATGCTCTAACACGACGCATCAGACGCACTGCATCAAAGTGATCAGACACAGGAGGGGCAATGTCCGGTTGAGTCTAGAGTGCTCCCAGAGCCACTCAACTACGATCAGACGCGTTCGGTGTGGCCAATTAGATGCATGGGGGCAGCGTCCGACCGAGTCCAGAGAGCTCCCAGAGCCACTCAACTATGACCTGACACGTCCGGTGTGTCCAACTAGACACGCCCCTACGTCCATCCTCTCTGGACCAACACCCATGCCCCACGTTACCATGACCTGATGCTAAACAGTGATTGCACAGCGTCCGGTCACTGCTATGAGCCAGAGTCCGGTCACCTTGGTAACTCTGCCCACGCTTGGCCAGAATACCGGACGCGTCTGGTATCAATATCGGACACGTCTGATCATGTCGGGAACACTATCGCCTGAGACAGACCAGACGCATCTGGTACTCATGTCGGACGTGTCCGGTCACCCCGTGACCAATGCATTCAACTCCTTTTCTTACCAACTTCTTCTCCTTTGCAAATGTGCCAACACCACCAAGTGTACAACACCTTGAGCACGTGTGTTAACTTTTCACAAACATTTTTCAAGGAGTTAACGACTCAACTTGCCACGCCACTCAATCCTAGCAACGATGCAAAGTTAGATCACTCGAGTGGCACTAGATGACCGATATACAAATAAGTTTGCCCCTCTTGATAATACAACCATCTATCCTAAACCCGGTCATCAACTTCTCTACACACCTATGACCGATGAAATGAAATGCTCCAAGTTATACCTTTGCTTTGCGCATTCCATTCCATCTCTTCCAATGTTGATGCAACACATTGCACCAACACGATCAACAATGATATGATCCACTTCATATCATCACGTGATCATATTGGTTCATCGATCTTGACTTCACTTGCTTTTTACCATTGTCTTCATCCATCGGTGCCAAGTCTTTCTAAAGCTTTACCGCCACACGATCCATCGCTCCAAAGCCTCCAACTTGCCCTTCACGCTTGCAACCGGTCCATCAAGCCAAGTCATGTCTTGATCTTCTCCACCTTGATCACATGACTCAATGTCATGACTCATGTGCAATAAGTTCCTTCATCATCACATGTGTGAGCTTTGCAACATCTCCAAGCCATTTCCACCTCCATGGCATATGTTGCTCACACACATATACCTATGGACTAATCACCTGTGTATCTTAAATAAACACAATTAGTCCACCTAGGGTTGTCACTCAATTTCCAAAACCACACAAGGACTTTTCACCTGGGAACCACTCATAACTAGCCGGAACCTTAGGACGACCAACTAGTAGATGAGCCCACATCCACAACTAGAGCAGGTACACGCATCCACCAAGTCACAATGAGGACGAAGTCAGATGACACGCCTCACAAAGCTACCAATAAAGAAAACCCAACACTATAGAGCCCTAGCTGTACTGACCCGCCTGGTCCCAGTCAGTGAGGCAGTTGACCCACATTCACGATGTAGTGTCACCCATGGTGTCGGGGAAGAGAATGTAGGCAAATAGGTGTAGGATCCACGCCATGCAGTAGTACCCAACTGTTTTCTCATCTATCTCCTCAGGGCACTGTGCGAACTCTTGATGGAGCTAGGAGATTAGAACTCTAGAACTGCGAGCCCCTTGCTCGCAAACCTCACAACCAAGGAAGGCCTCTACTCATGGTCTCCAACCTTCTGACCTACACTGCCTAGTCACTGTGTTGCCATGAATTCGTAGACCTAGCATCTTCTGATAGTCCTGGAGTGTGACTGTCATCTCTCTGAAAGGCAAGTGAAAGCTATGAGTCTTCGGCCGCCACATACATTTTAGACAAATCAAGATTACATGTCAAAAAGGCAAGCACATGAACAAATGGCCATGAATGGAGGCAATGATTAAAGATAATAACTGTCAACCAACGCAGTTATGGCCGCTGAGTTGAACTTGAGCAACCCACGACGAACCTGAAAAGAGATGACATCTAGGCCAGCTCTTTACAGGAAAGGAGTGTACATATTGTCGTACTGCATGTCTAAGAACCCATTGTGGGTTCTAGGACAAAGGAGCAGAAGGTTCTGCATGGAATAAAACATAGTCTCCTGTTACTTCATGAACACATGCACGCTCATAAAAATTTGAACAAGACATATAGATTATTACCTGCCCCTCCGCTATGAGACATCCTCGGTGGGTCTCCTCGTACACCGGGTCGAGCAGGTGGAATTGCACCATCCTACAAAAAAGTCAATGAAATAGAAATTCAATATACAATAAAACATAAACTTAGAAATGTACAAGTAATTGACACAATTACAAGCATAAATTGAGACATGCATAATTAATTGAATGAATACGACAAATATGAAATAATGAAAACAACCAATAGTCACACCTCACTAATCTGCCAATGGCAAGTGTGTGAATTGTGGCTCAGTCTACCGCACTTGCCACACTCGTACTGCTCAGGGTCAGTAAGAAATGGGGTTCCTCTCCCACGCCTCATTCTTCTGAGTATCTGATCCATAACTATCCTGTGCCTTGTACTCTTCCTTGATCCACGCTTGTTCCAACAGTAAGTTGAATCCATAATGTACTTTGGCCCATCATATGGAGGCCACTCTCTAGGGTCCCAAAAAGACACGAAGCAGGGGCTCCATGTGTGCACAAGCGTGTTGATACTAAACTCATGAGGTATCCTGCTTTCGATATTAAAGTTGTGATGCCTAGCTGCTGTCACCAAATGAGAACATAGAAAGTGGTACTGCTTTGGTTTACCACAAGTGCATGTGAAATCTTGGAGGATTACCACATGCATCCTTGACTCTTGGACCTCACCGTCAGATGTTATACCACCCCTATGCTCAACCTGATAAGTCCCTGTGGTGTGGTCAAAACATGTAACCTCATGTGTGCTAGCCCTTTCATTTGCCTTCTCTAGGTGTGCCTTTGGTTTTGGAGCCTATATATCTCCATCACTCCGCAACTTTAATGCATGGGCGTGTCTATTGTTGACCAGGTAACAAGCTTATAGAAGGTGAATTGAACAATTGCATTCACGGGCATACCACGTATCTCCAAAGTAGCTTCTATATAGTACCTCTCTAATAGATACTAACCAATTACACCCTAAATAACTATGTCACTAGCTATCTAACTATATTTATCTCACTCTAAATCAACTAGCTATCTAATAACTATATCTATGTACCTATGTCACTACCTATCTAACTATATCTATCCCACAAACTAAATCAACAACCTACAACATCAAATTTACTAGAAACTACCAAATCATCAAAGTAGCACTACAATTCAAGCTAACTAAGTACCTACATTGTATATTCAAAAAAATTACTTGTCTAAGTCAATGCAATGATGCGACATGGACGCGGATGCCGGGACTGGAGCAGGACAGGGATGTGAAGGAAGGGATTGATGGTGAGGTCGTGGCGCGCTGGGAGCAGGGGCCGTGTCGTGGCCGGGGTCGCTAGAGGGAGCACCTATACACGTGGCGAACATGGCGAGTCAGGATGGACGAGGTGGCGTGGGCCGAAGGGGGTGGCGTGTGGCTGGCACAGCAGGGGCCATCACATGGGGGGGATGGCCGATGCTCCAGGCAGTGAGATGGCATGAGTGGGCTAGGGTCGCGGGCGGTCGGCATGGTGGGGGCTAACACAGGCATGGGCACGAGCAGGGGGTCGCGTAGCGGTGGGTGTGGCGGTGCGGCAATGCTGGCGGTGCCCTAGCTCGGGAGTGGTAGAGAGAGAGGAAGAGAGAAAGGAAGGGAGGGCCCCATACGTAAGACAGGGCTCGGCGCCAAGATCTACGGTGCCAAGATCTATGGTGCCAAGCTTGGTGCCAAGATCTACAACGCCAAGGTGCCTGCTAAGTCACCGCTATGTCTACGCTGAGCCCAAGACCTAGGCGCCAAAATCTACGGTGCCAAGACATGTAATCTCGGTGCCACCAACGATGGCGCCGAGCTAAGGGTCTAGATTTTGAAAGCATACCTCTAGGGGCATATTTGTGATTTTTTTTCTTCAAAAAAGGGCTAAAAACAAAAAATTCAGTAACTGGGGCCCACTATGAGATCTCACCTCCAAACTAATATGGGGCTATTGCGTTCTTGCCCCTACTTTGATGTCCAGTTGTGATTTTACCCATGCTTTTGTCATCGTTGTGATTTTACCCCTGTTTTTGAAAACGAAGCTTAAGTTTACCCCTATTCTGTGAACTGCAGGTAATGGTGGCAAATGGGCTCAGGAAGGACAAGTTTGCCCATGCGAAATTGCCCTACTTATCTAAATACATTGTGATTTTACCCCTATTTTTTTTTAAATTGGCAGCATCATTGCACAACTTGTTACATATGATTCCACACATCATGCAAATATAGATATATACTATCACATCAAGTGAAAGTGTAGCAAAAGTATCCATACAACACCAAGCCTCATCCAACATACAAGTCCAACAAAAGCGGTAGCTAATAGTGAGATATTATATGTTTAGTGTCATACATCACATTTATGCATCTATTCCTAACAATGCAGCCAACCTCCCTCCTCTTCCTCTTCCTTCTGTTCTAGCCCCCTTTGTTCCTTCTGTTCTAGGTCCTACACTTGCACTTCCTCTTCCCCTTCCCCTTGCACTTGCACTTCACATGAAAGGAGAAAAATGGTTTAGTAAACAAGTTGACTAAATAAGCATGAGAAAAGAAGCAAAAAAAGTACAAATGAGCATGACTCACATTGATGCTTGTGAAGATGATTCATTTTGAGAAGATGAGCAGTTCCTCTTTTGACTAGCAGTTGGACCTCCTTGGCAATGCTTGGCTATATGGCCTAGTTCATTACATTCAGAACATGGTCTCCTTTTCTTACTGGTGGTGGCCTCATCATAGGACTTGATCCTAGAATTTCTTGGTCTTCCTGGTTTTCTTCTCAGTTTAGGCTTCTTGAATTTATAGCCCAAATTAGCATGTGGCCAATTATCCTTGGATGTCATTGATGTAATCTACCTTTCATTCTTCCCCAAATTTGCTTCTACTCCACACAAATGGATGGTTGTCATCCAACCAGGATAGTGCACTAGGATCCTTCTCCTCTATGTTTTGCATGAAGTACTTGGAACTTGTCATTTGTGAAGCTCTTAGTAGCTGCCCATATATTCTTACCATAAAGCTCACCATTGTACCCATTCTTCTTCATGTTCTTCCATAAGTGCCTCATGCATTCTCTATGTTCCACTCCTAGGTACACATCATGTATAGCCACCTCAAGTCCATTACCCGCATCTGTACTAATGACTAAGCCTGTAGGAGTACCAATAGCCTTCTTTAAGTTTGTCACAAACCAAGTCCAACTTTCCTTAGACTCGGTCTCAATCACACCATAAACCACTGGAAATAAACAGTTTTGACCATCCACCACAAGAATCAGAGGATGCAACCAAGTCACTATCATAGCTGCTATCACTTGCTGCCACAAGTGAATCATTGTCAGAATATATGCCCTCCTCATCAACTCCTACACCCTCGTCATCATGTGCACCTTTTTCTTTGGATTTGGTGGCTCTCTCTTTTTTTGTGGATCTCTTTTTTTGTGGATCCCTTTTTTGGTGGCTCTCTTTTTTGTTTATGGATGTGGCTCTCTCAGCAGTGTTTGTCTCATTGGTGGGCACTCTATTCCTTACAGAAGGGTGGCACCTACGTTTTGTTGGTGAATATTGCAATGGACCCTCAAAATCATTAATTTGGGCATTAATGTACACATTTCCCTTATCTTTATTGAGTTCAAACCACTCAAGCAACTGCTCATTAGTTTTAATCTTAAAAGAAGGTCCTCTCGAAATTTCATCCAATGCATGTAGGTCAAAGCTATGCTGAAAGGTCCTTGTTTGGTTTTGGTAATTGAGTGACAACTTAGGTGGACTAATTGTGTTTATGTGAGATACACAGGTGATTAGTCCACAAGAACATGTGTATGAGCAACATATGCCATGGAGGTAAAAATGGCTTAGAAATGTTGCAAAGCTCACACATGTGATGATGAAGGAGCTTAAATGCACATGAGACATGACATTAAGTCATGTGATCAAGGTGGAGAAGATCAAGACAAGACTTGGCTTGATGGACCGGTTGCAAGCGTGAAGGGCAAGTCGAAGGCTTTGGAGTGATGGACCGCGTGGTGGTGAAGCTTGAGCAAGACTTGGCGCCGATGGACGATGGCAATGGTGAAGAGCAAGTAGAGTCAAGATCAATGAACCAATATGATCATGTGATGATATGAAGTGGATCATATCATTGTTGATCGTGTTGGTGCATGTGTTGCATCGACATTGGAGGAGATGGAATGGAATGCACAAGGCAAAGGTATAACCTAGGGCATTTCATTTCACTGGTCATAGGTGTGTAGAGAAGTTTATGACTGGGTTTAGGATAGATGGTCGTACTATCAAGAGGGGCAAACTTATTTGCATATCGGTCATCTAGTGCCACTTGAGTGATCTAACTTTGCATCGTCGCTAGGATCGAGTGGCGTGGCAAGTTGAGTGGCTAACATCCTTTGGGAAATGATTGTGAAAAGCTAACACACATACACATGGTGGTGTACACTTAGTGGTGTTAGCACATTTACAAAGGTGGTGGTGTTTGTAGGGTTGAGATGGGTTTGGGTCCCTCTCTAACACACACACATGATTCGGCACTTTCGGGAAAATGGAATACCTATTTTCTATTGCGCCGGATGCAAGTTCTTGTGGTTGGCACATTGGAGCAAGGGTGAAGAAGTTAGAAGTAAAAACATGTTGGTCGCGAAGATGCTGGCGTCGGTCAACTGACCGGACGCTGGGTCTGAAAGCACCGGACGCTGGCAGGGTGCGTCCGGTCAGGCTGACGTACGGTGACGTAGAAGATGGACTGTGACCGGACGCTATGCCGTGTCCGATCAAGTGTGACCGAACGCGTCCAGTCGAGGTCGGTACCTTACTGGAAACGACCGGACGCTGGGGGTTCAGCGTCTAGTCAGTTGAAGCTGCTGCGTCCGATCAGGTCAAGTGACCGTTGGAATCAGGACACGTGGCCATCTGCGGGCGACCGGACGCTGAGGTCCAGCGTCCGGTCAACACGACCGGAGCGTCCGATCGGCCTGATTTTTGCCCAATGAAGGGGTAACGGCTAGTTTAGCCCTTGGGGCTATAAATAGAAGTGGCCTTCGACCATGGCTGGCGTGGAGCACCTTGGGGGACTTTGTGTCCATGCTTGAGAGTGCTTAGGAGCCCTCCATCTCACACATACTTGATAGCGATCATTCGATTGTGTGAGTGAGCGATTCTAGTGCGATTGCATCGTGAGGTTGCATCGAGTGGCACTAGGTGATCGAGTTGCAAGCCAGTGGTGCTTGTTACTCTTGGAGATTGCCACCTCCTAGACGGCTTGGTGGTGGTCTCCGTCGAAGCGCGCAAGAAGCTTGTGCGGCGCTCCGGAGAAGTGCTTGTGAGGGACATTGTGCTCGCCCCGCGGGAGCCACGAAGAGCAACTCTAGTAAAGCAGTGTCATTGAGCTACCCTTACTTCTGGGGTAGGTTCTTGCAGCGCCCAACGTGCGGGCTTAGCGGGTGATGCTAATTAGCCGCCGAACCACCAAGTGAGCGGTCGACACAACGGGGACTAACGTGTTGGCAAACACGTGAACCTCGGGAGAAAAATCATCATGTCAACCTTATTCTTCCCGTTGGTTTGCATCCCCATTACACAAGCGTGCAATTACTTTTATACATATTAAGCTTGTGTAGTTGCTCTTGTAATTTGATAGCTTGTGTAGCTTGCTAATTACCTTCTTGCTTGTGTAGCATAGAAGTAGCTCCCTTGCGTGGCTAATTTGGTTTTAGTAACCTTGTTAGTCACATTGCTTAGTTTGTGTAGCTAAGTATTTGCGCTCACTAATTAGGCATTGGTTGTCTTGTTATTGAGCATTGCTAGTGAGCTTTGTTAGCTTTGTGCTTTTGCTTACTAGCATGTGTAGGAGCTCTCTTGTTGCTTAAAATACTAGTGGAATAGGTTTGTGTAACCTTGCTCCTAGAATTATTTAGGAGAGCTCTAACTAGCCCGGCACCTTTGTTGCATAATTGTTATCTTTGCAAGGTGCTAGTGAACATATATAGTGGGGTATAGTCTTGGCTAGACCGATAGTTTTAATTCCGCATTTGCATCGGTTAGCCGACACGATTAAGTTTTAGAAAAGACTATTCACCCCCCTCTAGTCCGCCATCTCGACCCTTCATATGCATGTCAACAACTTGAGTAGGCAAGGTTCTACCCTGTTGCCATGATTTTGGTCCCCCATCAGGCAAACTAAAAAAATGACAGAACTCTAACAACAAGGCTCATATCCATGTAATTTGGCCTACAAATCACATCACCGAATACACAGCTAGCTAAATCGCTCTATGGACAGAAACTCATTCTTCCTACAGATTAATACTAATTTTCCTACAGACCAAATCACAAGAGCTCCAAATCTTACCTAATCTCTTCACCAACGTCGCATAAATCCATCTCACCGAGGGTCACTGCTCCTGTCCTCGCTAACTACACCACGATGCATGTTCGCTTCTGTTCTTGGCTACCACGACCGCGCTAGGCACTGGCCGCCCGACGCCTAGCCACCCGACGAACGGGGCCTGGCCGCTCGAGGCCGCGCCCGTGCCCTCGTCGCCGCCCTAGCCACACCCCACGCTCAGCTGCTGGGCCCTGGCCGCCCGATGCCCGGGCGCCTACCGACCAGACAAACGGGGCCTGGCCGCTCGGGGCCACGCCCGTGCCCTCGTCGTGCGACGCAAGGAGCTGCCCAGCAGCACCCCACGCTCACGCCGCCTAGCCGGACCCCACGCTCATGCCGTTGCTAGGGTTTCAGAGGATTGATGTGAGGAGAATGAGAGAGATAGAGAGGATATGGTATAGGATGGGGGATTGGGGAGGGTATGAGTGGATATGGGGTATTGTTGTCCTTTGGTCTTACTGTGAAGGGTTTTGTTGTTTTTTTTTATTTTTTTATTCCAGATACAACTAACAGAGTTAAAAGTAAGGATAAACTGAGCCTTAGTAGTTACAAAAGCAGGGGTAAAATCACAACAATGATAAAAACAAGGGTAAAATCATAATTGGACATCAAAGTAGGGGGCAAGAACACAATATTCCCAACTAACTAATATATGCCTCTTGAATGATTGGATTGTCATCTTCTTCCTTCCTCTATTTCTATTTCATCTCATGACATGCATGGGTGATCTTTTTCGGTTATTGAAATGATATATATGTATGGTTGGACCTTGTGAAGTGGTAGAGCAGTTGGTTTTTTTAGTAGGGCCGAGTACAAGACAATCTTGTGCTTGCGCGGAGCGTGTTGATCAGGTCCTAGTCCAACCGACCTTTGTCCATAGTTGAGTCAGTTGTCTCAATTGTTTCCTAAGCACTACCTAGCCAAGGATCTTCTTTTTAAGACAATCGACAACTCTCCTGATTTGTTTTAAAAGTTAATCCCCACAACAACTCTTCTGATTGTTTCCTTAGCACTACCCAGATGGAGGAGTATGAAGCTAATCCCCACTATAAGTTTTATCTCCAAAAAAATCATGCAAGCCTTCCATACTATCTTTCACTAACTATCCATGTCACCCCTTACTAATAGCTATGTTATTCCATTAATTTCTTACATCTTAATACAAAGCTATCCACATTATCTTAGCTTATTTTCATTCTAAAATTTTCATAGTCTCTGCAGCAATATATATATATATATATATATATATATATATATATATATATATATATATATATATATATATATATATATATATATATAATATCGCTATTTGGTTGGCACAGATTTTAGTGAGTCGAGTCGGACATACCAAGGTATGTATCCACAGTTCCACACCGTCCAATTTCCTTTTTTCTTCTTTTGAGAAGGAACACCGTACAATATCGTTGATGGTACTGCATGCTACGCGGACAAGTCAATTGCGTTTCACACGCATCGACACACACATTCTATACATACCGTTGTACTGACAACAATTCTAACCAACTGCATGGCGACAGCGAATGTATCACCAGACAACAGTACAGCAGCTAATAATAGAAAATGCACAGTGTAGTGTGGTTCTTTTGGGGCATCCCTTGTCCATGGCGTGAGTGAGCTAGCAGAGGCATCCTATAGACTCCCTAGCCTTGGGCGGACCTCTACGTTTTGGAGCCATTCAGCTGAAAAGAGAAGGAATCTTTACATGTTGGAATCTGAAAAAAGAAAGACAAGAACAAGATAGACCAATTGGCTCACTATTCCTCTTGCTCCTTCCAACAAAGAAAAGGCGGCATTTTCTTTTTCACCTTTCATAGTGAAAAAAGATGCCTCTTTGACCCCACAATAAAACACGTAGTAACACTATTCAGTAATAACAAAAAAAAAACTATAATAGCGGAATGGGTTTTCCTGGCCATCTCTTCTAGAAAAGAAAAGTTTGTGAATCTTACTATAGTGTAATTGGAGCGCGAAATCTCTACCGAATCAAATATTGGAATAAACCTTTGATTTTATTTGTCTCCTGGTCGGTACCCACATCTATCTCAGTTTATTAAATTCTGAGGTTCTTCATCATATTTGTAATATTATGAAAATTAAGCATTTTTTTAGGAAAATAGTCATATAGGTTTTCATGTTACCAAATTATTACATCTGTGGTTTGACTGCAACAGTACGCTAGTTAAGAAAGGCCCATTTATGTAATAATAGACTGACGTTGATCTTCACGAATATTCCCACAGCAAAAACAAATACAGAGAGGGGAAAAAATGGTGGGCATTACTTTGGCACGGAATGGAAACCAAGGTTGTAAAGTGACATGGAGACACGCATTAATGTTTGTCGCGTACGAACGCACACGGCGACAAGAAAAGATTTGCGCTTTGTCTCATTACACATCCTCACATTAGCGCAGCTAATGGCTTTTGTTTTGTGTTCGTCGTTTAAGCACGTAGTCTAACCTAACAGCTAGCATATGAATATATTAGTGACATCTCATCAGACGGCTTAATTAATTAGGGATAGAAAAGGTTGCTCTTAGCTTGATGCTGCAAATCTGTATCCTAACTAATCAGGGAATAACCATATCATGCTGCCACCAACTAATTAGGACACCTTTCTCAATAAATTTCAGGGTATAATTCGTTTTACTTTTTTGAAAAAGGATAGTTATATTCAGTAATAATGATCGGAATATGAAAGAGCTGGCCCTTGATATATACTCCCAATATCTCTCATCAATAAATTGTAGTGTTTATTTTTTAACTAAGCTATCTTAGTTGGTTACGTTAACCAGGGTTTACGTAATTTATATAACCCACGCTCACCTAACACACACATCAAACTAGGACTGGCTTTTTTTCTAGGTTATAAGTCGGGTTCTAGGTAAGAGATTGTATAGCCATGCGCCCAAACAATGGCTATCACGGGTTGAAAATCATGGCACGAGCCTGGCCCACCTAATACACTAGTATGGTCAAGCCGTTTTTTGTTTTTTCTCGACGGGTTGGATCAGATAGTCCATGATCAAATCTAGGTGTGCGTGCATGTGTTCGTAAGGATGTATGAATATGCATGTCTTCTACTACTATAGTGACGTTTAAGAAAAAGTCAGTTATGTACGTGAATATATCTCTCTTGATTATATTTTGGTCAATCAAGACAAAATTAATACAGAACTACTTGGTTGGTGATTAATCTACATCGATCTGGATACGATCGAGGCTAGGATGCGCCGTACGTGCAAGTTGAGATTAAGAGCAAGGCTAATAATATAGCCGGCTTGCTGGCTGTAAGGTTCCTTGCAGCCTTCTCTCAGCCCACTCATACAGTAGTTAGCTCTTTACAGTTAATACATGGCCTACTTATCTCTCTCACAGACTTTCTTAGTTCTTGTGCCCAAGCCGGCTGTAAGCTTACAGCCCGCTTCTCCTCTCTTTCCTCCACCTCAGCATTTAGTCGGCTTACAGCCTGCTATTATACTTGCTCTAATACAGCTTTGATCGAAAGGGTTGCAGCTAGGCGCTAGCTAGCACCAATAGGCAGGCAGTAGCACATACTCTTCTTTGTCAATGAAATGGACATAATCTCGCTCATGCCAATTCATTGGAACAAAAAAATATATAGCAATATAAAAGAATGTAGGTACACTAGGAGGTCATTTGAGACCACTGTAGCAAAGCCCTCAACTCAAACTAAGCTATGCTAATTTTTAGTCCTAATATATCTAATATAACTTACTCTAACTGATCCAAACAAGCTTTCAGGACTCACTACTGGAGACGGCCTCTTTGCCGAGGGCCTGAGGCCCTCGGCAAAGGCCCATTAACCCTCGGAGTTCTCGGGGAATTTTGAGTCGGCGAAGAGGGTCTTTGCCGAGGACCCTTTATCGGGCACTCGACAAAGCCTTTGCCGAGGGTTGGACCGGCACTCGGCAAAAAAAAGCAGCCGTCACGGCGCCGGTGCCTGGGACGGAGTCTTTGCCGAGGGCCGTCTCCGGGGGCCCTCGGCAAAGAATTATTCTTTTTTTAAAAAAAAATCTTTGCCGAGGGTCTCCAACCATGGCCCTCGGCAAAGAAATGTTGCAGAATTTTTTCAAAAAATCTTTGCCGAGGGCAATGGGACGGCCCTCGGCAAAGAAATTTTAATTTTTTTTAAAAAGTCTTTGCCGAGGGTCTCCAACCATGGCGCTCGGCGAAGAAATGTTCTAGAATTTTTCCAATGAATCTTTGCCGAGGGCAATGGGACGGCCCTCGGCAAAGGACCCTTCTTTGCCGAGGGCCTTGGTCATTGCCCTCGGCAAAGAGGCAGAATTTTTTTTTGTTTTTTTGCATTCCATCCACACAAGCATTTCATATATATACATATATATATCAACCATCACATATATATCACACAGAACCCATTTTCTCACAATATATCACAACCATAATTGTGAACCACAAATCACAATATATTACAACGACAAGTCACATGTTCATCTAGCATGTCTGCTACCCCGGCATCATCATCAAAAGCCTCGAGGCGTGCTCTCACCACCTCCGCTCTTATACGATCTGCTTCACCATGGTAGATTCACTGCTGGTAGCCAGACGTATAACCATTGAACACAAGATGTCTACCCATGGTCTTCTCGTCTACCTTTCTCCTGTTGTCACATTTGCTGCAGGGACACCAAACTAGAGAATGTCCTCCTGCTCCTGGGCCAAATGCATGTTTCAAGAAATGATCTGTCCCCTTCACTCATTCATAGTCGTAGTCACTTCCGCTTCTCCAGCCCATGTACATCCACTGACGGTCCTCCATCCTTTAACATTTACATCACAGAGTATTGTGACCATCAATTGCATCTACGCGGTGTTCCTAATGTCTAATAGGTGAGGATAGGTCCTAATCCCACCCGCAGATGCATAGATGAGGTCAGTTTCCAGGCTCCGCTCCTCTCCTAGACAGAATTTCGGCAGCACCTCCCCGCTGTTCTCCCGATACACGTCCTGCAAGGGAGAGTGTGTATCCGGAGAACAACAGGGAGGTGATGCCGAAACTCTGTCTCAGACCGGAGCGAACCATGGAAACTAACCCATCTATGCATCCGTGGGCTGTCCAAAAAATGTGGACAATCCGAAATAGATACGGTCGCAGATATGCAAAGATCCGCATACCTACGACCGTATCTTTTTCGGACGGGAGACGTCTAACTGGGTCACGTGCGGGCTACGACAGACATGCAGAAAAAGAGGTTATTTATACCTAGGGTGTTGGTGAAGTCAGGCTAGCGGGGCAGTGGCGAGTCAACGCATTGGCGAGGCGACGCAATGCAGGCAGAACCGCGACGCCGACGAAGACGATCGGGGTCCTCCGGGTCCCCTCCGACGTGCTCTTCTCCTGCATAAAAAGGCAATAGATTATTGTTTGTTCAAAATTTCGGCAGCACCTCCCCTGCACGGGGAGGTTTTCAAAACCTACAAAAAAACGACAGGATGGCCGACATTCACAACGGCACGAAGGCCGACAACCACAACGACACGAAGGCCCTCGATCAATTTACGGCACGAAGGCCCACACAACCACATACGGCACGAAGGCCGACAACGAGAGTTTTACCTAGGGTTGCGGTGGAGTCGGGCGTCGTGGTGCGGGGGTCACTTTCTTCTCCGGCGAGGTCGAGCGGCGTCAGAGTACTCCTCTCCCCCTCTTCCCTTCTCTCTTCTCCGCTTCTCCTCTTCCCTTCTTCTCTTTCTCCTCCTCCTCTCCTTCTTCCCCTTCTTCTCCTTCTTCTCTCCTTTTCCTCTTCTTCTCCTTCTCTTCCCCTTCCTCCTCCTCTTCTTCTCCTTCTCTTCCCCTTCCTCCTTCTCCTCTTCTCCTTCTCTTCTTCCTCCTACTTCACCCTCTGCCTCCTCCCCTCCAACAGCAGCCGACGACGGGGGCGGCCTGGGGGCTGGTGTCGGGGCAGGGAGGACGGAGCGGGGGGGGGGGGGGGGGGGCGGCCAAGCTCCCCTTGCTTGACCGAGACAGGGAGGGGAGGCAGGGCGCGCCCCTGGGGCGGCTCTGGGGCGGTGGGGCGGCGTCACATGTGGAGATGTCTGGGTTTTAGGCATCCGACGTCACAACTTGCTCGAAACCTTCTCAATTTTTTACCACAGCCTACACATGCGATAACATGACACCTCGACAAGTTTCGTAATTTTCGGACTTCGTATGGATTTTATATAATTTAAAAATACTTTTTCGACAAGTTCCTCGTCATGTTACGTGAAGAAGATGCCCGAAATTTGATGCGAGTTCGTGGATAGGGACTCAACATACACCAAATACCATGAATAACATTTTTTGAATCACTAAATTGCATTATTCCATCCACCTGCAGTTCAAATTTGAAATATTCGAAAAAAAATCAACGAAAATAAATAAATTAGGGAAATATATCAAAAAAAGTCAAAATTGGCACAAAATTTAAAATTGAGTTTTCAATAATGTATTATAGCACCATAAAAAACAGGGTTCAAAAAACCAAAAAAAATCTTTGCCAAGGTCCTAGCCTGGCCCTCGGCAAAGGGGATCTTTGCCGAGGGCCTGACCAATGGCCCTCGGCAAAGAAAATTAAAAAAAATAAAAAATCTTTGCCGAGGGTCTAGCTTGGCCCTCAGCAAAGGGGATCTTTGCCGAGGGCTTGGCCAATGGCCCTCGGCAAAGAAAATTAAAAAAAATAAAAAATCTTTGCCGAGTGCCTGACGGCGGGCACTCGGCAATGACTGACGCCAGTGGCCGCCGTGACCCATCCGGCCATATTTGCCGAGGGCTAATTTGCCGAGGGCTAGGCCCTCGGCAAAGATTTATTTTGCCGAGGGCCGTTTCTTTGCTGAGGGTCAAGCCCTCGGCAAAGGCCTCTTTGTCGAGGGCCTATCTTTGCCGAGGGCTCCTGAGGCTGGCCCTCGGCAAATAGAGCCTTTGCCGAGTGCCCGAGATCTAGCCCTCGGCAAACCCAGAAGCCCTCAGCAAAGGATGGGTTTCCAGTGGTGTCTGTTGCCTGTTGGTTTATTTAGGATACCTGGAAGAAGAAAAAACTACTTGTTGGTAGTGCGAGATGTCGATGGTTTTGCTCCTAGGATATAACGCATGGATGGTGCGTCTGCCTGGCGTATCTAATCTCTCCGCCGGCCGGTGCCCATGTCCATATGTTTCTTCCAGCCAACAGATCAGATGGTCGATGTGACCTGACCCTGTCGGGTAGTTTGTTAGAATTTTCCCGTGCTGGGTATTGCGGTCAACGACCATGCGCTTAGCTTTTCCTTCTTTTGGTTAAACATACTTGTAAACCTAGCTAATTCTAGGGATATAGGGTGAGACCGATATGGTGATGACTGATGAGCTACTGAGCTAGTAGCTAGCTGACTTCATCACAAGACGACACGAAGGTTAATAAGCCAAGTTGTGTAATACACGTCGGCCACTCATCGATCACTCGCTCGATCGTGTCGTCGTCGTTCATGCATCTATATCGACAGATAACCGATCAAAGCACCACCTTTTATTTGCCTTCGGTCGAATCACGTCCCACGATTCTATCTAGCTATTCTAGTATGCACATGCAGTGTTGTTCTCTGAGTGCAATCTGCTATATATACATCTATCATGCACGCTGTTGTGATATGCATGGGTGCTGCTGCGTGGCTTGTTTACCATAACGTCGACCACAGCCACTACACAGGCTTATCGTTAGCTGTGGGCGCGCGTGACCGGCCGGGCGCTGGGACGGCATGCATGATGCATGCACACGGGCGGCACACGATCGACACACCAGGCAGCGAGCACATACGTACGGCGCAGGCCTTTAGCGTAAGCAGTAAGCTAGCTATAGCGTCAGCTCGGTCGTAGACGATGTGTGTGTAACTATAGGCGATCGACACGCCGACACTGCAAACGTACAGGATCGAGCACCATGCACGTAGGATATATAGGGTCGGTCGCTGCCTACCTTTTATGTGTCTTGGATTCGATCTCATCATATCCCCTCGTCCGCCCACCGTCGGATCGGCCTGTTGCATTGTCACCGTGCGCTCGATCGCGCGCGCTAGGCTCCAAAATGCGGATAGATAGGGGGTGACTAGATGAATCACTGAAAGGTCACTAGCTAGCTATATACACGGCCGGCCGGGCCACTGCGTGAACATACATATACCACGCAATGACAAGCTCTCCGATCCCTACAATGCATGCTAGCGTAGCGAGTCTTTTTGCACACGGCACTACTTCCGTGTCCTATATGTATGCATGGCTAGCTAGATTGATACTCCGTCACTCCTGAAATATAGGGTATTGAAGCATTTAAAATTTGTAGTAATAAATTATAAGATATTCTAGGTGAATTAACTCCCCAAAACACCAATCACATATGAAACTACCGTAATGGTCGACCACCACACTTAAAATATGGCCCGGTAAGCACAAGATCTCTCTATAGTTAAGTGAAAGCTACATGTGTCATTTGGTTTACCTAACAATTTCTTTGGATACTTTATATTCCAGGACAGAGTGAGTAGATTTATTGGTACAACGGTTCCATAGAAGAGTTGTTGTAAGTATGGAAGGCCGAAGGCTCCGGTTTCTATCTCTATTGGTAGCGAGTTTATGTATATAGTAAATACAACTGCTTTTTTTTTGCTAGAAAACATTTGAAATGCTAGAAATTTCCCATGCTCCTAGATGAGCTAATCAAAGTTACTTGTACTAGCCCATCAATATGTGTTTTAGTACGGTTCATAAATCTTATGTCAATTACATAAGTATTTGTCCGCCCTTGGTCAGTTGGCGCCTTCCAATGTCGGGAGCCATGCCTAGCCCCATGGCACGGGGCACTTGGACTTGGATTTGCCCTCCGGGCCCATCTTCTAGATGATGAGGCCATTCTTTGGAGCAAGCCGTTATTACGGACCATCAGGCTTCCCATATTGGATTGGAATGTACGCGTAAGCGTACATGACAGGGTAACCCCTAAGCCCCTATGGCTGATTAGGAGAATCAGTCAGAGGGTTAATCGTACTGTCATGGCGTTAACCCTAGGGGATGCTCAATAGTTAGTTTATATTATTTTTCATTGCGATAGATTTGAGTAATTTTTTAGAATGACTATTATTATAACGATGTTAAGAGTCTACCGAATTGATAGCTAGACCATTATGAATTTTTTGAAATCATACGATTTATATTTTTTAGCACATCTTGTAAGAATTGATGTAAAATTTCAGTTGGAGGCCTCCAATTATAATAGTAAGATAAGATAGAGCTATGTTAAATATAACAAGTGCAAGAATAATAATGATAGCGGCAGATAAAGCCGATAAGCCTGATTAAAATTATCGGCCACTGAATTTTAATTTCTCTGGATGAAGTTTCACTAGAATTCACAATTTGAAGATTACAAATTTGACCAAAATTTCTGGAATTATATTATATAAGTATGTAACACCCTCCGCCTTCATTCGACTTACCAAGAACTAGTCATACAAGTTGCTGGTAACTTATCTGACCCTATCTATTCAGCGTTGACCAAAAGACCTTGGTTCAGCTTTATCGAAAGCGTAAGAAAACGGTTTCCCTATTCTTACCACTGGTCGTGTTCATTGAGGTGTACCGTGTACACCTATCTATATCTAAATCTAATGAGGCATTATATCATATAGTACGTTGCAGGACGTGTTCAGATAGCATCCTTTCGTTGAGTGCCTTGCTTGTTTGATTAGTTTCTCCATGTTTATTGTCACACATGCATGCATGCTTCAATCATGTTAACGAGGGACATTTGTGTTATGACAGCGAACCATATATATGTCAGCGTAATTAGTGAACCGATAGATCAAGTATCTAGCTAGCAGTCCTGGCAAAAAGATGGGTCGTAGAACATACATTGGCTCACCATGTGGGCGTTCCATGTCTCCAACACATTTTGTCTGTACTAGAGACATTGTCAGGCCAGGGCCGGCCAAATATGACCGGCTAAGGGGGTGTTTGGATCCAGCTACTCAAATTTAGGAGGTGTGTTGAGAGGATGTTGCATGAGGTGTTCGGATACTAATAAAAAAATAAATTACATAATCCGTCAGTACTCCATGAGACGATTTTTTTAAGCCTAATTAATCCATCAGTAGCGTATGTTTACTGTAGCAAACATTGTCAAATCATGGCCTAATTAGGCTCGAAAGATTCGTCTCGTAAATTAGTCGCAAATTATGTAATTAGTTTTGTAATTAGTCTATATTTAATACTCCATGCATATGTCCAAATATTCCGATGAGACAACGGCTAAAATTTAGGAGGAGGGGCAACCAAATACCCCCTAAATTGGATTCAGGAGCCCTGCCGCCTTCCATGTGGATGCCACATGATGTGGGGAAACCTACCTAAAAATTACAGAACAGGCAGACCAGAGGGCAAGCTTGAATGCAATTGTTCATCTTTTTCTCCCGACAGCTCGCCTTTCAGCCTAGGTATTGGTTATCGATCAGGAATACTCCCAGTGGAGCATTGTCAATAAAAATGAGTGATATTATAAATGCATGTGGTCTATGTGATAGCATTAGTCATGAATGCTCCAAGAAGAAAACTCTAAGCAATGGAAGTATTTGTACGTGTTGCAATCGTCGCCATATATACGTATACATATATAGATATGGTGTAAACACTGGGGACACATTAGGACAAAGTTTGTGAGGGCGTTGGGTGGTGAGGTGTAATGCGATGTCCCTTGCTGAGGTTGCCACGGTGCTGGTGGGTGGATGCAAAAGAGAATAGGGAAGGGATGGAGTGTAGTGTCTCCTAGCTGACAGGACAAGGAGCACTGAGAGCTCAGTGGAAAAGCACGCCATAAGATTATATGAACAATGGTATGCAAAAATTAGGTATCACATAATTAGTTATTTCAGCAACATAATATTTTTTCTGCAAAGAAGCAACATAATCTTTTTCATAGATCCCTTTTCTGTGTAAAAATGAGGGACTGCCTTTATTGTTTCTCAAGCACAATCAATCGTGACTGCACAATATGTTGAAAAAATGTCGGACGATCTTTGTGAAATCAGGCACGATAACATTATTAAAAATGGTGCCAGTTACCGCACGATGGAACCTTGAGGATATCTAAAACATTTTATTCCCTAACCTACTCTCTCCACGGTCCACATTTATAAGTCACAATTTCTAGTTTTTTCATACTATGCCCGTGTTTAGTTGCCAGGCCAAATTCTAAAAAAGTGCTATAGTACCCATCACATCGAATCTTGCGATACGTGCATGGAGCATTAAATATAGGCGAAAAAACTAATTGCACAGTTTGGTTGGAAATCGCGAGACGAACGTTTTGAGCCTAATTAGACCATGATTGAACACTAATTGCCAAATAAAAACGAAAAGTGCTACAGTAGCCCAAAATCCAAAGTTCACCCAACTAAACACCCTCTATGTCCACAAATACTAAAAATATCTCTTCTACACATCCCAAATAGTCGACATTTAATTCATTCATCAATTAAGCACCTCATTCAATTGATATTTGCCACTGTCACTACGGGAAACAGATCATTTGCCGAGTGCAACTTTCTTTGCCGAGGGCTAAAAGTCGGGCAATCGGCAAAGAGCTATTTTGCCGAGTGCCGCACTCGACAACGATATACACTCGGCAAAGCCAGACACTCGGCAAAGGCCCTTTTGCCGAGTGTCAGGCACTCGGCAAACCCTGGTGCTCGGCAAAAAGCGGCGTCAGGTAACGGCCGCCGCCTGCCGTCCAGGTTTGCCGAGTACCAGCGGGTAGGCACTCGGCAAACCACTTCTTTGCCGAGTGCCAGACCCTGACACTCGGCAAAGAATAACGGCAAACTATTTTTTCCCACTTTTGAACTCCAAAATTTTTCTCGAGTCCTCCTATAGTACATGAGACTCCATGTTCAAATTTGGTACATTTTTATGGCTTTTTGTTATATTTAGTTAATTTATTTCATTTAATTGATTTTTTTTTGAAAAATTCAAATGTGAATTGCACGTGCATCGAATAATGGAATTTAATGATTCAAAAAATGATATTCATGGTATTGAGTGTAGTGTGAGGTCGTATCCAGGAACGGACCCGAAATTTCGAACATCTTGTTCACGAAACATGACCACGAACTTGCGGACGAATTGTTTTTAAATTCTATAAAATGCAAATGAAGTCCGAAAATCATGAAACTTGTCGAGATGTCATGATATCGTATGTGGAGGATGTGATAAAAATTTGAGAAGGTTTGGTGCACGTTATCACGTACGATGCTTACAAACCAGGACATCTCCACATGTGATATCTGATATCACATGTAGGCAGGCAGTTCGGGAAATGTACCAAATTTCGATATGGAGTGCCAAGTACTGTAAGAGGACTACAGAAAAAGTTTGGAGGTCACAATACAAAAAAAATTTGGTTTGCCGAGTGTCGTCTTTTGACACTCGGCAATCATGCTCTTTCCTGAGTGCCAGATGTCAGGCAATCGGCAAAGTGTTCCCTTTGCCGAGTGTCCGTGGGGACACTCGGCAAAGAGCGTGCCAAATTTTTTTAAAAATATTTGCCAAGTGCCTCTCCGCCCGGCACTCGGCAAAGTGGTATTTTTTTAAAAAAAATACGATGCAGTGCGGTTTAGGGTTTAGAATTCAAAAAAAAGAAAAACACGTTTGCCGAGTGCCCCGATCTGGCACTCGGCAAACCGGCAGCCCTAGTCCTTTGCCGAGTGCCAGATTGGGGCACTCGGCAAATGACCCATCCACACTCAAACCGGCCAACCGTTACCTCCCTCCCTCCCACACACGCACACACGCACACACGCGCACCATCGTCCCGCCCCGCCCTGCGCCGGCCGGCCCGCAGTCCCGCCCTGCCCCGCGCATGCCCCGCCCCACGCCGGCCGGCCCACCGTCCCGCCCCGCCCAGCGCACGCCCCGCCCGCCAATGCGTCCCCGCCCACCCCACCCCACCGACGCGCCCCTGCCGCTCCACCGCCTGCGCTCGACGGCGCGCCCCCACTGGCGTGCCCCCACCGCCTTCGCCTACCGGCCGCCCTAGACACCGCGGCCCGCCGGCGCCTGCTGCCCTAGACACCGCGGCCTGCCGCCGCCCGCCGCCCCACGCCCGTCGCTCCAACCCCGCGGCCCGTGCCCCGGCCCACGACAGCACCGCCTTAGCCCTCTCAGCGCGACCCTGGTCGTCCTCGACATGCCCCGACCGCCGCGACGCCCTCCCAGCCCCCAACACCATAGGTGAGTAGTAGAGTAGCAGTGGTAGTATGTTTTAGTAGAAGTAGAGTTCGGTAGAGTAGTAGTAGTAGGTGGTTGTGGTGGTGGTAGTAGTAGTACAGTAGGTGGTTGTGGTGGTAGTAGTAGTAATATGTGGCGGTGGTGGTGGTGGTGGTTGTAGTAGTAGAAGAGTAGAGTGGCGGTGGTGGTGGTGGTTGTAGTAGTAGAAGAGTAGAGTGGCGGCGGCGGCGGCGGCGGTGGTGGATGAATCACTAGTAGAGAAACGACTTTTGATCCACTTCGAAATTTGGCTTTAGTTCTGGTATTTTTCGCGCCCGAAACTAGAGAGACCTTTAGTCCCGGTTTGTAGATCCAACCGGGACTAAAGGTCCCTGCCCAACGGCTACTGCGGTAGGCTTTTGGTGCAAGGGACCTTTAGTCCCGGTTGGAGCTACCAACCGGGACTAAAGGTTAGCTTTTACTCCCGGTTGGTCCCTCTAACCGGGAGTAAAAGTCTACTCCTGGCTGGAGGCTCCGTCCGGGACTAGAAAGGGACCTTTAGTCCCGGTTCGTGTCTCTAACCGGGACTAAAGGTCTCCTCCTATATACCCCTTCTTCCTCCCCGAGCCCGAGCCACTTCGATCTCAGTGTTCTTGCTTCATCGCCGGCCTCTCTTCTTCCTCATCGTCGGTAATCACAAGATTTCTTCGATTCCTCCATCTATTCTTCGGTTCTAAAGGTTACCAACTTTATACTCTCATGTTTCATCAGTTGCATATCTCATTTTGTGGACTAGATATATGTGGTTTTTTATGGTGGATTTTTTTATTTGTAAGCCATTTAAGCTCAAAATCACTTTAAAGTTTGCATATTTGGATGAAGGAAGGTTAAAGTAGTTATTCAAAACTAGTATTCAGCTTTCATTTCTAGCATGCATAGCACACTTCATGGTTTAGAGATATAGAGAATTTTAGAGTTTTTTTAATTTTATTTGTTTATAAAATGAGAAATTTATATTATATTAAAATGAGTATAGAGAGTAGATGGCAACTGCTTCTGGGTCCTCGACTTCTCATCAGGTTCCAAAGCGACTGAGGCTGGACCCCCCTCTCATTGCATGCGGCAAGTGTGAGGAGAAGATTGTGATGGAGTACCGGGTGAGGAAGGAGTGTCCCAACAAGGGCCGTATCTTCTACAAGTGTCTGGATTGCAATGTGAGTTATTTTGTCGCATTTGATGATTATGGTTAATTTATACTTATTTTTATAATGATTGTGATTAAAGTTCTAATTTTTTGTTTTAATTTCAGTGGGATGGCATTGGATGTTCAGGCTGGTACTGGGAGGAAGAGTATGTTGAACATGTGCAAAACTCTCTTGCACAGGCGGCTACGGCGGCTAATGAGGCAGTGATCCTGTGGAAGCAGCCCATAGATGTTGAACAAACACATGATCTGTCTATTTTAGTTGGGATTAGTCGCGAAATCCTTATGCTACTGAAGTGCATTTTAGCTTTAGTTTTTTTAGTGGTAGTTGGGATTGTCTACATTGTAGCGAGACTTTCATAAATTAATACCTTGTGTGGTGGCATGCATGTCGTATAATTAACTAATTATGTTCTAGGTTTTAATATGGTATGTCGTATAATTAACTAATTATGTTCTACATATGTCGTATAATGCAGATGAGCCATCATTGGATGTACAATGCTGATCGCTGCTCCCAAGAGTTCATTGAGGGCGTGCATTCTTTCTTACGTGTGGCCAAGGTAAACAAACGCGGTGGTTTCATGTGCTGCCCATGTGCCATATGTAAGAATTTGAAGGAATATGCTAGCTCAAGGAGTCTTCATTCACACTTGTTGAAGTCGAGTTTCATGCCAAACTATATTTGTTGGATGAAGCATGGAGAAATTGAGGTTGTAATGGAAGAAGGTGAAGAAGAACAATGGGACGATGATGACATAATTGCTTAATATGGTGCCTTCAATGATACTGCAATGGAGGAAGCTGAAGAAGAGGTTGGGGCAAAAGATGAGCCCGCTGATGATCTTGGTCAGGCCATTCATGACGCACAAAGAGAATGCGAAAGTGAAAAGGAGAAGATCAAGTTCGAGCGCATGCTAGAGGATCATAAGAAATTGCTATACCCAACTTGTGATGCAGGGCAGAAAAAGTTGGGTACCACACTGGAATTGCTGCAATGGAAGGCAAAGAATGGTGTATCTGACAAGGGATTTGGGAAGTTACTGAAAATCCAAAAGAAGATGCTTCCGAAGGATAACGAATTGCCCGCCACTACGTACGAAGCAAAACAGGTAGTCTACCCTTTGGGATTGGAAATCTAGAAGATACATGCATGTCCTAATGATTGCATCCTCTACCGTAGCGAGGAGTACGAGAAGTTAGATGCATGCCTGGTATGTCATGCATCGCGGTATAAGATGAGGCGAGATGACCCTGGTGATATTGAGGGCGAACGTCCCACGAAGAAAATCTCTGCCAAGATTATGTAGTATGCTCCTATAATACCACGCTTGAAACGTCTGTTCAGAAACAAAGACCATGCAAAGTTGTTGCGATGGCACAAAGAAGACCGTAAGGTAGATAATATGTTGAGACACCCTGCTAATGGGTCCTAGTGGAGAGCAATCGATAGAGAATTCTCGGAGTTTGCAAATAACGCAAGAAACTTAAGGTTTGCTTTAAGTATGGATGGTATGAATCCTTTCACAGAGCAGAGTAGTAGTCATAGCACTTGATCTATTACTCTATGTATCTACAACCTTCCTCCTTGGTTATGCATGAAGTGTAAGTTTATTATCATGCCAGTGCTCATCCAAGGCCCAAGGCAACCTGGCAACAACATCGATGTGTACCTGAGGCCACTAGTTGAAGAACTTCTACTTTTGTGGAACAGACCAGGTGTATATGTGTGGGATGAGCACAAACAGGAGCACTTTGACCTATGAGCATTGTTGTTCATAACAATCAATGATTGGCCTGCTCTAAGTAATCTTTCAGAACAATCAAACAAGGGATATAATGCATGCACGCACTGTTTCGATGACATTAAAGGTATATTCTTGAAAAAATGTCAAAAGGTCATGTACCTTGGCCATCATCAATTTCTTCCTATGAATCACCCCCTAAGAAAGAAAGGCAAGCATTTTAAAGGTAAGGCAGACCACCAGACCAAGCTGGGCAACCGAACTAGTGAGGATGTACTCAATATGGTCAAGGATGTGAAAGTAGTATTTGGAAAGGCACATGACAGCAAACCTGTTCCGAACGACGCCGACAGTCACGCACCCATGTGGAAGAAGTCCATATTTTGGGAGCTACCCTATTGGCAAGTCCTAGAGGTCCGTAGCGCGATCGACGTGATGCACCTGACGAAGAATCTTTGTGTGAACCTGCTAGGCTTCATGCACTGGTAGAGAACCGAGCTTTACTCCCGGTGGGGAACCCCCTCTAGTCCCGGTTCCCCACCCGGGAGCAAGCATCCGGGACTAAAGGGGGGGTCCTTTAGTCCCGGGTCAGGAACCGGGACTAAAGGAGGACCTTTAGTCCCGGTGGGTAACACCAACCGGGACTAAAGGTGCCTCCTGACATGCCACGATGGCCGGCACCTTTAGTCCCGGTTGGTAATACGAAGCGGGACTAAAGGTTTTTTTTTCTTTTTTCTTTTCTTTTCATTTTTTTGTTTTCTTTTCAAAATAGGTTTTCGAAGTCGTATTGTACGCTGCTAATTATACATTTATATGCGCATATAGTATGTTTCGGTTCAAGCACAATGAACGTATTAAATCACACAATTCAAGCATAGAAATATATATATATATATATATATATATATATATATATATATATATATATGCATGCATCATATATATATTTACATGCATGCATGCATATGTGTATTTTACATTATATTATTTCATGTGCATATATTACAAAAGATTGCATTATAGTTGTTGTGACATAACAAGTTTCTTCTCATCCTCTAGCTTGGCTTCAATGGCAGTGTTGGGTCGAAGTAGAACTCACCCTTGGAATCGATGACCTGCTCATTAAAAAATCCGGCTATAGACTCTTGAATTGCTTTGATTTGGTCTTGCCGTATGACCTTTTCCTCCAACCATCGAGTCTACAGGTTTGAATTAAAGGAAAATAAATTAATATATGTACATATATATATATAAAGACATAGTAACACAATCAATAATAATAATTAAATGAATATATAGTGTATTTTTAACATACTTTGAGTCTCTCTGTAGGAGTTCTTTGGGAGAGCACCTTGATAAACTTGCAAACATAGTAACCACAGTAGTTGTTCCCCTGTTCCTGCCTCAGACACCACTTTACGAGAAAAAGATTTGTCATCCAATCTGGTGATCCAGTGAAAGCTATATGTTTAATTAATAAAGATGATGCGATTCAGGGGACTTACTTTCAATGGGATTACATTCAGTGGCGCTTTGCATTTTTCCATGTGTTGCTTCTCAATAAAGGTTTTCCAAACACTGCCCAATAAAAAATTTGCCACGTCATCAGATATAGTTAATCATCATGTTTGTGTGTATATATAGTTGCTAGAGATCCCGAAATTACCTCTGGATAATATCTATCATATCTTGGTAGTCTTGTTGTGGTTTTCTCATCGAGTCATAGATTATCAAGTGACTTTTCACCAGATCGATGTCCATCAATATCCAGTGATTGCTGCATGTGTTTATAGGATATAACACATAACACTCATTAATTAACTAGAATCAACATATGAGCCATTAAGGCTATGATCGACATGATTAACACTCACTTGAAGTTATAGGGAAAGAGTATATCCTTCTTGTGGCGTTGGTTCACTAAGAAGTTCATGAGGTTACTCTCTGACTCAGACTTCCAATTAGTCATTGGAGTAATTGGGTCTTTGAATACTATATGGAGATCAACAAAACCAATTTCATTGCAGCCTTCCTTTCTGAGCTCTGTCATTGTAAATCTGCATATATATAGTACTTGTTAGGATAATTTATATGCATATACACACATATGATGAGTTTAATAATAGATCGAAAGAATTATTACTTACAGGCAATAGCAGCTAATGATAACTTTGTCCAGAGAGGTAAGGTGGCATAGTTGATGAAATTCTGCAAAGTCAACATACATAACATCATCGCCACGGAACCAATGTTCGTCTCTAATTCTGACACCAACGCAGAAGTCTCCACTGGTAGACGCCTGCATGTACCACTTGTTTAGCAGGTACATTTGCATCCCCAGATCAGATAAGGCTTGAGGGTTGTATAGACTCTGGCCTAGTACAAATTTTTTCTTCCAAATATCAACCTCCGCCGCACTCTCAATGTTTCCATCACCAAACATCTGGTAAAGGTCGAGACCAGTCTCATCAAGAAATTCACCAAGGTGATCCAAATCGACATCCGGAGGTATGTTTGCCTGATGCATTAATCCTAAATTCGAACCATATTCATTACCAACAACTAGCGGGGGGATTGATTGGTGCGCTTGTTGTCCGAGTTGGGCAACTCCTTTCCCTGCCCGCTTCTTTTTCTGTGCCGCCTCAATTGACTTGGTGAGAGTGCGGTCATAGTCTGATAACGTTGATTTGGACGGCTTACGAGATTCCCGCTGTTGATGCTGGTAAGAAGTCACCTTTTTTCTTAAAATATCCGGAGCTACGAAGAAGTACGGTTTCTCTGGGTTTCTCCTTGCTTCTTGATTCATTTTAAGTTTGTCATAGAATCTAGACATGTCTTTTTTATATGCATCAGTTCCTTCTTCCTTCTCTTCAGATATTATTTTGGGAATAGCCCTTGGTTTCACGGTGGCTTTCTTTGCAGGCGGGGACTGATTCTTCGTTTGAGGGGCTGGCCTCTTGCTAGGCTTCTTGGTAGGCGGGGGCGGGGGAGGCGTTGGAGACCTCCTTGGAGGTGTTGGCAGCGGCGTTGGAGACCTCCTTGGAGGTGTTGGCAGCGGCGTTGGAGACCTCCTTGGAGGTGGCGGCTGTGGCGTTGGAGACCTCCTTGGAGAGGGTGTGGATGCAGCCTCGTCTTCCAACACAATGTCATCGTACAGAGCACTATGATGATCTGGCGATTGAACAATTGGATTTAGGTTGGGGGAGGATCTGCTACAAAAAAAGGAATGACATATTATTATGAGCAGATTGTTAATTATTTAAGCCAATACAAATTAATGATGTAGTGTTTTCATCCGCACGTACCTATGGTGAGGTAGTTCAGAAGGAGGTGGAGCCGACATCCCTGGAATGATGATGTAGCGCTTGCGCCATAGAATGAATGTCTTCTCCGCTTCTCCTAGAGTCTTCTCGCCATCACCTCCAGGAATGTCAAGAGGCAAATCACTAAAACCTTTTTCAGCTTTATCTACCGAGATGGTGGCATATCCTTCTTGGATTATATTCCCATGAATCCTTGGTGTCTTGGTTCGGTCGATAGGATTAACAAGACCGATAGCCACCTTGATTGTGGAATTCTCCTTCGGAATGTGTAGCTCACACGTTGTACAAGGTTCAGTGACGTCATCCACAGGGAAGCGCAGTCCTGTGTCCCCTTGATTTGGTATCTCCGTGGAAGCGCAGCTGCTTTTCAACTGAACAGATTGGCTAATGTTGATTCCTGGCTCTGATGCCTGCTTGCTTGCACTCACTGCTATTTGCACTTGCCTTTTGATTTCCTCCTGCATTCTCGCTTCAAGGTTTTTTTCCCGCTCCTGTGCTTCACGCACCGCTTCCTCCAACCTCTGGAGCCGGTGTGCCTCTTCTTCCTTCTTTCTCTGGCGACTTCTGTAGGAAGGTCTGTCCTGAGGGAATCCATGCTCCCACGAGACACTTCCTTTGCCTCTAGTTCGGCCACCATGTTCAATAGTCCCGATGGCGTATGTCAGCTCATCCTTCTCTCTGTTGGGCCTGAACGCACCACTAGCAGCAGCTCTCTGAGCATAAAACAATCTTTCTGCTGCTTCTTGCAGTCTTGCGCCATAAACGCACTTCCCTGTCTCCTGGTCTAGTGTTCCCCCATGAGCGAAAAACCAATTCTTTGCACGTTCTCCCCACTCGAGTGATTCTGGTCTGATACCCTTGGCAAGAAGGTCTGCTTCCATTTTGTTCCACTTCTTAATGGCAGTCGGGTAGCCACCTGATCCCAAGGTATGGTGGTATGTCTTCTGTTGGGCATTACGTTGGTTCTTTATCACCCGACTCACACCCTCTTCTGAAGTCTTGTACTGTACAAACTCATCCCAATAGGGCCTCTGCTTTGAGATCGGGCCTGGGACAGTAAAATCTGGTGCTATGTTCTTCTTGACATATGTCGTGTATAGGTGTTTCTTCCAAGTCTGAAACTGGGTGGCCATCTTCTTCATTGCCCAATCCCTAACTCGCTCCTTCAATTCATCACCATCTATTATATCATCATAATCATCTGTTTGGAGCGTGAAATGTACCAAGACATCATTCCAAATTAACGCCTTGTCACGATCGGAGACAAAACTGATATGAGGAGCATTGGTCTTCTTCTTCCATTCACGGGTACTAATCGGGAGCCGGTCCCGTACAAGGTAACCACAGTGGTGCACAAATTTCATTTTATTCGGCCCCCCCGGTTCTCCTGTATCCACATTGAACTCCGAGATGATGAAGCGACCCTCCAATGGCTTTTTGGGACCTCGAACATTTTTACTCTTCGTTGTAGTTGTTGATGTCGATCCAGAGGGCTACAAAACATAAACATTATTTTTAATGTCATGAGCACACATAAGACATATGATAATATATATATAGCTAATAATAAAAAATATATACTTGGCCAATATGTTGTTGCTCATTTTGTTCAAGAGCTAAGTACTGACTCCCGTCATCTACATCCTCTTGCACGTTATTTTTAGCACCATCATCGCCGGCAACTTGAGTGCCAGTGTTGATCAAATTCATCATCAACTCCTCCTCATCCATATTTCTCGGGTCGGCCATCTAGCTTCAAAAAACAAAACCAATATATAGTACGTCAAATCTTTGCTTATTACATGCGTAAAATCTACAAACAATATGCATTATTAAATCTTGCCCCTCGATCACGGACGCAATTCGCCACACTAGGACGAACTACGTCGGTACTAGGGCGAATTAGGGCACGAGAAAGGGCGGTGTGACAAGAGTGGCGGTGCTCCACTCCGCCGTATATATGTCTGTACACATGGGTGAACGAGGGCGGCGGTGCTCCGCCGTATACATAGAAACGCATGGACGAAATGCATATGAATACAAATGACGTATATATACGTGTCGGCGCGGTGGCCGGTGTGCTGACGACGATGACGTGAGGCGGGCCGGCGTGCTGACGACGACGACGACGTGAGGCGGGCCGGGGCGGTGTCGGTGCGTGATGTTGTGATCCTATGTACCATGTGATCAACCATGTAGTCATTCATCATATGAGAAAATTCTATGTTAATAATATAAGTATAAGCCATTATGAAATGTAAGTATATGTGTCTTATTGCTCATATAACCATTACTATTTCCGAAATGATAAGAATTTATTTTCTTCTTCTACAGGCGATCTCTGATGCTATGATATAAAGTTTGAAGATAGTCTTCCCGGAAAAAAATATGTAATGCTCATATTACTTTAGCAACATTAATATATTATATCTGTATATTCAAAGTTCACAAATGAAGAAACATGTGATATTTTTGATAAACTAAAAAACGCTTAGTTTATAAACTGGGTATCAAAATTGAGTTCCTATTTGACCATTATATATCCTACAACAAATCCTTCAAAAAAAAAGACCCTACATGAATATATTTGGATAAAATTTCGTTAACAAACATTGATCTATGAAGATAGAAAAAATTCTTCTATTGAAACTGCATCTTGAAATAATGGCATATCATATAGTGATGAATATATGGCGGTTGATGGGCTGGATCATTAGCGGATGGTTCGTAGCGTTGTTTCCAAATAATATATAGCGTGTTTATTATACAAGCCATGGATTTACATCGATCTAATTAATTTCTAAAGTAATTTCATTGGTGATCCTTAATTATACTTGTCATTTAGAGTTCCAAATATTCAAAACTTGCCTTAAGATATGTTTTTATTTAAAATCATTTAGAGTTCCAAATATTCATTTTTAGTTTCTATAGATTTTGTGATTCAAAATTTGGAATTTTCAATCGACCTCGACCGTTGACATGGCTTACACCAAAGTTGTAGTTTTCGACGTGATCTATAACTCGGCAGTGGAGGGCTCGGACGAATGTACAAAGAGATCGACGAATATATCACCTCGAAGCTCGGCAGTGTACGTACTGGAGGGCCTCGGGCCGGCGCGGTGGGGCAACGCGCGGTGAAGGGCCTCGGGCGCGGAGGAGGGCGCGGTGGAGGGCCACGGGCAAGCGCGGAGGAGGGGCACGGGCGCGCGCGGTGGAGGCCGCACGAGGAAGAAGACGGCGGCGCCGGTGTCACGGAAGGCGAACGGACGCGGCGCGAGGTCGAAGAAGAGGGCGGCGGTGTTCGACGAGGAAGAAGACGAGCAGATCGATCTGCCAGGCGCTGGAGGTTATATAGCAGAGGAGAATTACTCCCGGTGCCAGCCACCAACCGGGAGTAAAAACCCTTTACTCCCGGTGCGTATTACCAACCGGGAGTAAAGGTGCCTTTACTCCCGGTGCGTGTTACCAACCGGGAGTAAAGGTATACCTTTACTCCCGGTTGGTAACACGCACCGGGAGTAAAGGCTTTTTTTTGGCGGGCCACGAAACTGCAGCCCACCTTTACTCCCGGGTGGGCTTCCCACCCGGGAGTAAAGGTGGCCTGCAGTTTCGTTTCCCGCCTGTTTTAAGCAATAGTCTTGTTAAATACAATAGAAATGCAATAGTTTTTATTAAATACATAGTAAATTAAATAAAAGGCATAAAATTATTTTGTTAAAAATATGAATTTTATTTTTGTTTATTGCACATAGGAAAAATCGATAACCTAACTTTTTTTATTTTTTGTTAGAATTATAAAACATAATGTAACTAATATTTATTATTTCGTTAATGCAAAAATGTAGTGTTTAATTAAAATTATTAAAATTATTGGTTTTGGACAGGAAATTTGTTTTCACATCATTTTAACGTTAATATTTTAATTTTTCATCACTCAGTATCCTAATTTACCTTTTTGAGAGAGAAATCCCACCAAATCAAACATTGATTTAATTTGAAATATGACATAATAAACATCTGAATTCACAATTATTACATAATATCTCAAACACACACTATATTAAATCACTATATCATCAAGTGGGCACAGCAGTGAACTTCTTCTTTACGTATGTCCCTTGGTTATGATCGCTTCGTAACCATGGAGTGTCCTCATCATTTACCAAGATGCTAGGGTCTTTGTTCACTTTGAAGGGCGGAATTCGGTCATCCTTTTCATATTCTTCTGACATGTCCGACTTGTCCTCAATTCCCACGATGACTCTTTTCCCTGAAAGAACTATGTGGCGCTTTGGCTCTTTGGTTGAGTCATTATCGTTTTTTCCTCTTTTTGGTTTGGTAGACATATCATTGACATAGAACACCTGATTCACATCCTTGGCAAGGACGAATGGTTCGTCTTTGTACCCAATATTACTAAGGTCTACTGTTGTCATTCCATACTCGTTGTCTACTGTTACTCCGCCTCCGGTCACCTTGACCCATTGACACTTGAACAATGGGATCTTCAAAGTAGGTGCATATTCTAGTTCCCATATTTCATCTATGCGTCCATAATATGTCTGCTTATTCCCATTCGGGTCTGTGGCATCTATGCGGACACCACTGTTTTGGTTGGTACTCCTTTTATCTTGGGCTACTGTGTAGAATATGTTCCCATTTATCTCGTACCCTTTGTATGTGACGATATGCCATGATGGTTGCATAGCCAATAAATACAGTTGCTCATGGATGCTCTCATCACCTTGACATTTTTTTCGCAACCAACCGCCGAAAGTTTCCATGTGCTTATGCGTAATCCAAGCTTCAGTCTTGCCTGGAAACTCGGATCGTAAGAGATCCTTGTGTGTCTCAATATACGGATCTACCAAAGAGGAGTTCTGTAGAACTGTGTAGTGCGCTTTATTGAAATAATCATTATCCGTACCAATATATGTTTTCCTCCCTAGTGTCCCCTTTCCGCTTAGTCTCCCCTCATGTCTCGATTCAGGAACACCAATCGAGTCAAGGTCGGGAATAAAGTCAACACAGAACTCAATGACCTCTTCTGTTCCATAGCCCTTGGCGATGCTTCCTTCTGGGCGAGCACGGTTGTGAACATATTTCTTTAGGACTCCCATGAATCTCTCTAAGGGGAACATGTTGTGTAGGAACACAGGACCGAGAGTGAAAATCTCCTTGACTAGGTGAACTAGGAGGTGTGTCATAATATCAAAGAAGGAAGGAGGGAACACTAACTCAAAGCTGACGAGACATTGAACCACATCATTCTGTAGTTTAGCTAGATCAGTTGGATCAATTGCCTTCTGAGAAATTGCATTGAGGAATGCACATAGCTTTACGGTGGCTAGACGTACATTTGGAGGTAGAATTCCTCTTAATGCAACTGGAAGTAATTGCGTCATGAGAACGTGACAGTCATGGGACTTTAAGTTATAGAATTTCTTCTCTGTCACATTTATAATACCCTTTATATTCGAGGAGAATCCAGATGGTACCTTGATGTTGTTTAAGCATTCAAACATGATTTCCTTCTCCTCTTTGCTTAGAGTGTAGCTAGCAGGACGTAAGTAATGGCGTCCATCATCTGTCTTCTCTGGATGCAGGTTGTCTCTTTCTCTCAAACAACGCAGGTCCTGTCGTGCTTCAAATGTGTCCTTAGGCTTTCCATACACACCCATAAAGCCTAGCAGGTTCACACAAAGATTCTTCGTTAGGTGCATCACGTCGATCGAGCTACGGACCTCCAGGACTTGCCAATAGGGTAGGTCCCAAAATATGGACTTTTTCTTCCACATGGGTGCGTGACCGTTAGCGTCTTTCGGAATAGGTTGGCTTCCATGTCCTTTTCCAAAGACGACTTTCACATCATTGACCATATCGAGTACATCCTCACCGGTTCGGTTGCGAGGCTTGGTCAGGTGGTCTGCTTTCCCTTTAAAATGCTTACCTTTCTTTCTTACGGGGTGATTTGCAGGAAGAAATCGACGATGGCCAAGGTACACGACCTTTCGACATTTTTTCAAGAATACACCTCTAATATCACCGAAGCAGTGTGTGCATGCATTATATCCCTTGTTTGACTGTCCTGAAAGATTACTTAGAGCAGGCCAATCATTGATTGTTAGTGAACAACTAATGCTCGCAGATCAAAGTGTTCCTGTTTGTACTCATCCCACACACGTACACCTTCTTTATTCCACAAAATGAGAAGTTCATCAATAAGTGGTCTCAGGTACACATCGATGTCATTGCCAGGTTGCTTCGGGCCTTGGATGAGCACAGGCATCATAATGAACTTCCGCTTCATGCATAACCAAGGAGGAATGTTGTAGATACTTAGAGTAACAGGCCAAGTGCTATGACTACTGTTCTGCTCTCCAAAAGGATTGATACCATCTGTACTTAAAGCAAACCTTAAGTTTCTTGCGTCATTTGCAAACTCCGGGAATTCTCTATCGATTGCTCTCCACTGGGACCCATCAGTAGGGTGTCTCAACATATTGTCTACCTTACGGTCTTCTTTGTGCCATCGTAACAATTTTGCATGTTCTTTGTTTCTGAACAGACGTTTCAAGCGTGGTATTATAGGAGCATACCACATAACCTTGGCAGGGATTTTCTTACGTGGACGTTCGCCCTCAACATCACCAGGGTCATCTCGCCTGATCTTATACCGCGACGCATGGCATACCGGGCATGCATCCAATTTCTCGTACTCTTTGCCACGGTATAGGATGCAGTCATTAGGACATGCATGTATCTTCTCTATTTCTAGCCCCATAGGACAGACAACTTGTTTTGCTTCATAGGTAGTGGCGGGTAATTCATTGTACTTCGGAAGCATCTTCTTTTGGATTTTTAGTAACTCTCCAAATCCCTTGTCAGATACACCATTCTTTGCCTTCCATTGCAGCAATTCTAGTGTGGTTCCCAACTTTTTCTGCCCTGCATCACAAGTTGGGTACAACAATTTCTTGTGATCTTCTAGCATCCGCTCAAACTTGATCTTCTCCTTTTCACTTTCACATTCTCTTTGTGCATCACGAATGACCTGACAAAGATCATCAGCCAGCTCATCTTCTGCGGCTACCTCTTCTTCAGCTTCTCCCATTGCAGTATCATTGAAGCACGCACCATCAGGAATAATATCATTGTCGTCCCATTGTTCTTCTTCATCTTCTTCCATTACAACACCGGTTTCTCCGTGCTTTGTCCAACAAATATAGTTTGGCATGAAACCCGACTTGAACAAGTGTAAATGAAGAGTCCTTGAGCAAGGATATTCCACCGTATTCTTACATATGGCACATGGGCAGCACATGAAACCGTCGCGTTTGTTTGTCTCGGCCGCACGTAATAAAGAATGCACGCCGTCAATGAACTCTTGTGAGCGGCGATCATCATTATACATCCAATGACGGCTCATCTGCATTACATGACATAAATATCATATTAAAACCTAGATCATAATTAATTATTTATACAACATGCGTGCCACCACAAAAGATACAAATTTATGAAAGCATCGCTACAATGTAGACAATCCCAACTACCACTAAAAGAACTAAAGCTAAAATACATTTCAGGAGCACAAGGATTTCGCGACCAATCTCAACTAAAACAGACAGATCCCCCGATTGTGCAACATCTTTGGGCTTCTTCGGCTGGATCACTGCCTCATTAGCCGCCGTATCTGCCTGTTGTGCAAGATATTTTTGCACGAGTTCAACATACTCTTCCTCCCAGTAGAAGCCTGAACATCGTCCACTGCCATCCCACTGAAATTAAAACAAAAAACTAGAACTTTAATCACAACCATCATGAAAATAGGTATAAACTAACCATAATCATTAAATACGATAAAATAACTCACATTGCGATCCGGACACTTGTAGAAGATACGATCCTTGTTGGGACCCTCCTTCTTCACTCGGTACTCCATCACAATCTTCATCTCATCACGACACTTGCCGCATGGAATGAGAGGAAGGCCCGGCCTAAGTCGCTTTGGAAACCCATGAGAGGCCGAGGACCCGGAAGCAGTTGCCATCTACTCTCTATACTCATTTTTTAATACACTATAAATTTCTTCTTTTATAAACAAATAAAATTAACAAACTATAAAATTATCTAGATCTCTAAACAATGATATTTTTAATGGTCATTGTGTTCTCGTCTTTTACTGCGGCAGGTAAGTAATTCATATGATATTTCCGCAAATTAACAGAAGAATGGGAATGTACACACATAACAGACTACTACGATGATATCGGGACGTGTGAATAAATAACCATCCGTACTAGTTGACCTTGCTTACGTGATCATCTCGGCGAGCATTTCTCCACCGGACAGCACCGTACTTGGTCAAGGAAGAGCTCCGATTCTATGAGGAAGGGAACACGGTCTCCCACGACCGTTGTCGCTCTCCCTCGTAGAATCAAAGCTCCTCCTTGATGTCCGTTACCGCTCGACAGAGAACATGCTTGCCGAGCTGAACACGGTCCGCAAGTTCAACTAGTACGGATTTTCTATAATTTTCTAACTATTTTCTAAGTTTTTATTTATATATACTATGTTTAGGTACGGTGATTGACAGACTACTACGACGATATCGGGACATGTGAATAAATAACCATCCGTACTAGTTGACCTTGCTTACGTGATCAGCTCGGCGAGGATTTCTCCACCGGACGGCACCGTACTTGGTCAAGGAAGAGCTCCGATTCTACGAGGAAGGGAACACGGTCTTCCACGACCGTTATCGCTCTCCCTCGTAGAATCAAAGCTCCTCCTTGACGTCCGTTACCGCTCGGCAGAGAACATCCTCGCCGACCTGAACACGGTCCGCAAGTTCAACTAGTAAGGATTTGCTATAATTTTCTAACTATTTTCTAACTTTATATTTATATATACTTTAACCTTCTTTCATGTAAATATGCAAGCTTAAAGTGATTTTGAGCTCAAATTGCTTACAAATGAAAAAAAACCACAATAAAGAACCATAAATATATATAGTGAATAAAATGGCATAAGAAAATGGTAAAAAATGAGAGTATGAGATTGGTAACCTTTACAACTGAAGAATCGACGGAGGAATCGAAGAATGGATGGAGGAACAATGGAGGGAGGGAGGAAGCAAGAACACTACTGCAGTGAGCTTCAAAATGTGCTGAGCTCGGGCTCGGGGAGGAAGGAGGAGACGGCCGATTTATAAAGGGAGAACATTTAGTCCCGGTTGATAGATCCAATCGGGACTAAAGATAACTTTCCAACCCCGGGCGCAGCCACGACCCGGGAGTAGACCTTTACTCCCGGTTGGAGCCACAAACCGGGAGTAAAAGTATACCTTTAGTCCCGGTTGGTGGCTCCAACCGGGACTAAAGGTCCCTGCCACCTCTGTCTGGCGCAGTAGCCGTTGGGCAGGGACCTTTAGTCCCGGTTGGAGCCACCAACCGGGACTAAAGGTATTTCTAGTCCCGGGGGCAAAAAATTCCGGGACTAGAGCCCATTTTGGCCGAGGATCAAAGGTCTGTTCTCTACTAGTGATGGGTGTGTATGGGAAGCCTAAGGACACACTTGAAGCACGATAGGACCTGCGGTGTTTGAAAGAACGAGACAACCTGCATCTAGAGAAGACAGAAAAGAAGAGAAGGAAAGCCTGTTTGAATGCCTAGCAAGCATCAAGGTACCATCTAGATTCTCCTCGAATATAAAGGGTATAATAAATGTGCCAGAGAAGAAATTCATAAACTTAAAGTCCCATGACTACCACATGCTCATGATGCAATTGCTTCTAGTTGCATTAAGAGGAATTCTACCTCCAAATGTACGTCTTGCCACCGTGAAGCTATGTGCATTCCTCAATGCAATTTCTCATAAGGCAATCGATCCAATGGATCTAGCTAAACTACAGAATAATGTGGTTCAATGTCTTGTCAGCTTTGAGTTGGTGTTCCCTCCTTCTTTAATATCATGACACACCTCTTAGTTCACCTAGTCAAGGAGATTAGCATTCTCAGTCCTGTGTTCCTACACAACATGTTCCCCTTTGAGAGGTTCATGGGAGTCCTAAAGAAATATGTTCACAACCATGCTCGGCCAGAAGGAAGCATCTCCAATGGCTATGGAACAAAGGATGTCATTGAGTTTTGTGTTGACTTTATTCCCAACCTTGACCCGATTGGTGTTCCTAAATCACGACATGAGGGGAGACTAAGTGGAAATGGGACACTAGGGAAGAAACAATATATTGGTACGTAGGACAATTATTTTAATAAAGCACACTACACAGTTCTGCAAAACTCCTCCTTGGTGGATTCGTATATCGAGACACATAAAGAGTTGCTCTGATCCGAGTTTCCAGGGAAGTCTGAAGCTTGGATTACGCGTCAGCACATGGAAACTTTCAGCGACTGGTTGCGAAAAGAATGTCAGGGTGATGAGAGTATTAATGAGCAACTGTATTTGTTGGCTAGGTAGCCATCATGGCATATCCTCACATACAAAGGGTACAAGATAAATTGGAATATATTTTACATAGTAGCCCAAGATAAAAGGAGCACCAACCAAAACAGTGGTGTCTGCATAGATGCCACCGATCCTAATGGAAATAAGCAAACATATTATGGCCGCATAGAGGAGATATGGGAACTAAACTATGCACCTACTTTTAAGGTACCTTTGTTCAAGTGCCAATGGGTAAAGGCGACTAGAGGCGAGGTAGCAGTCGACAACCAGTATGGAATGGAAACCGTGGACCTCAATAATATTGGGTACAAAAATGAACCGTTCGTCCTTGCTAAGGATGCGAATCAGGTGTTCTATGTCAAGGACATGTCTACAAAACCGAAGAGAGGGAAAAACAACAACGACCCAATCAATGAGTCAAAGCGCCACATAGTTCTTTTAGGGAAAAGAAACATCATCGAAATTCAAGACAAGTCAGACATATCAGAAGATTATGAAAAGGATGACTGAATTCCACCCTTCACAGTGAACAAAGACCCAAGCATCCAGCTAAATGATGAGGACACTCCATGGTTATGACACAATCATAACCAAGGGATATACGTTAAGAAGAAGTTCACTACTATGCCCGCTTGATATATATAGTGATGTTTAATAGTGTGTATTAGAGGTATTATGTAATAATTGTTAATTCAGAGATGTTTATTAGGTGTTTTCTTTTTTTCTATGTTCATATTAAATTTGTGTTTGATGGTGGGATTTCCATGTCGCTTTTGGACAATGAGTGATGAAAAAATGAAAAGATTTACGTTAAAATGATGTGAAAACAAATTTCCAATCGAAAACAAAAGTTGTAATGATTTAATTTAAACATTACATTTTTGCATTAACAAAATAGTAATTATTAATGACATTATGCTTCAATATTTATAAGAAAAAACAAAAAACTTTAGGTCACACAATTTTCCTGTGTGCAATAAAGCAAAAGTAAATCCATATTCTTTTAAAACAATTTTATGCCTTGTATTTAATTTACTATGCAATTAACAAGACTTTAACATTTTATAAAAAGAAATATATAAAAAACAAATGGAGCTTGAAACTAGCGGGAAGCCAAACTGCAGCCCACCTTTACTACCGGGTGGATCAACCACCCGGGACACAAGATGGGCTGCATTTTCATGGCCCGCCAAAATCCCCTTTACTCCCGGGTTGTGGCTACACTCAGGACTAAAGGTCGTACCTTTAGTCCTGGTTCTAACCATCACCCGGTATTAAAAAACCTTTAGTCCCGGCCCTAGCTTCACCCGGGACTAAAGGTCCCCCTTTATAAAGCACGTCCTTCTCCCTTCTCTAGTTCTCTTCCTCTATGTCTCCGCCAAGCCACGCCGTCGCCTCATCTTCTCCACCAGATCTGATCCAGCAGCGTTGCCGCCCCCAGGCGACCACCCTAGCCTCGCCTTGTCATGCGTGCATGCTTTGTCACCGACCCCACGCGCACGTGCGCTTCTTCTATGACCGGCCAGCACACGCCTCACTCATCCTCGTCCATCATTGCCGTAGCTCGCGTCACTCGTCCCTGGCCCACATGCCTCGCTTGTCCTCGCTGGAGCACACGTCGTCCTCGTCCCTGGCCCACCTCGCTCGTCCTCACCGGAGCGCTGGCCCTTCACGCCCGAGGAGGACGCCGCCATCGTCCACGCCCACGCGTGGCTCGGCAACCGCTAGGCCGCCATCGTGTGCCTCCTCTTCGGCCACACCGACATCACCATCAAGAACCACTAGAACTGCTCCCTCAAGCGCAAGCTTTCCGCCGCCACCGGTCAGTTCCGACGCTTAGACCTCCCCCTTCCCTGTGATTCGAGCGCTTCCCCTTACAGCCGTTGCGCCCCTGCTCTGCTTTGTTTTAGACAAGCAGATTGGGCCAAGCACCTCTCTAGCCAGCAGCGGCGCTGTCGCCGGTGTCAGGTCTGGGGCCGCCACGCCATGGGGCTCGCTGAAACGGGTTCACGTTCTGCCTCCGTTCACCTGGCTCTCGCTCCTTGTTGCTTGAGTTGGTAACAAAATTAACAGTTTAGTTTAGGCACGGTGGATGAGTGGATGTGCATGCTTGCTAACCTAGAAGCAAACCTTATGAATTATATGATCATCCTTGTGTACTTTCCTTCTTAATTGACTTCCATGCGTGCATGCCTCGTCTAATTCGTAGTGTGCCAAATGTGATTCGTCTATTCATCCAGTGACTTGCTCCACTCTCCACCACTCTCCTTGACTGACCTTTTACTTTCTTTTGGATCTGGTGTCAACCTATGTAGCCCTGACCTTTTGCTTCCTGCTACTTATGTGCTTGAGGAGGTGGCTAACTATATATACTTGCTTTGTAATGTTGAGCACTGCTGTTCTCATGCATCGTAGTGATGGCGGGCTTGTGAAATTGTGAACCATTTGGTGGCCTTAGGCCCTGTCATTTGATGATATTGTACTGCTTATGATGATGCATGTTACTATTCAGCTTATATTTACTATTATTATCTTGGGTCAGTATGTGGTAATCCTATTTTGTTGGCTCTTTCATTGTTGGTTAATGTATCTTTTGGTACTAATCTTTGATGATCCATCTATTCTGACTTGTTGGTTCTTTACTTGATGGCCAGTGATGACCTAGCACCTATGTACATGAGGTGGCAGAACTATGTCTTGGTTGGAGTTAGTTTGTATCTTCTTTTGCCTCTTACTGGTATTTTGGTTCTTATATTGCTGCTGAAATTTGTTGATGCCATTCTTCCTGCTATTTGGTCTTTGCATTTGCCATTGCTGCCACCTATGACTTTATATACCTACTTTGAATGAATTCTATATCTAAGGCCACGCCTATGAATGTGCATTATGAATGAACAAGATGGCTCATTGGTACTTCTATTTTGTTTAGTTCTTATTGTTTTCTTTCTTGATTACGGCCTGTGATGAAAAAATACCTACTTGAGAACAGATGGCACTAGAGTTTGGACACCTTGCTTACTTATATTTGTTCTTCAACTCTTTTTGGCTAATCTGTTGTGTTCCAGGCAAACAAACACGCCTAGCTGCCCATGTCCTTTGCTATTTTTGTTGCTGTTTGATATGTTCTTCATTTGTTGTTTATTGTCCTAACTCTAGTGCCACCTAGGATTGTGCCATCACAAATGATGAGAACATGTGCAAAGTTGTTATGTTCTGAGGCCACACTTTATATTTGCCTATGATGTCAACTATGATTGATTTCTAGTACACTTCATCGACTTGCTTTTTGAGGTCATCAATTTGGCAAAAGCAATTGGATGGCCTCATACTACAAACTCATGGACTGCTCCTTTAAGTAATGACTGAGGCACCACCTATCTTCTTAATCTATATAGCCTATGATGAGCTGAGGCATTTATGTTTCCTTTATCTTCTGCCTTTAACTAGCCTATGATGAAACTTTTAGCTAAGTCTTCTTGTCATTCTTCACTGCAGAGGTATGGCTTGGTATATGGTTTTCGAGGGGAGAAAGCTTGGTGTTTACACCACTTGGCATGACTTGTAGTGATCAAGTGCTTGGGTACCCAGGAGTTGTGCATCGCAAGTACAGTTCCTATGAACATGCAGTTAATGATTTCAACTCAACTATCAACTCAACGGCTCTTCCTAACCCTTCTACTAACTTTGCTAAAAAGCAAAGTGAGGGCACTGGCTCTTGTTTTTGTTACAAAAATGTAGCCATAGTGTTGCTCTGTCTGTTGGTTTCTATAATGAGGATGAAGTTAAGCAGTTGTAGGGCATGTTAGATTGGTAGTTAGGACTGGTATGAAGTTAATTAGTAGGCCTAAGTGTACTTTGGAACAATGTAATGTGTTGGTTATTGCTCTATAAGTCTGCTACCTGTTCTATTATGTTCATTGTTAGGCCTAATTGTACTTTGGAACAATGTAATGAGAGATGAGTCCAATGGAGGAGCACTTGTAATTGCAACTTTTGTATATTTAAGACTAATTGTGCATTGTTACTCAAAATAAAATAAATATTTCATTGTTAGGCCTAATTGTGCATTTTACTCAAAATAAAATAAATATTTAAGACTCTAAATGACTTCAGATTAAAAATTTATCAACTACACAGTTATAGGTCATATTTATAATTGCAACTTTTGTATATTTCATCACAACATTTGAGGTTATTCGACACCGTTTCTATTGCGGCAAACCTAGGCTGGCTGCAAACCCAAGCCTAAAACAGAGCCCAAAACCTAGCCGGGGTCCAGCAGCTCTTTTCTTTCGCGTGCCGATGCTTCTCGTGTTGGTGACCAAGGCAAGCAAATTAAGGGCTGAGGAGTGGACTATGGTGAACAAGACGAGTAGACGACAATGTTAAAGGAGGGAGAAGTTTTGTTCAAACTTCTATTGCGACGCTTGTTCTTCTTTATCCACCTTTTCATAGATAATACAAAAAAACGTGCGCAACGTATCCGCATTTTCTCATATTTTCCCATCTCCTCACTTTTTGATGCAGCGCACTATTTTTGTTGCATCCGACCATGTAGAAATTATTAGGGGGAGTGTTGTATGTAACCTAAAGAAAACCATAAAAAATAGGGTTATATAATTAATTTATATTGTTATATATCTAAATTTGTTATATATATCACTTGCCAATAAATATTTCTATAAAATAAGAAATCAAAGTTATGCTTTGGAGACTTGAATTTCGAGTGTAGTTATTTAATTAATTTTAAGCACATGACTCGATCCATTTTATAGATATATGGTTTTTATTTTTTATAGATATATCTAGTGGTGTAAAAGCTAGATGGCTGCCCCGAGAGACAACATGGATGAAGAAATGATGGATATTATCAACACCGGCACTCAATGTGCCGATGGTGACCAGCAGGATGTAGATGACGGGAGTCAATACCTGGCTCTTGAAAATAATCAAGAAAATATTGTGCAAGAAAATACTAGCGAGGTATATATATTTATATATATATATATATTATATATTTGAATATTATATGTATATATTTGAATATCTATCATCTATTATGTGTACACATGATATTTATTTATTCTTTTTTTATACATAGCCCTCTAGATCGACGACCACAACGGTGAAAAGCAAAAATATTCAAGGCCCGAAAGAGCCATTGGAGGGGCGCTACATAATATCAGAATTCAATATTGAGACAGGCGAACCACTTGGTCCACATGCAAGGAAATTCATGCAACACTATAGGTACCTTGTAAGGGACAGACTTCCGATCAGTGCCCGTAAATGGAAGCAAAAGATCAATGAGCCTCATGTTAGTTTTGTCTCTGATCTTGATAAGAATTTAATTTGGGATGATATCCTTCAACATTTCACGTTGCAAGCGGATGATTATGATGATATCAACGATGATGAATTGAAGGAGCTAGTTCGAAAGTGGGCTATGAAGAAGATGGCCACACAATTCCAGACTTGGAAGAAATCCCTATACACAAAATACATCAAGAAGAACCTAACACCCAATTTCAATACTAGGGGCCCACTCGCGAAGTTGAGGCCCTACTAGAATAATTTTGTACAGTACAAGATATCGGAAGAGGGCGAGGAACAGGTGAGAAGGAACCAAGAGAATGCCCGATAGAAGGTATACCACCATGGTATGGAATCAGGTGGCTACGCGGCTGCCATTCCCAAGTGGGAAAAAATGGAAGCGAACATTCTTGCCAAGGGTATCACACTAGAATCACTCAATTAGCCCAAACGCGCGAAGAATTGGTTTTTCGCTCATGGGGGAAGACTGGACCTAGAGACTGGGAAGCTGGTTCATGGCCCAAAACTTGAAAGAGCAACACAAAGATTTTCTTATGCTCTAGAAGCTAAAACTATTGGTGCGTTCAGACCCAATAGAGAGAAGGATGAACTGGCATATGCCATTGGGACTGCAGAACATAGTGGCCAAACGAGAGGTTTAGGATGGAACATTTCTTGGGAGCATGGTTTCCCTATCGACAGAGATACCTACAAAAGCTGGCAGAGAAGGAAGGATGAGGAAACAACGTGGATCAGCAGGTTGGAGGAATATTTTCATGAGTCACGGGAGGTGTTGCTTCAAGCATAGGAGCGCGAAAAAGACATGCAAGCTAGAATGCAGGACGAAATCATAAAGCAAGTGCAAATAGCAATGAGTGCCCAAAGGCAGACATCAGATCCAGGAATCAACATTAATACTAGCCCCCTGATCAGTTGAAAAGTAGCTACGCTTCTACGGGGTTGCCAAATCAAGATGACGCAATGCTATGTTTCCCCGTGTATGACATCACTGCACCGTTTACATCATGTGAGCTACATATTCCAAAAGAGAATGCCACAATCATGGTGGCTCTTGGTGTTTTTTCTCCTCCAGATCCTACTAAGACACCAAGAATCCATGAGGCAATAATACCACCTGGATATGTTAACGTCTCAGTGGATAGAGTTAACAATGGTTTTAGTGATCTGGCTCTTGACATTCCAGGAGGTGATGGGGAGAAGACTCTAGGAGAAATAGAGAAGACATTCATACTATGACGCAAGTGCTACATCATTATTCCTAGGGTCTCTAGTCCACCATCGCTTCCTCAACTGCCACACAATAGGTGCGGACAAAAGTGAACGAAACAATTTTTTCACTAATTTTCTATTGACATGCATGATTAATAATAACAATTTCTTATACCTAATTATTCTTTTTTATACTCACACAGCAGGGCCTCCGCTAACCTAAGTCCAATTATTTAATCTTCAGATCATCATAGTGCTACAGGCAATGATTATGCAACGCCGCCACTGCCGCCACCTCCAAGGAGGTCTCCAACGCCTCCAAGGAGGTCTCCACCGCCGCCACCTCAAGGAGGTCTCCAACGCCTCCAAGGAGGTCTCCAACGGCTGCCCCGCCTCCCTTGATGACCAAGAAGCAGCCAGCTCCTAAGAGGTCCGCCCCGCAAATGAAGCCGTTGGCCCACCAGCCGGCAAAGAAGAAAGCCTCCTCTAATCTAGTTATTCCCTAAAAACTATCTTATGAGAAAAGTGAAAAGGAATTAAATACTGTAGTACAAAAAGATGTGAACAGTTTCTTTGAAAAAGTAAGAAAGCAACGAGAAGCGAGGGAGAACCCGGAGAAATCGTACTTCTACCTACCTCTAGATCTTCTAAGAAAGAAGGTGGACCAGAAAAAGCAGGAATCTCAAAAGACCCTGCCAAAATTGAACTACGACTGCTCTCTTACCAAGTCATTTGAGGCGGTGCAGAAAAAGACTAGAGCAGGGAAAGGTGTTGCACAACTCGGACAACAATCGCAACAATCAGTCCCCCCTCTTGTCATTCGTAATGAATATGGTTCAAACTTAGACTTACTGGACGTCGATTTTGAGGACTTGGTTTGGTTTTACGAGGATACTGTTTTGGACCTTGCCCAAGTGCTCGTTGAAGGACCATCTACTTTGAAAGTGGATCCTTAGAAGAAATTTGAACATGGAAAGAGTCTATACAACCCTGAGGCCTTAGGTGAACCGGGTACACAAATGTACCTGCTAAACAAGTGGTACATGGCGCCGTGTGAATGGGGAGAGAACTTTGTTTCTATTAGAGTTAGAAACCAACATTACTTCCAAGGCGATGACGTTATATATGTCAAGTTTTTAGAATTACACCAACTATGCCACCTGGACTCTCTCGACAAAACTCTCATTAGCTGCTATTGTCTGTAAGTGTGATTATTTTCTACTATTAAAGTGTGTATATATATAAAGCTACATGTATATATATATAAATTATATATCCTCACACTATATTTTTATATATGCAGATATGAGATGACAGAACTCAGAAAGAGAAAGGATAATGATATTGGTTTCGTTGATCCAAATGTCGTATTAAAACACCCTAATCCTCCACCTCAATAGAAAGCTGAACTCGAGAAAAATCTCATGAGGTTCTTAGTGAACCAACAAAACAAGGACATACTCTTTCCCTACAACTTCAAGTGAGTGTTAAATAATTAATGTCGATTATATGGACATTTGTTCAATTATTTGCTTACTAGCTAAGCTATCTCCCATATATAGATATGTTGACTCTAGTTAATGTCGATCATATTTGTGTATAAAAACATATGCAGCAATCACTGGATATTGATGGTCATAGATATGGCCAATAGTCGGTTGAGCATCTTAGACTCGTTAAGAAAAGAGCAAACAGAGTACCAAGACATGATATATATTATCCAAGGGTAATTTGGTCTCTCTAGCAACTATATATACCCCGATCTCTTAACTGCAACAATTATTAAAGGTCAAATTAATTTTTTATTTTATTGGGCGCAATGTTTGAAAAAGTTTCATTGAGGAACACCACATGAAACATTGCAAAGCGCCACTGGATATAATCGCACACAAAGTAAGTACTAGCTACATTTATATATATATATAATTCAATTAACATCATGCATGCTTTCAATTCACCGGATCTTTTTTCTCGTAAAAGTAGGTTCTGAGGCAAGAACAGAGGAACAACTACTGCGGATACTATGTTTGCGAGTTTATCATGATGTACTCAAAAAGAACTCCTGAAGAGATCCTCAAAGTACGTTATATAAATATATTCATATATTCATAATTTCTTTTATTGCTCATATATATAAGTAATCACGTCACCAACACATATATATATATATTAATACGTTTCCTTTAACTTTTATTGAAGACTCTATGGTTGAAGGAAAAAGTCATACGATATGACCAACTGAAAGCAATTCAAGGGACCATAGCAGGATTTCTTAATGACCAGGTCCTAAACCCCACCGGCGAGTTCTACAATGACATGAACAAAACATGGAAACCAAACCAGATGGAGTGAATTTTATTTATCCCAAGGATATGATAGGATATACAATAAAATCTTTATTTGTAATATATATATACATATTATATGTACATAAAATAACGTATAATATATGTATATGCATGTAATATATAGGTTAGTTTCATACTTTAGTTTGTACAAAATGTTCAAACATTATAAACATGTAGAATACGTATATTATTAGCAGCGTAGAATGCATATTCGAAATCCTATTCGAAAACCAAAACGAATCATCAATTAAAAATAGAAATAAAAATAAAAAAAATAAAACCTTTAGTCCCGGTTGGTAATCCAACCGAGACTAAAGGGCCGGCCCACGTGGCCAGGCCGGGAGGCCTCTTTAACCCCGGTTGGTATCTGTACTAGTGAATGTGACTTGGCAATGATATGTTGAATTGAATGCATATGTATATGTGATTGTCGGCCATCTTGTCGTATGTTTTTTTGCAGGTTTTGGATACCTCACCGTGCAGGGGAGGTTCTGCCGAAATTTTGAACTGAGATAGTATTTTGTTCTTTTTTTGCAGAGAAGAGCCGTCATAGCCAAGCCGGAGTATCTCGGTGACCCCGATCGTCTTTCTCGCCACTACGGGTCTACCTGCACCGCGTCGCCTCGCCACTGCACCGACCCGCCATGGCCCCGCTAGCCTGACTCCACCACCACCCTAGGTATAACCCCTCTTTCTGTATCATGGTCGTAGATCATGTAACCTAGTTAGGCGTCTCTCGTTCGAAAGAGATACAATTGGAGGTATGTAGATCTTTGCATATCTATGACCGTATCTGTTTTGGATTGTCCACGTTTTTTGAACAACCCGCGGATGTGTAGATGGGTTAGTTTTCTTAGTCTGTTCCGATCCAAGATAGAGTTTCGGTATCACCTCCCTATTGTTCTCCAGATACGCACTCTTCTTTGGCAGGACGTGTATCTAGAGAACAGCGGGGAGGTGCTGCTGAAATTCTATCTCAGATAGGAGTAGAGCATGGAGACTAACCTCATCTACGCATCCGTGGGTGGGATTAGGACCTATCCTCACCTATTAGACAGTAGGAACACCATGTAGATGCAATTGATGGTTACTTTGCTCGGTGATACATATGTTAGAGGATAGATGATCGTTAGTGGATGTACATGGACCAGAGAAGTCAGAGTGATTACACCAATGAATGGATGAACAAGACCAATGCTTTCTTGAATAGTGCATTTGGCAAGGCTGCTAAAGGACATTGCCTAGTTTTGTGTCCCTGCAGCAAATATGGAAACAGGGGAAGGGTAAACAAGGTGGAAATGGGTAAGCATCTTGCAAAGAATGGATTTACGCCTGGACTACACCTGGTGGGTCCACCATGGTGAAGCCCATCGTATGAGAGAGGAGGTGGTGAGACCACAGGTGGAGGCTTTTGATGCTGATGCCAGGGTAGCAGACATGTTAGATGACTTTCACCAAGGACAGTTTGGGACATGAGAAGGAGGAGATGGAGGCAGCCGCACAGGCGTTCTATGACATGATGGACTCGGCACAGAAACCCCTTCATGATCAGTCAACATTGTCTCAACTAGATGCCATTGGATGCTTAATGGGGTTGAAGTCCGAGTTAAACTTGAGTCGAGAAGGCTTTGATAAGATGTTGGCCATGATTGGCACCCTGCTTCTGGAGGGCCACATTCTGCCAAAGAGCATGTACGAGTCATAGAAACTCCTTCGTACACTTAAGATGCCGTATGAGCAGATACATGCTTGTCCAAAGGGGTGCGTCCTATTTAGGAAAGAACACAAGCATGCAAAGTTCTGTCCAAAGTGTAAATCCTCCAGGTACCTAGAGGTAGACTCTGATGATGGCCAGAAGAGGAAACTTATGATCCCCGTGAAAATCCTACGGTACCTTCTGTTCCTACCGAGGATCCAACGGCTATACATGACCGAGGAATCTGTGAAACAGATGACATGGCACAAAAATGGCAAACGGTACAATCCTGACAAGATGGTACATCCATCCGATGGTGAAGCTTGGTTCCGCTTTAATGACAAACATCGTGACAAATCAGATTAGGCTCGTAATGTACGTGTCGCGCTGGCAATAGATGGGTTCAATCCTTATGGAATGATGGCTGCCCCATACACATGTTGGCCCATCTTTGTTATCCCCCTTAATCTCCCCCCCCCCGGTGTCTCCTTTCAACAACATAACGTATTCTTGTCGTTGATAATTCCTGGACATCCAGAGAGTAATATGGGTGTGTTTATGGAGCCCATGTTTGATGAATTGGTCTGTACTTGGGGCAAAGGGGTATGGACATACGATCGAGCTACAAAGACAACCTTCAAAATGCACGTTGGGTACCACTACTCCCTGCATGACTTCCTAGCGTATGTGATATTCTGCGCCTGGCATGTTCACGGGAAGTTCACATGCCCAATATGCAAGGAAGGTGTGAGGTTCATTTGGTTGTAGAAGGGTGGCAAGTATTCGTCGTTCGACAAACATCGTCAATTCCTACCTCTTGACCATCCATGCAGACAAGACATCAAGAACTTTATGAAAGGTGTCAAAGTGACAAACCCTGCACCACGGATGATGACTGGTGCCGAGGTTCATGCTCAGATAGATGCTCTCGTGCCCAATAAAGAAGGTGGTTTTGTGGGATATGGTGAGCAACATATATGGACTCATATCTCGGGCATGAACTTGTGCAAGAACTGGGTGGTTGTGTCGGGTGGTAGCGCACGGCTAGTCAATGACATCCTGGGTCTTCTGGGCAGGCAACACTTCCCTGGCATTGTCACGTATGCATCGAAGACGGAGCCGGCCTACTCGTTTGACCACTACGCCATCGCCCCCGATGCGGAGTACCCCAACAAGGCGGTGTGGATGAAGGCAGAGTTTTGGGTAAGTCTCCCTCGCACAACATTGCTCAATACGTCGCATTCATTGGACTTTTCTTGAAATAATGAATGGATACATCGCTTTTGTATGTAGACTTATTACAGATGCGAGGAGGGATTTGAGGCCAGGGTGGAGCAGGTGACTACCAAAGCCTGTAAAAAACTCATCATCGACATGCATCATGAGGTGCGCATCTAGGCCATTATAACCTACTACGGGTCGAAGCTTGGAGAGAGGAAAACCAAGAAAGATGCAAGAGAGATGTAGCTGACCCGGGAGCAGTACGTTGAGGTAAATGAAGAACATCAATATTGATTTATTTTGAGATTAAGTTGGTTTAATTTGATCTTCTTATATGTCCAATACTTGATGACGTGTAGATGATTCCCTAGCGGTGCCAAGCGTATCCCGAGTGCTGGGCAATGATGGTGGAGAGGTGGTTCATGGAGGAGTACCTCAAGGTGCATTGGGATGACCGGGACCGTCGTTTGCAGATGCAAGGTCCAGCACACCATCAAGGCAGCTGCAGCCTCGTTGAATACAAACAAGCATGGGTACGCGAATTCATTTATCTATTGGGACGCTTAGTTCTGCCTGATTTCTAATCATCGTGCTGTCTTTCTTGCAGTCAGCGTCACATAGTGGCTAGGCTTGCTCAGACTTCCAGGCATGGTGTATGGCCCACAAGGGCAAGGCGACGTCCGACGTCTCCTTCAACCTGGAGGACCCGCCCGAGGCATACACGAACCCGAGCGTCTACTCCCGCATCAGTGAGTACACTGAGGTGGCGAGGTCGCTCCATGGGCCAGACCATGATCTGAGCACCCAGGACTTCGATGGAGAGGCCATCATGAGGGCAGGGCAAGGCAAGAAGCATGAGTGGTTCTGGCTTGGCGACGGCGTCATCGACACGGCCTCTACTCCCTCTCTCTCCCAGATCCGAGCACGGAGCATGAGCGAGAGCCCGACCATTCGCACATGACTGACCACTGCACAGCATCGGGTCAACGCACTCGAGGTTATTCTTGTTTTACTCGTCATACATTGATCTTTACACACCTTAATTAGCTTTGCATTACTGAAACATTAGAGTGAAATATTACAGGCCCGACTAGAACAAGAAATGAGGCAACGTCAAGAGCTAGAGGCCGAGCGGGCCGAGCGGCAGGCCTAGGTGCAGAGGCTGACGGATATTACAGAGTTCCTACAAGGGCTTGGGCAACGTGTGGGCTTCTCTCTGCTAGCTGGGCTGTTGGTTCCATCTCCGCCTCCACGTCCTGCAGCTGCAGCTACTCTTATGAGTATGAAATTTTTTTACTTTTGCTTGTGCTTTGCTTGTATGGCCTCTACCTTCCTAGATTAGCTATCCAAATAATCTTGTCTCACATGCAATCTTTTCTCCTTTGTGCAGTCTCCATCTAACGGTGGTTCGAATAATCCACCTCATGCACCTCCGAATGATGGAGCTGGGCCTTCACCACAGTCGCAGTGGCCGAGATGAGTGCACGTTGTATTTTTTCATTTGTTGTTCACTTGGTGATGGACTTGTGATATACTTGTGATGCACTTGTGGACTTTGATGGACTTGTGATGGACTTGTGGATTTATTTAGATGGACTTGAGCACTTATTATTATATATGTGATATATATTGTGATGGATGTGATATGTGCGGATAGATGTGTGGATGGATGAGATATATATATGTGATGGATGAGATATATATGTGATGGATGAGATATATATGTGATATATGTTTGTATAAATTTATTTGTCATGATGGAATGTAAAAAAAATTAAAAATTGCCGTTTTTTGTCACTTTGTCGAGTGTTGCACTCGGCAAAGGACCCCGTTGCCGAGTGTCATGGTCACAGCACTCGGCAAAGCTGAAAAAATGGGCGCTCGGAAAACTATTTTTCCAGCTTTGCCGAGTGCCATGACCATGGTACTCGGCAAAGATTTTTTAAAAAAAATAAAATTCAAACTTTGCCGAGTGCCGGCCAGAGGGCACTCGGCAAAGAATTTTTTTTAAAAAAAAATTCAAACTTTGCCGAGCGCCGGTCAGGGGGCACTCGGCAAAGAATTTTTAGAAAAAAAATATAAAACATCTTTGCCAAGGGCCGGATAGAGGGCACTCGGCAAAGATTTTTTTTTTAAAAAAAAAAAATCTTTGCCGAGTGCCTGCAGGGTTGGCACTCGGCAAAGCGACCATCAACGGGGCCGGCGCCGTGACGGTCGCTTTTCTTCGTCGAGTGCCCCCAGGGCTCTCGGCAAAGCCTTTGCCGAGTGCCCGATGAAAGACACTCAGCAAAGAGGGCTTTGCCGATCAATTTTTTGCCATGTGTTCTTTGCTGAGGGCCGCACTCGGCAAAGGCTTTGCCGAGTGCAATTTGGCCTTTGCCGAGTGCCTCAGGCACTCGGCAAAGAACCTGAATCCAGTAGTGTGTTTTGTTACCTGCAATATGATTATGGGGCTATATATATATATATATATATATATATATATATATATATATATATATATATATATATATATATTTTTTGGCAAACATGCTTATTGCACTTGTTTCATCAAGAGAAGGTTAAAATGTTGCCAAGTACAAAGGCTATTTCAAAAAGTGAGCCGCGAACCAAAGAAAGCTAAGCACTGACCGCAACAACCAGAGCTACATGCTACAAATATATGGAGCTATGTGTCGGATCCAGAGCTCGATGGTAACAAAAGAGTACAAGACATGTATGTATTAAGTTCAAGCTCTCGTTGTGAGTTAATATGTCGATTCATGATGTTCTATGTTGGTAGATTGTATTGTTTGAGATGATATGTCGATATATGATGTCCCTAAGGGATGTCGGTGTATGTTGCCGGATGAGGCTTTATGTGAGGATGCAACCTTATATAATCTGTTATTGTGGTAGGGTGCAACTCCACCCACCAGGATTCTAGTTACGCAGCCCACAAATTACTGTGCAAGCACAAGTAATTTTAATAATTAATTTAATTTGTAGGTGTCTGATAACAGGTGCACTCATGGGTAGCTGTGTGTGTTGATGTGCGTCATCCTTGTAAATGCAAAAAAGAGTCCCTACCTAGGAACGATTTGATGATTACAAAACATAACTTGACTTTGTTTTGTTTTGTTTTATTTTGACAAAAGGCTGTATATATAGTGGTCATGATGGCCTTGCGTGCGTCTACAGAAATTTTATGAGGGGAATAGGGCCTCAAAAATTTCAACACGATGAATAGTACCATTTTCGTCTTATTTAACAAATATTGTCCTAATCGTGGACCAACTAGGCCTCAAAAGATTCATCTCGTGATTTCCAACTAAACTATGTAATTAGTTATTTTTTTTACCTACATTTAATCCTCCATACAAGCGGCTAAAATTGATGTGATGAAGAAAGAATAAAAAAACTTGGAATTTTGGTGGCATCTAAACAAGGCGTAGGTCAAGAAATAAACAAAGGCTCTCCCGGCCGGCCGTCACAATCAAGTCCATTGAACCAAGGAGGCAAAAAGACAAGCTCAGTTTGCCGAGGGCCGCAGGTGTCATGTCTGATACTATAGCTAGTGTCCACTGATTCAGCCATATAAGCCAAACCGTGCTCAATGTTGTATACACTGCCCCCATCACTCTTATCCCCTTGTAGGTTCTTCGTCAAGCAGGAGGGCCCACAAGCACAAATTTGGGCACCCTTTCACGCCCTTTTAATTTGTGCTAACCCATGAAGTGGACAAAGGAGCATGATTCAATGGCCAAATCTTAGCTAAAATACGGTGTGAATTAGTCGCTAAGCAGACAAGGATAAAAGTGGATTCGATAATATCTTGTTGGAGCTATGTACATACAATCACTAAGTGATAAACTGTAAATATAGTTCCCTAAAAAAACTGTAAATATATAGTGTCGGGCAATAACTTACTGTCATGAGTCATGACGGATCTTCGTCCGTCACCGGCGCTCATCACAAATGGCTAACTAAAATTGACAGTTTTATTCTTAATTCCTAATGAATGATGTAACTATTCATATGAATTAATAAATCTCATCGAATGATATTTCTGCAAAAAAGAAATAGTAACGAGCCACAACTAAGGCCCCGTTTGGTACCGCTTCCGGTAGCTCCGGCTCTGGCTGACAACCCTGCAACGAACACTGTAGTAGTATTGTAGCATCGGAGCTGTTTTTCTCTTCCCACCTTTTTCCTCTCACTGTAGCGCGGTTACTGTTTATGGAGCGGGTGAAGCTCGAATTTCTTGCTTCTTCTGACACGCTACAGTGCATGGACCGTGTGAGAGCCAAAGCACTACGGAGCGGTACCAAACGGGGCCTAAAGCCGTCACTAAACAACGTCACCGGTGAACGGACAAGTGCCGATGACATATATATAATAAAAAGTGACACATGACACAACACCCATTGTTGTCAACACCCATTATTCAGTCAAAAAGTAATGGAGTTTGTTAAAGCGCTGCCCGACACTTTTTATTTATCAACAGTGACGCATTTGACTCGTTGCTCCAATACAACAACTAATCACTACCAAAATGGTGTAGAGTATTTTTAACAAATAATAAAACACTATCACAGTCATAGCACTAGGGAATACTCACTAGAAGGCATTTAGTAGAGAAAATTTGTACTAAATTTTGAATATTAAAACACTAGGAGAACCCCACGTCACTAAGAGAAGTTGAAAATTCTGGTTGTGAATAGTCTAGCTTTTCTGTTGTCAAAGACAAACAGTCAAGCTTTCTAAAAAAACAACTAACAGTCTCGCTACTTTTATATAACGGTTCTGTCGGTGTTTCGAGTAAACACCAACGAGTAAATTTGTGTTATTGCGTGTCTGGCTCGGATGGTGTGCTAAAAAGACATAATGTTTAGACTGGTTCGGGCAGAATGTCCCTACGTCTAGTTCGTGGCTGCTGCTCGTGTTATTAGCACTGAAAAGTTCGTACTAGGGGTTACAAACGGTCGAGAGAGGGACATGTCCCAAGTCTCTGATGGAAAGGTCGAATGGGTGCTAAGAGCTTGGTTGCTACTCAGCTATATGTTCGAGGTTCGAGGCTAGTGGTTCTGTTATGATGCAATGAATCGACCCCCTTAGTGGAGTGCCCTGCTTTTTCTTTTATAGGCCAAGGGAGAGCATAGATTACAGATGGGAGAAAAGAGGAAAATGAGAGGCAAATGAATTCCTTGAAGGACGCCGGGTCTTCCTTTTCCTCTGTGCGGGCCCCGCTGATATGGCAGGTGGTGATAGGGACAACCCCACGCCGGGCGCATGTCCGCTGACCCTGACAGGACCGCGCTGGGTGTCTGTCCGCTGACGATACTATGTCCTGACGTTATCAGCGGGTTGTCACGTCCCATCCCGCTCTGGTGGGCGGCGCGGCAGACCAGGGTGCTGACCAGTGGCCATATAGGGAGCAGGCAGCATAGTGACCGCATTCGTTACTGTGGGCGATGCGAGTTTTCTTCTAGACCATAGTGGTTGTCATGAGCTCCCGTAAGGATCCGTGTCGAGGGCAAATGACGGCGCCCACAACACTGTAAGGCAAATGTCGGCGCCTACAACACTGTTTGGGCTCTGACATGCCTGGATGGTTGCAAAGCACCCTTCTGGCATGGCCTGATGGTACTGTCCTGTAGGTGCACAGGGTATGGTCCTTGGTATTGTGGTTGACTTGAGCGTCCTGCCTTATCTGCTCCGCCTGATTCCTAGGTCGGTATTGTGGTAATGTCGTCAGACGTCGAGTGAGGCGAAGCCAGCCCTCAGATGTCGGGCGAGGCAGGGCCAGTCCTCAGACGTCGGGCGAGATGGATCTAGCCCTCGAGAGTCATCCTGAGGCAGAGCCAACCCTCGGGGGTCGGGTGAGGTGGGGCCAGTGGCTGCAGCGCCCACCAAGGCGGAGCCAACCCTCAGGGATCAAATGAGGCAGGGCCCATGGCCTCAGTGGCCGGGTGAGGCGGAGCTCGGCAAGCGGCGTAGTTACGCTCTTGATCGCATGGATGAATCAATGTTGATGGTCATTAGCTCCTCCTCTTCGAGTACCCTAGTATTGGTCCCCGATAGTAGCCCCCGAGCCCCCCGAACGATTCGAGTAGAATCGCCTAGGGAATTTTTTTACTTGCCAGCACACCCGGTGGGTATAGCGCCCGAGCCTACGGAGGAGTAGAATACTCCTTCGGAGGTTTCTCCGAAAGAGAGGACTCTGAGAGCCCTGGCCCTCTATTGTTGCCCACGACGTGTCCTGAAGATGGTGATTTCTCCTTGCCGAGGTCAGACCCTTCGCGGGTATGGTCGTGAGATTCAGTGGTTCGTTAGCTAGATGGTTTGATTGGGATCCCAGCATCCTGTTCATGTAGATCCAGCCAGGGTCATCCTAGCTAGGGCTCAATCGTGGGTCAAGATGCCTATGGCTTTCGTGCGCCTAGCGCTGGCCATTTGCGGGGCCCATCCCTTTCCATCCCTTTTTGTAGAGTTGCTTGGAGCGGCTGTTGGACCCGTTGATGGGCCAACCGTTGAACTCCTGGGCCTAAACGAGCCATAGATGCTTTTTTCTGTATTCCTCTTACTTATGACGAGTCCTGGTCCGCCCGGGGAGGTGAAACGTCCGACGAGTCTTTCAAAGGAAAGGATAGGGATTACGTGCGCATATCCCACGGTGTGATGTTGTTGTTGATCATGGTAGGTGTGGAGATCTACGCAGATGGTTGGTTTCCTCATATCCGTCGCCCCCTATAAAACTAAAATCTTTGCCCCCAGGGTTTCATACTTCACCTCTTTGCTTTCGCATCTGCAACCTCCATCGTGAATTACCTAAGCTCCCCACATCCGCGTCTCAGCCACCGTCGAGTTTGCATCCATCCACCCCCATCTTCCAATGGAGCCATGGTGCCACTCTGATATCACCCTCTAGCACATGAAGGGCCTTTTCCATCGAGGTCTTCTCTGCGAGCGGACCGCCACCGAGGAGTGGCGGCTGCCTGGTGAGGAGGACGTGTCGTCACCGCCAGATGACTATGTTGTCTCATTCATGTGCTTCCATGAGCGGGGGTTTGCTACTCCTACTCACAAATTTCTCTGGGGGTTGCTGCACTACTACCAAATCGAGTTGCAACACCTCAATCCCAATGGAATTTAGCACATGGTGGCGTTCGTTGCCCTATGTGATAGATTCCTGGGGATCAATCCCCACTTTGATCTATGGTGGTACTTCTTTGCCATCTCCCTCTAGAAGAAGCGGGAGAAGAAGCAAGAGCTGAACACGTCGATGGGATGCACCATAGTGGAGGTCGGTTGGGAGGATGGCATTCGGAACCATAGACCATGAAGAATGGCGTGTAGCCAATTGCTCGGCCAGGGTCGTCCTCAGACTCCAGAGCACCGCAGGAAGTTCGGCGACCCACCGAGCACCGAACTTGTTCAATCGGTTAAAGATCCTAGGCTTGAGGCCCTATAGGACCATGTCGTTTGTGCGTTCGACCTGCCTATTCATTCGGGGGTGCGCTACGAAGGCCCAATCGACGTGGATGTGATATTCATCGCAAAATTGGAGGAACTTCTTCCCCGTGAACTGCGTGCCGTTGTCCGTGATGATGGAGTTTGAGACTTCGAAGCGATGGACGATGTCGAGGAAGAACAACACAGCCTGCTCAGATTTGATCACGGAGATCGGCCGATCTTCTATCCACTTTGTAAACTTGTCTACGGTGACAAGCAAGTGGGTGTAACCCCTGGGCACTTTTTAAGATGTCCAACTAGATCGAGTCCCCATACCACGAATGGCCAGGTGATGGGGATTGTCTAGAGCGTTTGGGCTAGTAGGTGAGTCTATCGAGCGTAGTACTAGCACCCTTCGCAGGTGCGTATGATCTGCTCGGCGTCGGCTACCACAATAGGCTAGTAGAAGCCCTATCGAAATGCATTTTTGACCAAGGTTCTAGGCATGAAATGGTGATCATAGACCCCACCGTGGATGTCGCTCAGCAAATGCTTTCCCCATTCGATAGGGATGCAGCACTGTAGGATTCCGATGTGACTTCGCTTGTAGAGTTCGCTCCCCACAAGAACAAAGGACTTGGCGCGACATGCGAGCCATCAGGCCACTGTCTTGTCTATCGGTAGCGTATCACAGAGGAGGTAGTTGAGGTAGGGTGTCTTCTAGTCGACCAAAGGGTCAGGCTCTGTCGCTAGGTCCTCTTCAAGCTCCATGACTTCGGGTCTGAATGGAGCCAACGGTTCGTCAGCCCCTAAGCCTAGAACGGGTGGACCGTCATTGGCTTGTTCTGACCCCCCATAGTGAACTAAGGGCTTGAGTTGGTCGTTGGCGAAGACACCCATTGGTGTAGGCTCACGGCCGGATGCCGCCTTTGCCAGCGCGTCGGCTACCTCATTGAGGCGCCTCGGGATGTGGTTGAGCTTGAGGGCATTGAACTTGTCCTCTAGCTGGTAGACTTCTTGGTAATATGTAGCCATCTTGGCGATGTGGCAGCTAGACTCCTTCATGACTTGGTCGATGACCAGCTAGGAGTCGCCCCGGACGTCGAGGCATCGGATGCCCAATTCGATGGCGATGCGTAGGCCATTGATGGGCACCTCATATTCAGCCACATTGTTGGAGGAGGGGAAATGGAGGTGAACCATGTACCTCATGCGTACCTCGAGGGGTGACACGAAGACTATCCCCACACCGGTGCCTTTTTTCATCAGCGATCCATCAAAGTACATCGTCCAGTACTCTTGGTCGATGATTGCTGGTGGCATTTGGACCTCGGTCCACTCTGCTATGAAATTAGCCAATACCTAGGATTTGATGGTCATCCCAGAGGCATACACAATGCCCTGACCCATCAGCTCGAGTGCCCACTTTGTGATTCTTCTCGTGGCATCCTGGTTTTGGATGACCTCGTCGAGGGGGAAGGATGTCATGACTATCACCGGATGTGACTCAAAGTAGTGGCGTAGCTTCCTCTTGGCGATGAGGACAACGTACAGGAGCTTCTGAATTTGGGGTAGTGGGTCTTAGAGTTGGATAGGACCTCGCTAATGAAGTACATAGGGTGATGTACTTTGAGGGCGTGCCCCTCTTCTTCTCGCTCCACAACTAGGGCGGCACTGACCACCAGCATGGTGGCCGCAATGTAGAGCAGAAGGAGTTCTCCATCGGTAGGAGGAACTAGGATTGGAGCCTTCAGCAGAAGCTGCTTGACCATGTCAAGTGCCTCCTAGGCCTCGGACGTCCACTCGAAGTGGTCGGCCTTCTTCAGGGGTCGATAAAGGGGGAGACCTCATTCGCCGAGGCATGAGATGAAGCGACTGAGCATGGCGAGGCACCCTGTAACTCAATGTACTCCCTTGACATTCTGAATTGGGCCCATCCTTATGATGGTTGAGATCTTTTTTGGGTTGGCTTCGATGCCATGCTCGAAGACGATAAAACCAAGCAACATGCCCCTTGGGACCCCAAAAATGCACTTCTCGGGATTGAGTTTGATGTCGTTTGCTTGGAGTTTTTGTGAAGGTCTGCTCAAGATCGGCTACTAAGGTGGTCAGACCATTTGGATTTGACCACGATGTCGTCAACGTAGGCCTCAATGGTCTGCCCGATGAGGTCCCCGAAGCACTTGAGCATACAACGCTAATATGTAGCCCTAGCAGTTCTTCAGACCGAATGACATCATGATGTAGCAGAATGATCCGAAGGGGGTGATGAAAGATGTCACTGAGCTAGTCAGGACTCTTTCATCATGATTTGATGGTACCTAGAGTACGCATCTAAGGAAGCAGATGGTTTCACACCCTGAAGTAGAGTCGACTATTTGGTCTATACGTGGCAAAGGAAATGGATCCTTTGGGCATGTCTTGTTGAGACCCATGTAGTTAACACACATCCTTCATTTCCCACTATTCTTTTGTACAAGAATAGAATTAGCTAACCACTCTAGGTGGTACACTTCCTTGATAAATACGGCCACCAAAAGCTTTGTGATCTCATCGCCGATGGTTCTACTGTTTCCCCTTGTCGAAGCGACACAGGCGTAGTTTCACTGGCTTAAGAGACTGGGCAGATCTTCAAGGCATGCTCAGTGACTTCCCTCAGAATGCCTAGGCATGTCCGAGGGTTTCCACATAAAGATGTCTTTGTTAGGCACAGAGGAAGTCGACAAGCGTGCTTTCCTATTTAGAGGAAAGTGTGGCGCCAATGTGCACCACCTTGCCCTCGGGGCTAGTCGAGATCTATGAGGACCTCTATGGAGTCCTTTGCTAGCTCGAAAGACTCAGGTCGACTTCTTGGGGTCGGGCGCTTCTTCGGTGATCTCCTTCCTGATGGCGACAAACTTTTCGAAGGCGACGATTGTCGTGGCATGATCATAGCACTGGACCTCGCACTTGTAGGCGTGCTAGAAGGAGGTGCTGATGGTGATGACCCTACTGGGGCCCTGGCATCTTCAGCTTGAGGTAGGTGTAGTTGGGGACTGGCCATGAACTTCGCGTAGCATGGTCATCCTAGGATGGCATGTGGTAAGTTCCGTGGAACCCAACCACTTCGAAGGCGAGGGTCTCCATCCTATAGTTGGATGGACCACCAAAGGTGATGGATAGGTCAATCTACCCAAGTGGCATGGCCTGCTTTCTAGGCATGATGCCATGGAGAGGTGCTCCGATTGGCAGGATGCACGCTCGGTCGAAGCCCATAGCATCGAGTGTCTTGGCGTACATGATGTTGAGGCTGCTACCTCCATCCATCAGTAGCTTAGTGAGCCGCTTCATGCCTGACGATCAGGTCGACCACGAGCGGGTATCTCCTTGGCTATGGGACGCTCTCCTGAGTGGTCGGTCCGATCGAAGGTTATAGCAGACTCTGACCACCGGAGGAAGGTAGGCATGGTTGGTTCGGTCATATAGACCTCAAGGCGTGCGACCTTCTAGCAGCACTTGGAGTCATAGGCTGCCGACCCTCTAAAGATCATGAGGCAGCCATCCAGCATCAGGAAAGCCGCCGCCTTCCCCTCGACGTCATCTGTGATAGGGTCAGGGTCCTTCCTATGCTCCCCTTTGTTAGGAGCCTTCGGACAAGAACCACTTCATGAGGCCATAGTTATGTTTGACGGGGAAGGCATGGTTCAGGCATGGCCCCTCGAGTAGTTTTTCGAAGTGATTTGGAGTGCCCTCCGTGGGCTTTCGACCACCCCTATGGTCAGTGGCAGGCCATGAGCAAGCCCTCGTAGCATTGCTTGTTCCTCTTTTTGGTAGGTCGATTGGAGGTGCCTTCACCGGCGTCCTCGTCCTACCTCGCCTTGCCCTTGAGGCGGTCAAAGATCGCTCCAACCGCTTCTTCGCCCCGAGGCATGGCTGGTGGTGATGTCGAAGAGTTCCTTGGTGGTTCATGGGCCCTTGTGTCCTAACTTATGAACCAGGAACTCGTAGGTGGTTCCAAACAGGAAAACTCCTATAACATCGGCGTCGGTGATGTTAGGTAGCTCGTTGCATTGCCGAGAGAAGCGCCGGATGTACCCATGGTGGATTTCTTAGGCCTTCTGTCGGCAGTTCTTGAGGTCCCATGGGTTCCCAGAGCACTTGTATGTGCCCTAGGAAGTTTCCCTATAAAGATCTCATTTAGGTCTACCCAACTTCGGATTCTAGTCGGACTGGGAGGTGTTCCAACAATGTTCTTGCCTGAATCGGCCAAGAACAATGAAAGGTTGCGGATAATGAAGTCATTATTATCCGCACCACCAGCTTGGGAGGCAAGTCGATAGTCCTCGAGCCATAGTCTAGGGTTTATTTCCCTAGAGTACTTTGGGATATTGGTTGGTGATCGGTACCTTGGTGGGAATGCAGCGTTGAGGATGTGTCAATCGAAGGCCTAAGGCCCTGGCAGGCCGAGGCTCGAGCTTCGATCCTTGCCCATTGTCGTAGCGTCCGCCATGACGAGGGTGATAGCCATGGCTAGCTCCCTCTCTCCGATCATCGTAGGCACGTCTGTAGGTGTCAAGGGTGTTGCAGCGCGTCATGGTTGCGGCTGAGACGCTGATGCACCGGGACCGTGGTATGCTGCCTACTTCCTTATGGCTCCTAGTGGACTGATGCATCCCTATCAGGGCACTCCAAGGGAGTGCACTGGCTGGTGTCAAGCTCGTGTCACTGAGACAACGAGCTCTCGACCTACTGCGCCGCCGCACGCTCGAGCAGCGTGCGAATCTCATGGTGGGCCCGATGATCATCGGGCGTCGTGATCTCTAGAAGACCATGGAGCAAAGCCACCACAACGACAATGTTCTGGCTTGCCTAGGCAAAGCGAGGGAGGGCTTCTTCATCGACGATGATCCTCCAGTTTACGTCATGGGCCATGGCTTGTGCACGCCCACCGTCTCCATGGCGCTCGATCTCCTGATCGAGCTCCACGCATTCCTACTCGAGTTAGAGTCGCGCTTCCTCGATCTCTCAGTGTTGGGCTTTCAGCTGCTCCACTCGCATGTGAGGTGGGGCCACTGTCTCCCCCTCGGCCTTATCATCGAGGTTGTTCGCTGGGGTAGCCTCCTCCTCGTGGATGCCTTCGACATGTCCCTCTGGGGTACCTGTTATGAAGCATTCACGAGAGGGGTGATAGCTTTCCCTACTGGAATCAGAGACATAGGTGACTCTGGCTCCTCTACGAGGAGGTCATGGAAAGACTCCACAACATGTTCGATCACCCCCCATGAACTCGTTGTTCGTGGGGGACAGGATCATGCGTTGCGCCACATGGTGGCCAACGATCTCTGTGGTGTTGCGGGGACCGAACGGGAGCACTATCGGGGCGCTCTGGATGAGGTTTTTCGGGGAGAACGGCTCCCCCGGTAAGCTATGCCATAACATTGGTGAATGAGAAGGTGAGGTGGCGCAGGTCCTCCTGGGATGGCTAGGGTCCTAGGAAGACGCCGAGCTGACGCTCCAAACTTCTATAGTTGAAGTCGAGAAGCTAGCCACTTCTAGGGGTGGGCCTTCGACTCATGCAGCTGTAGCTCCTCGAGCATCTCGGTGATCACATTGAGGCAGGTGGAGTGGAAGGGTTGAATGACAATGGGCGCCTGTGCTAGCTCTCCTCTGCCATGACAATGAAGTCTAGGCCTTCGAAGCGCACATGTGTGCCTAGGACCTAGCTGATGCCGTGACTAGCCATCTGTGGCCTGATGTTAATGTCAGAACACGCAAAGGCCCCTACCTAGTGTGCCAGCTGTTGGTGTTTCAAGTAAACACCAATGAGTAAATTTGTGTTATTGCGCATCTGGCTCGGATGGTGTGCTAAAAAGACACAAGGTTTATACTAGTTTAGGGCAGAATGTCCCTTCGTCTAGTTTGTGGCTATTGCTCATGTTATTAGCATTGAAAAGTTTGTAGTAGGGGTTACAAATGGTCAAGAGAGGGACAGGTCCCAAGTCTCTGATGGAAAGGTCGAATGGGTGCTAAGAGCTTGGTTGCTTTTCAGCTATGTGTTCGAGGTTCGAGGCTAGTGGTTCTGTTGTGATGCGATGAATCGATCCCCTTAGTGGGGTGTCCTGCTTTCCTCTTTTATAGGCCAAGGAAGAGCATGGATTACAGATGGGAGAAAAGAGAAAAACGAGAGGCAAAGGAAGTCCTTGAAGGACGCCAGGGTCTTCCTTTTCCTTTATACGGGCCCCGCTGACATGGCAGGCAGTGATAGGGATAGAGCCACACCGGGCGCATGTCCACTGACCCTGATAGGACCGCGCTGGGCGTCTGTTCACTGATGATGCCATGTCCTAGCGTTGTCAGCGGGTTGTCACGTCCCATCCTACTCCGGTGGGTGGCATGGCGGACCAGGATGCTGATCAGCGGCTATACAATTAGCAGGCAGCATAGTGACCGCACGTCCGTTACTATGGGTGATGCGAGTTTCCTTCTGGACCGTAGTGGTTGTTGTGAGCTCCCTTAAGGATCTGTGACAGAGGGCAAATGATGGCGCCCACAACACTGTAAGGCAAATGTCGGCGCCTACAACACTGTTTGGGCTTTGACATGCCTGGACGGTTTCAAAGCACCCTTCTGGCATGGCATGACAATACTATCCTATAGGTGTGCAGGGTATGGTCCCCGGTATTATGGTTGACTTAAGTGTCTTGCCTTATCTACTCTGCCTAATTCCTGGGTTAGTATTGTGGTAATGTCGTCATAGGCGTTGGGCGAGGCGGAGCCAGCCCTCAGACGTCAGGCAAGGCGAAGCCAGCCCTCAGACATCGAGCGAGCCAGGGCTAGTCCTCAGACGTCGGGCGAGGCGGAGCCAACCCTCAGACATCGGGCAAGGCGGGGCCAACCCTCAGACATCGAGCGAGGCAGGGCTAGCCCTTAGACGTCGAGCAAGGCGGAGCCAACCCTTGGGAGTTAGCCTAAGGCAGAGCCAACCCTTGGGGGTCGGGCGAGGCAGGGCCCGTGGCTGTAGCGCCCACCGAGGCGGAGCCAACCCTCGGTGATCAGATGAGATAGGGCCCATGGCCTCGGTGGCCGGGCAAGGCGGAGCCCGACAAGCGACGTAGTTGTGCTCTTGATCGCGCGAATGAATCAATGTTGATGGTCATTAGCTCCTCTTCGGGTACCCTAGTATTGGTCTCCGACAGGTTCCTTTTAGGCAAATTTTGCTGGAGGACACTACAAAAAAGTGTAATTGGCTGGCACACACCACAACGGCAAGTCTTTGCCTAGTACCATTACAAATCCATGGTTATTTGCCAGTAGATACCGCGATGAATATTTTATTCATTTCTTAGTTTTGGGGGGAGAGAAGGTCAGGGAAATGACTTTGTTGCCCTCATCTTCAACCTCTGGCTGTGCACTAATTTTTTCCATAACACGCCACCGTTGCCGCCTTCACTTGCCTTTGCCATGACCTACGGCCGTGGCCTGGTGTCACTGGTGCTTTTCCTCGCTGTGCCTTTGCCTGTCGGCCGCTCGAGCCTCCTAGGCCCTGTCCCGGCCCTTGGCCCTTGGTCGTGCCCCTGCCAAGCCTCGTAGCTGGAGCCGCACCTCGCCTCGCAGCCGGAGCCGCACCTTGCTTCGCTGCTCAGCGCGGGGGAGATGTCGCACCTACCGCTAGCTGCCTTGCTCATCACCGCTGGCACCCGGCAGAGCATGGACCCGGAGGGTGGGGCGCGCGGTGCGTCACCCCTGGGCGGATGGCGGAGGAACCGAGGAAGCTAGGAAGGCAGGAGGAAGCCTGGGCGGAGGCCTAAGGGCGACGGCGTGAGCAGGGAACTGGGCGCGAGCGCGAGGATGTGTCGCGGCCACGTGGGGATGGGAGACGCAGGATGCGGCGCGGCGCGGGGACAGGAGACGGGGTGGAAGACCTCGTCGGAGAAGACAATGCGGCAGCAGGTGTGTTGTGGCAAAAAATTAGTGCATAGCCCTCACCTTCTCTCTCCCCAAAACTAAGAAATAAATAAAATATTGGATGTCCTAAAATATTCAGCGCGGTGTCCACTAGTCAAATAACCACGAATTTGTAATGGTACTGGGCGAAGACTCGCTGTTGCGGTGTGTGCCGGCCAATTACACTTTTTTGCGGTGTCCTCCAACAAAATTTGCCTATATATAACGATCTAAAAAACAAAAAAATGTACAAGTTAATGACTCGTAGGCATCTTACTGGTAAAACAAATTCACACTGACTCTACCCCATAAGATAAAGTTGTCGTCTCTACAAACCTAAGTTGTGTAAATGCTAGCATTTGCAAAAGGTGCGTGAGGGTAGGAATTTTCATGCACTTATCCACAAGATGAAATGAGTCCGGTACCACCTTCAAACAAAGGCCACAGTCGACGAAAGTGCCTCCCCATCAGTTCATATGTCATTGTGGAGTTGTGGTCGTCCCTTCTTTTGCCTAATCAATTATAGGCTTGGATAGTGATCACCAGAGGGTTTCTCATCAAGTAGCAGCTTGGATGATCGTCATGAATTTTAGTACTCCCTCCGATCTGAATTATAAATTATTTTAATCTTTTCTGTACATCTATTTTACTATCATCTAACCATTCAAGCACATCGCTGCCGGCAATGTCGCTGGGCTCTACCCTGAGTTGAGCATGCGGTCAGTGTCAATGCCACTACGATGGACCACTCGGACACGTCAAAGCCGGCAACGTCGTCGGGCTCAACCTGAGTTAGGCCCCATTTGGAGGGGCTTTGCTGCGCGGCTCCTAGCTCCAAACTTATGATGCGGCGCTGTTAAGAACTATAGATCACTGTAGCACCCGAAGAAACTAGCTCCAGTTCTAGTCTAAAAGGATCTGGAAAACATGCGAAGCCACCAGAGCTGCGAATGGGTGGCTCCTCCCGGCTCCGCTACACTACCCGAGCACTCATAAATATCCACGGTATAAGCTGGATCCTCATCGATGAAGATCATTTCCGTAGTACTCCCTCCGTCCCACAATGCTTGACGTTGTAGGACCAGAAACGGTAAGCAAGGTGGAAGGTAAAAGATTGTTATATCCCTATAAAACAAGGGGAAATTGGTTGGCGGACACCCACAGTGGTGGTCGTTTGCTGGCGGACACCTAAAGTGGAGCTGTATGCTAGAAGACACTTTGGTTTGTTGTAATTATGCCAGAGGACATCGCGGGCCAGTTTCCACCGGTTGAGGAGAGAGAAAAATTCAGTCTGGACATCCGGTGCCCCTGAGCCATGTTTGGGTCTAGTTGGACCAGCTAATAACCGACCCAAGCCTAGTCTGGTTAACCGGCCCCTGCGCTGGATGAAGCGCCACCGCCGCCTGCGCTGTGGCCCTGCCATGGCTGCCGGCAAATATCTCCCCGGCCAGAGCACATGAAGAACGCCAGCCCAACACTGCCTTCGACCCAGCAATGGCACGCACCAGTGTCGCCACGGTCGTGGCCCCGCCCTCGGCCCCCCACGACCACGGCATCGTGCCCGCCCTCGGCGTGGCACAGGCGCTCCATGGCCGCCAGCGCGCGCTCGGGCTCCTCGGCGCCGCCCTCCGCCACACGCCGCGCCAGCGCCGATGCGGCGCCCGCCGCCACAGCGCGTGGCCGATTCTCCTTGGCCAGGCACAACGTGAACAGGGCCCGGATCCTGACACGCACGGCGCGGGCGTTGGCCTTCTCCTCCACCAGCGCCACCAGTCCATCCATGACGCCCTCGGCGGCGCCCAGCACGGCGCGGGCCTCCGCGCCCGACGCCGACGCCGCGGCCTCCGCCACGGCACCCGCGTGTTGATCTCCCGCTCCAGCAGCTCGCCGAAGCTGCTTGGGCTAGACCGCGCGATGATCTGTATAGGGGTCAGCTAGCTACTGCTCGGGACATGCCTGCTCCTACCACCAGCGTCATCAACCGCCAGGAGGCGGTGCAGCTGCCCGACCACGCTGACGGCCAGCGCCTCACCGGACCGCACGCGGAGGACGTGCCGGAGCGTGTCGATGTCCCGCTCCTCCAGCCTCGCCTCCACACCGCTGAACTAGACAGCAGCGCCCATGACAGGCCGGGGACCAGGCTCAGCAGCTTTCGTGCCAGCGCGTCGGCGAAGATGGCGGCGACCGCGCCCTGCACCGTCCGCTCCACTCTCTCCCTCTAAGAGCGAGCCCCACTCATCATCTTCTTCCTTCTTCCTCCTGGACCAGCGGAGCCGGGGCAGAGGCTAGACAAGGCCGGCGAGCAGCTGAGCCATGGCAGGGGCAGAGGCGGCGGCGGAGCTCTCGCGCTCACACGTCCTGTCCCGAGCAGAGGCCAGCAAGCTGACCGCCGAGGTCGCCGTTCGGCTGGCCATCGCTCGACATCACGTTCTGCTCTAGCTCCCTCTGTTCACCCCTCCCCTTCGCATCTGTTGGGGCCACCGCAGCGCCGAAGCCGCCGCCGCCAGAGCTGCGTCGCACTGACCCGCGACGTCGCCTCGGCCCTCGCTGTGAGCCACAGCTGTTGGAGCCGTGCCTCCTCTCGCCCAGCTGCCGGAAGCCGAACGCCACCAGTACCAGTCGCCCTGCGCCTGCCTTGCTCCGTCGCCCAGCCAAGCCTCCTCCTCATCCTTGCTCTCCCTGCCCGCCGTACTCTGCTCTTCCGCTCTCTCCATCCCGGCATGCTCAGCCTCGGCCCGCACCGCGTCGGGCCACGGAGCTCCCCACGCCAGAGTCGAACACAGCGGGAGCCAAACTCCTCACCGCCCGTCGAAGAAGCTGCCAGAGCCGCGCTCGCCTCTGCCCACCGCCGCCGCCCTACTCTGCTCGCTCGTTTGCGGCCGCACGGAAAGGGAATGGTGGGCCAGGGTGGCGCCCACGCGACGGCATCCAAAGCCGAGCACCCGTCCACTGTCACCCAGGCCAATGAGCCGGTGACACTTCACCTCGCGGGACCCACACGTAAGTGCCTCCACTTCTTCCATCTGTGGACGCAGTTCGCATGAACCAAGAGTGGGAGCGCGTAGTCTGTAGCATAGTGCAATAGCTGGTTCACGGAATAGTGCAGCAAGGCCGAACCCACTAGCCCTGGCCTATGTGTCATCCTCTAGATCCAAACGTGCCTCAGAGGCACCGGATGTCCAAACTGAAATTTTCTATCTCCTCAACCAGGTGAAAACCGATCTACAGTATCCTCTGACATAATTATAATAAATCAGAATATCTTTTAGCATACAGCTATATTTTAAATGTGCATCGGCAAACGTTTCCCCATAAAACAATCATCACATCTGCTGATAGTTTGAAATGACATGCACATTTATTGTTCTGCTTGCGTTCCAGGCCACACCTCCAGCATTCCCACGCTGTACTTTTTCATTTTTCTATTAACATTCAGGCTAGAACGTCTAATATTTTAGGACGAAAAGAGTAGACAGCAGTTGTGGAATAGAGTGTCCAGCACGATGGAAAGCGTCCTATGTTGTACCGTGGAATCTTTCATTTGAAAATAGCAATGCGTGCGTACGTTCTCATGCTCATGGTTCCAAAATCCACGAATCTTTCGCAAGGGCGGATGAAAGGGCCAGTTTAGTTCTAAAATTTTTGGCAAAATGAGCATGTTAGTATTTTTGTTGTTATTTGATAAATAGTGTCTAATCATAGTCTAATTAGACTTAAAAGATTCGTCTCGTGGATTTCGTCTAAACTGTGTAATTAGTTTTATTTTTTATTTATATTTAATATTTCATGTATGCGTCTAAAAATTCGATGTGACAGGAAATGTGAAAAATTTTGCAAAATTTTTAGGGAACTAAACTGAGCCCAAACACTCGAACTACTTCCGTGGCAGGCCGACGCAGAGATTGTGCTGCTGTGTCATTAACCTTGGCAGCACGTACGCGTATGTACTGGTATACTATGGCCGGACGGCCGGGGGTACATAGGAGTACGTCCTTGCTTTGCGCGTGTGTGCGCGCGTGTCTTTATGGGCATGTTCCCTTATAATTCGTCTTTTTTAGTTTGTTTTTATATTTTTCTTCTATATTTTTCTTTCATAATAAATCAGCCGAAACAATGTTTCGGTTTGTTTTTTCAGCGAAGCGAACGAGCCTATATGCATTCCGCGACGGGCTGTTCATTCAAATATCCATTCATATACAAAATACATGTGATTTTCATTTGTCTGTTTTTGCATGTGCATACCTATCATACTATTTCCAAAGCTTTTTTATTTTTTTTGTTTTTTTTATTGAATCCTTCGTTTCAATTGGGCCTAATTACTGGGTTTGTTTAGTTTACTATATTATCAGATCGACAGGATCACTCTTTGGCGTTAGCATCGTCGTGGACGTCGTCATATAAATTTGGTCGTTTCTCTTGGAGCATTCGCCGTCACCTAGTACTGGAGGAGTAGTATGTTAGGCAGTTGCCTCTAAATTCCAGAATTTGACACTATACAAAAAGAAGATTCTCTATCACATTAAATTTGCGGTACATGTATGGAGTACTATATGTTGACGAAATCAAAAACTAATTGCGCAGTTTGGTTGTACTTTACGAGACGAACGTTTTGAGCCTAATTAGCCAACAATTGAACAATTATTACCAAATAAAAACAAAACGACACTGTAGCTACAGTGTTGGTACAGTGTTCCTGCCGGCGCCCGTTCGGCCCAACTAAACACGGCCTTAGTGTTGCTCCTCTATCCAAGTTGCTCTGTTTATTCCCGGGTAGTGCCGTGGTGGCCGTTTTGGCCGCATCTCCGGTCCGATCCTTTCCAGTGGGTGAGATCTTTGTCGGCGTCTGCAAAGCACCAGCTGCCTGCATCCCATCCGCATGGCTTCAAAATCTTTGTCGGCGTCTGCAAGCCCCAGCACCAGCTAGCTACTCGATCGACCTAACCCAGTTGGCTCATGATTAGCCCTACCATTAGTTTATCACCAGCTTCCAGCTATGCTCGCAATAAAGCTGGTGGAAGGAAGGAGCAGCATGTTCTCTTGCAGCAGGTAGCTAGGGGTAGCCCAGCGCGGGCGGTGTCAGCTACATACCTGTTGCTGGCCGCCTGCAACCGTCACTTGCGCTTGCCGCTGCAGTAGTAGTAGTACTGGAGATGGATCTGATCGTCGATGGATTTCCGATGGATTTAGGTACCGTTTAGATGGCAAATTTTTTGACGAAATACCACGGTAGCATTTTCGTTGTTATTTGATAATTAGTGTCTAATCATAGTCTAAGTAGGCTTAAAAGATTCGTCTTGTGAATTTCGTCTAAACTGTGTAATTAGTTTTATTTTTTATTTATATTTAATGCTTCATGCATACGTCCAAAGATTCGATGTGACGAGAAATTTTGAAAAATTTGGCATTTTGGAGTGGTACTAAACAGGGCCTTATCAGGCTGTGTAGGAGTACGTTGCAGGAATAATCCGGTCCATGCCGCCGGTGATCCCCAATAACCACCCCAAACGGCGAAAATCGTGCCGCCTGCCTGATCAGGGAGAGGGAGACGGCGAGCTCGATTATTAAGCTACCACTACTAGCCGCGTACGGACACGTACGCACGTTGGACCCGACCTCGATCCATGCATGGACCGACCAATCGAGCTAGCTGTCCATGCTTGACCACTGACTGGCTCACTAACAGAGGAGATCGATCAGTGGGCGGGCGTTGCGTGCTCGACACGGACGTACGCGCGCGCAGGCTGGCGGCGATCACATCAACGGCCCATCGGCAGTGATCTTATCTAGCTGCTGGAGGCGTGGGCGGTGGATATGGATCGAACGCTCGATCACTCACCACATGCAACTCGGCAAATCCAGCGAGGAAGGACGACGGCGGCCGGGCCGGCCACCCACGCGAGCCATGGGTCAAGCCAACGGGCACGCCGCCGCCCGCCGTCCGTCCGTCCGTCCGTCGTCGAGACATGGCATGCATGATGATGCCGTAGCTAGGAACGCACAGGCAAAGGGACAAACGCCTGGCCTTTGGCTTGTTGTTCGTTGGCTCTGCAGCTGCATCCAGCCTGCCTGCCTGCCTAAGGATGGCAACGGGATGTACCCGTCGGTATCGTCGGAATGTTTTCTTTTCTGCTACAAAGAATTCATCCTGTCTTTGTCCCCGTTAACTATCTCGGGTATAGATTTTTGCTCATCCCCGTACCCGTCGGGCATCGGTCGGGTAACAGATACCCGACGGGGATTGCATACCCGATAAACAAGGACACTTGGAGTCGCAGCTTTACGACGTTGTTTCTTCACCCGAGTATAAGTGTCGGTGTCTCGGAGATGCCGAGGAGAAGGAGCGAGGTTGCGAGGAGGATGAGCAAAGGTGGCAGAGAGACCGAATTGAGGAAGCGAGGAGCACGAGCGCTCGTGAAGCAAACGTGCTTGTGCTGCTGACGGAGATGGTGAGGCAAAATTGAACTAAGGTTTCTAGAACACACAAACTATATATATATGTGACTGTTCAGATTTGGGCCAAAATACATATGCTGAGCTTCTTTGGGCCTAAGGGCCTGTTTGGTTTCCATAAGTCAGGTGACTTATTAAGTCGGGTGACTAAAAACTAGTGACTTATAAGTCATGCCTGTTTGGTTGTAGATGACTTATAAGCTGTGAGCCCCACGCAGAAAAGGGTGGCTTATAAGTTTTAAGCAGGGGTGAACCAACTTAAAACTTATAAGCAGGGGTGACTTATAAGTTGGTGGTGTTTGACAAAATAAGTTACTTATTTCACGTTTTAACTTATAAGTAGGTGACTTATTTGGAACCAAACAGGCCCTAATATTCGTATGGCAACTCAAATAGTCAGGTTCCCCAACGGGTAACGGGGACGGATAAACAGGGAACGTTCTCGTACCCGCTATACCCGTTGAAGATGGATTCTTATCCTTTTAAATGTTCATGGATAAAGATATAATCTCCTCCTTTCCTAATGAATTACATATCCGTCTGGTATCGTGTATCGAGACCTATCGCCATCTTTATGCCTACCTGACACCCCGTAGCCCCGTAGGGTAACACATTAACGTGTGGCGGGTGCAGACAAACTACAGACGCCGCCAGGCCGGACGGACGGACGGGTCGCATGCAGCCATTTCACTTTTCACCAGGGGCATGTTTAGTCCGGGGAAAGTTGAAATTTGGTTACCGTAATATTTTTGTTTTTATTTGGTAATTAGTGTTTAATTATTGACTAATTAGGCTTAAAATGTTCGTCTCGCGATTTTCAATCAAAATGTGCAATTAGTTTTTTTCGTCTACATTTAATGCTCTATGCACGTATCGTAAGATTCGATGTGATGATTACTATAGCTTTTTTGGAAAGTTTTTTTTAAACTAAACACGGGCCAGCTTGCTTACGCTGTAGTAATGCTATGCTAGCACGTACTAACTGCCGTCTTCCCGATCGAGCTGCGAAGGCATGCAGGCAGGAACAACAGGTACACGCACATAAAGCTTGGCCTCGACCTGTTCCACGTACCGGCAGAGAGAGATGCTCGTCCTTTTGCATAAGCAGGTCGATCACTCCACTCACCTCGACCTCGACTGATAGATGGCAGAGGTCGGAGAGGACACCGGAGAATTTTTTTATTTTTAATATTTTTTAAACTAACACTGTTTTTTCTTTTAAAACTAACCATTTTGGACGTGTCAACTAACATGGCGCGGCCAAACCACTCTACCGTGCCATGTAATGCGGCGCAGCCAGGCTGCCATCGTGGCAGTGACCGGTGATGTGGCATGCACCGACGCGTCATTGTGCACGGCGCGACAGGCCGCATTAAAGGCCCGCGACGCGGCTTTCTCTCTCCATTCCTTTCTTTCCCTTTCACGCGCCCGCCGTCGGCAGACGCCCGCGCCCTTCGCCCACGCCCGTCGCCGCCAGCCGCTGGTCGCACCCTCCCTTGCCGGCCCCCTCCCTACCTTTCCCGAAGCTCCTCCTCGGTCTCAACGGTGGATCGAAGGATTTGAATGAGTAGTTAGGGTATGGAGAAAAATATGAGTTCGTTAGAACGTTGGATTGAAGGATTATAGTTGTCCATGTTAAAGTTAATCGGTTAGTTAGAATTATGATTACCATGTATTCTAAGGTCAATTTTTATAAGAATTTTGCTTGTTTGAGTTTGTATCTCAACTTTTATATGTGAATAAATATATAGACACACTGTTGATGTATAAAATTTTATTTTTTACTGACCAAAGTACAGTTTTTATATAGTTTTCATGTTTACATCTAAGATAGAGTTTGCACCAAAGTGTAGGTTATATGGACACATTGTTTGGAACGTAGAAATTCTTACTTTGCTCTGTTAGCATCCTTGTCCTCGGGTGGTCTTCTGCCACAGAACTGCTCCACCAAGTTCATTCAGTGATCGTTATCAAGGATCCCAGTCAATGGAAGACCCCCTAACCGCAGACACAGTATCATCTTCACGTCCTGCATCGTGATAGTCATCTCGCTGCACTGAAGGTGGAAGGTGTGGGTCTCTAGCCTCCATCTGTTGGTTTTTAATTCAATAAAAGAAGTTTTTTAATTCAAATAATGAGACAAATCAATGCTTTGTACTATCGCAAACGTGTATCAAATCATACCTATCGACAGCAGCAGTGAGAAGTGCAGGGTCGAGGATCGGTAGCCTAGTGTTGAAGACCTAGATGATCTCAAGGAAGCCGGCACGCTGTATGTACGGCCAGTATCGCTCGTCCCAACGGTACGGCTGGTGCGTGCGTAGTCTAAGAGGTACCAAGTCCTCCTAAAGCTCTGACTGGCGCTTGGCTCGGTGGTCCTTGTCGTAGTGCACCTCAAGCTCCAACTGGCGCTTGGCTCGGTGGTCCTTGTCATAGTACACCTCAAGAATGGGGTACTGTGGATGATGATCCCCCATCCTGGTTCAAATTCGAAATGGATATGTTAGAGCAAACATTAAGAGTACTATAATATGATGGAACATTAGTGCATAAAAACAAAGTAAATATAAAAGGAATAAACTATTATGCAAAATTAGAGAATAAACATATATCATAATAAACATAGCTCCAAGGTTCCATTGTACTAACATAGTAGTTTTAAATAGCATAGCAAACAATTAACATTAATATAATAAAATGTATGCTATATGCACCTGATGTCCTTGTCTTATATGCCTGTTAGCCTTGTGACCAGGTTCTTTGCAAACGAAGCAAAGATTCCTACCACGGGTCTCGTTGAAGTCTCCCTCTCCGTACATGTCTTCGCCGTACCCTCTCATAGCGTCTATGTCCCCCTTAAGTCGCTTCTTCTTTCTCCTACCCTTGCCTACCTTCATTAGATCCAAATACGACACGTAGTTATAATCATGATAAGGTGGCCACCGTGTCAGGTCAAGGTATGGCTCGAAGCTCCTCTCTCAAATACTAACGGTGTTCGAATGGAGATACAATGGTGACATATATGGAAGATCCTCATAGTTATACCCGCGAACCTTGCAGGCCATGATCATATGAGAGCAAGTGGCATGCATGATCTAAGGGACATTGCAACTGCACTCTATTTTTTTAAGATTAACTCGGTAGTTTCGTCCACCATAACGTTCGTCGTCCAAGCTTGTGCCGCCCTTGCCCCGTATACTAAAGATATGGCGGCGGGGTCCATACAGCTCAGCGGTGTGCTGCTTGGCCAATTCCTCGGACTCCTTCAAATGTTCTGCTCTGGCCTTTCTAAAACTCCCCTGCTCAGCTATATTCCTCTGCGCAAGTTTCCACCTCTTGATAAAATATTCATTGCACTTATGAAAGGAGAACTCAACAATTCTAGACACAGGCAACGATCAAACTCTGGTGAATACATGGTTGAAAGACTTCGAGGAGTTAGTGGTCATGATGCCATACCTGATACCCCCCTCGTCATATGCTAACGCCCATTTAGTCTTCTGTTCCATCTACGCCTCTAACCAGGCTTTTCTCGCTTCATTTAGCATCTTGTCTAGTTCTCTCTTTGTCTCCTTAGACTGGTGCTCTGTACGTACACGACATAGAGCCTTTATCTTATCACATACCTCCTTCTTACTCTGACGCTGCCAGAAATTAGCGGCAAAGTGTCTCATGCACCATCTGTGCACTAGAGGCGGGAACCCATCTATATGCTCAGCTGCAGCATCAAGAAGCCCTAGGTGACGGTCCAAGATCAAACATATAGTGCGAGATGGGCCAAGCACTTGTACACATAGAAGCCGCATGAACCATGACCATGATTCATTGTTCTTTTCCTCTACCAAAGCAAAAGCCATGGGTACTATCTGATCCTCAGGATCAACAACAACAGCCATCATCAAGGTGCCCCTATACTTTCCTGTCAGGAAAGTGTCATCAACAAGTATGACTGGCCAACAAAACTAGAATGCATGTTCCGTTTGCGCGAACGACCAGAACACATGATAGAGGACATGCCTCAACGGGTCCCGAAAATACATCCCTCTGGTGTCCACAAACCATTTCAAGCCAGGGTTGTAGTAATGCATTGCACATAAGATACGGGGCACCATGTTGTACGTTTTCTCCCAACTACCCCAACGAATCGCCAGGGCAATTTGCTTAGCACGCCAAGCCTTTTCGTACTTCACATCATACTTAATGAATCTAGATATGGACTGTTGTAACGAAGACACCGAAATATCGTTATTGTCATCAACGAGCCCCAATATACGATGGGCAAGGTAACGTGCAATGAGCTGATGATGATTTTCCTTCCCCCTATTTGTTAGGCAAGTGTGGGGTTCGACCACTTTACTTATCCTCCACTTGCCATCACTCTGTCTCTTTCATGCATTTAACCTCCACATACAAACCGTTTTTGCATATCACGTGGTACCTCAACTTCTGGTCCAAATGAGTGATGTTGTATGGACTATGGTGATACACAACATAGTCCTAAAGGAAGAGCTTCATCTCTAACATTGTATTGAATATCATCCCCTTACTAAGGATTTCTTTCTCATAGTCATACAATAATTTCCTACACATCTGTAGACCGGTGTCATAAACTACCATATCCGTCATGGTGACGTCCCTATAGTTCAGAACACCCCTGAAAGGTACGTTCATCGACTTTAGTTGCTCAAGCTCAGTTGCTGTGTAAGGTGGTGGTGGAACATACTGCTGCGCTTTGCTAATTCTGTGACAAGTCTACCCTGAGCCCGGATAGCATGCAAAACCTTAGTTGGTACTGGTAATGGCATACCATGAACAGGTACTGGCATAGCATCAACCGGTGTGGGCATAGCATGTCTACCTCCCTAGTCATCATCTAAATCGTCCAAATCACTGCTAACTACATCACCGATCTTGTCCTTCTCCTCCTGCTCCTCCTCTTCTAGTTCGAACTCGTTCATATCAAAGTCATTGCTTATACAACCTACTTGACTTAAATGAAACTTCTCCTGCGTCAATTGACCGTCCAAATCCATGTTACCCTTGAGTTGCTTCCCCTTCGAACCCCTAATTCTTGCTCGTTGCCTCCAACACCGTTAATGAACGGCTCGTCTAGGACACCCTGCATCCTATACTCATTCTCCACCACCACCTCAGCCATGGGCACATTGGATCCTTGGAGCACCCTATTGTAGCGGGACTAGTGAGCAGGGTCGCACAAGGGCATCAGAACTATAGTGTGCCCTAGTCTTTCCAGTATCAAACCTCCCCTTCAGTGTGAAATCACCATCAAACTTTGCATTTAAACGAACACAAAGGTCGTTGAAACTAAGAGGTTCATCAAACCATTCCAATTCTTCTTCCATATCCTCAAACATACCATCTTCTCTCATAACACTTCCTCCGTAAAAAACTCTAACACAATAATCCATCTATAAAAGCATTTCAAGATACTTCATCAAGTCGTCGAAATCGTCGTACGTACTGTCCAAAGTAATATTAATACCTATTCTAACTATAACTATACTAACTAATCTAATATTAACACCTATACAAGACTAACTACAACAACTAATTATACTAAATACAATAACTAACTAGACTCACTAACTGTACTAACTAAACTAACTAACTTTACTAACTATACTACCTTACTATACTGCCTATACTAACTAAACTAATTAATTTTACTAACTATACTTTACTAAATATACTAACTTTACTTATTGTACTAACTTACTATACTAACTAATCATTCAAACTAATTTTGCATCCTAACCCTAAGTAACAACAATTTTGATTCAATCAACAAATGCACAAGGGGAGTACCTCGCGGTAGCAGCATGCTCTCGTCCTCGCGGCAACAGCGTACGCTCGTCCTCGCAGCGGCGGCGTTCGTCCTACTAGCGGCGGTGCTCGTCCTCACGGCAGCAGCGTGCGCTTGTTCTCACGGAGGGTGGTGCGCTAGACTGGGCCAGGAGGTGGGGTGCTGCGGGGGGGGGGGGGGGGGGGAGAGGCGCGGGCGCTGGCGGTGGCGGCGACGGGTGGACGTGAGATAGATGAAGGGGTGCGAGACAGTGGGGAGTGGTGTACAGCGGCGGCGGCGGCAGTGAGGGCGGCGTAGTGAGGGCAGCGGCACGGCAGTGAGGGCGGTGGCGGATGGGGGGCGTGCGTGGCGCGGCCGAGAGGGCGGCGGCAGACGCGGTGGCGGGCGGCAGCGTGCGTGGCGTGGCAGACGGCGGTAGTTGCGGACGTAGTAGTGGCACGACGGCGTGCGTGGGGTGGCGGCCGTGCGTGGCGTGGCGGCGAGGGCGGTGACGGGCGTGTCGGTGGGCCACGGGCGGAGGGCATGTGAGTGAGAGAGATAAGGAAAGGGAAGAGAGAGCCACGTCGCGGGCGTTTACTGGGGCCTACCGGGCCATGCGCGATGGCGCGTCGATGCCGCGCCATGATCTGTGGCGCGGCAGGCCCGTCGCGCCGTGATCTGTGGTGCGGCAGAGTTGGGCCACGTCACCGGTTGCTGCCACGGAGGCAGCCTGGCGGGGCCGCCATGCTTAGCGCGGTAGAGTGGTTTGGCCGCGCCATGTCAGTTGGCGCGTCCAAAAGTGTTAGTTTTGAAAAAAGTGTCGGTTTTAAAAATAATTTAAAAATATTAAAAATAAAAAGTCTTTTTTATTTTTAACACTTTTTTGAAATTATTTTCAAATATGACACTGTTTATGTTTTTAAAAACTAATACTTTTGGCCGCGCCTATTCGCATGGCGCGGCGAAATCACATTGTCGCGCCATGCATGGGGGCACGGTAGGAGCGATGACGTGGTAGCGACTCAGGCCGCTGAACGCTGACGTGGCCGGGGCTGCCGCGCCGTGGATTCGGACGCGACACTGACGCGCCATGGAGGCTGGCGCAGTAATGCTCCCGCCGGCCACAGCACTTCACGTGACCGACCGCTCTCTCCAGCGCGCTTCCCCTATTTTGTTCAGCCATGCACGTGTGCGTCAGGCAACAAAGGGCACCCAAGATTCGCCGATGCGCCGGTCGGGTCGGTAACACAGTAACGCCTGCCGCCGCCCAGCCCTGCCGGTCGGCCCAGTACACAGCACTCGCCCCCCTCTTCTCTCTCTCTGGGTCATGCGTCATGGAGGCGCGTGCAATGCGTGTGTTACTCATGATTTTTACTAAAACCCGTCATCAGAATTACGTATATTATTACTAGTGTTAGGACGACACCAGTACCATGCATCAGCGCACTAATCTTTTTTTTTGTATGCTCATTCATCCTGCATGCATGACGATGGATGCTTTGTCATGCACAACTCGATTGATCAAATCCTTTTCTCGATTCTTTTTGTTAAAAAACGTAGGAGCAGACTCCTACTAACTCCCACCGTATAGTATTATTACCTGTGCATGTAGTACGATCCGTCCTGTTTAAAACGTGAAAGTTTGAAGCCGTCCGGGCTAGTTTCAAATCTCCTTGCCACATCCTATTTTCCACACTGCTGAAGAGTTCATGCATGGACTGCACACTGAATGTTTTTTTACCCATGTATTTAACGATTTTTTTTAATTTTAACACTTTTTGGAAACTAATTTAAAATCTAACATGGCCGGTTTTTTTTAAACTAATATTTTTGGCCGCGCCTATTGTCCAGGCGTAGCCAAATGCCTGTGCCGCGCCATGCATGGTGGCGCGGCACAGGGCTGACGTGGCGGTAACTGGGTCCGCTGACCGCTGACGGGACAGGTCCTGCTGCGTCACCGATCTTGGCGCGGCAGTGCCGCGCCACGGAGCATGGTGCGGCTGCGCCAAATAAAACCCCGCTACCAGTCATGTCTGCCCGAGCAGCAAGCAAGCCTGGCCGCCACGCCTGCCGTCATCCCGGAACGTGTCGTGCCGATAGTGGGAGTTATTATAAGTATTGTTTAACGTAAAGTCAATAATGAATTTGTTTCTATATTTTGTTAAATTTTTTTATGGCCGAATAGAGAATTTGATAAGCCAATGATATTTTTGGCCCCCATATTGTAGGATCGGCGGCGACGCGACCATGGACCCCGGCTTCCTCGACCCCTCGCGCAAGACGCCGGCCACCGGCGTCGAGATACCCCGGGATTGCCGGTTTTTAAACTAGTTGCTACTTAATCTCGCAAGCAGTGATGATGCGACGCATTGAAACGGATATGAAGCAAATAACATAAGTTGACAAGCTGCCATATAATATTTTAATTGGTTTGACATAAGTTCGATATAGCATAACCAACTAAGCCTACAAGTTTCGGACGCCAATAATAGTTCGACCTAACAAACTAAGACCCAGAAGTGTAAGGATCCCTCGGATGCCTTTGTCTCTTCGGATTTGTTGGCAACACATTGAAAGTGTAGCAAACGTCGGTGTGGTCGCGTTGCCGGTGCGTACGGCCCGTACCCTGCAAGTATGTGATATGCACGATTACTTAGAATTCTTTATGATCGTTAGTTCATGTAGCCTACGTATTTAAAGAAACTACCTTTGTTAGTACCTGTGAGGCTCCTTGGGTACCAAGCAGGGGCACCACCTAGCTGAGACATGCCGATCTCATCCTGCGGCCAATCTTCTCACTGGTCATCGTCGTCATCGTCGTCCTCCTCGTCTTCGGTTGTAGGGTTCTTGCCAGCGCTATGATGTGGTGGTGTACACACAGCGGAAGTGGCACCTATCATCTGCTGAGAAGAGCCGGCTGGTGTCCTCAAAGAGGCTGAAGATGTGGCACCCGACCACGTCGGGAGTGGCGGTTCCTCATAAGGAGTGTCCATACAGCTCAGCTTCTGAGCTAGCTTCCTACAGCTCTTCTTCACCTTCTACATAAATAGACAATAAAGTTAGTGTATTTCCCAAACGCATATATACTGAACAAATATTTTTGGAACGGATAAGTTTATGTTTACCTCCACAAAAGCCGTGAGAACGCCTGGCCCCAGCCCTCTAGACTCGTGAAGCCAGTACGCTGCTTCGTTGGACAGCCTCGACAATTGTATCACCTGGGTACAGAAACGCGGTTGAATAGTTTTAGTATACATACTTAATACTAAATGGATAATAAATTGTACTATTCAAGTATCTTACCACGTATCTTTGTAGCGGGGCTCTCTGTAGCTGTGTGTCCTCTCTAGTGGCAATGTCGTACACATCTTCGATCACATCTTCCTCCGAGTCCTCATCAATCACTTCCTTAGTGTATGGGGGCTTGATATGTGTCCTCGTAGACCTGTGAAGCCAGCGTAGGTACTCGTCGAAGGTGTGCTGGTCATGTGGAGGACCCGTATGGACCGACTGTCGTTCTTTGGTCTCCCACAAGTGGATGTGCGTGTTGTGTGTCACGCGCCAATCCTTGGTCTTGTACCTCTTCCTACGGTCATACCTGCAACAAAACGATGTTAGTTGTACCACACACACCCTCTGAATTGTAGATCTGTTATTAATCGATAACTCACTCGTGCAATCCTTGGTTGGTGGGGTAAAGCGGTGGTGGGCAGCCTGTCATTCTTCCAAACTATCTGCAGACTCTGATGGGCAAGTGAATCTCAACCACATGGAAGAAAATAAGAGGGACGTTGTAGCAATATTTGTCTGACTCATCCCTAGTGATAGGACTGAGATAGTACTAGAGCTCCGGAGCATCCCAAGGACATCAATGCACCTGAAATTTCATAATTGAGTTAGGTTGTGATATAGTGTAGATCGAACAAGACACAGGTATGATAGTAAAGAGAGCATAACCGGGTGCTGTGTCAGGACGTTGAGACCAGTCCGTGTACTCCCTATACTTGTGCCTCAGTATTCCCTCTAACTAACTCTAATTCCATCCAGATAAACAGAGCTGTAGGGAGTGTATCCTGCCCGTTCCATTGTTGCATTGAACATGATAATGAATTAGCCATGCATAAACTCATCATATAGTAACCATATTGAAGAATATAATGAACCAAAGTACTTACCGGTAAATCAGTACTAAGTGGCCTCCCAACGGACCATTCGTTCCCAACACCAAACCTGGAGTAGGTACGAGCAACCCCCAAGGTTTGCGTGCACTGAGGTGCGACGGCAGGCAATGCATAGCTATTCGATACATCCATGTCAGGACTGCGCTGCCCTAGCTGTACGTCGCTATGTTCTCCCACAGCTGGCGTAGTATGTCAAGGAAGATCCAGCTGATGGTGTTGCCCGACGCAGTCTGGGAAGAGGAAAGCACCAAGAAAGTGCCAGAGCCAAACTCGAGCGAACCTAGTCGATCTGAGCCTCCTCAGCTTAGTGGGTCCTAAGTAATCAAAGCGCTCTGTGATCCAGGACGACGAAACACCGGAAGTTTTCCTGAAATTTACCAAACAAAATGAGACCCTGATGGCTATAGGAAAGCAATGCAAGTATTAAATAAGCTTTAATTTCTCACTTATTTTTCTTGGAAGCATCGTCATCTGGTGGAAGAAAGCTAGTAAACTGAGCCACCAACTCCCTCTAGTGATCGTTGTCAACTATCCCTGTCACTGGAAGTCCCCCCAACCGAAGGCCAAAAATAGCCTTCACGTCCTGCATGGTCAAGGTCATCTCACCTACAAGGTAGGTGAAACATGTGGGTCTCAGGCCTCCACCTGATATAAGAATAGAACGACTATTACTTGCCTCAATTTTATTACAAGAAAGTTTACGTACAAAGAATGCACTCGCACCTATCTATAGCTGCAGTAAGTAGAGCTGGGTCAAGGGGTGGAAGACCGTGGTTGACAACACGGACAAGCTCGAGGAAGCCGACGTGCCATATGTACGACGTGTAACGCTCGTCCCACTGGTGCGCCCTGGTGTGCATGCAGGGCCTCAAAGGAGGCAAGGCCACCTCTGCGTCGTTGTCGCTCAAGATATGTACTCAGGTGCTGGTCGTCAGTACTCTACCTCAAGAATGGGGTACAACGGGTGCTGTGTGGGTGGGGCCATCCTGTTACAAATTGATAAAAAAGCGTTAGAGTATTCAAATTAACAAAATTCAAAGTAACATTATGTAGCATTGCAAAATTTGAACTACTTGTTATGCAATACGAACACAATATGAAAGCACATGTATATATTCAAAGTAACATTAACAGACATATCACACACTTGTAATATAAACAACTTCACTAGGAATATAAGCATTTGACGAAACTTCATGAAGTCATCAAAATCGACGTATCACACACTAGTAAGTACTGACGTTTGTAAACTAGTAGGTATACCCAAAATCCCTAACTAAATAACTAACTATAAACTAGTTAATAAATACCTAATCAATCCCTAAACCCAAATTCCTAACTATATTAGAACACACAACCTCGGACCTATAAACTACCTACGTAAATCACAAACAAATTCACTAACCTGTATCCTAAATTTGACAAACTATCATAAATCAATAACAATCATAAAACCCTAACTATCCTAAATTACTAACTATCATAAATCACTAATTATCCTTAATCACTAATTATCCTAAAATAATAATAATTAAAATAACATAAAATCGAGAGGGAGGTACCTTAGGAGCTGACGGCCTTGACACGCCGGTATTCGTGGCGTGGTCGGCGCGCGCGTTGCGCGGCGGGACTGGCCGGGCGCGGGCGCTGCGCGGGAGGAGTGGCCTGGCGTGGCGTGGGCAGGCGGGCACGGCGTAGGCGGCCACGGGAGCTGCGTGGCGGTGGGGCAGAGGCGGCGGGTGGGCAGGGCAGCGGGCGGGCGGGCGGCCTCGCTGCTGGGTTTTATTTGGTGCAGCCACGCCATGCTCCGTGGCGTGGCACTGCCGCGCCAAGATCGGTGACGCGGCAGGACCTGCCCCGTCAGCGGTCAGCGGACCCGGTTACCGCCACGTCAGCCATGTGCCGCGCCACCATACATGGCGCGGTACAGGCATTTGGTCACGCCAGGGTAATTGGCACGGCAAAAAATGTTAGTTTTTTTAAAAAACCGGCCGTGTTAGATTTAAAATTAGTTTCCAAAAAATATTAAAATTAAAAAAAATCGTATTTAACACGCCTGAATTGATCGAGGCTGAAGCTTGGAGCTGGAACTACTTGGTACATAGTTCCTCAGTCCACAAAATAATACAATTCTCTCACTTTTAAAGGAATCAAATAGTTTGATTTTTTTACTAAAGTTATATAAAAATACCAACATTTTAATATAAAATTAATATAATTAGATTAATTATAAAGTATATTTTTATAGTAAAACTTTTTGAAGTCATAAATGTTAATACTATTTATTAAAAACTTAACCAGACATACATTAGTTTGACCGGTATAAACACTATAGTTATATTCTTTTGTAGGAGAGATATAGTATATATAGTATCTCTATCTTTTATAAAGATAAACCCCATTAGCAATTTATCTTGCCATGTAAAGTGTCCACATCAGCATCCACTAGAACATCCCACTAACACATTCAACTTATCTCGCCATGCAAAGTGTCCACATCAGCATCCACTAATACATCCAACTAACACATGTTGTTATGTCTTCATTCAAACTATTCGCATTAGCAAACCACATAATTTACTAACATATATTTAGTTGTGCTACATCAAAATGCTAAAAATTATCCACTAACATGTATTATGATTTCATGCATGAACTCTTCAGCAGTGTGGAAAATAGGACGTGGCGTGAAGATTTGAAACTGGACCAGCTGGCTCCAAACTTTCACGTATTAAACAAGACGGATCGTACTGCATGCACAGGTAATAATACTATACGGTGGGAGTTAGTAGGAGTCTGCTCCTACATTTTTTTACAAAAAAGAAAAGAGAAAAGGGTTTGATCAATCGAGTTGTGCCTGATAAAGCATCTATAGTCATGCATGTACTTCCTAAAGAAATAAACAATGGATCTGTCTGGTGCATGCAGGATGAATGAACATAAAAAAAAAGATTAGTACGTCGATGCATGGTACCAGTGTCGTCCTAACACTAATAATAATATATGTAATTCTAATGACGAGTTCTAGTAAAAATCACGAGTAGCACACGCATTGCACACACCTCCATGAGGCGTGACCCGGAGAAATTGAAGAGGGGAGGGGGAGTGCTGTGTACTAGGCCGGCCGGCAGGGTGGCGGTGGCAGGCGTTACTGCGCTACCAACCCGAGCCGCGCATCGGTGAATCTTGGGTGTCCTTTGTTGCCTGATGCATGCATGCGTGGCTAAACAAAACGGGAGAAGCGCGCTGCAGAGAGCGGTCGGTCACGTGAAGTGTTGTGGCCAACTAGAGCATTGCCGCGCCAGCCTCCATGGCGCGTCAGTGTCGCGCTCAGGTCCACGGCGCCAGTGGCGGAGCGTGGCCCAAACGCAAGGGGGGGCCAAATTGTCTATTCAATTTGGGCGTGTTTAGTTCCAAAAAATTTTGGTTTTTGCTCATCACATCGAATTTTTGGACGCATGCATGGAACATTAAATATAGATGAAAAAAAACTAATTGCATAGTTGGATGAGAAATCGCGAGACGAAACTTTCGAACCAAATTAGTCTATAATTAGACACTAATTGCAAAATACAAACGAAAGTGCTACAGTAGCCAAACCCAAAAATTTTCGCGTGCCCAAAGTTACCTGTGTTTTTTTTCTTCTTCTTCTTTTTTTTTGACTGAGGTGTCTCATCGTGACCTCTAAAAGCACATGTCTGACATATTAGCCACTTAACAGAATAACAGCAGCTATTGATCTCGACATCTGATTCAATTTCTCAAACGTAGACGATTTTCTTCCTCTTCCCCAACACACATGTCTGACATATTAGCCACTTAACAGAATAACAGCAGCTACTGATCTCAACATCTGATTCAATTTCTCAAACGTAGACGATTTTCTTCCTCTTCCCCAACATTTGATTCATCTTGATCTCGAAGGAGTTTTCAGACGAACCATTGTTTTGCTACCTAATTAAGAAATTACATCTATTCAATTTCAATATGAATCTAGCAAACTAAACATGAAAAGAAATAGAGCAAAAGATTGGAGATTGAAGAAATAACCTGTAGGCTAGCAGTGCTCCCTGCTGTCATTCAGAGTGCAGTCCTGCTACTGCTAGTGCTAGCGTTGCTGGCTTGCTGCAGGGTACGGGCTGCGCCGTTGCGGCCTGTGTCAGCGTGGTGGGGAGAACAGAGAACGGGAGAAGTGTGGTGAGTGGCGACGATGCGGCGACCGATCCAGCAGCATATATCGAGGCAAGGGGGGGCCGGAGCCCTCTACGGCCAACACGTGGCTCTGCCGGTGCACGGCGCGGCAGCCCTAACCATGTCAGCGTTCAGCGGCCTAGTCGTTGGCACGCACATCATTGCTCCTACTGCACCTCCATGCAAGACGTGCCAACGTGATTTCACCGCGGCTAAAAGGGTTAGTTTTAAAAAAATAAACCGTGTCGTATTTAAAATAGTTTAAAAAATGTTAAAAAAAAATTCCTCGTGGGCGCCCGGAGAAAAAGGCGCGGTCAAAAGACCTGCATGAAGCGACGCCACCGTATAACGATGGAGGGGAGGCCAAGGGCCAAGGCAGCAAGTACATGAAAAGCTGGCTATACAGTTTTTACTTTTTCTCACTCTCGCTCCCGTGACCGACGGGAAGATTATTTACCGGCGAAATGTTTTCTGGGCGGGCAAATTAACTGTGACAATACGACGCGGTGGTACATCCATTCATAATTCATTCATTGTGCTGCACCTGCACGGATCGGAGTATGCATGTAGGCTGGCTGCAATGCATTGCTTTGCTTCGATGGGTGGTCTGTCGATGGCGGGTGAACCTCTTTCCTCTCTCTTATCGCCGCTGGAAGTTGAGGTACTTGATGGCCAGGGCGAAGACGACGGCGAAGAGGACGCAGAAGCCAGCCACCATGGCCGCGACGGCCCCGAGGAAGTCGTGGCGGAACCCGAAGTGCTGCTCCAGGAACGCCACCACGGTGGTGGAGGTGACGCCGTCGGCCAGCAGAAGGGACTGGTCCAGGTCGCCGAACTGAGAGGTCAGGAGCCCGTACAGCGTCCAAGACACCGGGTTGGCCCAGTAGTACCACCTCCACCACACTGGGATGCGCTGCGTAGAGAATACAGACGGTAAATCGGTCAGTGCTGCCGCAACGAAGAGCACCCTCCAGCTGAAGCTGAAGTGTAAATAACATTGGTATAAGTGTATAACACGTAGCGTGTCAACACTATTGCCCCTGACACGGGAACAAAGGGGTTGTCAGACAAATAGTTCCCAGAGAGTAAACCAACGAGAGTGTGGATTGGAACCCGGTCATCTTGATCTTGTAACGGTGTCTTGATCGAACATTTTTTTTACAAACTTTTTTCTTTATTAATATATGCCGGAAAAAAAAACTCTATAATGCTAGCTTTTCCTAAAAAAAACATGTAGTGTCTACATGAGCTACCCATCAAGGTTTTTTAGAAGTAGAAATTTTAGGATAAATAGTTCAAACTCTCTAAGTAAAGGAAAAACAAACTTGGACCAAAAATATTACTTCTTTTTAACTTCTTTTTTTCTTGAGACAGAGGGAGGGGGAGAGAGAGAGAGAGAGAGGACCTTTTCTTCAAAATCATTGGCAAGTGCGGTGTCGAGTTGTTGTGGACAATAGCCTTTACCGGACTACTATTGGGCCCATAACAGATAGGACTCATGCATTCTGCAGCTAGAGCCCAACCCGACAAAAAAATATGGGCCCACCTAGGACTCCAGTCCCCCAAATGAAAATAAAAAAATGCATTTCAACTCTGGAATGCAAGCAACAAAAGATATTTGTGTCATAAATCTAAGACGTCTTTTTTCATAACTTTAAGCTTTTTGGACGAGAGGTCACATGAAAAATTCACAATTATTGGTAGGCTATATGGTTTAGAAATCAGCTACAGGACGTTAGGTGCAAATTATGGGGGCGCTAGTTTCTCCCATACCTTTCTTGGGATCATGAATCCACAGAAGAGATTCCACAGCGTGTAGAATGGAGCAGCAACAATAGGCGCGACCGTATGATTTGGAGTGATTGCCGTCGTCATCATGCCATAGAAAGTGAAGTACAGCAAAGTGAAGTACATGAAGAACAGGTACCACAAGAACTTGGCTGCTGTCCACTCAAATGATCCCAAACTGTAGAAGATTGTACCGTATATAAGTGACTGCACAAGGATGTAAGGGAACTCCACAGTGACCTGCCAAAGAGTAATTGTTAGCGGGATCCCATTGTTAGCACAATGTTATGAGCAATAATGATTTCTAAGGAGGGATAACACTCTGACAGGAATTACCAGAGAAAATGCAAAAGGCAACGCTGAATACATCCCAGCAGCTCGCTCTCTGTATGATACAAATCTTTCAATGGAGATCACAGGCTGAACAGAAGTAGCATTGGTGATTCCTATGAACAACACCGCTGCATACATGGCACCCATGGCATTGAATATATCATGTTGGGTCTCCCTGACAATTACACATCAACAAAAAATGTGCTCGGTTCAGCTCACCAGAAAGAGAACCATGTGTAAGTATTCAGATAAATTGCTGTCAGGAAAATCAACAAGGGAGCGTACCTTCTAGAACCGAATTTCCAGCACATGGTCCCAAACATCAAGGAAATAATAACTGTGTAGAAGAATCTAACTGCGGTGTACTGAGGGTTCCTCCAGTACGATAAGTTTTGCTTCCATAAGCAAGCAATATACTGAGCACAAAATGGTTGAGCATACTTTGTGGCGAAAGTAAGTTCCTTCGATTCGCTGCTCGGTCTGCTCAGGGCCTCAACAACTTCTCTGGTCTGCCTGAAATACAATAGCATAAACAAATGGTGAGGAAAAGGTGAAAATAAAAACCTAAGGCTGCGTTTGGATGTAGACATTGGGGCTTAGGAATTGGAATTGGCATTGGCATTGGATAGCACCAAATGCCGCTGTTTGGATGGCCTAGACTTTGGAATTGGAAATAAGCTTCAATGCCAAGGGGTATTTGCTACAACCACGCCACCTCACCCGCAATACGGAGCCGCGACCCTCCGTATTGGGGGGAATCGGAGCCGCGACCCTCTTCTTCTCCCTTCGCTCGATAGCACGGCACTGCCTGCCTCCGGCCGCTCGCTCGCAGGCCGGTGCACCTCTTCTTCTCCCTCCGCTCGCTCGCACGGCGCACCTCCGTTCGCTCGCTCCACGATGCCGGCGCACCTCCATCCGCTCGCTCGCACGGCCGCCGCTCCACACGCCGACGTTGCCTGCTCCGCCTGCACGCCTCCCTCTCCTTCCCCAGGTACGGCAAGTGCCCGCCGGTCAAGGTCGCTGCCCCCGACGCCTCCCTCTCCTTCTTCCCCAAGGTCGAGCAGGTGCCCGCTGGTCAAGGTCGCCGCCCCCGATGCCTCCCTCTCCTTCTTCCCCAAGTCCGGCAGGTGCCTGCCGGTCAAGGTCGCCGCCCCCGATGCCTCGCTCTCCTTCTTCCACAGGAGTGTCGGGGTGGTGCGGTGGAGAGGAGATGGGTCAATTCTATGCACATCCAAACAATTAGATTTGGTATTGTGAGTCATTTCCAATACAAGGCTGATTTGGTATTGGTACCAATTCAATGCCAACATCTTCAATATCTACATCCAAACAGACCATAAGAGAATTTTAAAAGGGTATATTTATTTACTGAAATAATTTGGATTGCCGATAGTATTCAGCGAAATCCACTCCAAGAATCTGCTCCATCTGAGTGCTTGTAACTTCCAACATCCATGCAGCTGGATTATAGCCATCCCTTATTTTAGGCACTCCCGTAATTGCCTATTACCAAATATGAGAGTGTAAGGACGGAGGCTTTGTGTAAGTTTGCAGTCAGTGAGAAAACACATACTGCAAAACATACCTCAAAAAAGTCAACCAGATTACGCGATTTGGCACCTAAGGGGCCTGCATATATAAGTTGCCCTCCACGCTTCATGAATAAAAGCTGAGCAGCATATGCAAGTAAGTTAGCAGAGGAAAACTTTGTAATCATTATACATAGTAACATCAGGGGGGGAATAGTAGGTTCAGCAAATGAGACCAATGGAACTTCCACCAATCAGGGTTCAGACTAAAAAAATTTTCATCACGATGGTTGTTAAAGTAGATATTACGTTCAAAAAAATATCGTACTGTTTTCCTTCGTAGTGAAACTGGAAGTCTATAAACATATCTGTGTTGAAATATCCACTAATTAGTTTTTTATGACTAACCAGTAGAGATTTCATCACAGATATGTAAGGCCTTTGGAATGTTTGTCAGTATTAAACGACTCTCGTGTTTATGGAATTGATAGCTATATAATGACTTCTCAGTTAGTCCTTTTACCTCATCAAAGGATTCAAATATGTCAATACTTGGCTGATGGATTGTGCAAACAATAGTCCGTCCTGTATTAACAATATTCCGCACTGTCCTCATTACAATGGCTGCAGATCTAGCATCCAATCCTGATGTAGGCTCATCCATGAACACAATAGAAGGATTTGCAACAAGTTCCACAGCGATTGTCAACCTTTTACGTTGTTCTGTCGACAAACCATTCACCCCAGGCAGACCAACAAGAGCACCACTTAAGGGATTCAACTCAACAAGTTCCATCACCTCTTCAACAAAAGCCTATGAAAGGGAACACAAAGGATAAGGAGGACAAAAGGCGCATGTGATGTATAACCAATCAAGTCTTACCCTTTGAGTGTCTGCATCAACATGAGAAGGCAACCGGAGGCATGCTGAGTATAACAAAGACTCGATCACAGTCAAGCAAGGTGAATGGACATCATTCTGTTCACAATATCCGGATATCCTAGTGAAAGTCTCTTGGTTCTTAGGATACCCGGATATAGTGATGCTTCCTTCAATGAGACCTCCAGTCTTCCGGCCAGCTAAAACATCCATGAGGGTGGTTTTGCCAGCTCCACTGACTCCAACAAGAGCTGTTAGTATCCCTGGCCTAAATGCTCCAGTGACATCAACAAGCAGCTGCAGGCGGTCTTCTGCTATACCTTGCGTTTTTAATTCCTGCTAGCAGAACTGGATTATGAATGAATAGATACATATCTTTTTTTTTCTGAGAAACCTCATTGCAAATGATCCAGCTCTGACGTACCACTGGTACATCAACATAGTAGTTGATATTCCTGAAGCACATAGAAAGGGGTTGAAAAGGTAACACCATCCCCTTCTGTTCCTTGAGATTACCTGAAAGTGGAACGCAGTCAATATTCATGGCAAAAGCACTTTCATGAATGGGGAATTGTTTTTGTCATGTTGGTGTTATGAAAAAATAATTCATTCTTCTAGAATTACCGCTTAGTGAATTTGACTGCAGATATGATCTTAGCTCTAGGGCTACCCTGTCATTCTTCCTCCTAGAATCCCTGTGCCGGACTTCATCTTTGGACACAACAGCTTGCAGATTACCGATAGCTGTGAAGGAGAAAAAACTGAGTGAGACTGAGACGATTATATTTTAAGGGTCAATTTGTTTTGGCCTTAAAAGTTAAGCATACTTACGGTTGAGAAGTGTCAAGAACATTGTGAACAAGATGTTCAAAATAATAGCATAACCAAACAATGCTCCAACACCGATCCAAAACCAGTATTTTTCCTTGAATAATCCATATCCAGTAAGTATCGCTTCGCCCATTGTGATGGTCTGGTTTCCAAATTGCTGAAAAACAGCAAGCATGTATAAATAGAAAAATAAAATAGGTTTACAAGAAGAAAATTAAATTAATACTGATATCTTAAGTCATTTTGGTATTATAGCCTCAGAACATATGTATCGATGTTTTTGGTTGTGTACAACCAAACTACAAAACAAAACACATGTGCATTTGTTGAAACGAGAGAGGACTTAAAGTCAAGTATTACCTTGTTCCAAGAGTGCCCATGGAATTCATTGACAGAAATAGCATTTTGTGCATACATCATAGGAGATACCCAATAACCCCAAATCCACCATACTGGTATGCTTTCTGTTAGTTATCGAGGGAACATTAGGTACATATAATCTTGAATCGTTATCAATAAGAAAACAGAGAGCCTCAACCTTTGGTTATGATGAATCCTCCAAGGATCATAACAACCAACAGAGCAAATGATCCAAAGGTGTTAGCGACTATCATATTGCGGCCCAAAGAGGCCATGACCCGGAAAAGAGCCAAAGATGTTTGGTGCAGAAAGAAAAGCAACAAAAATTGTCCCAAAAATCTGCAGATGAAAAAGGATCAACTTTCTAATGTCAAATGACTTCGACGCTCTGGTCAGAAGAAAAATGGAAAAAAGATAGCGTCAACTACCTTGTAAATTGGGGATCATAACCAACCACATAATATGTTACAAGCACCCACATTCCTGACTCGTAAAGTGAGGTTGGAATGCTCAAGAGCCAAGAAGGAAGTGTATATGCCCATGGTGGGTAGAAGTGCAGGTCCCTGTGCTTGTAAAGAACAGGAAGCTTTGTGACCAACATCGAGACTTCAGTGAAGCCATTGAACAGAATCATAACTATTGCAAAGTAAAGGGCACCAAGATAAATGATTCCATCATCAACTGAATCATGGTGCATTGTTGATCTGAAAAACACCGTCATTGTGATAAGGGCAACAAGAAGAAGCTGCCAAAAAGAGAATGTTAAAACGTCTTTGATTGGAATTGACAACAAAAATTAAAATATGCCATTAATCTCAAACTCATAACATCTGATGGAAGCACAAAGATGTAAGAATATGTGTGTATCAATCTAATCATAAGCTATCATTCAATATTTAAGCATGATAGGATAACTTTTTTCGCATTAATTTGTTAGATGAGTGACTTCACAATTTCACATTATTATTGAGAATTCTGAGGTAAAAAATCAGGATAGGTTAGTGAGGGCAATGTGGGTTTTGGTTTTTACTCTGAGCAAGTTTTAGCTCTTATGTTAATGCATAAGCTTTTTGTATCAACCGTTCAACAGCATTGTTACCTAGTGCATGTATTATATATTAGTTTGATACATGCAAATCATAATTGATAATACCTGAATGAATTTGAAGACATATATGAATGAGTTCCTTTTCATGAGCAGACGCTGCCACTGGTAGTTGGACTTGAGAAGCTCAAGTCTCTTGACACCGTAATTTGATGTACAAAGGGCTGCAGGATGATTGCGATGTCTGTTGTATGGCACAGTTAATTCCTGATGCAATCTCTTACCAATAATAAATGTTTTAAAGGCTTCAGCAAATTTTGATACAGAAACAAACTGGTATGGATAATCATAGTGGCACCAATACTGCTGCTGATCTTTCTTGGACAAAACCTGCAATGGAAGCAACGTGAATCCACGCGAAATTCCAGTTGATATAGAATTAAAAAGTGCAAAGGTGCGTACTTCTTGCAAAAAATCAGCCACATTTTTTCTTTCTGGACACCTGAATCCCATAGCAGCAAAAAAATCAACAGCATATTCACGTGGACCTTGGTATACGATTTGACCTTCAGCTATAAGAATGACATCATCAAATAGCTCATATGTTTCCGGAGCTGGCTGCAGCAAGGATATAATTGTAGTGCCGTCAAGGGCATGTGTGGAATGCCTTAGGTATTTGATAATCTGATATGTAGTTGCACTGTCAAGGCCTGTCGATATCTCATCCATAAACAGCACACGGGCAGAACCAACTAGCAATTCACCTGCAAGTACCACGATATTAGCACAACTTGCACACTGAAAAGAGCATGCAACATTGCAAATTGCAATAGCCCATCTTCAGATGACAGCACTAGAATACATAAATGGCAGTAATATGCAGTAACCTGTTGTCAGGCGTTTCTTTTGCCCTCCGGAGATCCCTTTGATCATTTCATCTCCAACAATAGTATCAGCACAGATGTCCAGCCCTAAAATCTTGGCTAGATCAAAATTAGCAATTCAGAAGTCTTGGCACAGGAAAGTAATCAAGAGGTTACCAAAAAAAAAAGTGCTAACAGCTTTTGAAAATAATGAGAAAAATAAGATTTAGAAAAGAGTGTGTCCACTAACAGTTGTAGAATAAAATCATAAAGAATTTGTAAATTAATGAGGTCAGCATAAAAAATAATATAGCAAACACAAAAGAAACATTGTTTTGAGAATGTCCAAAGCACATAGACAAATAGCTGAAAGAGATGCATCCCATACCATACCTTCATTATATACTCTGCCACGAGGCTTGTCTGCTTGCCCTCAAGAGCCAACGCCTGAAAAGTTGAGAACAATATTTATGACACAATAATTAAATAATTATATAATCATTCTGCCTAGATGTAGTCTACCTTCATGAACACATCTAGGTCCTCATCAGGTTTTATCCCCGCATTCTTTTCTCTCCTCAGCAGTTCAACAAGCATATCTGCAGGTTGGTTGATGTCAAAAACCAAACAATCAAGGAACAGAAAAACTTGACTAATTCGTGATGCAGTGACCTACCATACTTTATTCCAACACCCTGACAGCGCCCGGCAAACTCCAGAGTTTCCCTGACAGTCATCTCTGAAGCATGCCAGTCTTGCTGACTGACATAAGCAGATGTTCGCTGAGGCACGAATTCGTTCAAATGGTGGCCGTTGTAAGTAATGTTCCCGGACATCTACAACAAATTTGGGTGCTTCCTGTCAGTAACAAGTTGTGGGGCCTGAAAGGCTAATTTTGCTGATGAGAATCCATTGTCAATAGAAGATGCCAGTCCGGCAGTCCAGCCTCGTGATGGACAAAGAATGAATTGAATTAACCCAGATACAAAGAGTCACCCATCATTTTTGAGGAATAAGCATTCAAAGACAGAAAAGTGATTGATGTGATGTTACAAACCTTTAGTCCAGGACCAAGCCGTCCAGCAAGAGCAAGGAGCAAGGTGGTCTTCCCGGAACTTGGAGGGCCCAAAAGCAGTGTCATTCTGCAGCACGAACCAATGCATGTGCACATTGAAGCAGAGCTTAATTTGGTGTTCCATAAATAAAAAACAATGATATGCAGGGGGGAGACAGATTCTCCACACGCACCTTGATGGGCGAATTACCCCACTGATGTTGTCTAAAATTGGCAGTTTAACTCTTCCCCCTCGATAGATCCTCAGACGCCTCAGAAACGCCTATTAAAGAGAACAAGATAAGCATGCCAATATTTAAATTCTACAAGAGTAAAACTGATGCGATAATTCTTCCACTGCCGTAGAAAACTTGTTTAATCGTCACTTTCACATGGAGAACTAGTTTCGAACAACTGATATAATGAAGAACGTAAAATTGACGAAAATTTTGCAGTTAGGAGCTATGGACCAACCTCTGTCATGTTGCATATGAAGTTCGGGATGGTCGGTAGTGCCCTGCTCCCGATATGCACGTAGGCGTCCACTGTCAGATCCTCATACCTCACTTCGATCTTGGGGAACTCTATATGCACTCTGCAGGAGCGAGGAGACCGGAAAAACAACAGAGTTTCAGAGCCCAAAAGCAATATCAGCACAACATGTGATGCCGCGATACAAATTTTCGCATGTGCTTCCAAAGGAGGCAAATTATTTGACAGAAGCGACCAGCGAGCACGTACGCAGCTCGTCATACGAGTAGCACGAGCAAAATCTACTAGCGCTGCTGCCAACAGGCGATCTGGCGACCACTTCGCGCCTGCTACCGCTGGTGCTCTGCCTCCTGCTTCCGCATCCGCACGCGGAGGCCCAATCATGGCCTGCGCGTCAGTGGGCCATGCCCTGGAAGCTTCTGATTCTGAAGTCTGAACAGCCCATTCGTAGAAGAAAAATCTTCGAGGCCCCTAGTCAGCATCACTAATCGCGAAGGCGAAGCCTATCCGCGGTAGCACCTGCCAGGCTTCCTCCCCATATCCCAATTCCCAAACCCCGCGGATGGGCCCCTTGGGCCCACATGTCAGGCAACGCGCGCGTGGGTCCTTTTGGCCACACCACACTGAACGTAGCGAGCGCTTCTAGAAGCTTCTGCGCAAGCTCGTCAGCGCGCCGCCCGCGCGAGCGGAGGCAGCGAAGTGGGGGCGTTCGTACACCGCCGGACGGAGAGAGAGACGACGAGGACGAGACATAATTTTTTAACTGGCACGGGGAGACAACGACACAGGGCAAAGCATGATGACGGGCGAGCAAATTAAATGCAGGAGTGTGTGTACTACTCACGCGTCGAAGCGGCTGCGTATGCGACGGAAGAAGTGCTCGGCGTCGCCAGAGTCGGCGAGGAGGCGGTCGACAAGCGCGGTGCGGTCGCCGGAGGAGAGCCCGGCGACGTCGACCTCGCAGAGCACGTCGTCCCCCTCGACGGCCGCGGCCCCGTCGGGAGCCGGGGACCTGAGCAGGCCCCGTCGCGCGCGGGTGACGGTGGGGAGCCGCTGCAACGCCGCCCACCGCAGCGCCTCCCGCTCGTCCTCCGCCTCCCGCCAGGACCCCGAGCGCGAGAATGCCGCCTCCGCCGCCCACATCGTCTCGCCCGCGATCAGTCTCCCCGCCCCGCCAAACCCTAGCTGCCGCTGTCCGCGCGCCCTTCCACCGGGTAGATGGCGCGGCAGTGCGGGGATTTAAGGAGGGCGTACTGGCAGGCGGTGGTAATGGCGGACTGGGGAGGGAGGGGTTGGATCCACCGACTCGCTCGCATTTATGGCGCGCGCGGCCATGGCCGCCTTCTCTCTCTCTCCTTTGATCAGTCTCCCCCGGGCTTTCTCTCTCTGCTTTGCCCCTCTAATCCTCGGGAGTTTTAGCGGAGACCTGGAAGATGAGGGCGACAGGATCACAGGAAAGGGAGGGAAAGGGGAGGCCGTGCACCGGCTTTCCAGTTCAGACTTTAGACTCCAGTGAGACTCTCCGGGTTTGGTTCTTCTGGGCCTGTTCGTGGGCCCATTTAATAAATAGCCTTTCATTTACTTCCTTTTTACTGTTTATTACCGGCCCACGGTAATTCCTCTGTGTCTAAGGTTATTCGAAAGATCCAAAACACTATCCATTTTAAATAATATATAGTTTATTTTTATTAATTCGAACTTCTCTAAATTTGGCTAAGTTAGCATCTATAATATCAAATTAGTCTCAGTTAACTTCTTTACAAATTGTCTCTTGATAAGACATATTTTATCTGAACTTGTAGATGTTAATATATCTTTTCAAAAACTTTAAAGCCTAGAGAGTAGAGAAGTTTGACTTAGGGCTCGTTTGTTTTAGTTTTTTTATGGCTTCTGTGAGCCCGAAGCCAAAAGATGAAACAATCGGTCCTACCGTTGAGCTGGGATTTGAAAAGTTGACTTATGAGGAAATAAACTAAAAGCTTAAGGGGAGCTTCTCTAGCTTTTAGTGTGTTTAGAAACTAAAAATTTATTACAAAAGGTGAATAACAAAAAGAAAAAATCTAGAAACCAGAAGCTAGAAAAGCAGGGGCGAATCCAGGATACCATGTCAGGGTCAAGCATTTAGCAATGGGGTCAAAGATGTATCGATTCTCTATTTGAAAGAGTTTTTTGCATGTGGATGCATGTAAGAACTTTTAGTGAGTTTTCGGAAAGTTACAGGGCTAAGTGGCCTTGGCGACTACATGGAGATTCGCCCCTGCCAAAAAGCTAGCCTTTGAGCCAAAAATCCAAAAGCTATAGCTCAAACAAACATGCACCTAAGGAGATAAGCTAGATTAACCAATAATTTGGAACAAACTGAAAAGGCACATTGACATTGAAATGCTTTTACCATTTCACATTGAGATCTTGACCATTTTTCTTTACGAGATTCTAGCGTTCCAATGATGACGTCTGAGCTGTTTTCGCCGTGGCTGCAAGCGTTTGCATGGCATGGCATCACAGCGAGCGAGGAAGGAGAGCCAAGGACACGCAGGACGGTCGTACGTGGACATGTTTACAGTTGCACGGCAAGCACGAGCTGGTTGCCAGCGCCAACAGGTTGGCACCATGCGTGGATGCATGGCCCGCCGCACGTGAAGAATCACCCCCGGCCCGGCCGTGCGATTTTATTTCCAGCTCCTGTGATGGGATTAAAAAAACAGTGCTGCCCCAGTGCCGGCTGCCCTGTTTCTACTGCGTGCCTAATACCTATAGTGCAGGTTAGCTCTGCACTGCACTGTCCCAGCGGTTGTTGGGTACCGTTTAGTTACTTCCATTTTGTAATTTTTTTCAAGATTCCGTCGCATCGAATCTTTGGACACATACATAAAGCATTAAATATAAATAAAAAATAAAACTAATTACATAGTTTAGATGAAATTCACGAGACGAATCTTTTAAGTCTAATTAGACTATGATTGGACACTAATTGCCAAATAACAACGAAAGTACTACAGTACCATTTCGCCAAAAAAATTCGCCAACTAAACAAGGCCTTGGTTGCAGCCTCCGTCCAGAAAAGAATACAACTACAGTTACGTATCAATAAAAATAGTTCACATTTGACTAAGTTTCTAATAATTAGTATTCATGCTTATAGCTCCAAATCAATTTATTATAAAAATATAATTCGTAATTAATCTAATGTTTTTTATTTTATATCATAAATATTGAAACTTTTTATTTATAATTAGTTAAATTCACGGTACTAAAATGTGACGGAGGGAACACTTGCTCGAGTCAGCACGCAGTACGTACTCTGTAGGTACTCCTTCAATCTTCAAGCTGAGTACCGTGGTGAGCAAAGCAAAGCAGAGACTTGGTGATGACCAACGGCCTGTTCGTTGGGTCGTATTTAGCTTATAAGCCTACGACTTATCAGTCAATAAATAATATTTTTTTTCACACCAAACTAGCCAGTAGTACTTTCAATCATGGCTTATAAATCAAACCAGTCCAAACGAACAGGGCGTTCAGTGGTTCACGACGACAGTGGTGGGTAGAAGGATGGCATGGTACTGCTCCGATGATCGAGTATAGCCTAGGGGCAGGCATGCGTTTAGCAGCACGAGCAGGGGAAGATGAAACTGAAAGGAAGAAAGAAATTGGAGAGAGGCCAGCCGGGCGCGGCCGGGGTTGGAGACACCAGAGGAGCCACCGATACAGATACAGCTGCTTCTCTTGTCTTGGTCCATAGCCAGTGTGGCCCGGCGCCACAGCTCGCCGCAATAACTGCGGGTGTGTGTGCCTTCTCTTCGTTGAATTGCTGGGCGCGGCATTCATGGGCCAATAATATATGGCCTCGCCCGCCAACCGCAATTGCGAGCTGCAGTAATTACCCCCACGTCGTCGTCGACTCATCATCGTCTATATAGCTCCGTTTGGAAAGCAGGAGTCTCGCAGGGATCCTCACACGAAATGGCCCTGAACCCAACAAGAATCCAATTGCCTGCCTGTAGCTCGGATCTCGTATTGCCGGGCTGAGCTGCTGATTCACATTCAAAACAGTCTGATCTTACTTCTTAGGCCTTCTTTTGTCTAATTAAGATCATAGTTTTTTAGGCTAAACACCACATATGTTACAGGGGCTACATGGACTCGCCCCGGGCTGCAGCCCGGGCAGCCCGGGCCCTGGATCCGCCGTCCAGTGGATCTGGCTGTCGGCCTGTGCGGCGTGCAAGCACTAGACAGCACAGCACATGCAGGCATGAGACATGCGAGCCGCCACGAGCGTAAACAGTCTCCGGTGCTGTTACGCTTGAATGTTTACTCCTACTACCTCGCTGCACAGATCTGGAGTGAGATGCATGGCCATGGGGTTCTCTGACAGTGAAGTCCGTCGAGTAGCGGCCACACAGCGCATGCACCGATCGTTGTCTGCACACAAGTGCACAATCCGATCCATTCATCCCCGGCTGAAAGTGAAAGCCCATACTTGACAAGTTTTCTGATCATCTGATATGAGCAGACCACCGGATCTGAAGCCTGAAGGCCTGTCGGGTCGATCGTCCTCCACTCCTCATCGACCGTCTGATTGCCTTTTGTCCCCGTCCTGCTTCTAGCAACAAGCAAGTTTTCCTCGGCAGCTCACTCTCTCACACCAGCACGCCCAACAACCTCTGAAGAAGAAACTGCGGCATTGATCTCGTATCCTCTTTACCACGGGCGGGGCGGGTGTTAGCTGCTGCTGCATGTCTGCGTCTGCGAGCTAGACTGGCAGTTATGGATGGCGCCCAAACACCAAAGGTAGCAACAACAGCGTGCGTCATGAGAGATGGCAGGTGAGATCGATCTCGGGACCATATATCAGACAGGTCGATCACACTACTACATAAACGTTTCGTAGGACCGGTTCAAGACCATTTATAGGAACGGTTTGGTCAGTCGCCCCAATCAAACCGTCTCTATAAATCATGTATTTGTAAGGACGGTACCCAGGCCGCTCCTACAAATTGATTTGTATGGACGGCTGTAGTTCCAGCCACCCATATAATACCTGTTTGTAGGGGCGGTTCAGCCTAGAACTGCCCCTACAGTACATTTTGCCGTAAAAAAAAATTTAAATTTACAATTCAAATTCGACCATAACACTGTTTGTTTCTGCGTATTCCATCCAGCGTTCGCGTTGCCGAACGACCCGCGACCAACGTTCCGCCGAACGCCCCACGACCAACGTGAGAGAGGAAAGCGAGATAATCCCGCCGAACGCCCCGCAACCAACGTTCCGAACCGCGTTCGCTCAAGAGTATTATATAAACTACAAGCACAAGAGTATTATATAAACTACAATTACAAGTCCAATTCACAAGAATATATACAATCCATCATTAAATAGACATAATTCACAAGGTAAAACCAATGTCAAATTCCATACACATTGTTATCAACGTCCTAGAGCTAGCCTTTCAGTCTCACGAAGGTGTTGGCACTGAGGATTTCTACCTAAGTTAGACTCTCGGTCATGGTAGGATGCCTTTGATGTGTACAATCTGGATCCAATATAAAGTTGCAAAGGTCGCCGACGAGCTCTAAGAGTTGATCATTCTTGTATGGGTCTCTTTTAATTTCTTTCTCTTCTTTTCACTACAAGAGAACACAGTTTCGGTTTAGTATTTCATACCATGTACTGAGAACAAGTTTCGGTTTAGTATTTCATAATTCCCATTTCTCACAACACCCTTTTGTATCATCGAGCCATAAATTAATTCGATAAAATAGCAATAGATCACAAAACGAGTAGTAATAGTGGTTGAGGCCTCAAAAATATGTCAATCATCATTTGATCATGAACTTGGAGAAACAAGGCATTATAAACACAGGGGATCATATATATAAATAGTGAGTATATAGAAAAACACAATAGGGGCAGCTAGTAATGATGCATAGTTCCTCCAAGTTCTTGATCATCAGCTCATATTCCTAGATAACATATGGAGTTGGACAATTTTATCATAGGCAAAAGAGGGGAGAGGAGATGAGAGTTTGCCAAAAAAAAGCAGCAGCTAGTTGCTAAAAAAATTGAGCAGTTACTGTCAAACATAGAAGTAGAAGTAGTAGACAGAAGACCAGAAGTAGTAGAAGTAGTAGATAGAAGTAGAAGTAATAGAAGTAGTTGACAGAAGATAGAAGTAGTAGACAATAGTAGTAGGAAAGTAGTAGACAAAAGTAGAAGTAGTTGACAGAAGGACAGAAGTAGTAGACGGTAGTAGTAGGGAAGTAGTAGAAGTAGTAGACATAAGTACAAGTAGTTGATAGAAGACAGAAGTAGTAGTAGGAAAGTAGTAGAAGTAGTAGACAGAAGTTGAAGTAATTGACAAAAGACAGAAGTAGTAGATAGTAGTAGTAGGAAAGTAGTAGACAAAAGTAGAAGTAGTTGACAGAAGACAGAAGTAGTAGTAGAGAAGTACTAGAAGTAGAGGACAGGAGAGGAGAGGACAGGAGAGAGGAGTTACAAACATGGAAAGCTGCTGCCTGCCAAAATTCAAAGTTGGAGTTACAAATAACCAAAATTCATGTTCTTTAGTAACATGGAAAGCTTAAATAATTCTCTATGACTATGTAGTTATCAACATGATCAGGTTAAGTAGTTATCAAGGTCAAAATACACAAAATTCCAGAATTGTACAACACGCAGTCAAAAGCTGACAGCGAACTTTAAAATTTCATATCTCCCAAACCCGAGGATTCTGAGCACGCAGTCAAAATCTGATCGCATGCCTCTAGTGACCATATTAATAACTCCCAATGCTACCTCCATTCTTTATCGCAAGTGAACAGATTCTGAGTATGCAGCAGCCTCTGGTTGTTGGTTCTAACAGAAAATATATCGATGATAACATGGATCTCTATTGATAGTCTACTCTAGTATGGGTGTTTAATTGTGCATCTGCTTTCAAATTGTATCTGGTTACACTTCCTTGCCCAAGATAAAAAAAATACTCCATTTGCTGGGACGTGCTGATGCGCGCATTTTATGAAATAAATTTGGACTTGGCATAATATGTGAGGCACTATTTCTCTTGTTGCTGGATACTTAAGGTCACTCGTCCTAGTGGGAAGAACACCTTAGGAGCTATGGATAGATCAGTTAACTTTTTTGGTTTACTTTTCTTATGGATGTTGTTCCCCGTTGCTTAAGCAGTTGGATGGATGATTCACATTTGGTATGAGCATATGAAGGATTAGTTGTTTTCTGATACATCAATATGTGGTTTGGATCATCCATCTTCAAGGAACAATAATATCGTAATTTGCAGCATGAAGGAATTGTTTTGTGAGTCCCTGTTATTACAAGCTTTCCTTTGGTCAGTGATTGGTAATGCTTGCTAAAAATTGGATGTGTTCTAGAAGTTAGATCAATAATGATAGCAGGGAACATGAAGTGTCGGTTGATTGTTGGGTTTCTAACTGAGATGTTGCTGAATCAGGATAGCTACATTATGAATCAACTGTGTTTTATATATAATTTACTACTACAATGTCACAACCATGATTTGATTTAGACCACTAGCAATTGGTACTCCATGTTAGTCGATTTGTGAAATTTGATGCGTTGGGACTGCCTTTGAGAAATGCATCAACATGTTGAATTAAAGGAAATAATTTTCATGTTCGTTAGTTCTATTGTACTGTAGGCTCCAATTGTCTGAACCAAATCTCATTACTAAGCGATTTTTCAGAAATGATGCATGATGCAACCCTAACATCTTCAGACTTTGGCAAGTTGAAGGTGTTGCCACTGTGAAGGTATCTCAGGTGCAGTCTTCTCTTTCCTAGGATTATCACAACCTTTTTGGATTATTTTTCTATTGTCGTAATCAACCTATGACGTGCTGTGATGATTGTTATACCAAAATAAGATCTATTATACCAAAATATTAAACAACTGTATATTAGAAATTGTCGGCAGCAACGCCTTAATAGAGTTAGTAATCCATGGTTTTGTCTATGGTTGTATGTTTTCATGCATAAATTCGGTTAATAATAAAGTTTAGCTCACACTGTTTGCTCATGCCCATTAGTGCATTGGTCAAATTACTTATTTATTGCCCAAGTTATTTATATCATTTCCTTAGTGCATTGGTCAAATCACACGGAAATGCTGAAACTGACACTTCTCCTTACATGTTCTTACCTATTACAATTACATAGATTCTATGGTTGTTGCGCTTCAAGATTTTGACACTGACAAAACAACCACTCAAAGCATTGCATTTTTCCGTTACCCATGTTACAGTGCCTCCCCAATTGGACTAAGCGAGTTGTATTTTCGAACTCTCGATGCTGTGCACTTTAAAATAGAAGCATACAGTGATAAAATGTCGCTGGGGAGTTTGCTTATTCAACTCTTGGGTCCTGTCCTACAAATATTTGGTTATCCTGCCTTAATTGTGTATTCTGTGTGGTATGCTTGAAGCCTTTACAACATATACACTAAAATAAATAAGTTAGGCAGAGACAATAGCTATGTTAAGACTTAAGGGAGTAGCAACAATTTCTTCTAGGAGAGAGAGTGCCAACTATTTCTTCTATGAAGTTATTGTTATACTTTCTTGAATTATTTTAGATTCACATTACCTATAATTTTTCTATCCTTATTTATTTTGATATTGTTTGCCTATAAGAAATTTCTCAATGCTTATGCCTTAGCCCTGAATATCATTTGTCTTAGCCCTAAAATTTCTTCTAGCAGAGAGAGTGGCAACTATTTCTCAATGCTTTAACCCTGAATATCATTTGCCTATAATTGTTGTATCCTTATTTATTTTGATATGAACATATATCATGTAGGGATAGTCTGCCTTTTGTTTTGGGAAAGGATTCTTGGTTTCCTGTACTTATTAGTTTTCCCCTTCAGTGCCACAGCTTGTTGCCTATAGCACATACCTAGATAAGAAGCAGGAATGGAGAAGGGGATTGGTGTACCTGGAGGAGATGGAGGCCTTAGCGAGGGAGGTCGAGGATGGAGACGGGCGGCGGACTCTCCAGGTCAGAGGAAGAACTCCACATGGCGACGCTAGAACAGGAACGGGCTGAATAGGGACCCGTCCGTGAACACGGGTCGAAGAACTTGCTGGACAGGAACAGGCTAAACAGGGACCCATCTGCGAACACGGCCCTCACCGCGGCGTCGACTGCTGGCGTCCTACAGGGAGGAGGTAGGGCACGGAGGCGACGGAGGTAGGGCGTGGCAAAGGTAGGGCACAGAGGAGGTAGGGCGGAGGTAGGGCGCGGTGGAGGTAGGGCACGGAGGCAGCAGAGGTAGGGCACGGAGGAGGTAGGGCAGAGGTAGGGTGCGACGGAGGTAGGGCACGGAGGAGGTAAGGCGCGACGGAGGTAGGGCATAGGAGGTAGGGCATGGAGGAGGCGGCGGAGGTAGGGCACAGAGGCGGCGGCGGCGGAGAAAAACTTCAGCCTGATGGAGTCGTGGAGAAGAAAGCGCCCAGGACTTAGAATAATTTGGGCCTCCCGAACTTATATACCGAAGGTCATTTGTAGGGGCGGTTCCTGAGTAAGCCGCCTCTACAAATCGATTTGTAGGGGCGGCTCTTGAGTAAGCCATCCCTACAAATATTTTTCAATTTATTTTAATTAATATTTTTGTAATTTATATATAAAGAACACAATGTAAATTTATATAATACTTTTTAATTATTCTATATATGTATAAATAAAAAAATATATAAACAATTTCATGATATATATATAGATATAATTATATATTTTGTTCTTTACAAAAAGAATATTTTAAAAATTGAAAATTGAAAATTTAAAACAACTAAAATAATTTTATCTCCACTAAATGACCTTAAATGGAAATTTTGTAAACATCAAAGTTGTAGAACTCATCAAGATGTACAACTTATATTTTGGTTATCTTTTCATTTGACCAAATTTGAACAGTTCAAATTTTAAATTTCAATAAATGTCAACTTCAAATAAAATTTTGAAACCTTAAATTATTTTAAATAAGAAAGTCATGAACATAAAAGTTGTTGAACACATCACTATCTACAACTTTTATTTTGGTCATCTTTTTATTTGACTAAATTTGGATAGTTCAAATTTTGAATATCAATAAATGTCAACTTCAAATTAAATCTTGAAACCTTAAATGATTTTAACTACAAAAGTTATGAACATAAAAGTTGTTGAACTCATCAGTATCTACAACTTTTATTTTTATTATTTCTTCATGTGATAAAATATTAGTAAGTATTATTCACAAAATCCACATATCACTCATAGTTTCATAAACTATATGAGAGACACATTGATTTGTGAATAATATTTACTATTATTTTGTCAGATGAAGAAATGATCAAAATAAAAGTTTTAGATCTTGTTGAGTTATACAACTTTAATATTCATCACTTTTTCTGCTGAAATCATTTGGTGTTTTAAAATCTTATTAGAACTTATTATTTTTTTAAATTTGAAAATTTGAATTGTTCAAACTTTTTCAAATAAAAGAATGATCAAATCAACAGAGTAACTTGATAGGGCATGATTTTAGAAAATTTTAGAAAAAAATCATCACATTTAAAGTTAGTATGAGGGAGAAAGACTAGTTACAAATTTTACCCTAGAGATTAAAAAGAAAAATCATAACTGTTCATGATGATCAATGATGAACAAGTGTGATTTCTCTTTTTAATCTATGACTGAAACTTGTAACTAGTTTTTCTCCCTCATACTAACTCCAAATGTGATGGTTTTTTTCCTAAAATTTTCTAAAATCATGCTCTATCATTTTAGTCTAGTCATCTATCTTTGTCACTAATTTTGAATAATTCAAATTTTGAATTTCAGAAAATAACAACTTCAAACCTGATTTTCAATCACTAAATGATTTCAGCTGTAAAGGTGATGAATATAAAAGTTGTTGAACACATCACTATCTACAACTTTTATTTTGGTCATCTTTTTATTTGATAAAATTGGAATAGTTCAAATTTTGAATTTAGAAAATGACAGCTTCAAACCTGATTTTCAACCATTAAATGATTTCAACTGTAAAGGTGATGAATATAAAAGTTGTATAACTTGTCAAGATCTCCTACTTTTATTTTGGCCATTTCTTTATTTCATAAAGTGTTAAGTGATTTCATAAATTTTAGTAGTAATAGAGTAGGATGTTGAAATAGATTCATCTGAATGTTGCAAAGGGTAGTCTCACACACATGCATAAATGTAGTCTCACACACATACATAAATATATTGTCTTACACACATACATAAATATATAGTCTCACACGCATGCATAAATAAAGTTTTATAAACACACACTTACACAAACACTCCACGTTCAACAACTAGCTAGCCCGCTGTAATAACTTTTTCCTTGACACATTTTTGTTCCCATCGCAATATGTCATTGGGCAGGTTCTTTTCCACAACACTGATCTTCTTATGAAAGTCTGTGAATAGCGGCATCTCATCATAGTTATTGTAAGCTTCAACATCGTCCACGCCATCAACTTAGATAATGTGCTGTTTCCTCGGAGGCAACCACATGCTTTGTCTTCTTCTTCGGGGGGAGGTTACTTTGTGGGCCAGGCATATAGAAAACTTGTGCGACACGTGAAGCGAGCACCCAAGGGTCATCTTGGTAGCCTAGATTCTTGAGATCTAGGACTCTCAATTCAATCTCATTCAGTTAGTGTTGTTTGATCCAGCGGCATCAAAACATGGCTATCGTTATATCTCTTCCACAGTCATGTTTCCATATCTCTTCAATGATGCCAAAGTATTATATCTTTCACCCTAATCCATCGAGAGCCTCTATTCGAATGCCGATGTTTTGGTTCACATATTTAGTATCCTTTGCGTGGGTATAATACATATACTCATTGATATCATAAGCATTCCAAGATGTCACTTTTCTCAATGGCCCCTCCGCCAACCTACTGATGGTAATAGAGTTTATGGTTTCTCCAGGTGGTATGTTTTAGGTCCTTCAACCATGTAGTTAGTCGTTGCTTGTGTTGTTTCATGACCCAATCATCCGAACGACCATTTCTCTCCGCCATAATGATAGCTAAGTGTTCATCAATGTATAGTTGCATCAGTTGTGTACTCTGCAAGACACTATAATGCGCCTGACTCACCTCTTTATAATCATGGTTGATGAACACTTTTCTACCACTGGTGCCCTTCTCAGCCAGCCTACCCTTGTGATGAGAATTGGGTTTACCAATCCCTTTCTGTACTTTTAGGTACTCTTGACAGCACTCGATGACTTCTTTAGTACTGTAACCCTCTATCATGGAGCCCTCTGGGTATGCTCGATTATGCACGTATCGACTTAGAACCGACATGAACTGCTTGTAGGACCACATTTCATGCAAGTAGCAAGGGCCCAGCGCCTGTATCTGATGAACCATGTGAATCATGAGATGTGGCATTATATCAAAAAAAGCAGGAGGTAAACACATCTCTAGTTGGTTTTGTGTCTCCACCACAAATTCATGTAGGTCACTCAGCTCTTGCTTGCCAATCGTCTTCTGTGAGATCTTCGAAAAGAAGTAGCACATGCGGGTGATGGCCATTTTCAAGAACTCTGGCTTTATAGCCCTGATTGCAATAGGTAGAAACACTGTCAGCATCACATGACAATCATGAGCCTTGCAGTGTGTTATTGACAAGTCCTTCATCGACACTAGCTTCTTCACATTCGCTAAAAACCCAGTCGAGACTTTGATGCCCCTTAGGAAAGTGCATATAGCTCTCTTCTCGTCTAGTGTTAGGTTGAAGCATGCCACTAGGTAGAGTGTATTTTTCATTAGCCTCAGGTACTGGGTAAAGCTGTGGCATCACATTTAGTTGCACCATGTCTTTTCATGATTTCAGACCATCCTTTGACTTGCCTGTGTCCATCAAGGTAGCAATGAGACTCTTAAAGATATTCTTCTACACGTGCATAGCATCAGTGGCATGGGGGACCTCCAAGTTTGGCCAATAAGGCAGATACTGAAAGAAGATTGATTGTTTCTTTAAAGGTATGCCTTCGACAGGGGGTGTGCTTCTATCTCTGTTCGTCCCATCTGGATTCTTCTTTCCATAGATGACGCGTATGTTTTTTACCATTCTGCACACGTGTTCTCCGTTATGACGTCTCTCCGGAGAGGGTTCAATCTCCGAGGTGTTGTCATAAAATCTAAAGAATAATTTGCTATGGTACTTGTGACTTGTCTTTAAGAAGCATCGATTCCTTAGGTAAAATATCTTCTTGGATGCATCCAGGTACACCCATTTAGTACCATCCAAGCAAACCAAGCATCTTGTCTTCCCTTTGATCTGTCTAGACAAAGCAAACAACATGGGATAATCATTAGCAGTAACAAATATTATTGCTCTACATATAAAGTCCTCCTTTTAGGAATGCATCGTACATCAGCTCATCCTCTCATTGAAGGGATTCATTCCATCGGTGCTGAAGCCAAACCAGTACATTCCTTGGGTCATCGTTGAATTCTTTATGATTCTCATCGAATCCTTTGCCACTAACTACAATCATCCAGGGTATGCAATCTTATCATCATCCACCTTGCGCTCATCATCCCACTATGTCATGAGTGCGACTTCTTTAGGGTTTAGGAAGATACATCTCAAGCGGTCGGATCACTGGCAGGTACCATATTACCAAGGTAGGAATTCTTCTCTACTTTACATCGTTACCTAATGGAGTATCCTCTAGGGGCTGAGATTCTTGTATCACCTTTTTGTACCTTTCTTATTCCTCTTTTTCCCTGTGGAGGCTTCATCCCCACCATAAAGGTCATTGTTCTTATACCGGCTGGCCCTACATCGGGGATATTTATCCAGTGACTTGAATATTTTGCCACAAAAAAGTATACAGTGGTTGGGGCATGCATGGATTTTTTTCAACCTCCATTGTCAATGGACTTATGACCTTTTTCGCTTGGTATGTGTTGGTGGGAACTGAGTTTGGTTGTGGCAGCACCCATGATAGGAGATGCAATAGATCATTGAAACTATAGTCTGACCAGTCATACTTAGCCTTTAGGATGAGTAGCTCAAGCACAAAACGTAGCAATGTCCAATGTGTCGAACAACCCTTTTCAACACCATACACAGTCTCCTTCGATGCTTTTGTCACCCTTTCCAAATTTTCTAGACCTTTTAGGCTCTTTACTAAAATCTCTGGTCCAAGGGCTCAAATCATGTCCTCCAAATCATCTTCATCTCCGACACATGCTCCACCATCATTATTGGCATCACATTCATCGTTACCATCCCAACCACCAGCATCACCACCTTGTTCATTACCAAACTCGGGATCCATTCATGCATCAAGCTCTGCTGAATATTGGGGACAGGGATTCTAGGGTTTCGTCGTCGTATTCCTCGTCATCCTTATCGTTAACAATAACCGTTTCACCATGATGAATCCACACTGTGCAGTCCTCAACAAATCCTCGCATAATCAAATGTGATCTGATGATAGTCACATCTATCCATGCCATACTGGTTCTTGCAATCTTTATAGGGACAAATAATTGTATGCTTATTCCCTATCAATGTCGTTGCGTGCTTCTTTGTGGCTTCAATAAATTTATCCACCTCTTCACGGAAAACCTGTCTTGAACCTTAACGAACCATACATCCTAAGAGTTCCTGTACTCCATCTTTTACAACAACAAAACAAACATTGTATATACTTCAGATATATATATATATATGAATATAAATCAAATATAATTATATGAAGCATACAAACACACCATGGTAGAGGAAAATTAATTAATGGCCCATTTATCCATAAATAATTAAAATACATATTTGTTGATTACAATAAACAAATTCAAAGACAACAATTAGCAATAATTATATTTTACCCAATATCTTTCATGCAAACCCTAGTCCAATTTCATCAAACATAAATTTACAAAAACAAAATTAATAAAAAAACTAAACCCTAGATCTAGATCTACATGCGCATGAAACATCCATAAAACTAACTAATTATTCACTAAAATCAAGAAACATAGACCAAATATGGGTATGATCTTGTTCCCCTACCAAATTTACCCAAGTACATTCAAAACTTGAGTTTAATTTGCTTCATAAGTAGCTCAAGCACCATAGAAGAGAGAGAAAAGCAAAACTCTAATTACTCACTAACCAACCATTAAAAATTCAAAAAAGTGTGGAATAGCATTTTCTTACCTTCTACAACCTCTCCTCCAAAGGATTTGAGACCAAAACCTTCCCCCCTTAGTAGAGCAATTTTTGGGAGGTGCCCAAGGCCTCCCCACCTTTCTTTCATAGGTTAGAGTGAGTGACCCGAGGAGGAAGAAGGTGCCACAGTTTGCTTTATATGTGGGTTATTTGTAGGGGCAGCTAGTGATTGAGCCGCCCCTACAAATCAGAGGTATTTATATGCGGGCATTTATAGGGTTGGCTCAATCACCAGCCGCCCCTACAAATAGCAACATCGGGGGCGACTGGTGAGTGAGCCGTCCCTACAAATCCGACCCATTTGTAGGGGCGGCTCGTATCACTAGCCGCCTCTACTAGTTCCATTTGTAGGGCAGGCTGGTCTTTGGGCTCTCGAGCATACCACTGTAGGGGTGGCTCCATCACTAGCCTGCCCCTATAAAAAATTGTCCCGTTGCTACAAACCATTTTTCATGTAGTGTCAACGACGACCACGACTGGTGGCTGCTGCATCCACATGGCCTTTGGTAGGCAACCAATAGTGCAACGCCGTGCTAGGATCCATTTCTCAAGGCCGGTGGCTGGACCTCTGTTGTTTCCCTAGCTGATTGCTTGCTGGTGATGGTGAGACACTATTTGTTCGAGTTTGGTCCATTTACCTAAGATGAGTGGCAACATTTAACCAAGGTTTTAAATCTCTGGCTATAGCTGTAGCTATAGCCGAAGATAGGGATGGGAGCAGCTAAGAGATTCGATTTTTCGCGCTAAGAAAGCTGAGGCGCTAATAGCGCCATTTAGTCGGTAATAGCCGGTAAACCAGCCTTCAGTTAGCGTAGCTAAAGAGCAGAGCCTAGCCCAAGAAGTAAGCCAGCCCAACTGGCCCAACACCAGTATGTAACCCTACCTCAGTAGTCACTGTTCTCCAGTATCCAGCGCTCGCTCTCTAGCTCCACACAAAAAGAGGCGACAGCAGTGGCTATGCCCTTCGGCTACGGTGTTGTAGAGGTGACCAGTGGGCGGCGGCCATGCCCTTTGGCTACAGCATCGCGGAGGTGACTAGCGGCGATGGCTTCAAGTGGTGTGACCAATGGCAGTGGCAGCTATGCCCTTTGGCGGTGGCGGTGTGGAGGTGACCGACGGCGGTTGTTGCTTTGAGCGGAGCGACCGACCAGCGGTGGCGGTGGCTTCGGATGGAGTCAGCTGAGCATGCTATGGCACGGAGGCAGCTGAGCGTTGAAGCACTAAAGTAGCAACACCAAAGGCGATGCCATAGCACAACGATCTACCAAGCTTCTTCTCTGCTCAGCGCTCACCATTCTCCTCTCTTTTTTTGCTTGTATGTTGTAGATCTTACTATATGTGAACAAGATGTCAATATTTGTTACCTAGGATCTCTCCTATGAACTGGTTATGAATCAATTAGTAATGGTTATTAAGTTATGCCAATGTCTTGTGTGTTTTTTTCCTATTTTTTTGCAAAAATAGCTAAATGGCTTAGCTGCATACATTTAGCTGCTGAGGAGGTCAACAGTTAAGAGGCTTAGCTAGAGATTTAAGACCTTGCATTTAACGAGGAAGTACAACTCCTGGCCTAGCGGTCGGCACTCGGCACCAATTGACAATGGGATGGGATGGGATGGTGGTAAACTGATAACATTTAACTGGAGAAGAATGAAATTATGACAGTTTCACTAGTATGCTGTGTTTGTACCCATTAATGCTAGATTAACGACAAGTGATCCTGTGCTCAATAGTCGATCAGCAGCTTGCGAGTTTAGTTGGGGTTTGGTAGCGGGGCGCTTGTCCCAGCATGGCAGTATATACTCTATTGGAAAGTAGCACTTTTCAGCATGTGGTATGACGGAGCCTTTGTCCAAACGGATGCCCCAGGCGAAGGTAGAAGGAGGTAGGTGGGCCCCAGCACAATTAGGGTTTTATAAATGCATTCAACCCCCAAACATACTTCAGCTCTCCCCTTTTATAGGGTGCCATTCACTACTTTTCCCTTTTACATCTTTGTCCTACAACTACTATGGTACATTCCCTAAATATCTCTTGTTTAGTGTAGGTGGTCTAGGACAAACTGGACCTTCCCTTTTTTGCACCGCCTTGTCTCCTTGGGCCTGAATTGCCGGCCCAAGGGGAAGCCCATTCCTGGCCTGAGGTCGCCTCCACGCCATGAGCCCTCTTGCTGCGGTGGAGCCAGCTTCTGCCTCCATCCATGGCACTATGGCCTCCGCCTTCGCCAAGAGACCTTCGCTCATGGTACCGTGGCCTCTGCCTTCATCAGGCGACCTTTGTCCACCTTCACTAGTGACCTCCAACCTTCGCCTCATGTGGCCATTAGTGTGGAGGTCTTGTTATGTCTTTCCTGCACATCACACAAAAAATTGGTTCGCTTGCTAGTCTCTATTGTCTCTAGACTCTATGGCCTCCACGGTTCATGGTCATTCCAGAATAGTTCCCCCCCTTTTTAGGGCATGGTCTGATGCTAGCAGGCCTTGTCCTCAAAATGTGGTTTACTTTTTAAGATGCCGAGGCCCTTTGCTGATGTGGAGGCTGCCCCCCTCTTCCCCCTAGGACGCCCAGATCTGACCATTGGCCTCAGTGACATTGCGTATTTTTATTGGATGCGGTGGCTCTAGAACCGATGCATGCGTATGGACTCGACCATTGGTGCCTAAAAGGCAAAGCGTCCGTTCGTCGCCTATATAAGGGGGTGACGGGGGCTCCCCCATCTCTTGTCTAAGTAGTTGCTTTTGAATCCTTTTATTTCCAAGTTCTCATCCTTGTTCCTTGGAGTCCTCTTTTAGCTTTCTTCAGCCTTCGCATTTTGCCCCTAGCCTCTGCTTGGCTTGGGCCCTTGCCCAATATTTTGACGATGGCTCCTTCTATCGGCTCTCCTCCCTATCGGGCTACTTTCTTTGGTCCATACCGCCATCTTCTTGGTGTTTAGGCAAGCGGGTGGTGTGTGCGGTTCGAGGAGTGCATGGTTGCTAGTGCGAAGGTGTAGGAGCTTGAGGAAGATCTTGCTAGCATCGAAGCCTCTATTGGTGATCTAATCAGAGCTAAAGAGGCGGGTTTGATGGATGGGAAGACTTGGGATTTTGGGCCTTCGTTGATGACCAAGAAGATGATCGCCAAGCTTGAGAAATAAGGGATGTTCCTCGTAGATCGAGCTAAGCCTTCGCAAGGTGAGATTGTGCCTTTGCCTGGTAAGGACTACGCCATTGTTTTCAAGGATTACTTTTCATGTGGCCTTCGTCTTCCTTCCATCAAGTTCCTTCGCTAAGTGCTTGACTGAGTTTGACATTTAGATTCATCATCTAACCCCGAATGGCTTCCTTACTCTGAGTAAGTTTTGCTGGGCCTGCGAGTCCTATGGTGCTATGCCTGATTTGGATACTTTCTACACATACTATGAACTTCGACGTTAGCCAAAGAAGGTCGGTGAAGATAAGCTCATAGCTCAATATGGTAGCTACGCTTTTATGGTGAAGAGGCAGCAGGGGGAATCCCAATTGAAGGTCTCTTAGTGTCAAAAGAACAAGTGGGATAGTGACTGGATGAAATATTAGTTTTATGTCCAAGACCTTCAGCGTCACCACTACACATGAGGATGGGAAGAAGAGTACTCGCTTCCCGCTAGCCTCCATAATGATGGAGATGAAGCCTCTGATGAAGGTCAATCCTAGTGGGGAGATGACTCCTTAGAGGGAGGCCTATGACAAGGCATTCTCCTTGGCTTGCTAGTACTCCAGGGGTCATGACCTTGTTGAGGAGATGGTTGCTTCAAACTATTGGCTGCTTGGGAAATCGAGGCCTTCATTCAAGATTGAGATGGTGAACGTTCCTATTTATGGCCCGACTGAGGGGGTTCCTTTCCCCCCAATTTGGGATTGAGCTGCCCGAGGTTGAGAGCATGAAAGACTTTGTATCTTTTGTGGAGGAAGGTGCATAGGAGATCCTCGGTGACATCTCCGATAGAGAATTTCTCACGCGACGGGCCATCGGAGGCACAATACCTCGTCTAAATCAGGTTTTTGAAGAATTGGGTGTCCATCATGAGTGTAGGGGATTGTGATGCCTAAGAGGGGGGGGTGAATTAGGCAACTTAAAAACCCACTTCTTAAATTATGGCCTCTTTTACTAACCTTAGCAAAACCCATGCAAAAGATATATTATCTAAATGTGCGCCTATGGTTTTGCTAGCGTGTTGCTATCTCTACCACAAAAGGAGTAATATAATTAATGTAAATACAGAAGCTAAAGAGCAAGGTAGAGATATGCAAACTCCCATCGACAACTCTGGTATTTTTACCAAGGTATCGAGAAGCACGCAAGCTTCCCCCTAGTCCTCGTTGGAGCCCCTCACAAGGAATCCCTCGCAAGGGCCAAGCACCTAGTCGGGTAACTCCGTGGATAGCCTTGGGCCTTCTCCATGCACAAGTGGGTCTCCGACATGCCTTCCGGCAAGCCTCTCCCGAATGCTTCCCGCCGTCTTCACTATCAAGCTTCTGGCCAAAACACCGCAGGCCTTGTTCCCTCTGGTATATGGTGGCAGTCACACCACAACCATGGTTGGTGCAATCTCGCATGACTACAAGCTCCTCTGATGTACAACAATGGTGCATGCAATCTCTAAGTGGTAAGAGGTATGCAAACCTCACTAAACACTAGGCCTAAACCTAGAGCAAGCGTATAAGCAGTGGTCTAATCAACCTAAGCACTTCGCAAAGCACCTACACTAATCACCTAATGAATCACTAAGCACTATGCAAGTGGAGATCACTAAAATGGTGTAACAACACCCTAATATGTTTCCTTAGCTCCACACATATCAAATGGCCAGTTGGGGGTCTATTTATAAGCCCCACTGAGAAAGTAGCCGTTAGGGACAAAATCTCACTTTTCTGCTACTGACTGGACGCTGATCACGTCCTGACCAGACGTGTCTGGTCATCCCGACCATTAGAGCCACGATCAATGGATTAGACGCTGCCAGCGTCCGATCACATGCCACTGAATGTGTCCGGTCGCAATTTCACCGCTCTAGAACCTCTCTATACTCAATCAAACGCTGTTGTTCTATGTCCGATCGATTTGCTGCTAGTGTCCGGTTAATGTTGAATGAGTTGTCGAGATGATGAATAGTGCCATCGGTGCGTCCAGTCATTTTACTTGTTCAGCGTCCAGTCGCTGCTGTTGACGCCTGCTGTAGTCGAGTCACTAATCAGAGCATCTAGTTGATCACCTTCCAGCATCTAGTCACCTCTATGAGCTCATATCTTCATGATCTTGCATTCGTCTTGGTTTCTATCTTCATGCTTGGCCTTTGCTTGATATCTTAAGTCTTCTCTTATGCTTCGATGGTCTTGCTTAAGGTGTTGATCATCGGATCATCACGCCGCCTTTGTCCAAGTCATGTCTTGCACCCTATTGAACTATAAAATAATCATTTGCAAATTCATTAGTCCAATTTGGTTGTATTGGTCATCAAACACCAAAATTCAAAGTAAATGGGCCTAAGGTCCATTTTTCTTACAATCTCCCCCTTTTTGGTGATTGATGACAACACGACCAAAGCAAGCAAATAATAGAATTTTGAAATTTGAAAACTACCTACTTGCTAGGTTGCAATGCAAGGGGCAAGGTTATATGATGCTAAAAGATACTACTTATAAAACTAAAGGATACCACATAAAAACTTATCTTGCCCTTGCAAATGTCCCCATGTGGCATTATGAATTTAAGCCTTGCCTCCTACAATTTTTTCCATTACATAGACTAATCCATAATCCACTATCCTCCCTTTCTCGGACCATTACCACTTGTAGACCATTACCACTTGTAAATTATTATGATCTAACTTTTGGTCCTACAAATTAATGTTTGCTTTTGGTCCTCTAAATTCTCCCTCTTTGGAATCAAACACCAAAAAGGAAGACATTAGTAGCACAAGGGAGGGTCAAACTTTGTGATCCTTTGTGTGTAGAGTGGAATAGGTCACAAAATTTGACTCTCACATTATATAGATTAAGCTCCCCCTAAATACATGCATACATATGGTAGAAGGCAAAGCATATGCATAATTGGCAAATTATTGCTCAAGGGAATTTAATCTATATAATGCATGGAGAAAGCATATAAATATCAAAATGAAATCAACATGATGATATCAGTTTAGAAATACCACATGTGGAAACCAATTTGATTTCTACCACTTGCAATAGGTGGTGGATATTTGAAGTATGATGCTTAATTTCAGGGGACTCCATTTTCCTTGCAATGAGACTACTATGCACATTGTAGGAAACATGAATGTGAGAGTCATTTTCGAAGGCGATACTCGGGAGAAATTATCTACAATTTGGACTTTGGCACATATTAGATGAACAATCAAAAGACAAGCTATGTGCCATGCTCCTAAACAATTTTAAACCATGTAGGATTGCTCCAAGGAATAAGAATGAAACCGAGCAAGCCTACCATAAGATATACCTAGTGTATGCATGATAAAATATATAAGCATGCAAATGCAATCCTAGGCATGAAGAGTAACTAGATGCTTAAAGATGCCACTTGTAGGAGATTAAATCTAGTACCACTTGAAGCAAATTAAATCTAGTTACCTAACTTGGGAAGAGGAATTTGGGTCCATAGTATTCACTAACCCATATGGCAATGATTTTGTCCATCATGATGCACCCCATGAAATGTACCCATAGTTTGCCAAGTCTCTAAATTCCCCGAAGTCCATCAGACTTCTTACTTCCCTTTGGGGATTCAAACCTTCTTGATGCTCTTCATGTTGGAAATGATTTCCTTTGGCACCCAAAAGTGTTTGACCCCATTGTTGGCTTGCCTGTTCACCTTGATGGCCACCACCTTGTCATTTTTCTTCTTCTTTAACAAGTATGGTGTGGAGGCCTTCTTGTCCACCTTGTTGGTGTAGGTGTTGGAGAGCTTGCTTGTTTGCTTCTTCTCTTTCTTCTTTGCTCCTCTCCCATTCTTCACCTTACACTCATTAGGACTTGTGACCTTCCTTATGGCACACATAGCAAACCATGGTTTGTCCTTCATCAAGCTTCTTTACTCCCTTGACGGTGTTATCTTGATGAAGTTGGGCTTGCTTTGCCTTGCCTTTCACTTGAGTCAAGTCCTTGGTAAGGCGAGCTACTTCTTGCTTGAGTTGCTCATTCTCCTTTGCAACCTCTTGTGTGCATGTATCTACAACAACTTTCTCAACACAAACTTGGTTGCACAAAGATGAGTCTAAACATAAATCATTACAAGAAGTAGATGCATCCTTTTTAGACATGTTGAAGATAGAATTTCTCTTTTTAGATGCCTTGGTGGGGGTTGTACTAACGGCTTCAAGATTAGCAACTTTATTAGTTATCTCATCACAATGTTTGCACATGGTTTTCATTTTAGCAAGCAAACTTTTATAAGCATCTTGTGAGCTAGCTAACTTTTCTTTTAATTTTTCATTTTTCTTTACAAGTTGCTCATCATTGATTGTGGATGCATTTGTTGTTGCACTGGCCTCAAGTTGCTCAATTTTAGTAGATAGTTCAATATTGAGATTAGTAAATGTCTCATATTGTTCAAGCAAAGTTTTATATGCTTCTTGTGAACTATCTAACTTTTATTTTATTTTTTTGAGCTTCTTTTGTTGACAAGTGTAAACTTTAGCATAATTAAGATTTTGTTACACAATTTCATCATAAGAAGGCATTTCATCATCACTATCACTCTCACTAGAGGATGAGCTTTTGTTACCTCGTGCCATAAGGCACACACGAGAGGAGCTTGATGATGAGTGCTTGTGGCCTCGCCTCTTGTGATGGTGTTCTTCTTCACTTGAAGAATCATCCCATGACCTTATTGATGTGAGGGCTTAGTTCTTGCATGCCTTCTTCTTTGTCTTGGGTGTGGGCTTGTTTGGACAAACTTTCACAAAGTCCCCTAACTTGCCACATCCATAGCATCCTCTCTTCTTTGCTCATTTCTTTGATTGGTGAAAATGAGATCTCGAATTTGGATGGGCACACCCTTGACATTGAGCCTTTGGATCATCTTCTCCACCTTGTTGATAAGTTTGATTGATTCTTCATCAAAGTCAGAGGTAGAGGAGGAAGATTGATCATCATCACTTAAATCTTCATCATCATCATCATCATCATCTTCTTCTTCTTCATCTTCACTTGAGGAGCTTGAGCTTGAGCTTGTCTCAACTTGCTTGCCCTTTATCTTCTTTTTCTCGCTACATGTGAGAGCTTTGTCTTTGCTTGATGAAGAGGCTTCTTCTTGACCCATCTTGCATGACATTTCAAATGCCACTATCTTGCTAATGACTATGGCCGGGGTCATGATACTCAAGTCCTCCATGTTGTGAAGGATGGTGATGATGCTTGCATATTTCTTTTGTGGAAGCACTGAGATGATCTTCCTCACAATGTCCATATCATCTAGCTTTGTTAATCCTATTGAATGGAGCTCATTGATTATTAGATTCAAACAAAAATACATATCACGAACAAGCTCATCATCATTCATTATAAAGGAATCATAAGTTTGTTTAGCTAAATAATGTTTTTGCTCATGAACATTAGATGTTCCATCATGGAGCTCTTGAAGTTTTAACCAAATTTCATGTGTCGTATTTAAAGTGAACACTTGGTCAAACAAATCCATGCTAAATGATTCAAACAAGCAATTCTTAGCTCTAGCATTGAAATGCATTTCCTTTTCTTTACTCTTTGTGGGTTTATCGAGATTCTTAATGGGTTTCATCCCATCACGAGTGACTCTCCAAACACCCAAATCAACCACCTCAAGGTGGCAAGCCATTCTAGCTTTATAGTAGGGGAAGTTAGTGCTGTCAAAGTATGGAGGCCAAGAGGTATCCATCCCAACCACTCTAAATAGCATCGGCTCAACGACGGTTAAGCCAAAGGTCCAAATTGAGCCAACCGGCTTTGATACCACTTGTAGGGGACCATGACGCCTAAGAGGGGGGGGGGTGAATTAGGTAACTTAAAAATCTACTTCTTAAATTATGACCTCTTTTACTAACCTTAGCAAAACCTATGCAAAAGATATATTATCTAAATGTGCGCCTATGGTTTTACTAGTGTGTTGCTATCTCTACTGCTAAAGGAGTAATATAATTAATGTAAATACGGAAGCTAAAGAGCAAGGTAGAGATATGCAAATTCCCGTTGATGACTCTAGTATTTTTACTAAGGTATCGAGAAGCACGCAAGCTTCCCCATAGTCCTCGTTGGAGCCCCTCATAAGGAATCCCTCGTAAGGGCCAAGCTCCTAGTCGGGTAACTTCGTGGATAGCCTCGGGCCTTCCCCACACACAAGTGAGTCTCCAATGTGCCTTCTAGCAAGCCTCTCTCGGATGCTCCCTGCCGTCTTCACTATCAAGTTTCTGGCCGAAACGCCACAGGCCTTATTCCCTCCGATACACGGTGGCGCCCACACCACAACCGGGGTTGGTGTGATCTCGCAAGACTACAAGCCCCTCCAATATACAACAATAGTGCACACAAGCACCAAGTGGTAAGAGGTATGCAAACCTCACTAAACACTAGGCCTAACCCTAGAGCAAGCGCATAAGCAGTGGTCTAATCAATCTAAGCACTTCACAAAAGCACCTACGCTAATCACCTAATGAATCACTAAGCACTATGCAAGTGGAGATCACTAAAATGATGTATCAACACCCTTGATATGTTTCTTCAGCTCCACACACTTCAAATGGCCAGTTGGGGGGTCTATTTATAAGCCCCACTGAGAAAGTAGCCGTTGGGGACAAAATCTTGCTTTTCTGCTACTGATCAGACGCTGATCACGTCTTGACCGGACGCGTCCGGTTGTCCTGACTGTTAGTGCCATGATCAACAGATTGGACGCTACCAGCGTCTGGTCACATGCCACTGGACGTGTCCGATCACAATTTCGCTGCTCTAGAACCTCTCTATACTCGATCGGACGCTGTTGTTCTACGTTCGATCAATTTGCCGCTAGTGTTTAGTCAATGCTGAATGAGTTGCCAGGATGAACTATGCCATCAGTGAGTCCAGTCATTTTACTTGTTCAGCATTTGGTTGCTGCTGCTGATGCCTGATGTAGTCGAGTCACTGATCAGAGCGTCTGGTCGATCACCTTCCAGCGTCTGGTCTAGCGTCCGGTCACCTCTATGAGCTCGTATCTTCGTGATCTTACGTCCGTCTTGGTTCCTATCTTCATGCTTTGTCTTTGCTTGATATCTTGAGTCTTCTCTTATGCTTCTATGATCTTGCTTAAGGTGTTAATCATCGAATCATCATGTCACCTTTGTCCAAGTCATGTCTTGCACCCTATTGAACTATAAAACAATCACTTGCAAATTCATTAGTCCAATTTGGTTGTGTTGGTCATCAAACACCAAAATCCAAAGTAAATGGGCCTAGGGTCGATTTTCCTTACAATGAGGAGCACAAGGTTCCTCCGAAGGTGCTAAAATCTGTTGAAGAGAAGGCAAAGAAGGCTGCTGCTAAAAACACCACTACGGTGGTGGAGTCGAAGAAGAGGAAGGGGGGTGGCGGGCCTAAAGCCATCAGCAAGAAATAGAAGATCATCCCCGCATCTGCTGCCACCTCCGCCACTGCCTCAGCAGCTACCTCCACTAACATCGATGAAGAGGTTGCAGAGAATGCTATCGGAGGTTCTACCTCTAGTGTTAGGGTAGAAGGCGAGCATTCTACCGCCTCTTTAGATCTTGGCGGCGATGACTTCATTGAAGATGCCCTCCAGGGGATGGGCGCCGGGTCTGTTGCTCATCCTTCAATCATAGCGCCTATGCCTAGTGTTCTTGGTGATGACTCGTCTGACTTAGAGGGCAAGGACATTGGCGGAGGTGGTGGTGCGCGCTCTCCTTCTGACACAGAGGTTGGTGGTACAAGCCATCGCCAAACTATGGACACCCAAGTGCTGGAGGAGTCCTAGGATGATGTAGAGGCGCAATTTCCTACTCTATTCTAGAGTGTGGCATTGTAAGCCATGGCGCAATGCACCGACATGGGTACTTCTGGTGCCATCCTAGATTCTTTGTATCTAGGTGAGGACTTGCTGCACCGTCTTCGCCTTTTTAACTGCTTCATATTTTGAGTTTTTATCCTAACTTGATTTGACTATCCCAGCAGATTTGACGAAGGCCCTTGTGGACACCGGCAAGAACCCCTGCGATCCTTCAGGTGCGGACGTTGCCCTGATTGGATTGGGTGTGCCTCCGAGGCCTTCGCTTATTGGCGAGACCCCTCGCCCATCTAGTCCAGGCATGGAGCACGACACATGTTGTAGTTTTTGTTTTTTCCTTAATTTTTCATTTTCTATGCCTTTTGCTTTGTTGAATACTTAATTGCTATTACAGGGGCCTCTGATAGAACAATAAGTGGGTGGGCGGTTGCCCTTGAGGCTATTTATAAAGATATAGGAGGTTGCCTTTTGTTTTTTCCTTTCTATTTTGTTTTTAGTCTTATGTTTCTTACACCTAGTTTCTGGTTAGGCCAGCTTCGCCACTATAACACCCTAGGAGTTGAGCTTGCATAATTTGACTTGCATTGCATGAGCATGACATCGAGCATTCATATATAAGCTTTTACAATTGAAACATATGAACATATGAAACATGCTTGATATTTTATGTTTCTTTGTATATATGCATATGATCATGAGTGAATACATGTAAATGGTTGATGTGAGTCACTAAAACATCTTAGCTACACTTAGGATGACTAGTGAAACAATGTTCATGAAGATCACTTTGCATGATCAAGTACTTAAGTGATGCTATGCATGTTGACCTAGAAAGCTTTATGGGCAACCCATGTATGAAATGATTGTGTGACCTTATCAATAGCTTAAACATGTTTAGAGTGTCATTATGAACATCTTTGGTATTCATGGCTAGGGCTAAATTGGTCACTAAGTCATAGTTCAAGTACAAGTCATCATGTGAATGTAATGGGTTTGACCAAGTTTGAACTATATGATAGAGACCTTGCATGGATGTGGTCACTAAAGCAAAGTTGTAGTATTTGATGAGTGGAACAACTTTTATGTTTGGGTCATAGACTAGTTTAGCTCCTAACATGTTTGAAATTAGCTCACAAAAATCAGCTTTTCACTGCTTTCAACACTTAGCAAATTTTGCTAAGTCATTTTCGACTAACAGTTGACAAGCTCAACTTTGGAGTGACTTACTCAGTTTTGGTTGAGATTAGCACTTGATTCTTTAAGAAGAATTGTAGGTGGTATGTAGGTCTATGACTTTGATTTAGCTTGTGCGCGCTAATGCTCCATGGATTAGGAGATCAAGCTTCATCAAATCCTGTTGTCAGGCTCGGGTTCAGGCGCTATGATGGATGCCGCGCCGCGCTCTATCATGGCCGACCATGGATAGAGCATGGCCGCTATGTGGCTGCCATCGGCCGACACCTAGCTCTCGATGCCACACGCTGGCAGCTAATATCTGCATGCCCCGCGCTCCATTTCCACTCACTCCCGTCCGGTCTCTCACTCTCCAGTGCACTCCCTTGCTCTCACCGTGGAACCAAGCAACGCCACTGAGCACAGCACCACCTCCGCCGTTGTCTAGCGTGCGCTCCACCGCACCGCCATCACCTCCATCTCACCCATAGCTGTGCCATGTCCACCTCCATCGCCTCAATGTGTCTACAGCATCAGAAGAGCTTCAATCAGGGCGTATTCACCATTTCCCTCTCGCTGAAGATCTCAGCCGCCATGGCCGCCTCTACGGCAAGCTCACCGCCGCACTGCTTGCTCGAGCTTTTGCCTTGTTTACTTGTGTTAGGGCTTGGTTAGGGTTCGTGCTAGCTAGTTGCATGATGTTACTATGTTTGGTTGTCTCACCGGCACGGAACATGGCAACCCGTGCCGCCACGCTCTCACCTCCGCACCACCGCGTAGGTGGCCGGAGCACGTCGGAGCACCTCGCGTCACCTAGGTAGCCATAATAGATCCATGTAGTCACCGTGGTTCTCGTGCGCTTCTTGCCAAGCTTCGCCGTGGCCTTCCATGGCCAGCGCACCGCAACACCGCGCCACCGCGCCGCCATGGCCAGCGATGAGCACTTTCATGTGCACGCACACCTTCACCACCTAGGTCACCCGACGCGCCTTGGTCTGTAGGACACGTCAGTGCACTTAGTTTCACCGGAGGACTCATCGACGATGAGATGTGGCCAAGCCGCGTCAATCCAGCGCTGCTGCCCTGTTTTGTCTCGCTGACATGTGGGGACGACTGACCAGCGGGTCTCGCCTGTCAGTGACTGTAGAGTTGTAGGATAGCTCAATTATTTCTAGATTTCATGCTGTTGTGAAAAATTTATATCTAGAGTTTGGTAGATCCAAATTTGGTGGTTCAAATTTTGTTAGGATCTTGGTGAAGTGTAGTATTTAGGAAAAATATAATATTAGCATTTGTAGTAGAGTTTCTGGAAGAATTAAATTGAAACTTGAAATGCGTTTTTAAATGTATGCAAACTTGTTTAATTTATATCTAGAGTTCCTGTGCTCCAAAAATTATGAAATATATATGGTGAGCTTTTCTTGATAAGTATAAGCTCTGGTAAAAATTTGAGGGCCAGTGCATGAATAGTGTTTGAGTTATAGATTTTCCTTTTATAATTAGGTGATCCTTGTGTGAATTGTTATAAATTATCTATGAATCCAATGCTCATGAAATTTATTGGAGGTTGTCCTAGTACCTTATGGATGCTAAGAAAAATATAAAATCTATTGCTTGACACTTTTCACTAGGGTTTCCTATTTATGTTATTTTAAGCCTTTATAGCCTTGTCATTTTTGCATAGGATGTTTTACTTGGTAAAATGGCATGAAACTTTTACAGTAGTCTATTGGTAGCTCTAGTAAGCCACTGTAAATTTCTGAGAATTTATGATGTACATTTGGTATATGTTTATTATTTAACCTAAGTATCTTAGTAAATTGATAAAGGCATTTAAATAAATAGTTTGGGCATGGTCATTATGTTTTCTTGAGTGTATTTGATGTCCTTGTACTGTTGGTATGAATTGGTGAGGTCAAATTTGGAATGTTTATATGCAATAGAAATATCGTTGCTTTATAATTCAGGTGAGAAGGGTTTTCGGACAGATTCTGTGGTTTGGTATGTTGCATAGCAAGAATGATGTTTGCTGTAAAAATGGTTAATAACAAAGTTATAGGTAACTTCTTCATATATCTTGTGTCAAAATTTCAGGACAATAGGCCAAAGGGTTTAGGAGTTATAGCTGTTTAAAGTTAGTATTCCGTAATGCTCGATCTCTGGAATTTCTGGACAGCACTGGTTTGATTGTCTGTTTTGGCTAAGATAGATTGCGAATTAACTTTTGGTGATTAAATAAGAGTTCTAGACAATTTTAGAAGCTTTCCATAAAGTCCAAGATCACAGCATTTGGATAAGTAGAACTTTAGTTGTGAGTAAAACAAATAGCTGCTGTTTGTGGTACAGTAAATGAATTGTTGAAGTGTTTGATTAAGTCATCAAGAAGAGATATGCACATACTCAGTAAAATGTAATACACTGCTATTACGTTAACACCATGCTATGAAGAGTACTTACATGAATGCATTCATCATGTGTCTTCATACTATACTTGTCAGCATATATGCATTCACAATCTCTTATGCCATACTCATGCATCTAGGATCGACAGAGGAGATAACGTTGCTGGAGTTCAACGAAGGAGAGGAAGGGGACCAGCTGGAGATTCCTCAAGCCATAGATGCGGAAGAAGAGGAGCAGACCCTAGAAGAGCTTCCGGAGTGCCCTGACCACCGTCCCACTTCCTTTCTGAAAGGCAAGCCCTGGAGCATTCTAAGTCTCCCCGTATTTTACAAAATATTACTCGAGTCCTTTATGATTGATGCATTAGGTTATAAGAGTTGATTGGAACCCCTCAATGCATATATTTTCCTTGTCTAGAAATATACCTTTAACCCTATATAGGTCTAGGATCGAATATATGCTTAGCCATGCTTAGACCGGTAGAAGTCGGGTGATTTCCTGTCACCTGCGAGATATAGGTGGATACTAAAGCACGGTTGGCTATATTTGCTATCGTGGAAAAGAACTATGGGGTAATGTAAATCAAGGCCGGGCGGAGTCTATGGTAGGTTGACTCATGTGATTCCGTCTATGCCAATTAAGGACCGTACCGTTGTTGGACCTTTTGACAAGATTGAACACATGCCTAGTCACTTAGCTGGCCGGATAACTCGTTCCGACCACGAAGCCGAGTAGCTCAACTTAGGCTGGGCCCCACTTTATAAGAGTGTGCACTCTGGATGGTAGTAAGGATATGCGGGGAGCCAGACTGAGCCCAAGGGTAGGCTAGGCCTAAACATCCTAGCATTTGGTGTCCCTGATTGTGCGGCGCTGGGCAAACCTGTAAAATGTGTACTTGAGTTGTACCAAAGGTGACCTAAGGCTACCATGGCTGGTAGACCTAGGTTTGTGTTAGGAATAAATTCTCAGCTGGTTGAAATCGATTTGAATTGCCGTCTCTCCCGGATAGTGAGAAACTTGGCTAGCTCCAACCTCGTAGTAATTGTATTATGGAATATGATGGTTCAGATAAACATGAAATTTCTATACCTGCTATGGTTACTATTGTATGCTCCTAAAATGATTTACCACATGTTTGGCACAGGATAGTTGCTAATTTAGAGATGGATAGTCATAATTAACTTGATAACTGGAATTATAATTGTATAACTGAGTTAATCGCTTTTTATGCAAAATGTTGTCAAGCTACCTCCACTTATACAGCCTTGCATAATCCTTGGAGTCAATTTATTTCTAGTTTATGATGGGTAAGTCTAGCTGAGTACCTTCTCGTACTCAGGGTTTTATTTCCCATTGTTGCAGATGGCACAGTTTATCATGGTTATTGCAAGAGTTGCTTCTATCCCGCTGTGGATGAGGAGTAAGCCTTGGGCAGGCTTCTTTATTAATCCTCCTATATGCTTTTGTGGACTGTGATCGTATGTTGGCACTTATACTAAACTATGTTGGCAAATGCTACTTTCAAACTTAATTGCTTCTGCTATTATCTATCAAACTTGGTTTGTAATAACTTTGTTTCATACTCTGATGATGGAAATGTATCTGCAACTTTATATAATATGTGACATGTATGTTGAATCATGTATGATCTTGGTTGTTGTGGATCGTTTATCGAGACCCGTCGTGGTACTCGACAGACTACCGGGTTTATATGGGCTCAAGTATGACAGTGCGACCGCTTGCGGGCTACCATTGTACTTGTGCTCTTATAAATTAGGTCGGTTCTACGACAGCTGGCATCAGAGCAAGGTTCAACATTAATTGTCACATGTGTATTTAAAACAAAGGTTTTTGTTTTCCAAAACCCTTTTCTAGCAACTAATAGCTATATAAATAGGTATTTGAATCTAAAGTGTGCCAGTGATCACTTTCCTTATGCCCAAATTAAGGACTATTAGGTGGCTATTTAAGTACTAACATGGGGGTTTTAATTTCGTCGTCCATACGGCGTGCTATTGTATGGATGCCATTCATTTGAATGGTAATGTATGGATCAAATGCCTCTACGCCAAGGTAAGTTGATGAGTGGCATGACCGCAAGATGTGAGCGTGCGGTCAGGGAGAGTTAGCTTTGGTACGGCTACGTATGCATGCTTGCATGTGTATGTGGTGCGTATTTAATTGTGGGTATAAACTGTTATCGGGTAGCTTTGATACGGAAGTATATGTATGGGTATACATATATGGAAGTATTTAGATTTACATTCTGCATATTTAATTATGGGGTTGGGCTAAAATGAAACTCTTATGTAGATACACTAACAACGAAACATGTAGCTCGACTAGTTACGCTATATATGAGAGAACATATGTATGCCACCATGTATGTCGTTAGAAATAAATTTTTTCCTAAGTTTGTGAGGACGTACAAAACGTGCATACATCATGATAATAATTAACCAGTACTTGCATTGTTCCTCCCCTTATAAATTTCTTACTCGGTTATGTAACTCTTATCCATTATGGCCTTGTCTCACAAAAAGTTGTACATGTTGATGGTACAGATGGCAGCACCAGTTGGATGTGAGAATTTCCTAATGGTTTTCAGAACTCCTACTCTACTATGGAGAGTTTTGCACTTTGCAGGGGTACCATGAACCACCCCTTTATCGTTTGAATGAAGAGTACTTGGAGGGACAACCATGGTATGAGGTGCGGCTAACTATACTAGCCCACACACAAGCACCCTTCTAGCAGGAGTGGAAGGCAGGAAGCTGAGGGGAAAACTCCTTGGGAGGCTGCCTAGGTAGTGGCCTTCGAGGTACTGAGTCAAATCTATCAGCAGCATGGGGATGCACTCACTAGGAGTGCAGCGGGTATGTTTCCTTGGGGAGATCCATCCATAGCAATATGGGAACAACGCAACCAAAATGCATTGATCAGAGACTAGGATGAGCGAGCCAATAGCTCTAGTCCTGCTATGAGTGCCATGTTTGTGGTGATGAAGATGTTTTGTACACACCAGGACACTAGGGATTTCTGGCAGGAATCATACACCACTTGCATGGACAAGCTCATGAGAGTTGAAGCCGCACAACATAAGCTCAAGAAGTGTGTGCGCAAGCATAAGAAAGTAGCAAGTAAAGCCCGATGGGAATCTGACCAGGCCTATGTAGCTTTGGGCAATCTCCATGCCCAGATGGAGCAAGTGGATCAACAGAGAGCAGCAGCCTAGAAGCAAGAGCTGATGATCAAGCATTGCTTGCAGGACTGCGGGAGCAGTTGGAGGCCGCCCATGCCAAGACGTCCACAGCTATGCGCCAGCGAGATGCAGCAAACAACCGTGCCTGCTACAATAAGGATAGAATGAGATAGGCACCGTTCCATGAGTGCCACGTAGGACTGTGCTGAAAGGGACTTGCGTCATCAGCTTGCACAGGCTTAGCTTCGAGTGATGGACCTTCAGCATGAGGTGCATTATTTGAACAACCAGCTAAACCCAATACTCAATGGGGAAGAAGATGGTCCCAATATGGAGGAAGATGAAGATGAGGACGAGGAAGAAGTGGAGCCAGAGGAGGGAGATGATCCTATCTCTAACCTCAATAGTGATCATGATGAGGATTAGATCGCTTAGTACTTAGTAGAAATGCTTGATGTATCATCACTGATTATGTAATGGACATGTAGTTTGAGTTTGGTGTTGGTGATTGGACTATCATGTAATATTGGTATTTGCATGTTATCTCACGTTTGGTTAAATGCTAATGCAATTATAGTTCGTCTTATAGATGATCATAATTTGAATGTTAAAGCTATGAGTCCGATAAGTGATCAAATTGGTGGTGTCATGTTGCGAGAATGAATTATTATGCCTCTGTTTTTATTGTATGAAGTTGAGATTCTCTCCAGTAATTTTAGTTTGGCATGATTATACAATTCATCTACAATCTCTTGACATCATCCAATAATCACTTATTGTTGCAACTTTGCAGATGACTCGCACCCTATGCAGGAGCTAGTAGCAGCCATGATGGCAATGACAGGTGACTTACCGCCACCGCCTCTGCCGTCTGCTCAGGAGTTCTTTGCCCAATTCTTGGGAAGCCAAAGAACTATGGAGGAAGCTCTATGCCTCATTGCGCAGAACACAAGCTCGTGCCCACCCACATCAACAGGGGCCTGAGCCAAACCAGTATAGTACCTTCAAGAAATTTCTAGATTCAAAGCCTCCTATCTTCAAGGTGGCAGAGGAACCGCTATAGGCGGACGAGTGGCTCAACACCATTGAGAAAAAGTTTCATCTGCTAAGGGTCACCAAGCACCTGAAGGCTGAGTATGCATCCCATCAGTTGCAGGGACCGGCAGGGATTTGGTGGACACATTTCTTGTCCTCTCTACCTACTAATGCATGAGTAACTTGGGAGCAGTTCAAGTTGGCCTTTCGGGGACATCACATTCCCCCAGGCCTAATGCGCATGAAGGTGGCTGAATTTATGAGGCTCACACAAGGGACAAAGACCCTTATAGAATACATGCATGCTTTCAACAACCTGTCCAGGTATGCCCTAGGTTTTGTTGATACCGAAGAGAAGAAGATAGAGAGTTTCAAGCGGGGTCTGAGCACGAAACTAATGAAGACCATGGCCAATTCCAAGTGCACCACCTATAATGAGTTTATTAGTGATGCTTTAACTCAGGAAAACCATAACAACATACATGCGACAGCTAAGGGTCGCAAGAGGGCAATTGAGGTAGGTGGCCTCTGGATCTGCATAGTCCAGAGCTCCTATCATAGCTAGGCCATAGTTCCGCCCACCTGCACCTAAGTTTAGGCCTCCACCACCAAAAGCTCCGAACAATCAGGCCTAAAAAATGTTCTGTAAGGCATTCACTATTGCCTTACCTAAAGGAAATGGCGGTCAAGGAAGCTCCATAGGGCCTAGGAGCAATCAACCTTGCTACAACTGCAATCAAGTGGGTCATTAGGCCAAGGAATGCCCCCACCCTAAGAAGAATGGCAATCAGAATCAGAACAATCAGAGGTAGGCAAACTCGAGGGCACGTCCTGGATACATGCACTATACCGCTGTTGAGGAAGTGCCCACTGGAGAAGTTGTCACTGACTGGTATGTTTCTTGTCAACAAGCATCCCACTATTGTTTTATTTGATTCAGGATCTTCTCATTCTTTTATGAGCTAAGCATTTGCATCTAGACATGATCAGAAAATAATTGAAGTAAGCAAGGGTGGTTATAATATAAGTTTAGCTGGGGCTACTATTTCTACAAATAAGATAGTCAGAAATATGCTCATCTCTATACTAGAAGGGAGTATACCACAAATTTGATAGTATTGCCCGGGTTGTCCATAAGTGTAATCTTAGGCATGAATTGGATGAAGGATCATGGTGTTCTCATTGACACTAGCACTCATACTATTATGTTGAGAGAACCCAAGAGAGGAAATGCTTTTCTAGTACCCCTCTCCCAAAATTTTGAACTCCAACATGTAGCTTGTGCTATCCAAACCACTACCCTTTGTGATATCCCAGTGGTTTGTGAGTTTCTGGATGTATTTCCAGAGGAGTTACCAGGTTTACCACCTGATAGGGATGTGGAATTTAAGATTGAGTTAGTGCCAGGTACGGACACCTATCTCAAGAAGGCCCTATAGGATGCCACCAAATGAGTTAGCAGAACTTAAAATTCAACTACAAGATCTATTGGACAAAGGTCTCATTCAACCTAGTTCCTCTCCATGGGGCTGTCTAGCATTATTTGTGAAGAAGAAGGACAAGTCCTTGAGAATGTGTGTGGATTATAGACCACTTAATGCTGTGTACCATTAAAAACAAGTACCCGTTGCCTCGCATCGACATCTTGTTCGATCAGTTGGCGAAGGCAAAGGTATTCTCCAAGATTGACTTGAGATCAGGCTATCATCAGATAAAGATCAGGCCAGAGGACATACCTAAAACTGCTTTATCCACTAGGTACGGCTTATATGAGTATTTGGTTGTCTTTCAGACTAACGAATGCTCCTGCCTACTTCATGTACCTGATGAATTCGGTATTCATGCCTGAGCTTGACAAGTTCATGGTCGTGTTTATCGATGATATATTGATTTATTCAGAGAACAAGGCAGATCATACAGAGCATCTAAGGATTGTTCTATCTAGGTTGAGGGAGCATAAGCTATATGCACAAGTTTAGCAAGTGTGAATTTTGGTTGAGCAAGGTACCTTTCTTGGGCCATATCTTATCAAGAGATGGAATCTCTATAGACCCATCGAAGGTACAAGAGGTCATGGAATGGAAGGCCCCGACTTCAGTTCATGAAGTTTGGAGTTTTCTAGGGTTAGCAGGATATTATTGTTGTTTCATTCTAGATTTCTCCAAGATAGCTAAGCCCATGACTAGGCTACTTCAGAAAGATGAAAAGTTTAGTTGGACACCAGAGTGTGAAGCAACTTTTCACACCCTTAGGACTCTGTTAACTATAGCTCTAGTTTTAGCACAACCCGACATTGAGAAGCCTTTCGATGTATTTTGTGATGCATCAGGTGTAGGTCTAGGGTGCGTGCTCATGCAAGAAGGGAGAGTTATTGCATATGCTTCTCGACAGTTGAGAAAACATGAAGTTAACTACCCTACACATGATTTAGAACTTGCAGCAGTTGTTCATACATTAAAGATATGGAGACATTATTTGTTGGGCAATGTATGTCATATATATACTGACCACAAAAGTCTTAAGTACATCTTTACCCAACCAGAGCTGAACATGAGACAGTGAAGATGGCTAGAGCTAATTAAGGACTACAATTTGGAAGTGCACTACCATCTAGGGAAAGCCAATGTTGTAGCCAATGCACTTAGTCGGAAAGCTCATTGCAACACTATGGAAGCATTATTGGAAGATGGGTTTAATTTGTTACGTCCTGTTGTACTACACAATATCACTATCAGTTGTTCACTTGAGAGCAAAATCATAGAGCTATAGAAGACAGATGTAGGCATAGTTCACATCAAGAGAAAGATGCAAGAGCAAGAAACCAAGCATTTCAGATTAGATGAAAGGGGTGTGCTATGGTTTGAGGTCCGACATGTGGTACCAAAAGACCGTGAGCTTAGAAATCAAATTTTAGAGAAGCTCATTCATCCAAATTGTCTATCCATCTAGATAGTAGCAAAATGTATCAAGACTTGAAGACCCATTTTTGGTGGACTAAGATGAAGAAGGAGATTGCAGCCTATGTCGCTAGGTGCGATAACTGCGGTAGAGTAAAAGCTGTTCATATGAAATCTGCCGGATTACTTCAGCCATTGTCTATTCTAGGTTAGAAATGGGAAGAAATCAGTATGGACTTTATCATAGGCCTTCCAGTAACACAGCAAGGTCATGATTCTATATGGGTCATTGTAGATCGTCTCACCAAGTCAGCACATTTTATACCGGTGAACACAACGGACCGCGTAGTGAAATACGCCGAACTATATGTTTCTTAGATCATGAGATTACATGAAGTACCCAGGACCATAATCTCAGATCAAGGACCATAGTTCATAGCTTGTTTCTAGGGAACACTTAGGCTTTGGGAACTAAATTGATCAGAAGTACGGCATACCATCCACAAACTTCATGACAGACTAGAACAAGTGAACCAAATCTTAGAAGATTTGTTAAGAGCTTGTGTTATATCTTCCAAAGGTTCATGGGAGAAATGGTTACCTTTAGCTGAGTTCTCCTACAACAATAGTTATCAAGCAAGCATCAAGATGGCTCCGTTTGAAGCCTTGTATGATAGAAAATGTAGAACTCCATTAAATTGGATTGAGCCTGGTGAAAGGAGATACTTTGGTATTGACTTTATAACCAAAGCTGAAGAGCAAGTGCGTATTATCCAACATCATATGAAGGCAGCTCAATCAAGACAAAAGAGTTATGCTGATAAAAGAAAAGACCACTGACGTTTGAAGTGGGTGACTATGTATACTTGAAGGTATCACCCATGAAAGGGGTGAAGAGATTTGGAGTGAAAAAGAAGCTTGCAGCCTAGATATGTAGGTCCATAGAAGATTATGGAATGAAAAGGGAATGTCGCTTATAAGTTACAACTTCCACCAGAGATGAGTGCAATATTTGATGTCTTCCATGTTTCTCAGTTGAAGAAATATCTTCGTGTACCTGAAGAAGCTATTGCACCCACCAACATACAGCTTCAATCAGATTTGACCTATGAAGAGAAGCCAATCCGAGCTGTTAGAAGAGATGGAAAGAGTAACACGGAGTAGGATCATTAAGTTTTATAAGGTGGTATGGAACATTCACAGTGAACAAGATGCAACGTGGGAACGAGAGGATTTGACCTATAAAGAGAAGGTTTATCCTGTCTTTTTTCTAAGAATGGTAGGTCTTGCAAATCTTGGGGCGAGATTTTTATAAGGGGGAGGGGCTATAACACCCTAGGTGTTGAGCTTGCATAATTTGACTTGCATTGCATGAGCATGAGCATCGAGCATTCATATATAAGCTTTTACAATTGAAACATGTGATTGAAACATATGAAACATGCTTGATATTTTATGTTTCTTTGTATATATGCATATGATCATGAGTGAATACATGTAAATGGTTGATGTGAGTCACTAAAACATCTTAGCTACACTTAGGATGACTAGTGAAACAATGTTCATGAAGATCACTTTGCATGATCAAGTACTTAAGTGATGCTATGCATGTTGACCTGGAAAGCTTTATGGGCAACCCATGTATGAAATGATTGTGTGACCTTATCAATAGCTTAAACATGTTTAGAGTGTCATTATGAACATCTTTGGTATTCATGGCTAGGGCTAAATTGGTCACTAAGTCATAGTTCAAGTACAAGTCATCATGTGAATGTAATGGGTTTGACCAAGTTTGAACTATATGATAGAGACCTTGCATGGATGTGGTCACTAAAGCAAAGTTGTAGTATTTGATGAGTGGAACAACTTTTATGTTTGGGTCATAGACTAGTTTAGCTCCTAACATGTTTGAAATTAGCTCACAAAAATCAGCTTTTCACTGCTTTCAACACTTAGCAAATTTCGCAAAGTCATTTTCGACTAATAGTTGACAAGCTCAACTTTGGAGTGACTTACTCAGTTTTGGTTGAGAATTAGCACTTGATTCTTTAAGAAGAATTGTAGGTGGTATGTAGGTCTACGACTTTGATTTAGCTTGTGCGCGCTAATGCTCCACGGATTAGGAGATCAAGCTTCATCAAATCCCGCTGTCAGGCTCGGGTTCAGGCGCTGATTGACTGCCGCGCCGCGCTTGATCATGGCCGACCATAGATAGAGCATGGCCACCACTGTGGCCACCGTCAGTCGACACCTTGGCTCTTGATGCCGCACACTAGGCAACCGATATCTGCATGCCCTGCGCTCCATTTCCACTCACTCCCGTTCGCTCTCTCACTCTCCAGTGCACTCCTTTGCTCTCGCCGTGGAACCAAGCAACGCCGCCGAGCACAGCACCACCTCCATCGTCGCCTCGCATGCGCTCCACCGCACCGCCATCACCTCCATCTCACCCATAGCTGCGCCACGTCCACCTCCACCACCTCGATGTGTTTGCAGCATCAAAAGAGCCTCGGTCAGGGCGTATTCACCATTTCCCTCTCACCGGAGATCTCGGCCGCCATGGCCGCCTCTACGGCAAGCTCGCCTGCCGCACTGCTTGGTCGAGCTTTTGCCTTGTTTACTTTTGTTTGGGCTTAGTTAGGGTTCAGTGCTAGCTAGTTGCATGATGTTACTGCGTTTGGTCATCTCACCGACACGAAACACGGCAACCCATGCCGCCGCGCTCTCACCTCCGCGCCACCGCGCAGGTGACCGAAGCACGTCGGAGCACCTCGTGTCACCTAGGTAGCCGTAATAGATTCGTGTAGTCACCGTGGTTCTCGTGCGCTTCTTGCCAAGCTTCATCGTGGCCTTCCATGGCCGGCGCACCGCAGAACCGCGCCGCCGTGCTGCCATGGCCGGCGATGAGCACTTTCATGTGCACGCACACCTTCACCACCTAGGTCACCCGACGTGCCTTGGTCTGTAGGACACGTCAGTGCACTTCGTTTCACCCAAGGACTCGCCGGCAACGAGATGTGGCCGAGCCACGTCGATCCAACACTGCTGCCCTATTTTGTCTCGCTGACATGTGGGGACGACTGACCAGCGGGTCCTGCCTATCAGTGACTGTAGAGTTGTAGGATAGCTCAATTATTTCAGATTTCATGCTGTTGTGAAAAATTTATATCTGGAGTTTGGTAGATCCAAATTTGGTGGTTCAAATTTTGTTAGGATCTTGGTGAAGTGTAGTATTTAGGAAAAATATAATATTAGCATTTGTAGTAGAGTTTCTAGAAGAATTAAATTGAAACTTGAAATGTGTTTTTAAATGTATGCAAACTTGTTTAATTTATATCTAGAGTTCCCGTGCTCCAAAAATTATGAAATATATATGGTGAGCTTTTCTTGATAAGTATAAGCTCTGGTAAAAATTTGAGGGTCAGTGCATGAATAGTGTTTGAGTTATAGATTTTCCTTTTATAATTAGGTGATCCTTGTGTGAATTGTTATAAATTATCTATGAATTCAATGCTCATGAAATTTATTGGAGGTTGTCCTAGTACCTTATGGATGCTAAGAAAAATATAAAATCTATTGCTTGACACTTTTCACTAGGGTTTTCTATTTATGTTATTTTAAGCCTTTATGCCTTGTCATTTTTGCATAGGATGTTTTACTTGGTAAAATGGCATGAAACGTTTATAGTAGTCTATTGGTAGCTCTAGTAAGCCACTATAAATTTCTGAGAATTTATGATGTACATTTGGTATATGTTTATTATTTAATCCTAAGTATCTTAGTAAATTGATAAAGGCATTTAAATAAAATGTTTGGGCATGGTCATTATGTTTTATTGAGTGTATTTGATGTCCTTGAACTGTTGGTACAATTGGTGTGGTCAAATTTGGAATGTTTATATGCAATAGAAATACCATTGCTTTATAATTCAGGTGAGGAGGGTTTTCGGACAGATTCTGTGGTTTGGTATGTTGCATAGCAAGAATGATGTTTACTGTAAAAATGATTAATAACAAAGTTGTAGGTAACTTATTCATATATCTTGTGTCAAAATTTTAGGACAATAGGCCAAAGGGTTTAGGAGTTATAGCTGTTTAAAGTTAGTATTCCGTAATGCTCGATCTCTGGAATTTCTGGACAGCACTGGTTTGATTGTCTGTTTTGGCTAAGATAGATTGCGAATTAACTTTTGTGATTAAATAAGAGTTGTAGACAATTTTAGAAGCTTTCCATAAAGTCCAAGATCACATCATTTGGATAAGTAGAACTTCAGTTGTGAGTGAAACAAGCAGCTGCTGTTTGTGGTACAGTAAATGAATTGTTGAAGTGTTTGATTAAGTCATCAAGAAGAGATATGCACATACTCAGTAAAATGTAATACACTGCTATTACGTTAACACCATGCTATGAAGATTACTTACATGAATGCATTCATCATGTGTCTTCATACTATACTTGTCAGCATATATGCATTCGCAATCTCTTATGCCATACTTATGCATCTAGGATCGACAGAGGAGATAACGTTGCTGGAGTTCAACGAAGGAGAGGAAGGGGACCAGCCGGAGATTCCTCAAGCCGCAGCTCCTGAAGAAGAGGAGTAGATCCTAGAAGAGCTTCTGGAGTGCCCTGACCACCGTCCCACTTCCTTTCTAAAAGGCAAGCCCCGGAGCATTCTAAGTCTCCCTGTATTTTACAAAATATTACTCGAGTCCTTTATGATTGATGCATTAGGTTATAAGAGTTGATTGGAACTCCTCGATGCATATATTTTCCTTGTCCAGAAATATACCTTTAACCCTATGTAGGTCTAGGATCGAATATATGCTTAGCCATGCTTAGACCGGTAGAAGTCGGGTGATTTCCTATCACCTGCGAGATATAGGTGGATACTGAAGCACGGTTGGCTATATTTGCTATCATGGAAAAGAACCATGGGGTAATGTAAATCGAGGCCGGGCGGAGTCTATGGTAGGTTGACTCATGTGATTCCGTCTGTGCCAATTAAGGACCGTGCCATTATTGGACCTTTTGACAAGATTGAACGCATGCCTATTACTTAGCTGGCCGGATAACTCGTTCCGACCGCGAAGCTGAGTAGCTCAACTCAAGCCGGGCCCCACTCTATAAGAGTGCACACTCTGGATGGTAGTAAGGATGTGCGGGGAGCCAGACTGAGCCCAAGGGTAGGCTAGGGCTTGAACGTCCTAGCATTTGGTGTCCCTGATTGTGCGGCGCTGGGCGAACCCGCGAAATGTGTACTTGAGTTGTACGAAAGGTGATCTAAGGCTACCGTGGCTGGTAAACCTAGGTTTGTGTTAGGAATAAATTCCTAGCTGGTTGAAATCGATTCGAATCGCCGTCTCTCTCGGATAGTGAGAAACTTGGCTAGCTCCAACCTTGTAGTAATTGTATTATAGAATATGATGGTTCAGATAAACATGAAATTTCTATACCTGCTATGGTTACTATTGTATGCTCCTAAAATGATTTACCATATGTTTGGCATAGGATAGTTATTAATTTAGAGATGGATAGTCATAATTAACTTGATAACAGAATTATAATTGTATAACTGAGTTAATCGCTTTTTATGCAAAATGTTGTCAAGCTACCTCCACTTATACAACCTTGCATAATCTTTGGAGTCAATTTATTTCTGGTTTATGATGGGTAAGTCTAGCTGAGTACCTTCTCGTACTCATGGTTTTATTTCCCATTGTTGCAGATGGCACAAGTTTATCATGGTTATTGCAAGAGTTGCTTCTATCCCGCTGTGGATGAGGAGTAAGCCTTGGGCAGGCTTCTTTATTAATCCTCCTATATGCTTTTGTGGACTGTGATCGTATGTTGGCACTATACTAAACTATGTTGTCAAATGCTACTTTTGAACTTAAATTGCTTCCGCTATTATCTATCAAACTTGGTTTGTAATAACTTTATTTCATACTCTGATGATGGAAATGTATCTACGAACTTTATATAATATGTGACATGTATGTTGAATCATGTACGATCTTGGTTGTTGTGGATCATTTATCAAGACCCATCGTGGTACTCGACAGACTACCTGGGTTTATATGGGCTCAAGTATGACAGTGCAACGGCTTGTGGGTTGCCATTGTACTTGTGCTCTTATAAATTGGTTGGTTCTGCGACAGCCACCGGCTGAGGAACATTGATTATTTCAAGCTGCTATGCATGAACCTCGAGCAACAATGTGTGGTGTGTTTTCATTTGTTTCCTACTGCTCCCTTCCTGTGTTGTTTTTTATTGTACTTTTTATTTTGGAAGCTATGGTTGGCCTTCGCTTTGACAGAGTCACTATATGGCAGAGGCTCTTGAATAGCGTAGCACGCAAGAGGTTGTGACCGCAACCTGGCCATCGAGGCCCTGAAGAAGGAGATGGACATTCTTGAGGTCAAGAAGACCTGGCTTGCAGGTGAATGGTTCAAACGGCTAGAGGGGGGTGAATAGCCTATTAAAAATTTCTACAACAACACTTAACAAACCGGTTAGACAAATATGAGGTGATATGAGTGTTGCGCTAGCCTACTAAAAATGCAAGCCACCTACCATAATTATAGTTTCTATAGTCTCTATCCACACAATGGCTATGTCACTACACTAAGTTAGTGTGCTCTCAAAAGCTAACTAAAGAGCCACACTAACCAAACTAACAGGCTCTCACGACTAGCTACACTAAAGAGCTTGACAACTAGTCTGTGGTAATATAAAGAGAGAGAGAGAGAGAGCAAGATGGTTATATCATTGAGTCAAGGAATGAACCAATCAATCACAAGAATGAATACCAATCACCTTGGAATCAAATGATGAACACAATGATTTTTTACCGTGGTTCACTTGCTTGCCGGCAAGCTACTCCTCGTTGTGGCGATTCACTCACTTGGAGGTTTACGCGCTAATTGGCATCACATGCCAAACCCTCGATAGGGTGCCGCACAACCAACACAAGATGAGGATCACACAAGCCACGAGCAATTTACTATAGTACCTTTTGGCTCTCCACTGGAGAAAGGTCAAGAACCCATCACAATCACCATGATCGAACCCAAAGACAATCACCAACCTCTGCTCGATGATCCTTGTTTCTCCAAGCTATCTAGGTGGCGGCAACCACCAAGAGTAACAAGCGAATCCCATAGTAAAACACGAACACCAAGTGCCTCTAGATGCAAACACTCAAGTAATGCACTTGGATTCACTCCCAATCTCACAAAGATTATGAATCAATGATGGAGATGAGTGGGAGGGCTTTGCCTAAGCTCACAAGGTTGGTATGTCAATGCAAATGGCTAAGAGAGTGAGCTAGAGCCAGGCAAACGGTATTTATAGACACCCAAACAATAAAGCCGTTGGCTCAATTGTTGGGCTGACTTCGTGTCGATCGGACACGCAGGTCGTATGCACCGGACGCGTCCAGTGTGGCAACTAGATGTGTCCAGTCGCTACTAGACTGCCATGTGTCTAGTTCAAAAAGAAGTAGCCATTGCTACCATATTCAATCTGTGACCGGACACACTTGGTAGAAATAACCGGACACTGAGTCGCAGCGTCTGGTTGAGTCTAGAGAACTCCTAGGGCCGATTGGACGTGTCCGGTCACTTCGGATCAGACGCAGGAGATGCAATGTTTGGTCAAGTCTAGAGAGCTCCTAGAGCCACTCTAGGCTGACCAAACGCATCTAGTCACTCCGGACTAGATGCTCCCAGTGTTCGTTCAACTGTTACACTAAACATCGACTTTGCTGATTCACAGGCGATCGGACACGTTCGGTTGCTCTATGCAATTCAGTACCGAGCCTCATACTAGACGTGTCCGATCGCCATACCGGACACGTTCGGTCACTCTGTGACCAGCGCGACTAACTCCTTTTCAACTCTATCTTCTTCACCCTTGCTCAAATGTGCCAACCGCTAAGTGTATCAACTTGTGCACATGTGTGAGCATATATTCACAAACATTTTCAAGGGTGTTAGCACTCCACTAGTTTCTAAATGCAAATGCAATGAGTTAGAGCATCTTGTGGCACTTTGATAACTGCATTTCGATATGAGTTTCTTCCCTCTTAATAGTACGACTATCGAACCTAAATGTGATCACACTCGCTAAGTGTCTTGATCATCGAAACAAAATGGCTCCTACCATTTATACCTTTGCCTTGAGCCTTTTGTTTTTCTTTCACTTCTTTTTCCAAGTCCAAGCACTTGATCATCACCATGCCATCATCATCATCATCATGTCATGATCTTCATTTGCTTCATCACTTGGAGTAGTGCTACCTATCTCATAATCACTTGTGATAAACTAGGTTAGCACTTAGGGTTTCATCAATTCACCAAAACCAAACTAGAGCTTTCAATCTCTCCCTTTTTGGTAATTGATGACAACCCTTTCACAAAGATATGAATTCAAATTTAATTGAATCCATGTTGCTTGCTCAAGCATATTTACCATGTGTAAAGGATATGGGCAAGTTTCATGAACTCCATATGGTAGCAATTGCTCCCCCTACATATGTGCTAAGAGTTTGGATTGTAGCTTGCACATATGCTTAGATAGGAAATATGGGAGACAATGTCTACCAAATGATGCTAAGGTATAAAAGATGAACCTTTGAAGCGTGATACCAATCGGAGTGCACCAATATACCATCCTTAGCACCATTAGTAACTAGACATACACAAAAACTAGAATACCCCGTGAGATCAATATTAGAAGTAAGGATCTAGTTTTCATAATGTGAGCATGAGTCTAGTTACTTAATCCATGCATGCTAGTTTTTCATTTCATCATTCAAACCTACAACTAGCATACACCACACAAGCATGGATATTGAAATTTAAAACTTGTGCCATGCAAGCAAACATATGAAATGCACATCTAAATTTACCTTACAAGTTCATGAGCTTGCTCCCCCTACTTGTGTGCTTAAAATTTTAATTGATCCCTTCCTTTGTCATATCTCTCACCCTATGTCAGATTCTCCCCCTATCACTTATATCTTTATTTCTTTCCCCCTTTGTTGTCTTTTCACTATCTTAGTACACTATTTCTATTTCTCCCCATAGCACTAATATCTTTGTTTTTCTCCCCCTTTGTCATCAATGACCACAAAGGTTCAAAAAGTAGATAGGTTGAGATTATCAATGTCAATCAATGAGGTGAGGATCATTTTTCCAAGTTTGATTTAATCTAGAATACTTGCCAAAGACATTTAACTTGGTTTGATCCAAGGACAAGCTTCTTCACACCTCCAAATATGGGTTATCTTATACCATGTTGAGTTAAACACTTAGGGCTCATTTTCTAGATCAAACACTAGGTTTACAAGCCCACAAACATGTCATATGCTACCACTTGACAAAAATAAGCATAGAAGCAATAGTGGTACCGTATAATCATCAAATTCATTTGATTTTCATGAATGAGCCTATTAATGTAAAAGATGTCTAGATGCACTAAACAAGTCCTTAGCAAGGATGTATGCTATGCCAATCAACTTTTACCTTGGATTGCTCAAAGGAGAGGCATGTCATATAAGTGGGGGGTGCATCAACACATATTTGAGAAATCCAATATGTTCAACTCATTCCTTAGCTTGCAAAACTTTTTCTCATCTAATGGATTGGTGAATATATCAACAAGTTGATCTTTGGTGCCTACACTCTCAATGCAAATGTCTCCTTTTTGTTGGTGATCTCTTATGAAATGGTGGTGGACATCAATGTGCTTTGTTCTTGCATGTTGAACCGTATTGTTGGTCAACTTGATTGCACTCTCATTGTCACATAGCAATGGCACTTTCTTGAACTTGATTCCAAAATTACTCAAAGTGGCCTTCATCCAAAGTATTTGTGCACAACAACTACCAGTGGATATATATTCGGCTTCGACGGTTGATAATGCAACACTATTTTGCTTCTTTGATGACCATGAAACAAGTGATCTTCCCAACAATTGACATGTGATCGAGGTGCTCTTCCTTTTAACCTTGCATCCCGCATAATTTGAGTCAGAGTAACCAACTAGCTCAAACTTTGCTCCTTTGGGATACCACAAACCAACTTTTGTGTATGCTTCAAGTACCTCAATATTCTCTTTGTAGCCTTCAAATGACTTTCTCTTGGTGAGGCTTGAAATCTTACAGACATGTATACACTAAACATGACATCCAGCCTTGATGCGGTCACATAGAGTAGGCTTCCAATCATAGACTGATATAATTTTTGATCCACCATATTGCCACTTGCATCATTATCCAAGTTGCCATTTGTTCCCATTTGTGTACTAATAGCTTTGCTATCACTTATGCCAAACTTCTTGATCATGTCTTTGATATACTTGCGTTGACTCACAAATGTACTATTCTTGATTTAAAGACCAAGGAAGTAACTTAATTCTCTAATCATGGACATCACAAACTAATTAGCTATCATCTTTCCAAATTCTTCACAAAAATCTTGATTGGTTGATCCAAATATGATGTCATCAACATAGATTTGCAACACAAATAAATCTTTTCCAATCTTCTTGATGAAAAAAGTGGTGTCAATCTTACCCATCTTGAAGCCTTTAGAGAGTAGGAAGTCCCTCAATCTCTCATACCATGCTCTAGGTGCTTGCTTCAATCCATACAATGCCTTCTTCAACTTGTACACATGGTCGGGCTTCTTGTCATCTTCAAAACCAGGAGGTTGCTCAACATATACTTCTTCATTGATGTAACCATTGAGAAATGTACTCTTGACATCCATTTGATAGAGTTTGATGTTGTGGGCACAAGCATAGGATAGCAAGATTCTAATTGCTTCCAATCTAGCAACCATGGCATATGTCTCTCCAAAGTCAAGATCTTCAACTTGTGTATATCCTTGTGCTACCAATCTTGCTTTGTTCCTTACTACTATCCCATCTTGATCTTGCTTGTTTCTAAAGACCCATTTGGTTCCAATCATATTATGTCCCTTTGGTCTCTCTACTTTTTACCATATTTGATTTCTTGTGAAGTTATTTAATTCTTCATGCATAGTATTCACCCAATCAACATCCTTCAATGCTTCATCTATCTTCTTTGGTTCAATGGATGACACAAATGAGAAATGCTCATAAAATGAAGCCAATCTTGATCAAATTTGCACACTATCAATGAAATATGGTCGGCAGTCTACCTAGGGGTATGCCCAAGGTAGTAGATTATCGGCAGACATATGTGTAAGCTACAAACAAGATGGTGATGCAAGACAGACACGATGTTTTATCCAGGTTCGGCCGCCATGAAGGCGTAATACCTATGTCCTGCGTCTGATTGTATTGTTGTATGTCAATGAAAGATGTTTTTGAGAGGGGTCCCTTGCTCGCCTTATATAGTCTGGGGGGCAGGGTTATAGATCTGGAAACTAATCCTAACCGGTTACAATTGCAATAGGTGGCCGGATAAAGATTCCTATTCTAACCAACCAGGATCTTGCTTGATCTCCAAGTCTGTCTTGATTCCTTACGTGGGACTTCAAGCAGATCGGGCAAGCCACGCATCGTCTTCTAGTGGATAGGACCCCCTAGACTGGGCCGGCCCAAGCCTAGCCGTAAGGGTATAGGGGTTAATACCCCTACAGGTAGTCCCCGAGCACCACGTATTATGTTGCGACACGCCGTTTGATCTTCTTCGGCTAATGCAGTCTGTCTTCATGTCATCTCCAACTGGTTGAAACATCGACCAAGCAAATATGCTAGTATTCTGGTCCGCATAGAGAGCAATAAACCATGATTTTAGCCGAAGATTCCGGTTGTCCAAAGAATGCATGGCGCTCTAAAGAAAAAAGAAAAAGATTTCTTTCCTGATCAAGTGTGCCCACTTGTATTTCTGAAAAGAAATGTAAGTGGCCCTTGGACAATAGTAATTCTGGCTAATAATCAGAGCATAGGGGTCAATAAAATAAACACATTCACCGCAAGGTGAAGTGTGCCCACTTAGTCCCTGAGCCTGGTAGTAGGTGACGTAGGCACGTGGTACTAGGGTCTAAAAAGAATTCCCACTGAAGTTGAGAATCGTCGTACAAGCAATACTAGATGCACCGGCAGGTGCATCATATCGATGTAGTCCCCGAGCTTGCTGGAAGGCGAGGTATTAGCCTTGTAGCAAGGTCTAAATAAATGCCTCTCAATTGTATATGAGTACAAATCACATGTAGCCGAGGAGAGCAGTCTCTGAGCAATGTTCGGAGAGTGGTCGGGGCAGTCCCTGAGCATGAGAGTGGTTGGAATAGTCTCCGTGCATGATGGTGGTCTGGACAGTCCCCGAGCACGATAGTGGTTTGGACAGTCCCCGAGCACAATAGTGGTCTAGATAGTCCCTGAGCACAATAGTGGTCTGGATAGTCCCCGAGCACGATGGTGGTCTGGACAGTCCCCGAGCACGAGAAGTGCAGCAAAAAACCATATGCCACTTGTATTATTATTCTGTGTTTTTTTATTTTTATTTGCTCTGTCAAGTCCAATCTAACACGTCTGGTCAAAAAAGTAGACGGGTATAGCACGTCATACTGCCTTCTTGTCTTTTCAAACAAATAGTTGCGTGGCACCAGTAAGTAGGTGCGTCAACATGGGCCCTCTCACACTAGCAACGAAGAGGTGCATATATTGGCATAGATCTCGAGGCTATGAAAACAACCATCTACGGTGTGTGCGCATGTCTCCCAAGAATCTCAGGCAGATGAAACGGCATAACTCTTGGGTTAAATACAGTATAGGATAGGTAAGTTACTTTTTACTGCACCACATTGCCATTTGCAGCCGCATCCATCTTCTTCCTCTCGCCAACCCTAATACTAATCAATCCTCTGCCAGTTCCTCATTCATCAACAAGGCTAGATTCATGGTGAAAAGCGATGTGTAGAAGAAAACCAGAGTCATGGCGAAGGAGTGGTGGAAATCAAGAAGCAACGAGTAGACCATTGAAGACCTCATCACCATGGGGGTACTCCACAACAAGGAGCATGAGGATGGCGTGCACCGGAGGGCGAGGGATACCCCGATCCACAACCAGGTGAGATCGTGGTGTTCGAAGACTTCTTTAAGCGGGGATTTGGGGTTCCTGTTCATCCTTTTCTTCAGGGGCTTTGTCTTTACTACAAGATTGCGATTTGCAATCTGCATCCCAACTCGATCCTCCTTGTCGCCACTTTCATTCATCTTTGCGAAGCATATGGCGGCTTCCAGCCCCATTTCAATTTTTTCCGCCATCTTTTCTGTCTGCGGAAAAAAGGAAGCGGCGGTTCGAAGATTGCCGGAGGTATGTACCTCAACCTCCATGATGGCATGAAAGCCCAGTACCTGCACTACCCATGGAACACGTCGCTTAATGACTGGTACAAGAAATGGTTCTATGTCCACGAAGAGCCGAACACAATCACGCTGTGCGACGTGGGGTACATCCCAGAGAAGAGGACAAGCTGGTCAGAGAAGCCTGAGCACCTAGAATAGATTCCAGAAATATTTGGGTTGATCCCGTGGAAAAAACTAGACGGTCCAAGCATGGTCGGGAGCTTCATCAGCCAGAGGATCTAGCCCTGCCAGAGGAGGGTACATCCTGGCTACGAGTATCAAGGTAGCGCAAACCCGACAAGGACAAGGCAGGGGGCGCTTGACAAAAATGAAGTCAGAGCCAGAATTGGAGAGCTATTCAACTTAGCTAATCCAAATTATATCAGATTGAGCGACATCGAGCACGCTTTCAAGCTCACTTGACCTCCCCAAAGGTAACTCATCTTGACTTGTACCCGTAGTCTTATATTGTGGCAGAAACTTATTGTGTTCACTCCCATTTGTTTCCCAGATTAATGGTCGAGATAGAGCGACAGTGTTTGTGTCGCCACCCCCTAGAGTAGATTGGCCACAAGGAGCTAACCCAACCACCTAGACCAGTGTTGGGACCGAGGACATCATCTAGGCGGTGCTCAAAGCTGGAGAGGAGGCGGCGGCCAGAGCTGCTGGTAAACGGCCAGCGGCTAGCAAGCATCATCAGACGATTTTTACTTTATCGGACGATGACGCAGAGGAGGGAGAGGATGTAGACACCTTTCGACTCGTCCCTTGAAAGAGGAGGAGGCAACTAGAGTCGATGGAGCAAGGTGGCTCCTCCTTGCCGATGGGACCTACATCGCCGACCACTGCAGCGCGAAGGACAAGCCGCGGAGGGGTCGAGCAAAGGCCCAACGACAGTGCCGGATGTAGAGGGAGACCAGGAGTCACCCGCATAGCACGTGGAGCAAGCACGGCCGAAGAGACGTGCCTTCGCCATATCATTCCGTGCTTCCAACATGTAAGTATTTGTAACCTTGATGTAAGCTAGCAATTTGCATTGAATATGATTGCCTTCTAAACTTATCTCGGATGTATTAGCTCGACGTCCACCAAAAGTCTGGACCAGCTAGCTGGAAGTGGTGTGGCTTCGCCAGTAATTTTAGAGTAGACTGCCCAGCAGTCGGCCATCGAGGGACCCATAGTAGAAGATCTATTGGGGCCTTAGAAAATAAACAGTTAGACAATAGTCCCCGAGCAGGGGGTCGAGGGAAGAGCCGAGCCAAGCATGAGTGTTTTGAGCACTAAACCTACTAAGGGCAACACCTCAGCATCAAGTGTAATGGCACAGACCAAGGAGCAGTGGCTAGAGGCGAGGGCACAGAACATGTTTGTCGATGCTGCAGCCCGTGGGAAAGCTATAGTGATCGCAGAGGCTACTAATGCCGGACCAGCTCCGAGACCCGAAGAAGAGCCCGAAGAGGACGAAGTGGAGGAGGTCCTGGGCCATCCATAGGACAAATGACAACATGTGTATGTGTTATGTTGGTGGAACGACTAGTGGGTTATTCATGAGGAAATCCTGGAGGTCGAAGAGACTAAGAAAGTTGAATAGGCGGCGAAACGGCTGGTGACGGAAGCGCAGGTAAGCTTCAAATAACCCCCTGATCTTGCTGTCTAGTCGAGCTGTCTTACTTATCTATCTGCACATAGGACTTAATGAAGACCGCAAGGTACCACAAGAAATGCTTCGACCAGATCGAGGGTATCACTGCAACCAACAAGGAGCTGATGACGGAGGTGGAATGCCTACGCCACCAACTTGAAGCCGCCAACCATGAGAAGACAGAGCAAGAGTCCCATAACTAGAACTTGGTCATCTAGCTCAGTAATAAAGAGCAGGAAAGAATAAGTAAGTAGCCACTTTATCATAACAAATACTACCAGTGTTGTTGCATTGTTGGTAGTAACAGCTGTAGTGCAGGCTTGGAAGCTGAAGTGGCCCATCTCCGAGAAGAGAAAAGTCGTGCGGTCGTGGAGTGTGATCGTCTAAAAGAGGAGAACAGAAAACTAGCGCAAGACTAGTCGCAGCTCCGAGACCACACGACCAAGATGATAGAGGATCTAAAAATTAAGTTTTCCAAACCCCTTTGCTCATTTTGGTCACTTACCGTAGTTTGGCGTAATATAGCGTCTTAACAGCATGTACGGTTTGTAGTTTTAAAAATCAACGCGAAGAAGCATCTGGAGGCCATGATAAAAGACCGTGACGGCTGGAAGGCGCAGTGCCAAGAGATCACCCAGGATCGTGACACCTAGAAAAGCTGGTGCTAGGAGGTGGCAATGGGCATTTTGCTGGTCCTTGACCTCATCGATCTGGCGCTAACAGAGGACGTGCCAAGGACACCGTAGCTGGGATTGATCGAGAGATGCCAAAAGGCATGGGGATGGTTCTAGGAGTTCGTGAAGGAGGTGGGTGAGTACATAGGCGCACATGTGCTAAGCATGGTACGTGCTCACTACCCCTTGATCGATCTCAAGCGCCTAGAGGCTAGATACCCGAAGGAGGTAGATCCAAACAAGGCCGAGGAGCTACGGGTGACCCAGCTAGACTTGTCGGTGAAAATAATTGGCGACATTAACCTATGTGGAGGTGTGACGCCATCCATATAGGGAATGCCATCAACAAGTCAGCTAGAAACGCCTTTATTTTAAAGCCAACCGGCGAAGCCTGCGGTGTCGACTAGCCAGGCATCGGCGGGGCCATCTTCTTCAGCTCGACCAGTGCAAGAGTCCCCGAGACTCAAGCACGATGTCAGGCCCAGCGAGCAGCAGGTGCCGCGTGCCCCGACTAGCCATTAGTGTAGGCTATAGTTGTATAAGAAGATATAGTTGTGTTATTGTAAACTTGGACCTTTTTAGGCAAGCTTGTAATAACGTAACTGTATAACAACATGAGCTTGTTTGTTTTGTAGAAAACATTTTTAAGCTCGGACATCGTACCGATGTAACTAAGTTAGAACATGTTGATGTTCTGTTTAGTTGTACCAGTTTAGTTGACATGTCATCCTGAAAGGTTTGTATGGCCCTAGTTTGTCTTGCGGTCGGAGTGTTTGTGCACATGTAAAAACACACAAGTCAAACCAGAGAGCACCTACCGATCACCTGTAGCATAGAGAGCAGATCCCATGCACACATTGAGAGAAACCGGAGATAGGGCCTGCTCCGAAAACCCGAGAAGGAATGGTGGTCGGTTTGAACTAGTAGAGTTAGAATATCAACAGACTTCAAAATGACACATTAGAGTGGTCGGAGAAATCATAATAGCTTTATTAAATCGAAAGTACAAGAGGAGTACATATCTTAGTAGTTAAGCATAGAAACACCTAAGCTTGTTGATGTACCATGAATTGGGTATGTCTGTACCGTCCAGGTGAGCTAACCTGTAAGACGTTGGTCGTGTAACCTCCTTGATCATGAAGGGCCCTTCCCATGGGGTTGCGAGTTTGTGTATGCCAGCCTAATTCATCTTCCACTTTAGGACCAGGTCCCCGACAACAAAGAACTGCTCCTTGACGTTCTTGTTGTAGTACCTGCGCAAAACAACAAGGTATTTGGCTGTACGTACACAGGAATCAAGCCGCTTCTCTTCTGCACTATTCACTTCTAGCTCCTGTACTTCATTGGCCTTGTCTTCGTCGAAGTTTTCTACCCATGCTGATCTAAAAGCTATATCTGCTGGGAGCACTGCCTCAGTGTCATAAACCATAAAGTATGGTGATACGCCGGTATTACGACTAGGCTGGGTTCTGAGACCCCAGACCACGGTTGGTAACTCTTTGAGCCATCTTCCAGGAGCTTTATCATTTTCCCTGTACATCCTCTTTTTAAGTGCATCCAAGATCATACCATTTGCCCGCTCGACCTGTCCATTAGCTCTAGGGTGCGCCACTGAGACGTATTTTACTACTATGCTCCTTTCATCGTAGAAGTCCCAAAAAGCGTTCCTGGTGAACCGAGTACCCAGATCAGTGATGATGCTATTGGGTATGCTGAAGTGGTGGATGACCTAGTCAATGATTGTGATAGCCTTTTCTGAAGATGCCTGTACCAGAGGTATGTACTCTATCCACTTAGAAAATTTGTCGATCAGCACAAAGACGCATGTAAATTTCCTAGGAGCCGGTTTGAAGGGCCCGATCATATCCAGTCCCTAGCATGCGAAGGGCCAAGAGGCTGGTATTGTCTGAATCTCATGTGCTGGTATGTGGATTCTCTTGGCGAAGAACTAACAACCCTCATAATGGCAGACTAGCTTCTCTGCATCGGCTATGGCTGACGACCAATAGAACCCTACTCGAAAAGCCTTGCCAACCAGCATTCTCAAGGCCATGTGGTTGCCGTAGGAGCTAGAGTGGATTTGGTCCAGGAGATGTTCGCCATCCTCCTAGGTTATACACTTCATCAAGATTTCCTCCTTTGCGTTCTTGCGCCATAATTTGCCATCGACAAGTAGATACTGCTTACTGCGACGCATCAGGCATTCGTTTTATGTCCGATCGGTGTAACTGCTACCATTTGTCAAGTACTTGATGAAAGGTACTCTCTAGTCAGGCTCCTTAGTGGTTGGAGGTGGTTTGGTGGTGTTTGACGCCGGAATCATAGCCACCAATAGCTGGTCTAGAGGCTTGTCGACTGTGGGATCTTCCTCTTCAATGGAAGGCATGAGCAGGTCTTGAACAAATATGCCATGTGGGACTTTGGCTCAGGATGATCCTAACTTGGATAGCGCATCTGCTGCTTGATTTTTGTCTTGGACCACATGTGTGTACTCGATGCCATAGAACTTGCCTTCTAGCTTTCTGATCGATTTGCAGTATGCGTCCATCTTTTCGCTGGTCGTATCCCAGTCCTTGTTGAGTCGGTTGATGACTAGAGCTGAGTCTCCATAGACATAGAAACGTTTGACACCGAGCTCGACCGCAATGCATAGACCATGTAGGCATGCTTCATACTCGGCGGCGTTATTAGCCGCCAAGAAATAAATCCTGAGAACGTATCGGAGCTGCTCCTTGGATGGTGACACAAAAAGGACTCCTGCTCCTGCATCATTGATGTTGAGAGAGCCATCGAAGTACATCTTCCAATACTCGTCGGGCCCCTAAGAGGCAGGTGTGCTTAAGTCTATCCACTCGACGATGAAATCGACAAGTGCCTGCGACTTGATTATAGTACGGCTTGCAAATTCTAAGGAGAAAGGGCATAGCTCTATTGCCCATTTGACGATGCACCCATTTGCATCCTTGTTGCGAATGATGTCTCCCAGAGGGTACTCGGTCATGACCACCACACGATATCCATCGAAGTAATGTTTCAACTTTCGAGATGTTATCGGTATGGCGTAGATTAGTTTCTGAATCTATGGGTACCTAGTCTTGGATTCATTGAGTACCTCATTGATGAAATAGATTGATCGCTATACCTTGTAGACGTGGCTGGGCTCATCGCGCCCGATCACCATGGTAGTGGAGACCACTTGATTAGTTGCCGCAATGTAAAGCAGGAGGGTTTCGTCTTCTCTGGGAGCAGTGAGGACCAGAGGTGATGTAAGGAATTGTTTTAGCTGTTTGAAGGCAGCGTCTGCTTCCTCCGATCACTCAAACTTCTTAGATGCTTTGAGCAGCTTAAAAAATGGTAGTCCTTTTTTTGCCTAATCTTGATATGAAACGACTAAGGGCAGCCATGCATCTGGTGAGCTTCTAAACATCCTTCACCTTTTTGGGCGACTTCATGTCCAAGACAGCTTTGACTTTCTCTGGGTTAGGGCGTATGCCGTCGTGACTAACAACGTTGCCAAGCAGTATACCAAAAGGAACACCAAAGATGCACTTCTTTGGGTTTAATTTCCATTGGAATGTATTAAGGGCTGCAAAGGTGTGTTCTAGGTTGTCAACAAGGGTATGTGCTTCCTTGGTTTTGACAACTACAACATCAACATAAGCCTCGATGAGGTCGTCTTTTATCTCGTCTTTGAGGCAGGCCTGTATGGCGCATTGGTAAGTAGCCCCGGTGTTCTTGAGCCCAAACGACATGGTCGTGTGGCAGTAGGCACCGAAAGGTGTGATGAAGGATGTCTTGATCTAGTCGTCCTTTTTTAGAGCTATCTGGTGATAACCAGCAATCAAGAAAGGAAAGCAGCTCGCAATTGGCAGTTGAATCTATGACCTTGTCTATGCGAGGTAAGCCGAAGGGGTCTTTAGGGTAGTGTTTGTTGAGATCAGTGTAATCAGCACATATTCTCCATTCATTATTCTTTTTGCGTACAAGAACCGGGTTGGCTAACCACTCCGGATGCAACACTTCTTTGATAAATCCGGCTACCAAAAGCCGTGTAACTTCTACCCTAATAGCCTCCTTTTTGTCGTGAGCAAACCGTCGTAGCTTCTGCTTGATAGGTTTGGCCTTGCCATTGACATTTAAGGAGTGCTCGATCAAGTTCCAATGTACACCAGGCATGTCAGCGGGTTTCCATGCGAACACACTCACATTGCTCCTCAGGAACCTGACGAGCGTGTCTTCCTATTTAGGATCCAGGTTGGCCCCGATGAGGGCCGTTTTGCTGGCATCACTGTCGACCAGCTGGATCACTTTGTGCTCTTTGGACTTGATGTTCTTTCGTGGGGCCTCGAGCTCTAGGATCTCCAAGTAGTCGACTGGGGTCTTCTTGGCGTCGAGCATGGTCTCAGCCATGCAAATAGAGAGGTCGTGAGCCTCTGCTATTTTGAAACTATCATCCTTACAGGTATAAGCTGCGTATACATAGCCACTGAGAGTTAGAAAACCTTTCTCGATAGGCATCTTGAGCACCAAATACCTGTAGTGAGGTATGGCCATGAATTTGGTGAGCGCTGGTCGACCAAGGATAGCATGGTAGGTGACGTCAAAGTCAGCAACCACGAAGTTGACGTAGTCGGTGCGGAAGTGGTTCGGGGTACCAAACTGCACAGGTAGCATGATCTGCCCGAGAGGTGTAGAGCTCTATCTAAGGAGAACACCCTAGAACTGTGCCTCGTATGGCTTGAGATCCGCCTAGGTTATCTTCAGGGCTGGCAAACTATTCTTGAACAGTATATTGATGGAACTGCCGCCGTCAATCAGCACTCTATTGAACTAAACCTTGTTGATACAAGGATCGAGGACTAGAGGAAAACGTCCTAGCTCAGGTATTGCAGCCCGTTGGTCCTTTCTGCTGAAGGAGATCTCACGGTGAGACCAAGGAGGGAGCCACGGATCAGCGATGAGGTTGTCGGTGTTGGCCATGTTCAAGCAAGCGCGGGCGAGCAACTTGCGTTCTCGTTTGGTCTCGATGGACACTTTTCCTCCAATGATGGTATGGACGCGATTGGTTGGCTTGACGTACTTGTGATGGGGATCTGTGTCTTCATCATCGTTGTCCTCATTACGCTGCTCCCCGGCATCATTAGGCTTGTCGGATATATCTAGAGCCTGTTGGTGCGTGTAGATAGATTTGAGAACACGACAATTCTCCATGGTATGGTTGGACTTGGGATGGAGCTGGCAGTGTCCTTTCAATGCTTTGGCATAGTCTTCTTCATAGTTGCGACGTCCGCTGCCTTTTTTAATGGTGTTGACCTCGCCGTCATCTTCCCGAGCACGCTTGCCCCTGTAATCGTCACGACAATGACGCCACTAATTACGCTAGTCGTGGTGGTCATGGGAATCGTTGTGCTGGTTGCGGTGATCAAAATTGTTGTTTCGACCATGGTTGCCACGGTAGTCATCATGGTGTGGGGGGTGGTCGGAGCGTGGAACCCTTGCTGCTTCTTTGATGATTATCTTTTTAGCATCGTTGGCATCCGCATATTTCTTAGCAGTAGCCAGGAGCGCTATGACTGATTCAGGTCTCTTGTGGAGGAGCTTGTCTCTTAGGGCATCATGGAAGCGGAGACCAGTGATGAAAGCCTCAATTGCCTCATTGTTGGAGATTGATGGGACCTTGATGTGCATCTCTGAGAAATGCCGGACGTACTCACACAGTGGCTCATCTTTCCAATCTCGAATCTGTTGCAGATCATATTTGTTGCTGGGTTGCTCGCAAGTAGCAATGAAGTTGTCGATGAATGCTTGCTTGAGCTCTTGCTAAGAATCAAAGTAGTTCACCGGTAGGCTGACCAGCCATTGGTGGCCTGCATGGCCGACGGCGACCGGGAAGTAATTAGACATGACGTCTTCATCAGCCATGGCTGATCTGCACATGGTTTCATAGAGCATGACCCATAATTCAGGGTTCTCCTTGTCGTCGTACTTCTGAAGTTTTTCGAGCTTGAAGTTCTTGGGCCATATGACCTGGCGAAGGTATGGAGTAAACTGCTTCAAACCCAAAGGGCCGTGGGTAGTATCATATTCCATACGGCGATAGCTTTTGTGGGATGCATGATCGTTGGCTCTTTGGTTAATGCGATCGCGTAGATTGCATTCTCCGAGGTAATGGTGGAGATCATTATTGCCATCACGGCGATCCTGGTTGCCACCCTGGTTAACCCTACGACCGTGGTTATCACAGTGATTATCATGGTTGTCTCGATGGTTGTCGTCTTGGTAGTCGCAGCGGTTGTCATCCTGGTGGTCGTGGCAGTTGTCGTCCCGGTGGCGGTTATCGTCCCGACCACCATCATGGCCACCGTTTCTGCCTTGACGGTTGTCTGATGGGTCATTGTTGCGCGAGCCATGTTGGTTGGGTGGCTATGAGCGACTTGAGTACTAGCGGCTATGGCTTGATTCGACTGAGACAGATGGAGCCCAAGCTTGATTTACAATCTCTGCGGTCTGGGCCATAGCAGCCATCAGGTAAGCTTGTATATCATCACGAACTACCTGAGTTTCCGAGGTATTGGGTAGTTGTTGCATTGTCGCCATAGCAACAGCTACGTTGGCACTTGGAGTCCTAAAGACCTGCTTGTCCCCCACCCTATCAAAGGCATTGTTAAGGTCATGTGGCTGGACCCTTATGCATCGGGCCTCCTCTTCTGCCTCGGCTTTGATTTGTCGGTGATTAAATCGGTCAATATTACGTGCTTCATGTGCTAGCCTTTCTTGTTCTGTTTCACCAACCACTGGTGGTTTATAATTACTGACAACATTGATCAAGTCTCCTCGCCTTGGTGGCAAGGATGGGAATCGTGGGAATCCTGGGGCATGGTCTGGGATATCCAGATCATATTGAACGCCTTCATCGTCATGATGCTGGAGCTTGGTGTGGATAGAGGCATTAGATGCGATGCTGGACGAGGAGCTTAAGCCACCCTCTTGAACTGTGTGGACCGATCCTTCTTGATAATCCTCAATCCGGACCATGTTGACAAAGTTGCATAGGCCATAGGGCTAGGCCTAGTGGTTCTCCATCAAGGCTTCATACTCAAAGAGCTAGAGACCCGTCGTGGGGGCTGGCCGGCGATGAACGGAGTGCCCTTTTGGAGTAGATGTGACCACAAGATCTGTATCGAGTCATGCAGGATGACTGGCCTGAGCTGGTCGAGTAGATCTGTTGTGGGTAGTGGTTACCTGCTCATTAGGTTGACTTTGAATTGAACTTACCAGAGCTAGGGTTTCAGCAAGTTTGGTACCGACCCGATCGATGGAGTCGAGCAGGTCGGTGTTGTCGATCTGCCTCCCTTTGTAGCGAGGAAGTGGATGACGGGTCATCGGCGTGGCTGAAGACAATGCTGGCGTGGCCAGAGCCAGATCCACCATGGTCAGAGCCGTAGCCAATGCAGGTGAAGTAGTGGTCGATGCAGATGAAATTCGTGCCTCCTCCAGGGTCATGTCGATGAAGTCGTTGGAGCCCATGGTCCAGGTGATCTGGCCGATGGTGAACGTGAGGCCGTTCGACGTAGCCATGGAACCAGGGATGATGACCATCTTGTTCACCTGGAGAGCAGTATGCACACCCCCTACCTGGCATGCCACTATCGACGAAATATGGTCGACAATCTACCTAGGGGTATGCCCAAGGTAGTATATTATCGGTAGACAGATGCGTAAGCTACAAACAAGATGGTGATGCAAGATAGACACAAGGTTTTATCCAGGTTCAGCCACCGTGAAGGCGTAATACATACGTCCTACGTCTGATTGTATTGTTGTATGTCAATGAGAGATGTTTTTGAGAGGGGTCCTCTACCTGCCTTATATAGTTTGGGGGGTAAGGTTACAGATCTGGAAACTAATCCTAACCGGTTACAATTGCCATAGGTGGCCAGATAAGGATTCCTATTCTAACCGACCAGGATCTTGCTTGATCTCCAAGTCTGTCTTGATTCCTTGTGTGGGACTTTGAGCAGATCAGGCAAGCCGTGCGTCATCTTCTAGTGGACCGGACCCCCTAGACTGGGCCAGCCCAAACCTAGCCGTAAGGGTATAGGGGTTAATACCCCCCCCCACACACCTCTTGAAATATCACCAATGGTAGTGTCCAATGGATGATCCCTTGCAATATTGGTTGGTTAGAGGATTAGAACTTGATTGCTTGCACTTGCTTGATCATTGGGTTGAGATGATGTACTAGCCACTTGATCTTGTTCATTATCATGAGAGGCACTTGTACTAGCTTGAATTGTATCATCTTGTACATTTGAGTTAGAGAGCACTTGCACTTGATCATCTTCATCATCATTCTCTTGCCTAGGCCTTAATTCACCAACATCCATGTTCTTTATGGCATTTGAAAGTTGAATGCCTCTAACATCTTCCAAATTCTCATTCTCTTCTTGTGAACCCTTGGTTTCATCAAATTCAACATCATGAACTTCCTTAAGAGTACGACTATCCAAATTCCAAACTCTATATGCTTTGCTAGTCATTGAGTATCCAATTAGGAATCCTTTATCACATTTCTTGTCAAACTTGACCAATCTAGTACCTTTCTTTAAGATATAGCATTTGCAACCAAAGACCCAAAAATATGCAATGTTGGGATTTCTACCATTTAAGAGCTCATATAGTGTCTTCTCTTTCAATGGGTGACAATAGAGGTGGTTGCTACAATAGCAAGCCGTGTTGATAGGTTCAGCCCAAAAAGATTAAGTCACATTGTACTCACTAAGCATAGACCTTGTCATATCAATGAGTGTTCTATTCTTCTTCTTCTCAACAAGGCTATTTGATTGTGGAGTGTACTTGGCCGAGAATTGATGTCTAATTCCAAATTCATCACACAACTAATCAATTCTAGTGTTCTTGAACTCACTACCATAATCACTTCTAACTCTCTTGATGGTTGTTTCAAACTCATTGTGAATGCCCTTGACAAATGATTTGAATGTTGCAAACACATCACTTTTGTCCACTAGAAAGAATACCCAAGTGTATCTAGTATAATCATCCACTATCACAAAGCCATATTTGTTACCACCAATGCTAGTGTATTGAGTTGGCCCAAACAAGTCCATGTGCAATATTTCAAATGCTTTACTAGTGATCATCATGTTTTTCTTAGGATGGGCGTTTCCAACTTGTTTGCCCGCTTGACAAGAGCTACAAAGCTTATCCTTCTCAAACACAATATCTTTCAAGCCTCTAACCAAGTCATGCTTAACCAATCTATTTAATTGTTTCATTCTAATATGACCAAGCCTTCTATGCCATAACCAACCCATGCTAGACTTAGTGAACAAATATGTAGATAATTTAGCTTCACTCGCATTGAAATCAACCTTGAAGATCAAATTTGAGCCATCTACACTTATGATTTCTACATCATCTACCCCAAATATGCATTTGAATCCAAGACACAATTAAGCCACAAATAGCAAATTGAAGTTCAAGCTCTCTACTAGCAATACATTGGATATGCTCATGTCATTGGATATTGCAATCTTACCAAGCCCTTTGACCTTGCCTTTGCCATTGTCACCAAATATGATACTATCATAACCATCATTGCCATTGGTGTTGATTGAGTTGAACATTCTTGCATCACTAGTCATGTGTTGAGTGCACCCACTATCAAGAGCCCAATGCCTTCCTCTAGCTTTGTAATTGACCTACAAAAAAAGATCAATTCTTTTTAGGTACCCAAACTTGCTTGGGTCCTTGAAGGTTAGTCACTAAGCTCTTTGGTACCCAAATAGCTTTCTTCTTTGAGCCCATCCATGGTGCACCAATGAACTTAGCCTTCACACCATTTGTACCCTTAGTAAGCACATAGAAAGAATTAATCTTAATTGAGGATACATTAGCATTTTTGCTCTTGGTCTTGACTTCTTGCACTCATGCTCTTTTTGACCAACTTTATGGTCCTCACCACCATAGGCCTTAGCCAAAGTGTGAGTGAGCTTGTTAACCTCCTTCTTGAGATTCTCATTCTCAACCACTAGTGAGGCATCACAAGTGAGACCGTCACTACTAGATGAGGTGGAGGTGGAAGTACTACAAGAAGGGTTAGTGGGAGCAACAATGATAGGCATAGATAAAGATTCATCAATTAGATCATAAGTTAAGCCTACATTACAAGTTTCAAAATGCTTCTTCTTATTTTGTTCATTAAGCAAAGAAGAATGAGCTTTTTCAAGCTTCTTGTGAGCCTTGCCAAGCTTCTCATGGGCTTCCTCTAGCCTCTCTTGAGTTGCTTTGAGCTCATCAAGGGCTTGCTTAAGGGCTTTTACTTCCTTATTTAAGCTCTTGCATTCCCTTCTCTTAATGTCAAAGTGTTCTTTAGCATCTTCTAGCATGTCAAATAGCTCATCCTTAGTTGGTTCATCATCATCATTATCACTTTCATTTTCACCATCATGTTCATCATCACTTCCATCATCACAAGTTTATACCTTAGTGGCCTTAGCCATAAAGCATGATGGAGTGTCGAAGAGAGAAGGCTTCTCATTGATAGCAATGCTTGCAAGTGCCTTCTTCTTGGTGGTTTTATCATCATCACTTGAGGAAGCATCACTATCCCAAGTGATTACATATGAACCACCCTTCTTCTTCTTGAAGGTCATCTTGTCCTTCTTATCTTTCTTTTCCTTCCTGTCCTTCTTCTTGTCATCATCTTTGTCACTATTATACAGATATTGAGCAACAATATGATCTTTGCTTCCATAATTGAAGCACCTTCTTGACACTTCCTTGTTCTTGGATGAAGATTTCTTCCTTCTAGCATGGTAGCCCTTCTTCATCATGAACTTGCCAAATCTCTTGACAAAGAGAGCCATCTTATCATCATCATCATCATCCCATGAACCATCATCTTCACTTGATGTATCTTGCTTTTCCTTGCCCTTGGATGATGTGGCCTTGAATGCCACACTCTTCTTCTTGTCATCCTTCTTGTCATCTTTCTTCTCCTTCTTTTCTTCCTTCTCATCATCATCTCTATATTTATCATCGGTCATTATATCTCTCAATACTTGGTTTGGTGTCATGGTGTCCAAACCACTCCTTACTAGAATATTGACCAATGTGCCAAATCTTGAAGGTAAGCATCTCAAGAACTTGTGGGAGAAGTCCTTGTCCTTCACCTCTTCTCCAAGTGAAAGGTCCTAATGGCTAGAGGGGGGTGAATAGCCTATTAAAATTTTCTACAACAACACTTAACAAACCGGTTAGACAAATATAAGGCGATGCGAGTGTTGCGCTAGCCTACTAAAAATGCAAGCCATGTACCACAATTCTAGTTTCTATAGTCTCTATCCACACAATGGCTATGTCACTACACTAAGTTAGTGTGCTCTCAAAAGCTAACTAAAGAGCCACACTAACCAAACTAACAAGCTTTCATGACTAGCTACAATAAAGAGCTTGACAACTAGTCTCAGTAATGTAAACAGAGAGAGCAAGATGGTTATACCATCAAGTTGAGGAATGAACCAATCAATCACAAGAATGAATACTAATCACCTCAGAATCAAATGATGAACACAATGATTTTTTACCGAGGTTCACTTGCTTGTCGGCAAGCTACTCCTCGTTGTGGTGATTCACTCACTTGGAGGTTCACGCGCTAATTGGCATCACACGCCAAACCCTCGATAGGGTGCTGCACAACCAACACAAGATGAGGATCACACAAGCCACGAGCAATTTACTAGAGTATCTTTTGGCTCTCCACCAGGGAAAGGTCAAGAACCCCTCACAATCACCATGATCAGAGCCAGAGACAATCATCAACCTCCACTCAACAATCCTCGTTGCTCCAAGCTATCTAGGTGGTGGCAACCACCAAGAGTAACAAGCGAATCCCATAGTGAAACACGAACACCAAGTGCCTCTAGATGCAAACACTCAAGCAATGCACTTGGATTCACTCCCAATCTCACAAAGATTATGAATCAATGATGGAGATGAGTGTGAGGGCTTTGGCTAAGCTCACAAGGTTGCTATGTCAATGTAAATGGCCAAGAGAGTAAGCTACAACTGGCCAAATGGTTTTTATAGACACCCCCAAACAATAGAGTCGTTAGCTCAATTATTGGGCTGACTACGCGTCGATTGGACGTGCAGGTCGTATGCATTGGACGCACCGGACATGTATACCAGACGTGTTTGGTGTGGCGATCGGACATGTCCAGTCACTACCAGACTACCATGTGTCCAGTTCAAAAAGAAGTAGCCATTGTTGCTATATTCAATCTTTGACCGGACACACTTGTTAGAAATGACTGGACGCTGAGCCACAACGTCCGGTCGAGTCTAGAGAACTCCTAGGGACGACTAGATGTGTCTGGTCACTCCAGACTGGACGCTGGAGACACAGCGTCCGATCAAGTCCAGAGAGCTCCCAGAGCCACTCTAGGCTGACCGGACGCGTCTGGTCACTCCGGACTAGACGCTCTCAGCGTCCGATCAACTATTACACTGAACATCAACTACACTGATTCACACTAGATGGCGGTCGGATGCGTCTAGTCGCTCTTTGCAATTTAGTACCAAGCCTCATACTGGACGCATTTGGTCGCCATACCGAACATGTCTGGTCACTCTATGACCAGCGCGACTAACTCCTTTTCAACTCTATCTTCTTCACCCTTGCTCAAATGTGCCAACCGCCAAGTGTATCACCTTGTGCACATGTGTTAGCATATATTCCCAAACATTTTCAAGGGTGTTAGCACTCCACTAGATCCTAAATGCAAATGCAATGAGTTAGAGCATCTAGTGGCACTTTGATAACCATATTTCGATATGAGTTTCACCCCTCTTAATAGTACGGCTATCGAACCTAAATGTGATCACACTCGCTAAGTGTCTTGATCACTAAAACAAAATGACTCCTACCATTTATACCTTTGCCTTGAGCCTTTTGTTTTTTCTTTCACTTCTTTTCCAAGTCCAAGCACTTGATCATCACCATGCTATCATCATCATCATCATCATGTCATGATCTTCATTTGCTTGATCACTTGGAGTAGTGCTACCTATCTCATAATCACTTGTGATAAACTAGGTTAGCACTTAGGGTTTCATCATTTCACCAAAACCAAACTAGAGCTTTCAGCGGGGGAGGTTGGTGGCCTCCGCACTGCCCAAGCTAAGTTGGGAGAGCTTTAGAAGAAGGTTGACTTGTTGAACAAGGAGAAGGCTGCTGAACATGTGGCTAATGAACGCGCCTTAAAAGTTGCTGAGATGGCTGATAACCTTCACAAGCAGGTTGACGCTGAGAGGGAGTCCAGTGCTACCTTGAAGGCATAAGTTGAACTATTAACCAAGTGGCTAGAGGATGCTAATGCTGCTAGGGTGGCTATAGCTGAGCTTTATGTGGGTGCACTTGAATGGTTTGGGGGATTTATGTCTTCGCTGCCCTCCGAGCCTTCGGTGTTAAATATCTTCTCCTCGATGAAAGCCAAATTTTTAAAGCTTCCAGACTTTGTTGGTGGCATTGTGGACTTTAGAGCTCTGGCCTCTGCCACCAACCTTTGCAAGATGCTGTTGTAGGATGGCTACCGTCACATTAAAGGCATGTAGGAAAGGGACCTTGGGGGTCCAGGAGAGCTTGGAGTGACTTCCCACGGCGTGTGAAGATCCATCAGGTACTTTATGAAGTTGTTTTGGGTGAAATTTGGTCGGGCGTAGGCTCGCTCAATGGCAGAGGCATGCCGAGCTGAGGTTGGTTTTTCCACAACTTATTGTTTTTTACTTAGGTTTTCTGTTGTTTGTTTGTTCACTTATGTGCTTGTGCTATTTTGTAGGAGGCACAAAAAGTGGAGGTCGCGCGTGGTGCTGTTGGAGCGCAACCTTCATGGGCAGCATAGGCGATGGCTATGAAGGCCTCCTCTCCTGCTGTTGAGGCAATGGCTCCGAGGGCTACTTCCCCTGCTATTGATGTCCCAAGGCCTAGGGAACCTATGACTGCCCCTGCTGATCTGGATGTGTAGTTTCTAGGTTTTAGCTAGCTTCTAGGTTTGTTCAAAGGTAATGTGCTACAAATGCCTACCCTTTTGTATATACCTTAGGTCTAAATTAACAAAATGTCCTACGCAGGTTTCCTTCTCTGAGCCTATGCAGGACATAACCCCTATTACTATGTACCATGATGGGATTTATGTTAATGGTGAACTGTGGCAGTATTGGCATGAAGCTTTTCCTCCACGTTCAGTTCTTGAAATGTTCGATTTTGTGAAGTTGATTTTGTGAAGTGTGATATTGATGATGAGCATGCAGCATTCACTAGGTCACTAGCTTGGTGAGGGCCTCAGCCTTAGTTTAATGTGTGGCTCTTTCACCTATGTCCTATAATGTTTGTAACTCCATTCGGGCTTGTGTTTGTTGCCTTCGGGCTTCCTGTAATGCTGCTTGTGTTTAAATAACCTATGTTAGCAGTTTTTTTGCTGTAAGGCATTTGTAATTTTTAAATGAAGTTTGCTTGGGATGATTTAGTTGCACACTTATTTTATTGAAGATTCTAAATATGACTACAACTTAGGTCGAAGGCTCGTAGCAAATTATTTTTACAATATTTCTTTAACATTAGCTTCTTTCTTCTATGGTTGGAGATGAGTACAAGTCTACGCATTGGCGTGGAGAAGTTGAGGTGCTAGTCTTCAACCTTGTGAAGATTGCAGATGCTTTGTTGCTTCTCTCTTTTCTTTTGCCTCCATTACTCTTTTCTCTGGCTCCCATTGGGGATGAGTTTGTGCGTCGCAGTGGAGGAACTGAGGCACTCTTGAAGGTAGCGATTGTTTATTGATCACCCTAGCCTCTTCCTCTATGCTTGCTTGCAGTCGATGGTGATGCTCTGGCATATCTGTGCGAAGGAGCTAAGGTGCTTGTGTTTGATCTTGTAGATGTTGCGAAGGCTTTGGCGCAATTTGAGCACTCATCGAAGGTGGTAGCCTTCGATTTCATTGGTTCTCAAGAGGCCACAAAATAATTTGAGCAAGCAACGGAGGTTGAGGAAGCATTTCTTGCACGTTGCCTCCACTTGTGCATGGATTGCTTTGCTGCTGCCTTCGGCCATGCTGGAGTAGTTGCGCTCCTATTGAACATGATTGATGTGGGGTTGCGCCAGATGGTGCCCTTAGTTGCTGGAGGATGTTACGAGCCTTTGTAGGATACCCTCCCACAAGCTCTAACATTGCCTGGTTGCTGCCAGACCATGGTCGCACATCGCTCCATGGAGGTTGTATAGCACCGAGTGGGAGATGTGTACCACCTCAACGTAGCTTTTGCCGGGCTGTGCGAGCTGCTAGATTTATGAGTCTTCGTACGGTACCTTTTGCTCCCTTGTTTCTAAGGAAACTCCCGCCTCCATGGCTCTCTTTCTTTGCCTTATAGTTGACTGGTTCCTATTTTGTTTGGCTTCCCCCTAGCACTCTTCTAGGGATAGGGGTATGAAAATTTTCTGACTAGGGCTAGTGCTAGGGTAAGGCACATGGTTTTATAGTCTACTGCTTGCATGATGTAATAAGTTTTGGTGGTTGGCCAAAATTTATTGCTTAGATATGTTTTGAAGTTAAGACTGATGGATTTTGCTTGTACTTGGCATATCTTTGGCTCTTACTTCTGTTGTACTTTAGTCATTAATTCCTGATATTGCCCTAGTGCCTGATAAAGACAGGTCTTCGCCAGATATTTTCTTGCCCAAAGCCTACAACGAAGGTAGGACTTTGTCGGGTCTTTGTGGCCTTTTAGCCATTTTGAAGAGTCTTTGATGCCTGAATGTGGACATGGCTTTATCAAGGTTGCAGGCTAATTTAGCCACGGAGGTCATTCCATGTCTTAGAGCCTTCGGCTAAGGTGGTGGAGGGTCCTCTTTAATGTAATGTCATTATTGAATGTTGCGGCTCTGTTGCTAGCCACTTTTGACCTTCACTTTTGGTGGAATACTTGGAGAATTCCTCTTTATATTTTAGAGGGTTTATGTGGCAGAACCGCCCGAAATAACACACCTTTGGAGGCACTCATCTTCCACTAGACACTAAGCACCCCGAAAGCAAGCTATATCGAATGGTTCCGTCGAGCACACCCCAAGGGAGAACTCAAACCATCCACATTTGTCCTCTTGGATCCAATACTGAGAACAAGTTTACAATACTTAGTCCATTTCATACAACAAGAGTTCTTAGAAATACATTATTACAATACCAAGTTCAGAGTGCAGAATTTAACAGTGGAATTGAAATAAACATCTAATAATAAGATACAAGGATCTATCTATGCCCACCAGAAGAATCCTCCACACAACAGTCACTCCTCAAGTAGCACCTACAATAGGGGTAAATAAACCCTGAGTACACAATGTACTCGCAAGACTTTCCCAACTAGTGGGAATAATTTCCCGACTCCAAAGGATATGATAAGCTTTATGGTTTGTTGGGTTTCCTTTTTGTGAAAAGCAACACTAGTAGTGAATCCTTATGTAGGTGTTTAATTAGAAGTCATGATTAGTTCATTAGCTAACCATTCTATGTAAGCACATGTTCTACTTTCAAGCAAGAGTTGAGCAATTAGATCTATTTCACTATCTTTCATCTTCCAATTATTACTATGGTGCTAGATCGTAGACAAGTCGTACCATATTACACGGTGATTCGTGAATCAATGTAGCCCAACTGGGTACCCCAAAACACATGCTCCACTTGTACCCCCAAGCACAAGTAGGACCAACCCACCACTCTCCTATCAAGGGGTCTAGGTCCCTATCCAAACTTGGACTCCAAGCCCCCACACCTGAGTCCCAGACTTAGTGTGGTGCTTAGACCTCCACCATCTCCACCTCCAATTAGGTGGTCCGGAAAGAGCCAGAACCCACAACAAGAGAGCAATAAGCCTTCTCGCTCCCATAAGTAAGTATGTGATTAGGATAATAAGTCTATGACCTGACTAGAATCTAATGCAACGGTCGATCCTTAATCGACATGGATAGGAAAAATAGTGTAACCAAGCTACGCCCCATTGGCCGCAAGACACAACCTGTTACACCCACCAATACCCATACCATGCGTAGTGGGCTTGGCTCGTCCTTGCCTTGGCAGGACGTGAGTGGTGAGCTCAGGAGGCCCATGCGCCGACGCCACAAACAACATGTGCCCGCATCCGACCGGCGTGGCCTGCTCGCCGCAGTGCCATAAATGGCATGGCGACGATGGCTGACCCATGTGTGTGTGGCAGAGATGACATGCATAGGGCCAACAATAGCACAGAGATGTAGTGGACTAGCGTGGATGCAATGACAGTGGTAGCATCATGACACAAGGAGCAGTGGCGGACACGACGGCAGCGCAGCGCGGGGTGGGGTAGGTGACTGCAGCAGCAACTCCGTGCGGTGGGGTCAACGGCAGTTGAGCCTTAGCCAGGCCAGAGGTGGCCATGGCCATCCACACATGGCAGCACACGCATGACCAATGTGGTGACACTAAGCGCCTCAGCATGGTGATCATGGCCACACAACCAACCAACCCAAAACTAGTAACGCGCACAAATTTTAAAGCTCTCAACACGACCGAACGGTTGCTCCTAAACCTAAACCGTCTTCACCATGCTCAAGATGGCACATGACACTTTGAAATCGAGATATAACACAACACCACCCTTTAATCCAATCTCTCACAATAAATTGCTAAACATAGCAATGTCTAGCTATTAGCAGTCTTGAAAATTTCTATGTTTTTGAGCTGAATTTGATTTCCATTTGCGATTTCTAAGCTAGTGGAAATATTAGCTAGTAATATCATTTTTTGACTGCAAGTATTTCATTATTATCTACAAAGTTTGTACTTCCAACTTTATTAAGGTGACACATATATGTTCTATAGCATTTTTGCTTAATAAAAAATTGGTTTTAAACCCTAAGTGGTATAATATGACTATCGAATCAACTTTTGTTTCGCATTTTAGTTGGTCATTTTGAGTTACAAAAATTGATCTACACACTTTATCATATGCATTAACACATAACTCCGAGGGTGTTACAAATCTACCCCCCTTAAACAAAATCTCATCCTGAGATTTCATGTGCCTAGTGTGGGAAAAGTGACAAGAAATAAATTTTGATCTAAACTATTACCTCGCTGAACTAGAAAGAAGGTGGAGATAATGCTTCAAGATATAACTTTCTTGCTCCCACATTGCTTCATCCTCCGAGTGATTTTGCCACTGAACTTTATAAAACTTCACCACATTGTTCCTAGTCACCCTTTCTTTTTTATCTAAGATCTTGACAGGATACTCAATATCAGACAAGTCGAGATGGAGGGGAAGTCCTTCAATTTCCACAGCTTCCTTGGGAACCCGCAAACATTTCATTAACTAGGAAACATGGAAGATATTATGCACTGCTGACAAAATGTCTGCGAGCTGGATACGGTAGGCAGCAGAACCACACTAGGCCAAAATCTTGTAAGGTCCAACATAGCGAGGGGCTAGCTTTCCACGGACACCAAATCGATGTACACCATGGGAGATACCTTGAGATACACATGTTCACCAACTTTAAATTGCAAGGGCCTTCTTTGCTTGTCCGCATAAGTTTTCTGACGGCTTTGAGTCGCCTTCAAATGGCTCTAAATAATGCAAACTTGCTCTCGAGCTTCTTTGATAAAATCATGTCCAAAATAACCATGGTCTCCCACCTCAACCCAGTTAAGAGGTGTTCTACATTTCTTGCCATACAAGGCCTCAAAAGGTGCCATATGAGTGCTTTCTTGATAACTATTGTTATAAGAAAACTCAGCTAGAGTCAAGCATTCATCCCACTTTTTAGGAAAAGAAATGGCACAAGCTCTCAACATATCCTCCAGTACCTGATTTACCCTTTCTATTTGGCCATTAGTTTGTGGATGATAAGCTAAACTTCTAAGGAGACTAGTACCAAGACATTGCTAAAGTTGCTCCTAGAAATGAGAGACAAAGATTGACCCTCTATCAGAGACGATAGTAAGAGGAACTCCATGCAGGGTCACAATCTAGTCAAAATACAACTTGGCATACTTCTTGGCTAAATACCTTGTATCCACCAAAAGGAAATGAGTGGACTTGGTAAGGCGATCCACAATGACCAAATAGAGTCATACCCCTTTGCCGTGTGAGGCAAACCCACAACAAAGTCCATGGAAATATCCTCCCATTTCCAAATAGGGATAGACAAGGGCTACAAAAATCCTGGTGTACGCATATGGTCTGCCTTAACTCTTCCACAAGTGTCGCATTCCGCAACGTACTTGGTGATATCCTGCTTCATATTTGACCACCAATACAAGTGGCGCAAATCATGGTACATCTTGTTACTTCCTGGATGGATGGACAACTTAGAGTTGTGAGCTTCATCCAAAATTTTTCTCCTAAGCTCTTCACTTGATGGAATAACCAATCTATTCTTGAACTTCACTACACTTTGATCATCAATACTAAAATGAGGACCATGCCCTTTGGCAATTAACTTCTTGATATGTGGGATTTCTGAAACATCTTGCCTTTGCTCTATTATAATTTGCTCAAGTAAATCTAAAACTAGAGCAATATGAGCTAGCACCTCATCATGGTTGAGAGACAAGGATTCTTCTTCAACTTGATGCGACTTCCGACTTAAGGCATCAGCCACCACATTAGCTTTTCCAGGATGGTAATGAACCTCCAAATTATAATCCTTGATTAGCTCCAGCCATCTCCATTGCCTCATGTTTTGCTCGGCCTGAGTGAAAATATATTTGAGACATGATCCGTATAAATATGCACTTCATTTACCAACAAATAATGACTCCAAATTTTTAGAGCATGCACCACAGCACTAAATCATGGGTGGGATAATTCACCTCATGCTTTTTCAGCTGGCGTGAAGCATAAGCTATCACACGTCCATCCTACATTAGCACATATCCCAATCCAGTCCTTGAGGCATCACAATACACATCAAATGGCCTATCAATATCTGGTTGGGCAAGAATAGGAGCAGAGGTAAGAAATTTCTTTAGGGCTTGGAAAGCTTCTTCACAAGCTGTCGATACAAACTTGACATCTTTCTAGAGCAACTTGGTCATTAGTTGGGCTATTTTGGAGAAGTCAGGAATGAAGCGCCGATAATAACCAGCAAGACCAAGGAACTGATGGATCTGATGCACTAACTTTAAAGACTTCAATTTAACACATCCTGCACCTTGCTTAGGTCTATAGAGATACCCTCAGATGTTAGAACATGTCTCAAAAACTACACTCGATCTAACCAGAACTCACACTTGCTGAATTTGGTATATAGCTTGTGTCCTCTTAATTGAGTCAGTACTATCTGAATATGTTGTACATGCTCTTCATTGTTCTTGGAGTATATCAAAATATCATCAATGAACACTACTACAAACTTATCCAACTCCAGCATGAAGACTAAATTCATGAGATACATGAAGAATGCAGAAGCATTGGTGAGACCAAAAGACATGACTAGGTATTCATATAACCCATATCTAGTAGAGAAAGTTGTCTTTGGTATATCTTGTGGCCAGATCTTAATTTGATGATACCTAGAACGAAGATCAATTTTTGAAAACACCTTGGCACCAGCCAACTAATCGAATAAAGTATCAATACGAGATAAAGGATACTTATTCTTAATGGTTACCACATTGAGAGGGCGGTAATCCATACACATCCATAGAGTATTATCCTTCTTCTTCACAAAATAGCTGGACAACCCCATGGTGAAGAGCTAGGACGGATAAATCCCTTCTCCAATAATTCCTCTAACTGCTTCTTCATTTCAGCTAGTTCTTTAGGAGCCATGTGGTAGGGATGCCGTGAAATAGGAGCAGTGCTAGGTTCTAACTCAATGGAAAACTCTACATCTCTATCTAATGGCAACCTAGGTAGATCTTCAAGAAAGACATCTAGGAACTCACAAACCATAGGAATAGAGAAAAGATCAGGAGAAACTTCAATATGAGCAACAACTGGTAAGGCTAGATCTAAGGGCATAAGAAGAGACATCCTATCCTCAGAACATGGAAGCCATAACTCAACAACTCTCTGCTTAAGGTCCAAGACTACCCCATAAACTCACAACCAGTTTAGGCCTAGAATTGCATCTATGCCCTGCCCAGGCAGCACCATGAACTTGAGGCAATAAGTGTGAGTGGCTAGCACTAATCCAACTGTGTCCGTCCGAGTATTAACGCACAACTGCGCACCCAGAGTACTGATTCTATAGGCAATAGGAGTAGACATAAGAGATATATTGTGCCTCTATGCAAACCCCATGCTCATGAATGAATGTGATGCACTAGAATCAAACAACACATATGCTCTGTGGGAATCAATGGTAAACATACCAGCCATTACCGGTTCATTCTGCACGATCTCCTCAGCCTTAGTTAAGTTGACTTGTCCAGAGCGGCTTATGGACGCCTTCTTCTTGATAATCGTCCTCTTGACTAGATGGGAGTTGGTTGAAGGCTAGGAAGACTGCACAGGTTGGTTCTATGGACACTCCTGAGCATACTGGCCTTCCTTGCCACACTTGAAATAAGCACTAGGTTTGTTCCCCTATCCCTAACAAGGTGAAACTTGTTGTCCCTAAGGCTGCTATTGCACCTACAAAGTAGGTGCATGGTACTGAGTGGGAGGTGCCTGGTAGGTCTGCTGAGGCTAACAGAACAACTGCCCACTCGAAGACTAATAGGGCACATGCCTAACAACTTGCACCTTCTGAGCCTGGGGGTGACTAGAAGATCTAGTGATCACTCGCTTACGCTTCCTGTCATCCTAAGAGTCACACTGAAGTCCTTCCATGACAATAGCAGCATTCAACATAGCAGCAAAAGTCTGGTAGTTCCCTGTATATAGCTTCTTCTGCAGACTACAAGAGAGGCCACAATAGAAATGGTCCCTCTTCTTCTCATCAATATTGACGTGGGTCCTAGCATACTATGCTAGATGGTTGAACTTGTTCACATTATCCATCATAGACATGCTCCTATGCTTTAGGTCTAAGAACTTCATCAACTTCCTATTCAACACACCAGCAGGAATGTAGTACTCTCTAAAAGCAGCGGTAAACTCCTACCAAGTCACATGGTTGTCCACCAGCTGCATGGCATTGAATGTGTCCCACCATGCACTGGCAGAACCCAATAGCTGTTGTGCTACAAAATGCACCTTCTATTCTTCAGTTATAGTGAGTAGCAGAAACTTCTGCTCTAGAATACGAAGCCAATGCTCCACATCTAGAGGCTCAGCATTTGGTGTGAACATGGGTGGGTGCATCTTCAAGAAATCCTAGTAAGAACAGGGCCCCTCGGGATTGCGAGCACCACCCCAATTTTTGCCATAGCCACCAGGGCCTCCATGGGTGAAGCCACCAATAGGCTAGGCTAGCATCTCCAATGCATGAGCGGACTCACGCCAAGCAGCCAGCATCTCTACCATCATCTCTAGATGGGTCATCAGAGGTGGTGGCAGAGGAGGAGGAGCTAGAAGTGGGGTGTCGAGGACCTAATACCGGTGTACCTAGTGAGGTGGAACTAATAACCATCGAACGTTGACACTTCAGGTTAGACAAGAACGCTACTGCGCTTCTTGCCCAAACAACGGAAGATTGGTCCCGCCTCGCTCAACCCCCAAGGGCTAGACTCCGCCTTGCCCGACAACTGAAGGCTAGCTTCGCCTTACCCAACGACTGCACCCTGATCCTTCATAAAGATGAGCATGGGGTACGACAGGACATTCGAGTCAACCGTAGTATCGAGGGCCATGCCCTGTACACCTATAGGAAGGCACTGTCAGGATACAATGGGATGGGTGCTTTAAGCCCTTTCTAACCTAACAGTGCTCGAACAGTGTTGTGGTCACCGACTTTTGTCACATAGTGTTGTACGTGCCGCCATTGGCCCTCGGACGTGGATACTAACACAAGCATGCGACAACCACTATGATCCACGACAGAATTCACATCACCTACAATGACAGACGTAGGGTCACTTCCCCATCTACTCCCTAAAGGGTCGCAGCTTTGTCATAGAACCGACCAATTTATAAGAACACAAGTACAATGGCAACCCACAAGCGGTCACACTATTATACTTGAGCCCATATAAACCCGGTAGTTTGTCAAGTACCACGACGGGTCTCGATAAACGATCCACAAACAACCAAGATCATACATGATTCAACATACATGTCATATATTACATAAAGATCATAGATACATTTCCATCATCAGGGTATGAAATAAAGTTATTACAAACCAAGTTTGATAGATAATAGCGGAAGCAAATTAAGTTTGAAAGTAGCATTTGCCAATATAGTTTAATACAGTGCCAACATACGATCACAGTCCACAAAAGCATATAGAGGGATTAGTAAAGAAGCCTGCCCAAGGCTTACTCCTCATCCACAGCGGGATAGAAGCAACTCTTGCAATATCCATGATATACTATGCCTTCTGCGATAATAGGAATACAACCCTGAATACGAGAAAGTACTCAGCTAGACTTACCCATCATAAACCAGAAATAAATTGACTCCAAGGATTATTCAAGGATGTATAAGTGGAGGTAGCTTGACAACATTTTGCATAAAAAGCGATTAACTCAGTTATACAATTATAGTTCTATCATCCAGTTAATTATAACTATCCATCTCTAGATTAGCAACTATCCTATGCCAAACATGTGATACATCATTTTAAGTGCATGCAATTGTAACCATAGCAGGTATAGTAATTCCATGTTTATTTGAACCATCATATTCCATAATACAATTACTACGATGTTGGGACTAGCCAAGTTTCTCACTATCCGGGAGAGATGATAATTCGAATCGATTTCAACCAGCTGAGAATTTATTCCTAACACAAACCCAGGCAGACCAGATCAACGGTCACCTTAGGTCACCTTTGGTACAACTCAAGTACACATTTTATGGGTTTGCCGAGCGCCGCACAATCAGGGACAACCAACTGCCAGGATGTTCAGGCCTAGCCTGCCCTTGGGCTCATGTCTGGCTCTCCACACATCCTTACTACCATCTAGAGTGTGCACTCTTATAGAGCAGGGCCTGGCTTGAGTTGAGCTACTTGGCTTCATGGTCGGAACGAGTTATCCGACCAGCTAAGTGATAGGCATACGTTCAATCTTGTCAGAAGCGCCAATAGCGGTATAATCCTTAATTGGCATAGATGGAATCACATGAGTCAACCTACCATAGACTCTGCTCGGCCTCCATTTACTTTTACCCCATGGTTCTTTTCCACGATAGCAAATATAGCCAACCGTGCCTCGGTATCCACCTATATCTCGCAGGTGACAGGAAATCACCCGACTTCTACCAGTCTAAGTAGGGCTAAGCATATATTCGATCCTAGACATACACAGGGTTAAAGGTGTATATATCTGGATAAGGTAGTTCTATGCATCAAGTGTTTCTAGACAACTCTTATAACCTAATGCAGCAATCATAAAGAACTCAAGTGATATTTTATAAAACATTGGGAGGCTTAGAATGCTCCGGGGCTTGCCTTTTAGAAAGGAAGTGGGGCGGTGGTCAGGGCACTCTAGAAGCTCCTCTGTGGACTGCTCCTCATCTTCAGGAGCTGTAGCTTGAGGAATCTCTTGCTGGTCCCCTTCCTCTCCTTCGTTGAATTCCAGCAACGTTATTTCCTCTGTCGATCCTATATGCATGAATGTGGCATAAGACATTGCGAATGCATACATGCTGATAAGTATAGTATGATGACACATGATGAATGCATTCTTGTAAGTATTCTTAATAGCATGGGGTTAAAGTAATAACAAGTGCATCGCATTTTACTGAGTAGGTGCATATCTCTTCTTGATTACTTAATCAAACACTTCTACCATTCATTTACTACACCACAAAACAGCAGCTACTTGTTTTGCTCATAACTAGAGTTATATACATTGAAATCATATGGTTGTGGACATTCTGGAAAGCTTAAGAAATTTTCTACAACTTTATTTTAATACCTTCATTGTGATTCAACACTTATCTAGGACAAACAAATCAGTCAATCAAATCTGTCCAGAAAGTAAATATTTCGGACAGCAAACTTGTAGCAGCTATAACTCTAAAACCTTAAGGCCTATGACTGTGAAAATTTAACACAAGGTAGATTAGTAAGTTATCTATAACTTTGTTATTAACAAGTTTTACAGCAAATATCATTACCCACATGAAAGCATCCACACAATCAAAACTATACATGCAGCCATCTATTTGAATTACAAAGTAACAATTAATTAATTGCATACAACCAATGGTTTATAAACCTTACTATGAACATCGTAGTTACTATGCATCACAAGAATTATAGAAAACATCATGGTGAACCCCAATTTAATTATATAAATGCATTTATTAATTTAATTAAATAATTAGGGTAAATAACAAACATACACCAAAGCGACACAATAAATTCTCATAAAATTACAGTGGACTCCTAATGCTAAAAATAGGCTACTGTGAAAATTCCGTACCATTTGTAGATGTATAACATCCTATGCAAAAATGATAAGCTATCAAGGGTTAATTTAGTGAAAATAGTAAACCCTATAGAAAAGTGTCAAGCAATAGATTATATATTTTTTCTAGCTTTATATTAGTTCCATACTACTGTATAAAAATTTCCATAGCAATATATTACATATTTTTAGCCCTACAAATTTCCTTAGAAAATACCTTTTATTAATAAATAAATAGAAAGACCATATTTAAATCAAGTTTACAGCAAGCTTAATATTTTTACTAGCTAGAGCATGTCGATACAAAACCAACAAAATTGGAATCACAATTTTAGGAGTTTTCTAGCTCAAGATATCTATTTTACAAGATTATTAACATTCAAAAAGCATTTATCTCAATACATTTAAATTCCCAATAAAAATATCAGAAACTGTGTATATCATATTTTTATAAAATACTACACTTACTAAGGAACATTATAAAATTTGGTTCACAAGATTTGAATCTCTAGAACTCAACTTATTATTTTTCAAAATTTTCATCAAATCTAAAAATGAATGCACTATCCTTCAGCCCTACGGTCACTGACACGCGGGACCCGTAGGTCAGTCGACCCCACATGTCAGCGATGGCAAAAATAGAGGAACGCGTGGAACGGCCGGAGTTCGCCGACGGTGGCTTCTCTGGTGACATAACCAGAACTACGGTGACCCTCGTGACCATGCGCACCTGATATGGTAGCTAGGTGGACTGATTAGTGAAGCTAAGCTCGACGATGGCGGCCATGGTGGCACGACGGTGCGGGTCAATGGCAATACACCAGAGGTGACCATGATGACTCGATCTAGGGCTCAGCCAAGCATCTATAGGCTACAGCAAAACCAGAGCAATCACTATCGTGGCACACGACGGACTGAAGCATCCCAGCCATGGCGACGGAGCATGGCGGCGGAACACCGGTGAGGATGAATGTGGCACAGAAGCCTTACCTTGCACGGCTAGCGAGCAATGCGAGCGTGGTGAGATGCTGGGATCACGGTGGAGTTGCTACGGTGGTAGAAAAGTGATGTGGGCAAGCTTGGTGGCCAGCAAAGCGACGATGATGAGCTTGGTGCTGCAGCGGCTGCTGCGGACCGAGGCGGAAGCGAAGGAGGAGACAGGGAAATGCAAATGGGAGTGCGGGGCGTCATAGGCGGATGCTGGGGAGGTTGAAGGCATGCTCTGGCTTGGCACAACCTGGCTAGGTAGGACCTCAGCGATGTGTGGCCTCATTCCCTCCATGTGGCGGCCAATGTCTAAAGGCGGTCAGCCATCGAGGCCAAGCCAAATCGGCCATCAGTGTTCGACAGTTCGACCTGACGACGTGATTTGCTAGCGATCAAACTCTTAATCCATAGCTCCTTAGTACAAATCAACTGAACAAAACTTGTAGCCCTAAGTACCAGCTACAATAATACTTAAGAAACCTTCTCCTAATTCACAACGGTTAAGGAGTAAAATCCGCCCAAAGTTGAGCTCATCACACTGTTAGTGAAACATGACTTAGCAAAAATTCTAAGTGTTGAAAATAGTGCAAAGCTGATTTTTGTGAGCCCATTTCAAGCATGTTAGGAGCTAAACTAGCTTATGACCCAAAAATAAAAGTTGTTCCCCTCATAAAATCCTACAACTTTGCTTTAGTGACCACATACATGCAAAGTCTCTATCACATAGTTCAAACTAGGTCAAATATGCTACATTCAAATGATGGTATACACTTAAACTATGACCTAGTGACCAAATTAGCCCTAGCCATGAATACCAAAGTTGTTCATAATGACATTCTAAACATGTTTGAGCTATTCATAAGGTCACACAATCATTTCATACATTGGTTACACAAAGCTTTCTAGGTCAACATACATAGCATCACTTAAGGACTTGATCATGCAAAGTGACCTTCACAAACATTGTTCCACTAGTCATCCTAAGTGTAGCTAAGATGTTTTAGTGACCCACATCAACCATTTACATGTATTAACTCATGATCATATGCATATATATGAGACATAAAATAACAAGCATGTTTCATATGTTTCAAATGCAAAAGCTTATATATGAATGCTTGATGCTCATGCTCATGCAATGCAAATCAAATTATGCAAGCCTAACACCTAGGGTGTTACAAGCTTGGCCCTCTGACATGCTGCACCATCCGCCGGCGTAGGATGGGATGCACCCACTTGCTGACAGACGCTAGGGCATAGCCTTATAAGGATCAGTGAACACTCCATCCCTGACATGGTCTGCCATGTTAGCAGGGCAGACACATGGAAAAAGGAAGACCTGGCTCCCCCGAAGGACCTTCTCTACATTTGGTTTTTTCTCTCTCTCCCATCTATAACCCCTGCTCCCCCTTAGTTTATAAAAGGGAGGGCAGGGCACCCCACTAAAGGGACTAACTTTTGATTGATCGTTTTCGACACACAACACACATCCAAGCAGCAACCGAGCTCTTGGCGTCCTTTTGAACTTTCCATCAGAGTTAGGACCTATCCCTCTCTCGACCACTTGTACCCCCTACTACAAACCTATTTTGGTACTAATAACATGAGCAGCCATAGACTGGACATAGAGATGTTTTGCCCAAACCAGTATAAACATTGTGTCCTTTAGTACACCATCTAAGCCTAACGTGCAACAATTATAAATTTACTAGACGGTGCTTGTTCAAAACACCGACAGTTGGCGCACTAGGTAGGGGCCTTTGCACGTTCCAAATTAGGCCTCGGATGGCTAACCACGCAATCAGCTGGGTCTTGGGTGCACATGTGCATTTTGGTGACCTAGACTTCATCATCACGGTGGGGGAGAGTTAGCATGGGCTCATGTCACAATCTAGTCCCTCCCCTCCATCGGCTCTAGCTACATGAGGCTTGAGCACTAGCCCAGTGTCTCCCCTGGACCCCAGCCTTCTAGGGAGGACCCACGCCGCCTCACCCTCTCTCTAGAACACTCTGCATAGAGCACCCCGATGGTGCTTCCATTCGATCTCTGCAACGCCATGGCGACCGTTAGCCACCTTGTGGCATAGCGCACGATCCCATCCCTCATAAATAACAAGTTCATGGGGATGATTGAAAGCATCATGGAATCCCTCCACGGCCTCCTCGCAGAGGGGCTAGGGTCAGACTCTAGCTCTGACTCCAGCAGGGGGAGCCATCACCCCTCCTAGGAATGTTTCATGTCGAAAACCCCCGAGGGACACATCGAAAGCATCTCTATGGAGGAGACTACTCTGGCAGGCAACCTTGGCAATGGAACCGAAGGGGGGACAGCGGCCCCACCTCACGTTGGGGTGGAGCAGCTGAGAGCCCAAAAGCAGGAGATAGATGAAGCCAAACAATAGCTTGTTCGGGAGTATGTGGAGGTTGATCAGGAGATCGAACGCCACAGAAACGGTGGGTGCGCACATGCCATGGCCCATGACGCAAACCGAAGGATCATCGCCAATGATGAAACCCTTCCACACTTTGCTCGGGCAAGCCAAAATATCACCGCCGCAATGGCCTTCCTTCATGGCCTTCTAGAGGCCATGATGCCCAAGGATCATTGGGCCCACCGTGAAATATGCACGCTACTCGAGCGTGTGGTGGTGTAGCAGGCGAAAAGCTTGTTGTCCTAGCAACATGAGCTCGACACCAGCCAGCGCACGCCCTCAATACATCCTGCCTAGGATGCATCAGTCCACCAGGCACCATAAGGTGGCGAGCAATGCGCTGTGGCCTAGATACATCAGCGTCTCGGCCGCAACCGCAACGCACATAGCACCATCGACGCCCGCAGGCACACCTACAGCGACCCAAGGGAAGGAGCCTACTGTGGCTATCATCCTCGACATGGCGGACACTATGATAGTGGTGAGGACTGAAGCTCAAGCCCTGGCCTACCAGGGCCTCAGGCCTTCAGCTAGCACATCCTCAGCACTGCGTTCCCGCCAAGGTATTGACCACCTACCAATATCCCAAAATACTCTAGGGTGACAAACCCCAGACTTTGGCTTGAAGAGATCAGCTTGCCTATCAAGCCTGTGGTGCGGATAATGATGACTTCATTATCGACAACCTTCCACTATTCTTGGCCGATTTAGCATGAGCATGGTTGGAACACCTGCCGTCCAACGTAATCTAGAGTTGAGCGGATCTGAAGGAGATCTTTGTGGGAAACTTCTAGGGCACGTACAAGTGCCCTTGGAACCCATGGGACCTCAAGAACTGCCATTAGAAGGCTAGTGAGACCCTCTGTGGGTATATCCTGTGCTTCTCCCGACAGTGCCATGAGCTCCCTAACATCACCGATGCTGACGTGATAGGAGCCTTACTATCTAGGATGACCTACGAGTCCTTGGTTCATAAGCTAGGATGCAAGGGCCTATGAACCACCAAGGAACTCCTAGACATCGCTACCAGCCATGCCTCGAGAGAAGAGGTGGTCAGAGCAATCTTCGATCGCCTTGAAGGCAAGGCAAGGTGGGACGAGGGTGCCGGCGAAGGAACCTCTAATCGTTCTACCAAAAGGAAGAACAAGAAGCAACGATGTGAGGACTCGCTCATGGCCACTACTGATCATAAGGGTGGTCAAAATCCCACGGAGGGCACTGCGAACCACTTTGAAAAATTACCTAAGGGGTTGTGCCCAAGCCAAGCCTTTCCCATAAAGCATCTGCTCAAGGACTATGGCCTCATGCAGAAGTTCTTGTCTAGAAGCTCCAACAAAGGAGAGTAGGGGAAGGAACCTACCCCCTCTATAGACGACACCGAGGAGAAGGATGATGGCTTTCCAACACCAGACGGCTGCCTTATGATCTTCGGAGGATCAGTGGCCTACGACTCCAAACGCCGTCAGAAGGTCACGCGCCGTGAGGTCTACATAGCCCAACCAGCCACACCTCCCTTCCTTCGATGGTCGGAGTCCACCATAACCTTCGACCAGACCAACCATATGGATACCATCCAACACCTAGGGAGGTATCCTCTTGTTGTCAACCTGATCGTCTACCAAAAGCGACTCACCAAAGTACTAATGGACGGAGGCAGTGACCTCAACATCATGTATGCCAAGATGCTGAACAAGATGGGCGTTGACTGGACGAACCTCCACCCAACCCGAGCACCTTTTCACGGCATCATGCCTAGGAAACAGGCCATGCCATAGGGATAGATTGATCTGCCCATCACCTTCGGGGATCAATTCAATTACAGGACTGAGACCCTCACCTTTGAGGTGGTTGGGTTCCCTGAAACCTTCCACGCCATCCTATGACAACCATGCTACGCGAAGTTCATGGCCGTCCCTAACTATACATACCTTAAGCTAAAGATGTCGGGCCCCCACATGGTCATCACCGTCGGCACCTCCTTCCAGCGGGCCTACAAGTATGAGGTCGAGTGCTGTGGCCACACCACAACAATCGTCGCCTCTGGGGAACTCATCACCCTTAAGGAGGAGGTCGTCAAAGAAGTGTCTGACATGAAGAAATCAACAAGGTCGTTCGAATCGGCAGAGGGCTCCAAGGGGGGTCCTCATAGATCCCAATAGCTCCAAGGGTAAAATAGTATGCATTGGTACCATGCTTTCCTCTAAATAGGAAAGCACTCTCATCGACTTCCTCTATGGCAACAAAGACATCTTTGCATGGAAGCCCTCAGATATGCCAGGCATTCCGATGGAGGTCACCGAGCATACCTTGAAGATCCATCCAGGCTCCAAGCTGGTGAAGCAACACCTATGTCACTTCAACGAGGAGAAGCGCAGGGCCATTGGTGAAGAGATGGCAAAACTATCAGTGGCCAGATTCATTAGGGAAGTACACCACCTAGAGTGGTTAGCTAATCCCGTTCTTATGTGAAAGAAGGGCTGGAAATGGAGGATGTCCATAGACTATATGGGCCTCAACAAGGCATGTCCAAAGGATCTGTTTCCTTTGCCGTGCATAGACCAAATAGTCGACTCTAGCTCGGGGTGTGAAACCATCTGCTTCCTTGATGCCTACTCTGGCTACCATCAAATCGCAATGAAAGAATCCGACCAGCTCACGACATCTTTCATCACCCCCTTCGGATCGTTCTGCTACGTCTCAATGCTGTTTGATCTGAAGAACGTTAGGGCTATGTACCAGCGTTGTATGCTTAAATGCTTCAGGGACCTTATCAGGCAGACCGCTGAGGCCTACATCGATGACATCATAGTTAAATCCAAATGGGCTGACCACCTTATTGTCGGTCTTGAGCAGACCTTTGCAAAACTCTGAGCGAATGGCATCAAACTCAACCCCGAGAAGTGTGTTTTCGGGGTCCCGAGGGGTATGCTGCTTGGCTTCATCATCTCTGAGCGTGGCATCAAAGCCAACCCAAAGAAAATCTCAGCCATCATAAGGAGGTTCAGTGAATCATAGGGTGCCTCGCCGCCCTCAATCGATTCATCTCGCGCCTTAATGAATGAGGTCTCCCCCTTTATCGACCCCTGAAGAAAGCCAACCGCTTTGAGTGGACATCCAAGGCCCAGGAGGTGCTTGACATGGTCAAACTACTTCTGACAAGGCCCTCGATCCTAGTTCCTCCAAGCAACAGAGAATCCCTCCTGCTATATATAGCGACCACCACGCAAGTGGTCAGCATCACCCTGGTAGTAGAGCAGGAGGAAGAGAGGCATGCCCTCAAGGTGCAGCGCCCTATGTACTTCATTAGCGAGGTACTATCTAACTCCAAAACCTACTACTCCCAAATCCAGAAGCTCCTTTACACCGTCCTCATCACCAAGAGGAAGCTATGCCACTACTTCGAGTCGCATTCCATAATGGTTGTGACATTGTTCCCCCTCGGTGAGGTCATCCAGAGCCAGGATGCCATGGGAAGAACTGCAAAGTGGGCACTCGAGTTGATGGATCAAGGCATCACATATGCCTCTCGAACAGCGATCAAGTCCCAGGTGTTGGCTGACTTCATCGCTGAATGGACCAAGGTCTAGACACCACCGACGGTCGTCGATTAAGAGTACCGGATGATGTACTTCGATGGGTCGCTGATGAAGAAGGGCGCCGATGCAGGGCTAGTCTTCATGTCGCCCCTTAGGGTTTGCATGAGGTACATGGTTCATCTCCATTTTCCTCATAAAATAACATGGCCGAATATGAAGCACTCATCAATGGCCTATGCATCGCCATCAAGTTGGGCATCCAACGCCTCGACATCCGAGGCGACTCCCAGCTAGTCATCAACCAAGTCATAAAGGAGTCTAGCTGCCATGACACCAAGATGGTTGTGTACTGCCAGGAGGTCCGATGGCTGGAGGACAAATTCAATGGCCTCAAACTCAACCACATCCCAATGCACCTCAACAAGGCGGCCGACATACTTGCAAAAGCGGCATTCGGTCGAGAGCCGGTGCCAACAGGCGTCTTCACTAGCGACCAACATAAGCCCTCGGTATGCTATGATGGGACGAAACGGGCCGACAATGGCCCATCTGATCTAGCCCCAGGGGCTAACCAACTGATGGCTCCCTCTGGCCCTAAGGTCACGGAGCTTGAAGAGGAACCAGTGATAGAGCCCGACCCTCTAGACAACTGGAGAACACTCTACCTCGACTACCTCCTTCGTGACACGCTACCAATGGATAAGATGGAGGCTCGATGGCTCACACATCGCGCTAAATCCTTTGTTCTTGTAGAAGGTGAACTCTACAAACGGAGCCACACCGGGATCTTATAGCTCTGTATCCCAGTCGACCAGGGGAAGTTTCTGCTGAGCGATATCCATGGTGGGGTCTGCAGTCACCATGCCATGCCTAGAACCTTGGTTGGGAACGCATTCCGATAGGGCTTCTACTGGCCCACTACAGTAGCCAACGCTGAGCAAATCGTACGCACCTACGAAGGGTGTCAGTACTATGCTCGACAAACTCACCTCCTGGCCTAGGCACTCCAGATGATCCCCATCACGTGGCCTTTCATGGTCTAGGGGATTGATCTAGTTGGGCCTCTCAAAAAGGTGCCCAGTGGCTACACCCACTTGCTTGTCACCATAGACAAGTTCATGAAATGGATCGAAGCTCGGCCGATCTCCGTCATGAAATCTAAGCAAGTTGTGATGTTCTTCCTCGACATCATCCATCGCTTCGGAGTACCAAACTCCATCATCATAGACAATGACACATAGTTCACCAGCAAGAAATTCATTTGATTCTGCGATGAACAACACATCCGAGTCAATTGGGCTGCCGTCGCGCATCCCCAAATGAACAGGCAGGTCAAGCGCATAAATGGCATGCTCCTATAGGCCCAGGATATTCAACCAGTTGAACAAGTTCGGTGCACGCTGGGTCACCGAGCTCCCTGTAATGCTCTAGAGCCTAAGGACAACTCCTAGCCAAGCCACCGGCTACACACCTTTCTTCTTGGTCAATGGTTCTGAGGTTGTCCTCCCGACAGACCTTGACTATGGAGCACTAAGAATTAGAGCATATGATGAATAGGGAGCCGAGGCATCCCATGAAGACACCATGGACTAGCTAGACGAAGCCTGCAACATCGCCCTCCTCCGTTTGGCCAAGTACTAGTAGGCGCTACATCGGTACCATAGTCGACAGGTGTGGGACCAAGCCTTCAACGTTGGGGACCTGGTTCTCCACCTCATATAGAGCAACAAGGACCGTCACAAGCTCTCCATGCCTTGGGAGGGGCCCTACATCATTGCGGAAGTACTCTGGCTAGGGGCCTACAAGTTGAAAACCACCAACGGTGAGGTCTTCACCAATGCCTAGAACATTAAGCAGCTATGTCATTTTTACCCTTAAATAAACACATACTCTTTCTTATCAGTTTTGTCTCCAAAAATCCCCAATCTTTAGTGACTTCCAACCCCTACAAAGAGCGAGGGGTCGGACCTCACTCGGGGGCTGATATAAGTACATTTATCTTGCAAACACTCTATGTGCTATCTTTGCAAACATTCTCTGAGTTTTTCCTCTTTTCTCATAGCGAGTCCTGAGGGCTAGGATTTCAGGAACAAAATCTGAGTATAACTGGTAGGACTGCGGGAAACCCATGTCCCGGCAGCTATGACCTCCTTGCTCACCAGCATGATCAGAATTAGCTCGCCCAAACTCTAAGTTTTCATGACCTTAACTATGGGAAGAGTCGGAAGGCACCAAGCCTCTTTTACAAAAGAGGGAGAAAAGCCAAAAAGCTGTTTGTCATAACGAAAGTTGAAAACTTATTCATTTTTTACACAAATTCATCGCTTACAAAGTAATTTCATCACAAAAAGGACTGATGTATTCATAAATACAAAAACTATTCACTTAGGGGCTCCCCCACAAACTTATTCTATTATAGTTTCTGACCAGTTCTACCATGAGTATTACTACGATCGTCGTGCCATGCTCTCCATCAGCGATGTCCTACCACCTCGCAGGATCCTCAAGGGCGCTGTCATCTACAACGTCGAGCACCACGTTGGCGACTACGGCACCTTCGCCAGGGCGTCCAGGGACTGCGCCATCATTATCAGCCACAACCCTAACAACGGCACCTCCATCGGGGTGTCTAGGGACTACACCATCGTCATCAGCCACAACCCTAACAACAGCATGTTGGCGACTATGGCACCTTCGCCAGGGCATCTAGGGACTGCACCATCATCATTAGCCACAACCCTGACAATGGCACCTCCATCGAGGCGTCTAGGGACTATGCCATCATGATCAGTCGCAACCCTAACAACAGCGTCTATGCAGGGGACATCCCCACCAAAGAAAGGCTACCATGAATGATGGCAAAACCGATGATGCTCAGCGCCCTCTAGTGCACCTCCTCCTTTGGCAGAAGCGGCCCCTTCTCGACAAAGGTGGTAGACACTATCTCATCTATGTTGGATGACCTCCATCTCGACATCATGCTCTAGATTCATGAGCGGATATATGAGTTTTTCTCTCCCTGGCATTAACCTCTCACTTAGGAACCGCTACGACGCATGAACGCATTTGATGGAAAGGAAGGAGAAGAGGTAGCGGCTCAGAAATAGGCTAAGGAATGGGACAGAAACTCCCATCTCCCTCCCTATTTAAGAAAGAGGCGCAACAGCTGAGGAAAGGTGAAAGCTTGGGACAAAAAACTCTCTTCCTTCCCCTATTCAATGCAGATGGGAAATCAATGCCGATGGGAATCCGAGGGGACGCACCTAGACCGACGGGACATGCTTAGACCAACGGGACATGCCCTAGTTGATGAGATGCCGCTTGGTCAAATAGGACATTGCCAAGGCATGGCCCACCACCACCACGTGCCGGGCACGAGAATTAGGGCACACCTGCTTGTAGGTGACTCTCCGCTTTCCTAGGTAGGACCATGGAACAACTCGACGATGGAACCCCCTCCAGCGGGCCCAATAGGCCTCCTGGGTCGATCAGATGGCCCAGGTAAAACAACGAACAAATGACCACAGAAAGATAAGCACCTCTGTTACTTACTTTGCATGTTAATTTTATTACCGAGCATCCAACCCCAGCAATGGTAGGGGCACGAACATTGCTCAGGGGCTGCCTAGGGTGTCTACTTGTTTATACATCCTCATCGCCTGGCCCCTCCTTACATTTAAAAAAAGCCAGAGACGTAGGGTGCGGGTGTAGAACTTTGAGTAGAACTAGACGAACCGCTAGACCCGATGCCTCAGTGGCTATGGTGTTTTTGTTCACCAGCATAATCGAATTCACAGTTCCCCGTACCCCGAGCTTCTACATCTGCCTTCTCAAGAGGGGCTTGGAGGGGTCTGCCTATAGAATCTCTTTTAAGGAGAAGCTGCCAAGTCACTTAAAGTGAATTGAATGGCTCGAATCGCCATCAAGAGATGGAGATGAAAAATCATTATGCTCGTGTAGATCACGCCAGCCCCATCACAAACGTCGGACTCAAAACCTGCACGGACATGTCCGGTAAGAGCTTCTCATCGCTCATACCACCGAGGTAACATTACTGACCCCTACTTTTGTTTCAATTAAATCGCACATTAATCCCATCATCGAAACATTGCATATGTGATCTTCGCATCTTAACACTTTGTGTCGCGCCATGAAGCGACGCTCGCCTCACTCGATATGAGCGGCAACTGACCGAGGTTCGAAGGTCAGCCCGCAAAGGGCATGAGGCCGCCTCATGTCAAACAGAGCCAGGGGAGAAAAACCATGATGATCCCCAACGGCCTTGCCCGACCCTGCTTAGAAGCGGACATGGACATCTTGACCTTTCTCGTTCGATTCTAACCCCAAGCCAAACCCATAGAATCTCCATTGAGGAGAGGCCAATGGGTCACCTGAGCCTACCGAATGGCTCAGGCATTTGTTAGGAGGCAAGTTAAGAAGTAGTGGAATGCCACATGAGGGCTCTACCGACACCGTCAGCGAATGATGGACCCAGATTCCATACGAACATACCCGCTAGCGAGCTCATTGAGCATGACACTCGAGCCGTCGAGGCAAGTGTCGTCAACTTAGCCCCTTCGGTTGTGGAAACCAAGGACAGGGTGACGTGCGAAACACGGCCGACCCCTATCAGCCCCTAAGGGGCTTAAGAGCTCGAGCCGCTTGATCCGAGATTGAGAGACCGAGGTTCAAAGGCTGACCCATGAAGGGTCTAAGGCCGCCTCGCATCCAATAAGAGCTAGGGGAGAAAATGTAGATGAGCCTCAGTGGCCTTTGCCCAACCCGCATTGAGGCAGGAAGGGTCATCTCAACCTTTTAAGTTCAATCTAGCCTCTTGCAGAGCCCATAGACTCCCCATTAAGGGGGAATCTACTAGAAGGCAGGTCAAGGAGCAATAGAATGCCGCCCGAGAGCTTTACTGACCCTATCGCAAAACAGCAGGATCGAATTCTATTTGAACATCCCCGTTAGCGAGCTCATCAGGCATGTCACTTGAGCCATCGAGGCAAGAGACATCGCCTCAATCCCTCTAGTTGTGAAAAAACACGGACGGGGCGATAGTCACAAAACGAGCTAGCCCTTGATCGAATCTTCACCACGCGCGGGGGCTCTGGGAAGGCCAGGCAAGCAATGGGACCAAACGCACGGTCACGGAATGATCATTAAAATCCTAAGTAACAGGTACATATGAGTACAAGAGTAAGTTCGCTACCCTCGCTTTAGTCTCCAGTAACATCTGGCCCCAGCAACCGCAAGGGTCGGATCTCACTCGGAGGCTGATAAAGGTATAAATACCTCCTTTTTTCTCAAAATAGTCATCGCATCAGACCTTTTTCTCGTGGTAAGATTGGCGGCAAGGTTTGTGGGAACAGATAAACAAGTACGCCTGGGAAGACTACAAAAAGCCTATGCCCCGATGGCTATGGTAACTTTGCTCACCAGCATAATCGAAACTTCCTCCTTACACACCTCGGGCCCCATGGTCTTAACAAATGAAAGGGTCGGATCGCGTACACCCCCTTTTCTCTCGATTGCAAAAGGGAAGAAAGTAAGATCAAACAAATGAAACAAAATTATAAAACAAAATCACAAAACTATTTTTGGACACAAAAAAGCACCGACACTTGTCCACATATTACAGATAAATGTTTACTAAACTTATTTAGGTAACTACTTCCTCAAAGGGAGAACTATGCCATTCAGCATGTCCGCTAGGTTCCGCACAATAGGACTCACCGCCTTCTCGATCTCATCCAGCTCAGAGTTCTCATAACCAGGCATGAAGCCGAGGCTCATCACCTCTAGGTTAACTTTGCGATCATAATGAGAGCGGGCAACAGCAAAGGCTTGGGTGATCCTAGCGTGGAAGGCATTCTCCTCAAGCTGACCCACCCACACCATGATACCTGTGGCATGGGCCACAAGTGAGCTGGTTTCCTCTGGCTATGCCACCCCTAGGTCATCGAAGACCACCCTGACAATGACACATAGGAGATTCTGCTCATCACTCTTAGCCTGAAGAATTTGCTGCACCTCAGCAAGCTCTATGCCTAGCCCAGTAGAGACTTTCTTGGCCTCTAGCCTTTGGGTCAAGGTGACTCCAAGATCCACCCAGAGGGAGTTGACCACCTAATGCACCTCATCGCACTCTTAGATGGCATGGTCACGCTCCTCGCGGACCAAACCGTGCTCCGACTGGAGTCTTTCTATGGTCTGGCGTGGCTCGTCTCACTCCCTACATAGCCGGGCAATCTCCCTAGGGTCCTGATTCGCCCTCTGCTGTAGGGCTGAGGACCTTTCCTTGGCCGTCAGCTTGAGATCTCGCTCTGTCTCTAGCTAAGCTAGGAGGTCGATGGCCCGCTGGCTGGCCTCGACATCCTTCTAGAGCAGCTCATCCTGCTCCTTTTAGACCCTGGTGGACACCTCCTCATCCCGCTGCATCCTCATCGATAGATCCTAGAACATCCCGTGGACCTCCTCCACGTCTCGACGCGCCTTGGCTTCCCGCTATTAGGCGATAGCAAGCTGGGCGCTCACATCTCCATGTAGCTAGGCCTCCTTGGTGAGGCGGTCCCATTCTTCCTTCTGCACATGGAGGAACTGGAATTTCCCCCAGCTATGAGCAATAAGGGGCTGAAAAGAAGACCAGTATCAAAAATATGAAAATACAAGAATACTTGAAGAAAAGAAGAAAGCGGGAGGGAAGATCAAGCGCATACCCGGCCAGTGGGAACGATGATGTCATGCAGGATGCCCCTGGCCTGGCTTAAGGTATCCATCATGGTCGAGAATTTGGAGGGCGGCGAGATGGTCCTTGTTCCTCTTCTTATCTTTGTCCAGGACACCCCACTTCCACGACCTCGGGACCTCTTCAATGAGGCGCCCGGAGAACACTAGCAAGGGGGCAGCCACGTCATCCTTGATGTAAAACCCCTGCGAATGCCACCCCTTGTTAGAGGTCGACAGACGCATCAATGGGTAGTCGTTTGCCCGATTGTTGCGTAGATGAATGCTGGCACATCCCATTGGCATGCTCAGCTCTAGCTTCCCAACCTGTTTCTTTGATAGGTTGATGGCAAAGAAATACCATCATAGATTGAAGTGGGGACTAATCCCCAAGAATCCCTCACACAGGGCGACGAACGTCGCAATATGCTAGACCCCATTGGGATTAAGGTGCTGCAACTCCACCTGGTAGTAATCCAATAGCCCTCGAAGGAACTTATGAGCAGGTACGGTGAATCCCCGCTCATGGAAGAGAGCAAAGGACATGATGTATCCTTCCAGCGGTGATGGCTTGTCCTTATCACTAGGCAGCCGCCACTCCTCGATGGCGGACAATGGGCAAAGGAGGCCACGATGAACAAGGCCCTCCAGACACTGAGGGGTAATGTTGGATCTACACCATGGCTCCATTGAAACAACAGGAAAGGGGTGGATGCGAGCTCAGCGGCGGCTGTGATGCAGATGTGAGCTTGATGGCGGCAGCAATACGGGTGTGAGAGGCTCAGGCGATTGGTGGCGAAGGTTGTAGGTATGAAGGCGAGGAGGCGAAGTACGAAACCTTGGGGGTGAACCCCATGGTTTTATAGGGGCGACGGATGCAAGAAGAGCAACCATCTGCCTCGATCTCCGAGCCTACCATGACACACCACCGCGACATGTCATGGGATATGCACCCATGATCCCTATCCTTTCCCACCAAAATCATGTCAGACGGTTCACCTTCCCAAGCAGACCGGACTCTTTTCCTACAGAGGGGACATGGGTCAAAAAGCTTCTTCTCCGACCTACCTGGGCCCAGGAATCCAAGGGCCAACCAAACAGCCTCGACGGCCGTCCCAATGAGGGATGGGCCCACGAGCAACTAGGGCTCAGGTAAACGAGCATCAGTGGAGCCTTGATCCATAGTTGAGCCCTAGACAGGCTGACCCTAGATGAAATCCCCATGAACAAGATAACAGGGTTCCCTTAAAACTATCCAGTTGACAAAAACTGAATCTCACAACCTTACCCGCGAAGGGTCCGAAATTACCCCCTAGCCGATTCTGCCCGAATCACCCGAGGGCTCGGGGGCTACACCCGACGGGTGCACTCGCGTACACCCTTGGGTGAATTGAAATACCCCCAGCCAATTCTACCCAAATCACCCAGGGGCTCGGGGGCTACACCTATCGGGTGCGCTTGCGCGCACCCTCTAGCGAATCGAAACACCCCTCAGGCGATTCTGCTCGAATCACCTGAGGGCTCGGGGGCTACTCTCAGGGACCTAATACCAGGGTACTCAGTGAGGTGGAACTAATAACCATCGAACATTGACACTTTTGGTTAGATAAGAACGCTACTGCGCTTCTTGCCTGAATGATGGAAGATTGGTCCTGCCTTGCTCGACCCCCGAGGGCTAGACTCCACCTCGCCCGGTGACTGAAGGCTAGCTCCACCTCGCCCGTTGACTGCACCCTGATCCTTCATAAAGACAATCATAGGGTACGATAGGACATTCGAGTCAATCGCAGTATCGAGGGCCATGCCCTGTATGGCTGCACACCGTCAGGATATGATGGGACAGGCGCTTTAAGCCCTTTCTGACCTAACAGTGCCCAAACAGTGTTTTAGGCACCAACTTTTGTCCCATAGTGTTGTAGGCACCGCCATCAGCCCTCAGACACGAATATGAACACAAGCATGCGACAACCACTATGATCCAAGATAAAATTCACATCACCTACCATGACAGACGTAGGGTCACTTCCCTGTCTACTCCTCGAAGGGTCGTAGCTTGGCCCTCTGACATGACGCACCATCCGCCGGCGTAGGATGGGACACACCCACTTGCTAATAGAGGCTAGGGCATGACCCTATAAGGATCAGCAAACATGCCATCCCTGACATAGTCTGCCATGTTAGCAGGGCAGGCACACGAAAAAAGGAAGACCCGGCACCCTCGAAGGACCTTCTCTACCTTTGGTTTTTTCCTCTCTCTCCCATCTATAACCCCTACTCCCCCTTGGTCTATAAAAGGGAAGGTAGGGCACCCCACTAAAGGGACCGACTTTTGATCGATCATTTTCGACACACAACATATAGCCAAGCAGCAACCAAGCTCTTTGCGTCCTTTCGACCTTTCCATTAGAGGCTTAGGACCTGTCTCTCTCTCAACCGTTTGTACCCCCTACTACAAACCTTTTTTGGTACTAATAACATGAGCAGCCATAGATTGGACATAGGGACGTTCTGCCTAGACTAGTATAAACCTTGTGTACTTTAGTACACCATTCGAGCCTAATGCGCAACAATTATAAATTTACTAGTCGGTGCTTGATCGAAACACCGACATGGGGCCTTGTGGCTGTCCCCATTGGTGTTACCAGTGCCCTCAACATGATTGTTATCACCCTAGTCAGCCCTAGCGCTGGTACTCCCCCTACCAGACCTCAAGTTCATCTATAAACAGATAAGAACCAACCATTAGGAATAACCCTCCAGATTAGGAACAAGAGACATAGAGAAATGATAAGACTTTTATTAAAGCATTCTTTTAGGTTATCCTATCAATTCACTAATCCATATTATACGTGTGGGGGAAGTCTAGTTTAAACAAGATTCTCTTTTCATGATGCATGCATTAGCCTACCTGTTCACTCAAGCCGAAATATAGCGGCATTCGTAAAAAAATTCGACACATCGCACACTCACTTTCTGTACGCTAAATGATTCTTACGTAGAGTAAGTTAGTGTACCTGTAGAAAATTGATTAGATAACACTAGTGCCACTATCCTAGATAGACCATATTTCTAGGGCTTATACTTATTTACATAATTTTATCGCATCCTACTTTTCACAAAACTTTTATTGGTCAAATTTTAGGTTTTGAAAAGAGTTATGAAACTCATAAGTCATTATTGGCTCTGGTACCACCTATGGTAGAAACACCCAAAATAACACACCTTCAAAGGCACTCGTCTTCCACTAGACACTAAACACCCTGAAAGCAAGCTATATTGGATGGTTGCGTTGAGCACACCCCAACGGAGAACTCGAACCATCATGTTTTTCCTCCAGGATCCAATACTGAGAACGAGTTTACAATACTTAGTCCATTTCATACTACAAGAGTTCTCAAAAATACATTATTACAATACCAAGTTTAGAGTGCAGAATTTAACAGCGGAATTGAAATAAACATCTAACGATAAGATACAAGGATCTATCTGTGCCCACTAGAAGAATCCTCCACACAACAGCCACTTCTCAAGCAGCACCTGCAATAGGGGTAAATAAACCCTGAGTGCCCACCAGAAGACTTACCCAACTAGTGGGAATAATTTCCTGACTCCAAAGGATATGATAAGCTTTATGGTTTGCTGGGTTTCCTTTTTGTGAAAAGCAACACTAGTAGTGAATCCTTATGTAGGTGTTTTATTAGCAGTCTTGATTAGTTCATTAGCTAACCATTCTATGTAAGCACATGTTCTACTTTCAAGCAAGAGTTGAGCACTCAGATCCATTTTAGCATCTTTCATCTTCTAGTTATTACTATGGTGCTAGATCATAGACAAGATGTACCATATTATACAATGATTCGCGAATCAATGTAGTCCAGCTAGGTACCCCAAAACACATGCCCCGCTTGTACCCTAGGCACAAGCAAGACCAACCCACCACTCTCTAGTCAAGGGGTCTAGGTCCCTGTCCAAACTTGGACTCCAAGCCCCCACACCTGAGTCCTAGACTCAGTGTGGTGCTTGGACCTCTAGCATCCCTGCCTTGAATTAGTCAATCTAGAAAGAGCTAGAACTCACAACAAGAGAGCAATGAGCCTTCCCACTCACATAAACAAGTATGTGCTTAGGATAATAAGTTTGTGACCTGACTAGAATCTAATGCAATGGCCGATCCTTAACCGACACAGACATGGAAAATAGTGTAACCAAGCTATGCCCCTCCTTGACCAGGCCTTCTGGTCAGAGACTAGATTGCTCTTTTGGCCTGTCATTAGGTATCTGGGCTGGCCTAGGAGTCACACGTTGTTGTAATGCCATCTGTTGGGCGAGTTTTTGCTAGGAAGCGGGCCCATCTAGGACCCTAGGTTTATGAACCCGATAGGAGCCCTTGAGCCCTTTTAGGACTTCTGTGAAGTCATGAAGGGGCTATTTATACTCATTGTACGAGAGCAACAGGTGGGTGTAAGATCGTGAGCCACCATCGAGCACGACGGAGCATGGACCCAAGCATCGGGCGTGGCCGAGGGGTCGATGTGACTCCCCTAGAATGACATGTCATGGAGACAGGTCATGCTAAGACATGACCGCTCCTAGCATGATGCTAGAAGTTTGACTTGGGTTTGTAGTTTCTGGCCCATAGTGGTTGGCGACGGCGTGGGCTTCCATTAGGAACTGTGTCCGATGAATCGGGCGAAGCGAAACCAGCCCTTAGACATCAGGCAAGGCAGAGCCAGCCCTGAGACATCAACCAAGGTGGAGCCTACCCTTGGGGGTTAGCCGAGGTGGAGCCAGCCCTCGGACATCGAGCGAGGCGGAGCCAGCCCTTAGACATTGGGTGAGGCGGAGACCACCCTCAGACGTTGGCCAAGGCAGAGCCTACCCTTAGGGGTCAGCCGAAGTAGACCTAGACAAGAGGTGTAGCCTTGGTGGTCCTAGAAATTGCCTAGGGGATTTTTTTGACTTGCTAGTGGATACGCGCGAGTGCACCCGGTGGGTGTAGCCCCCGAGCCCCCAGGCAATTCGGGTAGAATCGCCTGGGGGATTTTTTCGACTTGCCCGCTAGGCGTAGGCCCCGAGTGAGATCTGACCCCTTGCCATTGCTGGGGTCAGGTGTCACTAAATATCGAGGAGAGAATAGCAAAATTAGTAGGGAAAAATGTCTCTTGTTTTTGCACGTATCCCCTTCCTAGGTTCTGAGCCATCGTTTCCAGGAGCGCGGACGTAGGCGTCGTGTCACCAACCCAAACATCAGGTGCGGCCGAGGGGGTCCAGCATGATAGAGCATGGACCCAAGTGCTAGGCATGGCTAAGGGTTTGGTCTAGTTTCATGCATTACCCATCTATGGTTTCCACAACCGGAGGGGCTGAGCTAACGTCGCTTGCCTCGATGGCTCAAGTGACGTGCTTGGTGAGCTCTCTAACAGGTATGTCCGAGTGGAATCCTAGTCCGTTGTTCATAATAGGGTCAGCATAGCCCTTATGTGGCATTCCACTGCTCCTTAACCCATCTCCTGGTAGATGCCTGAGCCGTTCCAAAGACTAACTTAGGTGGCCCGCTGGCCTTTCCTCGATAGAGATTCTATGGGCATGGCTCTTGGTGAGGATCGAACAAGAAGGTTGAGATGACCCTGTCTGCTTCTGAGCAGATTGGCCAAGGGCCGCTAGGGCTCATCTGCATTTTCTCCCCTAGCTCTATTTGATGCGAGGTGGCCTTGAGCCCTTTGTGGGCCAGCCTTTGAACCCTGGTCGGTCGTCGCTCATGTCGAATGAGGTGACTACCACTTTGTAATGCAACATGAAGCGTTGTGATGCATCAATTGGATATGTAATGCTTTGGATGTATGGGATGAATGAATGATTGTATAGATGAATGTGTGAATGCATGTATGAGAAAGGATAAATGAATGATCATGCATTAGAAAATAAAATAAAGTAAGAAGGTTTGGTAAAGTTACCATGATGACTCAAGTGACGGGTTTAAGGAGCTCTTATCGGATATGTCCAAATGGGATCCATGTTCGTCATTCGTGATGGAGTCAGCATAGTCCACATGGGGCATCCCACTGCTCCTTACCTGTCTCTTGATAGTCGCCTAAGCCATCCGATCAACTCAGATAGCCTGTTGATCTTTCCTTGATGGAGATCCTATTGGTGGGCCCTTCCAAACCCTGTCTAGGAAGGCGAAGGGTCATTTGCATGTGATTGTGCCTTGTTTCCTGCGCCTAGGTTATGGTAGTGGTGGGCCCTACCTAGGCCACGTCCGGTTTTAACTAGGTGATGTTTCATTGGGTAGGGCGCATCCCATCAGTCAAGACTTGTCCCACCGCATGCCTACCCATATTAAATAGGGGGAAGGGAGAGGGTTTTTATTCCCATTCCTTCGCCTTTCTCCAACTGCTGCCTCTCCTCCTTCTTGCTTTTTGCCAAGCCAGTTCATACACCACGATGGTTTCTAGGAGAGAGAGAGGGTAAAGCGAGGGAGAGGAGAACTCATAGATTCATTCGTGAATCTAGGGCGCAATGTTGAACTAGAGGCCATCCAATGTAGATGAGGAGGTGCTGGCCACCTTCGCCGAGAAGGTGTTGCTCCCGTCGAAGGAGGTGACCATTGGAGGGCTCCTATGCTAGGGGAAGTTATTCCGTGACCACAAACCAATGAGATTGTCTCCTTCCTCGCCTTCCATGAGCACGGGCTTGGATATCCCATGCATTGGTTCTTGCATGGGCTTCTCAACGAGTGGGGCCTAGAGCTGCAGCACCTCAATCCGACTAGGGTGCTGCACATCACCAGTTTTACCACTGTCTACAAGGCCTTCCTCAGGATGGAGCCACACATGGACCTCTTCTGGCGGATCTTCAGTGGGCGAGCCTTGTCTAAGTGGAAGCCACCTAGAACCACACCAGTTAGGGGTTTTGCTTTGCAAAATAAGCCAAAGCCATCGACCTCCTACCCCGTGTACTCCCACTATGACTCCAATCAGGGGTGTCATGGTGAGTGGTTCTACATCAGGAACCCAGCGGAGGCGCCATTCCCACCGTTCACCAGAAGAAGGCTAGAGAGGAGGGAAAGCTAGTCGTGGGGTCCCGTTGGTCGGCAAAACAAGCTGGAGGTCATCGAGGCAGAGCTTTAGAAGCTAGTGCAGCATGGCCTTGATGGGCTATGGGTCTTCCACACATTCTTCCGCTGTCGAGTCACCCCACTAGCAGAGAGGAGGCAGCCAATGTGGGCGTACTCTGGCCCAACGGATCCCGATCGCGCATCACCGGAGGAGTTGCTAAAAGATGAAGTCTAGAGTTGACTCAATCGGGTGTTGCAACTGAGGGATAAAGACTCCCTTAAAGGAATGCCCAGACCTCTTCATGCTATGAAGCTGTCTAATCTAGTATGCTCCCCTCTTCTTATTCCATGACCTTTTCCCTCTTACTCTCCTTTGTTTTGATTTTGAGTTGTCCATTTCGTAGGGACTCATGGGTTACAAATCCTGGCCACATCATCTAAGGGGCCAGAGGGCCCCACTTGGCAAGCTACCCAGAAGGAGATAGCGCTTGCCAAGAAGAAGAAGAGAGCTAAGTTGAAGGAGCTCGGCCGGTGGGTCCAGGGAGGTGAAAGATGGAGCGACATGGAGGTGGAGCTTGAGTTGAAGGAGCCCATGGAGATGGATGGCGACATGAGTACCTAAGAGGATGAAGGAGATTGGGGCGTCATCATGACCTTGGTGGAGCATCGTGAGCCTACAGCCATGTCCATCGGTGGTGGGTGGGATATGGGGAAGCGATGCGACATTCCTGACTCAAGGAAACGTGCCATGAGCAAAGATACCCACTATCAAACAAGAGGCAAAGTGGGTGTGGTCATCGTACCCTTCGAAGGCGTCGTTGGCTCCACACCCCCCCTGCTCCAAGCATGGCGGGGCACACCAGTCGGTCAGAGGAGCATGTTGTCCCCCTGCATCTTCAGGGTCAGCGCGTGTGCGTGACCCACAACGACAAGATGCCCCATTAGTTGCTCTAGGGGTTCACCATGAGCTGGCGAGCATGGACATTCATGGGCCAATTGGGAACTAGTTAGGTCAACTCCTCCCTCGATCGATACGAGGGGGTGTGGGTCATGACCCTTGAGCAGTCCTCATCCGGTGGGCTCATCGCCAGCGAGTCGGGGCTTCAGGGCTCTGCCGCTTTCATCTAGGTAGGCATTTATGTTCCTTGTTGATCTCACAGCTGAGTTTTTAGAGCATGACTAACCTATGCTTATTTGATAGTAGCTAGGGGCTAGCGGGACTAGGCATCGCCCTGACTCCTATGTGGGAGGAGTGGAGACCTAGCCTATAGTGAGTCATGACAAGCGGTGGGGAAAGTAGATTGGTAGCGATGCGACCTTCCCTTCTAGGGGTTGTTGTCCTCATAGCCAAGTCATGAGTACGATAGCGGCGGCGGCGGTGGTGATGGCAGTGATCCCCGTGGTGATGGCAGAGGTTGGGTCAGAGGTGACCCTTGCGATCCCTCCCCCAACAGCTGTGGTGGAAGAGAGGAGCAAAACTATGCTCCCTGCCTTGCCCGGTGGAGGAGCGCACAGTTTGCCCTCCTGATCAAGCTAGAGGGCTTAGGAGGAGACATGGGCCAGGCTAGAGGTAGAACATCCACCGGTGAGCCATGAAATCTAGATTATGGAGATCCCCTACTTCAGCGAGGTAGGCACTAGGATGGGAGTCGCCAGCCATCCCTCCATCGTAGGAGTTGGTGATGATCCAGTCATCACATGATATTGCGATGCTAGATATTCTAGCGGGTCGATGGCAACCCACGAGCTGGTGTGGCCTTGCCCCGACAACTTAGGGAAGGCTCGGTTCGTCCTTCGTGATGAGGAGGTGAAGCTCTGGCACTTGCTTGAGGCAAGGCTTAAGGAGGCCCTTGGAGCAGGTTGAGCTCACCCATCAAGCGATTATAGTTGACCTGCCATGCATCGCAGAGGTAAGTTCTTTGTGTTTTTAGCATTTGTCCTTGACTCATTGGTCTTTCACTAGTTGTTTCAGCATGTTTGCTCCTCGCTTTATAGGATTTAGAGGCGATTGTCCATCCGCAAGTCCTATTTCCTTCAAGAGGAACACAGTTGGATGGAGCTAGAAGTAATGATGTCATGGTGGCTTGACAAGCTTCAGCACTAGCTGAATCCACCCGCCACGAGTCCTAAGATCGGGCGGCCAAGTGAAAGCTCTAGTTTGGTTTTGGTGAATTGATGAAACCCTAAGTGCTAACCTAGTTTATCAAGTGATCATGAGATAGGTAGCACATTCCAAGTGGTGAAGCAAATGAAGATCCATGACATGTTGATGGTGATGCCATGGTGATGATCAAGTGCTTGGACTTGAAAAGAGAAAGAAAGAGAAAAACAAAAGGCTCAAGGCAAAGGTATAAATGGTAGGAGCCATTTTGTTTTGGTGATCAAGACACTTAGTGAGTGTGATCACATTAGGATCGATAGCCATACTATTAAGAGGGGTGAAAACTCGTATCAAAATGTGGTTATCAAAGTGCCACTAGATGCTCTAACTTATTGCATATGCATTTAGGATCTAGTGGAGTGCTAACACCTTTGAAAATGTTTGTATAAATATGCTAACATATGTGCATAAGGTGATACACTTGGTGGTTGGCACATTTGAGCAAGGGTTAGGAACTTCATCGGTGGAGTGTCCGCTCATAGAGTGTGGACAGTCCAACAGTGCCACCGGCGCCATAAATAGAAAAGACAAGGTCACTGCAAGTGATCGGATGCTAGTCTCGGTTGGACTGGCACGTCCGGTCAGTGGCAGCAGAGGGCACGCATCATCGGTCTCTGATCGGATGCTGGGTCACAAACTGACCAGACACCAAGGGCTATGTTCGGTCCTACTAATGATGTGGTAGTGCATAGAGGAGACACCGAGTGACCGGACGCTGGGTGAATCAGTCGAGCATGACCGGACGCGTCCAATCATGAAAAATCATTTCTAGATGCTTACTGGAAATGACTAGATGCTAGGGTTCAGCATCAGTCACTTTGAGCTACTGCGTCTAGTTGTCACTTAACTATTGAGATCAGGTGATCAACATTTGAAGAGAGGGGACACGTGGCATGCATCGCGTGACCAGATGCTGAGGTCCAGCGTCCGGTCAATATGGCCGGAGCGTCTGGTCACCTCGTGTTGTGCCCAGTGAAGGGGTACAACGACTCTATTTTGTGGGGGCTTCTATTTAAGCCCCATGGCTAGCTCAAGCTCACTCTCTTGGCCATTTACATTGACATAGCAACCTTATGAGCTTAGCCAAAGCCCTCCCACTCATCTCCATCATTGATTCATCATCTTTGTGAGATTGGGAGAGAATCTAAGTGCATTGCTTGAGTGTTTGCATCTAGAGGCACTTGGTATTCGTGTTTCACTATGGGATTCACTTGTTACTCTTGGTGGTTGCCGCCACCTAGATGGCTTGGAGCAGCGAGGATCATTGAGCGGAGGTTGGTGATTGTCTCTAGCTCCAATCGTGGTGATTGTGAGGGGTTCTTGACCTTTCCCCGATGGAGAGCCAAAAGTACTCTAGTGGATTGCTCGTGGCTTGTGTGGTCCTCATCTTGTGTTGGTTGTGCAGCACCCTATCGAGGGATTGGCGTGTGATGCCAATTAGGACGTGAACCTCCAAGTAGAAGACAGATGTAGGCATAGTTCACATCAAGAGAAAGATGCAAGAGCAAGAAACCAAGCATTTCAGATTAGATGAAAGGGGTGTGCTATGGTTTGAGGTCGACATGTGGTACCAAAAGACCGTGAGCTTAGAAATCAAATTTTAGAAGAAGCTCATTCATCCAAATTGTCTATCCATCTAGATAGTAGCAAAATGTATCAAGACTTGAAGACCCATTTTTGGTGGACTAAGATGAAGAAGGAGATTGCAGCCTATGTCGCTAGGTGCGATAACTGCGGTAGAGTAAAAGCTGTTCATATGAAATCTGCCGAATTACTTCAGCCATTGTCTATTCTAGGTTAGAAATGGGAAGAAATTAGTATGGACTTTATCATAGGCCTTCCAGTAACACCGCAAGGTCATGATTCTATATGGGTCATTGTAGATCGTCTCACCAAGTCAGCACATTTTATACCGGTGAACACAACGGACCGCGTAGTGAAATACGCCGAACTATATGTTTCTTAGATCATGAGATTACATGAAGTACCAGGACCATAATCTCAGATCAAGGACCATAGTTCATAGCTTGTTTCTGGGAACACTTAGGCTTTGGGAACTAAATTGATCAGAAGTACGCATACCATCCACAAACTTCATGACAGAGAACAAGTGAACCAAATCTTAGAAGATTTGTTAAGAGCTTGTGTTATATCTTCCAAAGGTTCATGGGAGAAATGGTTACCTTTAGCTGAGTTCTCCTACAACAATAGTTATCAAGCAAGCATCAAGATGGCTCCGTTTGAAGCCTTGTATGATAGAAAAATGTAGAACTCCATTAAATTGGATTGAGTCTGGTGAAAGGAGATACTTTGGTATTGACTTTATAACCAAAGCTGAAGAGCAAGTGCGTATTATCCAACATCATATGAAGGCAGCTCAATCAAGACAAAAGAGTTATGCTGATAAAAGAAAAAGACCACTGACGTTTGAAGTGGGTGACTATGTGTACTTGAAGGTATCACCCATGAAAGGGGTGAAGAGATTTGGAGTGAAAAAGAAGCTTGCACCTAGATATGTAGGTCCATAGAAGATCATGGAATGAAAAGGGAATGTCGCTTATAAGTTACAACTTCCACCAGAGATGAGTGCAATATTTGATGTCTTCCATGTTTCTCAGTTGAAGAAATATCTTCATGTACCGAAAGAAGCTATTGCACCCACCAACATACAGCTTCAATCAGATTTGACCTATGAAGAGAAGCCAATCCGAGCGTTAGAAGAGATGGAAAGAGTAACACGGAGTAGGATCATTAAGTTTTATAAGGTGGTATGGAACATTCACAGTGAACAAGATGCAACGTGGGAACGAGAGGATTTGACCTATAAAGAGAAGGTTTATCCTGTCTTTTTTCTAAGAATGGTAGGTCTTGCAAATCTTGGGGCGAGATTTTTATAAGGGGGAGGGGCTATAACACCCTAGGTGTTGAGCTTGCATAATTTGACTTGCATTGCATGAGCATGAGCATCGAGCATTCATATATAAGCTTTTACAATTGAAACATGTGATTGAAACATATGAAACATGCTTGATATTTTATGTTTCTTTGTATATATGCATATGATCATGAGTGAATACATGTAAATGGTTGATGTGAGTCACTAAACATCTTAGCTACACTTAGGATGACTAGTGAAACAATGTTCATGAAGATCACTTTGCATGATCAAGTACTTAAGTGATGCTATGCATGTTGACCTGGAAAGCTTTATGGGCAACCCATGTATGAAATGATTGTGTGACCTTATCAATAGCTTAAACATGTTTAGAGTGTCATTATGAACATCTTTGGTATTCATGGCTAGGGCTAAATTGGTCACTAAGTCATAGTTTCAAGTACAAGTCATCATGTGAATGTAATGGGTTTGACCAAGTTTGAACTATATGATAGAGACCTTGCATGGATGTGGTCACTAAAGCAAAGTTGTAGTATTTGATGAGTGGAACAACTTTTATGTTTGGGTCATAGACTAGTTTAGCTCCTAACATGTTTGAAATTAGCTCACAAAAATCAGCTTTTCACTGCTTTCAACACTTAGCAAATTTCGCAAAGTCATTTTCGACTAACAGTTGACAAGCTCAACTTTGGAGTGACTTACTCAGTTTTGGTTGAGAATTAGCACTTGATTCTTTAAGAAGAATTGTAGGTGGTATGTAGGTCTACGACTTTGATTTAGCTTGTGCGCGCTAATGCTCCACGGATTAGGAGATCAAGCTTCATCAAATCCCGCTGTCAGGCTCGGGTTCAGGCGCTGATTGATGCCGCGCCGCGCTTGATCATGGCCGACCATGGATAGAGCATGGCCACCACGTGGCCACCGTCAGTCGACACTTGGCTCTTGACGCCACACACTAGCAAACCGATATCTGCATGCCCTGCGCTCCATTTCCACTCACTCCCGTTCGCTCTCTCACTCTCCAGTGCACTCCTTTGCTCTCGCCGTGGAACCAAGCAACGCCGCCGAGCACAGCACCCACCTCCATCGTCGCCTCGCATGCGCTCCACCGCACCGCCATCACCTCCATCTCACCATAGCTGCGCCACGTCCACCTCCACCGCCTCGATGTGTTTGCAGCATCAAAAGAGCCTCGGTCAGGGCGTATTCACCATTTCCCTCTCACCGGAGATCTCGGCCGCCATGGCCGCCTCTACGGCAAGCTCGCTGCCGCACTGCTTGGTCGAGCTTTTGCCTTGTTTACTTTTGTTTGGGCTTAGTTAGGGTTCATGCTAGCTAGTTGCATGATGTTACTGCGTTTGGTCATCTCACCGACACGAAACACGGCAACCCATGCCACCGCGCTCTCACCTCCGCGCCACCGCGCAGGTGGCCGAAGCACGTCGGAGCACCTCGTGTCACCTAGGTGGCCGTAATAGATCCGTGTAGTCACCGTGGTTCTCATGTGCTTCTTGCCAAGCTTCGCCGTGGCCTTCCATGGCCGGTGCACCGCAGAACCGCGCCGCCATGCTGCCATGGCCGGCGATGAGCACTTTCATGTGCACGCACACCTTCACCACCTAGGTCACCCGACGTGCCTTGGTCTGTAGGACACGTCAGTGCACTTCGTTTCACCGGAGGACTCACCGGCGACAAGATGTGGCCGAGCCACGTCGATCCAACACCGCTGCCCTGTTTTGTCTCGCTGACATGTGGGGACGACTGACCAGCGGGTCCTGCCTATCAGTGACTGTAGAGTTGTAGGATAGCTCAATTATTTCCAGATTTCATGCTGTTGTGAAAAATTTATATCTGGAGTTTGGTAGATCCAAATTTGGTGGTTCAAATTTTGTTAGGATCTTGGTGAAGTGTAGTATTTAGGAAAAATATAATATTAGCATTTGTAGTAGAGTTTCTAGAAGAATTAAATTGAAACTTGAAATGTGTTTTTAAATGTATGCAAACTTGTTTAATTTATATCTAGAGTTCCCGTGCTCTAAAAATTATGAAATATATATGGTGAGCTTTTCTTGATAAGTATAAGCTCTGGTAAAAATTTGAGGGTCAGTGCATGAATAGTGTTTGAGTTATAGATTTTCCTTTTATAATTAGGTGATCCTTGTGTGAATTGTTATAAATTATCTATGAATTCAGTGCTCATGAAATTTATTGGAGGTTGTCCTAGTACCTTATGGATGCTAAGAAAAATATAAAATCTATTGCTTGACACTTTTCACTAGGGTTTTCTATTTATGTTATTTTAAGCCTTTATGCCTTGTCATTTTTGCATAGGATGTTTTACTTGGTAAAATGGCATGAAACGTTTATAGTAGTCTATTGGTAGCTCTAGTAAGCCACTATAAATTTCTGAGAATTTATGATGTACATTTGGTATATGTTTATTATTTAACCTAAGTATCTTAGTAAATTGATAAAGGCATTTAAATAAAATGTTTGGGCATGGTCATTATGTTTTATTGAGTGTATTTGATGTCCTTGAACTGTTGGTACAATTGGTGTGGTCAAATTTGGAATGTTTATATGCAATAGAAATACCATTGCTTTATAATTCAGGTGAGGAGGGTTTTCGGACAGATTCTGTGGTTTGGTATGTTGCATAGCAAGAATGATGTTTGCTGTAAAAATGATTAATAACAAAGTTGTAGGTAACTTATTCATATATCTTGTGTCACAATTTCAGGACAATAGGCCAAAGGGTTTAGGAGTTATAGCTGTTTAAAGTTAGTATTCCGTAATGCTCGATCTCTGGAATTTCTGGACAGCACTGGTTTGATTGTCTGTTTTGGCTAAGATAGATTGCGAATTAACTTTTGGTGATTAAATAAGAGTTCTAGACAATTTTAGAAGCTTTCCATAAAGTCCAAGATCACACCATTTGGATAAGTAGAACTTTAGTTGTGAGTAAAACAAATAGCTGCTGTTTGTGGTACAGTAAATGAATTGTTGAAGTGTTTGATTAAGTCATCAAGAAGAGATATGCACATACTCAGTAAAATGTAATACACTGCTATTACGTTAACACCATGCTATGAAGAGTACTTACATGAATGCATTCATCATGTGTCTTCATACTATACTTGTCAGCATATATGCATTCGCAATCTCTTATGCCATACTTATGCATCTAGGATCGACAGAGGAGATAACGTTGCTGGAGTTCAACGAAGGAGAGGAAGGGGACCAGCCGGAGATTCCTCAAGCCGCAGCTCCTGAAGAAGAGGAGTAGATCCTAGAAGAGCTTCTAGAGTGCCCTGACCACCGTCCCACTTCCTTTCTAAAAGGCAAGCCCCGGAGCATTCTAAGTCTCCCTGTATTTTACAAAATATTACTCGAGTCCTTTATGATTGATGCATTAGGTTATAAGAGTTGATTGGAACTCCTCGATGCATATATTTTCCTTATCCAGAAATATACCTTTAACCCTATGTAGGTCTAGGATCGAATATATGCTTAGCCATGCTTAGACCGGTAGAAGTCGGGTGATTTCCTATCACCTGCGAGATATAGGTGGATACTGAAGCACGGTTGGCTATATTTGCTATCATGGAAAAGAACCATGGGGTAATGTAAATCGAGGCCGGGCGGAGTCTATGGTAGGTTGACTCATGTGATTCCGTCTGTGCCAATTAAGGACCGTGCCATTATTGGACCTTTTGACAAGATTGAACGCATGCCTATTACTTAGCTGGCCGGATAACTCGTTCCGACCGCGAAGCTGAGTAGCTCAACTCAAGCCGGGCCCCACTCTATAAGAGTGCGCACTCTGGATGGTAGTAAGGATGTGCGGGGAGCCAGACTGAGCCCAAGGGTAGGCTAGGCTTGAACGTCCTAGCATTTGGTGTCCCTGATTGTGCGGCGCTGGGCGAACCCGCGAAATGTGTACTTGAGTTGTACAAAAGGTGATCTAAGGCTACCGTGGCTGGTAAACCTAGGTTTGTGTTAGGAATAAATTCCTAGCTGGTTGAAATCGATTCGAATCGCTGTCTCTCTCGGATAGTGAGAAACTTGGCTAGCTCCAACCTTGTAGTAATTGTATTATAGAATATGATGGTTCAGATAAACATGAAATTTCTATACCTGCTATGGTTACTATTGTATGCTCCTAAAATGATTTACCATATGTTTGGCATAGGATAGTTATTAATTTAGAGATGGATAGTCATAATTAACTTGATAATAGAATTATAATTGTATAACTGAGTTAATCGCTTTTTATGCAAAATGTTGTCAAGCTACCTCCACTTATACAACCTTGCATAATCTTTGGAGTCAATTTATTTCTGGTTTATGATGGGTAAGTCTAGCTGAGTACCTTCTCGTACTCATGGTTTTATTTCCCATTGTTGCAGATGGCATAGTTTATCATGGTTATTGCAAGAGTTGCTTCTATCCCGCTGTGGATGAGGAGTAAGCCTTGGGCAGGCTTCTTTATTAATCCTCCTATATGCTTTTGTGGACTATGATCGTATGTTGGCACTATACTAAACTATGTTGTCAAATGCTACTTTTGAACTTAAATTGCTTCCGCTATTATCTATCAAACTTGGTTTGTAATAACTTTATTTCATACTCTGATGATGGAAATGTATCTACGAACTTTATATAATATGTGACATGTATGTTGAATCATGTACGATCTTGGTTGTTGTGGATCATTTATCAAGACCCATCGTGGTACTCGACAGACTACCGGGTTTATATGGGCTCAAGTATGACAGTGCAACGGCTTGCGGGCTGTCATTGTACTTGTGCTCTTATAAATTGGTTGGTTCTGCGACAGCCACCGGCTGAGGAACGTTGATTATTTCAAGCTGCTATGCATGAACCTCGAGCAACAATGTGTGGTGTGTTTTCATTTGTTTCCTACTGCTCCCTTCCTGTGTTGTTTTTTTTATTGTACTTTTTATTTTGGAAGCTATGGTTGGCCTTCGCTTTGACAGAGTCACTATATGGCAGAGGCTCTTGAAGAGCGTAGCACGCAAGAGGTTGTGACCACAACCTGGCCATCGAGGCCCTGAAGAAGGAGATGGACATTCTTGAGGTCAAGAAGACCTGGCTTGCAGGTGAATGGTCCAAACGGCTAGAGGGGGGTGAATAGCCTATTAAAAATTTCTACAACAACACTTAACAAACTGGTTAGACAAATATGAGGTGATATGAGTGTTGCGCTAGCCTACTAAAAATGCAAGCCACCTACCATAATTCTAGTTTCTATAGTCTTTATCCACACAATGGCTATGTCACTACACTAAGTTAGTGTGCTCTCAAAAGCTAACTAAAGAGCCACACTAACCAAACTAACAAGCTCTCACGACTAGCTACACTAAAGAGCTTGACAACTAGTCTGTGGTAATATAAAGAGAGAGAGAGAGAGAGAGCAAGATGGTTATATCATTGAGTCAAGGAATGAACCAATCAATCACAAGAATAAATACCAATCACCTTGGAATCAAATGATGAACACAATGATTTTTTACCGTGGTTCACTTGCTTGCCGGCAAGCTACTCCTCGTTGTGGCGATTCACTCACTTGGAGGTTCACGCGCTAATTGGCATCACATGCCAAACCCTTGATAGGGTGCCGCACAACCAACACAAGATGAGGATCACACAAGCCACGAGCAATTTACTATAGTACCTTTTGGCTCTCCACTGGAGAAAGGTCAAGAACCCATCACAATCACCATGATCGGACCCAAAGACAATCACCAACCTCTGCTCGATGATCCTTGTTTCTCCAAGCTATATAGGTGGCGGCAACCACCAAGAGTAACAAGCGAATCCCATAGTAAAACACGAACACCAAGTGCCTCTAGATGCAAACACTCAAGTAATGCACTTGGATTCACTCCTAATCTCACAAAGATTATGAATCAATGATGGAGATGAGTGGGAGGGCTTTGCCTAAGCTCACAAGGTTAGTATGTCAATGCAAATGGCTAAGAGAGTGAGCTAGAGCCAGGCAAACGGTATTTATAGACACCCAAACAATAAAGTCGTTGGCTCAATTGTTGGGCTGACTTCGTGTCGATCGGACGCGCAGGTCGTATGCACCGGACGCGTCCAGTGTGGCAACTAGATGCGTCCAGTCGCTACTAGACTGCCACATGTCTAGTTCAAAAAGAAGTAGCCATTGCTACCATATTCAATCTGTGACCGGACACACTTGGTAGAAATAACCGGACACTGAGTCGCAGCGTCTGGTTGAGTCTAGAGAACTCCTAGGGCTGATCGGACGTGTCCGGTCACTTCGGATCAGACGCAGGAGATGCAATGTTTGGTCAAGTCTAGAGAGCTCCTAGAGCCACTCTAGGCTGACCGAACGCATCTGGTCACTCCGGACTAGATGCTCCCAGTGTTCGTTCAACTGTTACACTAAACATCGACTTTGCTGATTCACAGGCGATCAGACACGTTCGGTTTGCTCTATGCAATTCAGTACCGAGCCTCATACTGGACATGTCCGATCGCCATACCAGACACGTTCAGTCACTCTATGACCAGCGCGACTAACTCCTTTTCAACTCTATCTTCTTCACCCTTGCTCAAATGTGCCAACCGCTAAGTGTATCAACTTGTGCACATGTGTGAGCATATATTCACAAACATTTTCAAGGGTGTTAGCACTCCACTAGTTTCTAAATGCAAATGCAATGAGTTAGAGTATCTTGTGGCACTTTGATAACCGCATTTCGATATGAGTTTCTTCCCTCTTAATAGTACGACTATCGAACCTAAATGTGATCACACTCGCTAAGTGTCTTGATCACCGAAACAAAATGGCTCCTACCATTTATACCTTTGCCTTGAGCCTTTTGTTTTTCTTTCACTTCTTTTCCAAGTCCAAGCACTTGATCATCACCATGCCATCATCATCATCATCATGTCATGATCTTCATTTGCTTCATCACTTGGAGTAGTGCTACCTATCTCATAATCACTTGTGATAAACTAGGTTAGCACTTAGGGTTTCATCAATTCACCAAAACCAAACTAGAGCTTTCAATCTCCCCCTTTTTGGTAATTGATGACAACCCTTTCACAAAGATATGAATTCAAATTTAATTGAATCCATATTGCTTGCTCAAGCATATTTACCATGTGTAAAGGATATGGGCAAGTTTCATGAACTCCATATGGTAGCAATTGCTCCCCCTACATATGTGCTAAGAGTTTGGATTGTAGCTTGCACATATGCTTAGATAGGAAATATAGGAGACAATGTCTACCAAATGATGCTAAGGTATAAAAGATGAACCTTTGAAGCGTGATACCAATCGGAGTGCACCAATATACCATCCTTAGCACCATTAGTAACTAGACATACACAAAAACTAGAATACCCCGTGAGATCAATATTAGAAGTAAGGATCTAGTTTTCATAATGTGAGCATGAGTCTAGTTACTTAATCCATGCATGCTAGTTTTTCATTTCATCATTCAAACCTACAACTAGCATACACCACACAGGCATGGATATTGAAATTTAAAACTTGTGCCATGCAAGCAAACATATGAAATGCACATCTAAATTTACCTTACAAGTTCATGAGCTTGCTCCCCCTACTTGTGTGCTTAAAATTTTAATTGATCCCTTCCTTTGTCATATCTCTCACCCTATGTCAGATTCTCCCCCTATCACTTATATCTTTATTTCTTTCCCCCTTTGTTGTCTTTTCACTATCTTAGTACACTATTTCTATTTCTCCCCATAGCACTAATATCTTTGTTTTTCTCCCCCTTTATCATCAATGACCACAAAGGTTTAAAAAGTAGATAGGTTGAGATTATCAATGTCAATCAATGAGGTGAGGATCATTTTTCCAAGTTTGATTTAATCTAGAATACTTGCCAAAGACATTTAACTTGGTTTGATCCAAGGACAAGCTTCTTCACACCTCCAAATAAGGGTTATCTTGTACCATGTTGAGTTAAACACTTAGGGCTCATTTTCTAGATCAAACACTAGGTTTACAAGCCCACAAACATGTCATATGCTACCACTTGACAAAAATAAGCATAGAAGCAATAGTGGTACTGTATAATCATCAAATTCATTTGATTTTCATGAATGAGCCTATTAATGTAAAAGATGTCTAGATGCACTAAACAAGTCCTTAGCAAGGATGTATGCTATGCCAATCAACTTTTACCTTGGATTGCTCAAAGGAGAGGCATGTCATATAAGTGGGGGGGGGGTGCATCAACACATATTTGAGAAATCCAATATGTTCAACTCATTCCTTAGCTTGCAAAACCTTTTCTCATCTAATGGATTGGTGAATATATCAACAAGTTGATCTTTGGTGCCTACACTCTTAATGCAAATGTCTCCTTTTTGTTGGTGATCTCTTATGAAATGGTGGTGGACATCAATGTGCTTTGTTCTTGCATGTTGAACCGTATTGTTGGTCAACTTGATTGCACTCTCATTGTCACATAGCAATGACAGTTTCTTGAACTTGATTCCAAAATTACTCAAAGTGGCCTTCATCCAAAGTATTTGTGCACAACAACTACCAGTGGATATATATTCGGCTTCGACGGTTGATAATGCAACACTATTTTGCTTCTTTGATGACCATGAAACAAGTGATCTTCCCAACAATTGACATGTGATCGAGGTGCTCTTCCTTTTAACCTTGCATCCCGCATAATTTGAGTCAGAGTAACCAACTAGCTCAAACTTTGCTCCTTTGGGATACCACAAACCAACTTTTGTGTATGCTTCAAGTACCTCAATATTCTCTTTGTAGCCTTCAAATGACTTTCTCTTGGTGAGGCTTGAAATCTTACAGACATGTATACACTAAACATGACATCCAGCCTTGATGCGGTCACATAGAGTAGGCTTCCAATCATAGACCGATATAATTTTTGATCTACCATATTGCCACTTGCATCATTATCCAAGTTGCCATTTGTTCCCATTTGTGTACTAATAGCTTTGCTACCACTTATGCCAAACTTCTTGATCATGTCTTTGATATACTTGCGTTGACTCACAAATGTACTATTCTTGATTTAAAGACCAAGGAAGTAACTTAATTCTCTAATCATGGACATCACAAACTAATTAGCTATCATCTTTCCAAATTCTTCACAAAAATCTTGATTGGTTGATCCAAATATGATGTCATCAACATAGATTTGCAACACAAATAATTCTTTTCCAATCTTCTTGATGAAAAGAGTGGTGTCAATCTTACCCATCATGAAGCCTTTAGAGAGTAGGAAGTCCCTCAATCTCTCATACCATGCTCTAGGTGCTTGCTTCAATCCATACAATGCCTTCTTCAACTTGTACACATGGTCGGGCTTCTTGTCATCTTCAAAACCAGGAGGTTGCTCAACATATACTTCTTCATTGATGTAACCATTGAGAAATGTACTCTTGACATCCATTTGATAGAGTTTGATGTTGTGGGCACAAGCATAGGATAGCAAGATTCTAATTGCTTCCAATCTAGCAACCATGGCATATGTCTCTCCAAAGTCAAGATCTTCAACTTGTGTATATCCTTGTGCTACCAATCTTGCTTTGTTCCTTACTACTATCCCATCTTGATCTTGCTTGTTTCTAAAGACCCATTTGGTTCCAATCATATTATGTCCCTTTGGTCTCTCTACTTTTTACCATATTTGATTTCTTATGAAGTTATTCAATTCTTCATGCATAGTATTCACCCAATCAACATCCTTCAATGCTTCATCTATCTTCTTTGGTTCAATGGATGACACAAATGAGAAATGCTCATAAAATGAAGCCAATCTTGATCTAGTTTGCACACTGTCAACGAAATATGGTCGGCAGTCTACCTAGGGGTATGCCCAAGGTAGTAGATTATCGGTAGACATATGTGTAAGCTACAAACAAGATGGTGACGCAAGACAGACATGATGTTTTATCCAGGTTCGGCCACCGTGAAGGCGTAATACCTATGTCCTGCGTCTGATTGTATTGTTGTATGTCAATGAAAGATGTTTTTGAGAGGGGTCCCCTGCTCGCCTTATATAGTCTGGGGGGCAGGGTTATAGATCTGGAAACTAATCCTAACCGGTTACAATTGCAATAGGTGGTCGGATAAGGATTCCTATTCTAACCAACCAGGATCTTGCTTGATCTCCAAGTCTGTCTTGATTCCTTATGTGGGACTTCAAGCAGATCGGGCAAGCCACGCATCGTCTTCTAGTGGATAGGACCCCCTAGACTAGGCCGGCCCAAGCCTAGCCATAAGGGTATAGGGGTTAATACCCCCACAGGTAGTCCCCGAGCACCACGTATTATGTTGCGACATGCCGTTTGATCTTCTTCGGCTAATGCAGTCTATCTTCATGTCATCTCCAACTGGTTGAAACATCGACCAAGCAAATATGCTAGTATTCTGGTCCGCACAAAGAGCAATAAACCATGATTTTAGCCAAAGATTCCGGTTGTCCAAAGAATGCATGGCGCTCTAAAGAAAAAAGAAAAAGATTTCTTTCCTGATCAAGTGTGCCCACTTGTATTTCTGAAAAGAAATGTAAGTGACCCTTGGACAATAGTAATTCTGGCTAATAATCAGAGCGTAGGGGTCGATAAAATAAACACATTCACCGCAAGGTGAAGTGTGTCCACTTAGTCTCTGAGCCTGGTAGTAGGTGACGTAGGCACGTGGTACTAGGGTCTAAAAAGAATTCCCACTGAAGTTGAGAATCGTCGTACAAGCAATACTAGATGCATCGGCAGGTGCATCATATCGATGTAGTCCCCGAGCTTGCTGGAAGGCGAGGTATTAGCCTTGTAGCAAGGTCTAAATAAATGCCTCTCAATTGTATGTGAGTACAAATCACATGTAGCCGAGGAGAGCAGTCTCTGAGCAATGTTCAGAGAGTGGTCGGGGCAGTCCCCGAGCATGAGAGTGGTCGGAATAGTCTCCGTGCACGATGGTGGTCTAGACAGTCCCCGAGCACGATAGTGGTTTGGACAGTCCCTGAGCACAATAGTGGTCTAGACAGTCCCTGAGCATAATAGTGGTCTAGATAGTCCCCGAGCATGATGGTGGTCTGGACAGTCCCCGAGCACGAGAAGTGCAGCGAAAAACCATATGCCACTTGTATTATTATTCTGTGTTTTTTATTTTTACTTGCTCTGTCAAGTCCAATCTAACACGTCTGGTCAAAAAAGTAGACGGGTATAGCACGTCATACTGCCTTCTTGTCTTTTCAAACAAATAGTTGCATGGCACCAGTAAGTAGGTGCGTCAACATGGGCCCTCTCACACTAGCAACGAAGAGGTGCATATATTGGCATAGATCTCGAGGCTATGAAAACAACCATCTACGGTGTGTGTGCATGTCTCCCAAGAATCTCAGGCAGATGAAACGGCATAACTCTTGGGTTAAATACAGTATAGGATAGGTAAGTTACTTTTTACTACACCACATTGCCATTTGCAGCCGCATCCATCTTCTTCCTCTCGCCAACCCTAATACTAATCAATCCTCTGCCAGTTCCTCATTCATCAACAAGGCTAGATTCATGGTGAAAAGCGATGTGTAGAAGAAAACCAGAGTCATGGCGAAGGAGTGGTGGAAATCAAGAAGCAACGAGTAGACCATTGAAGACCTCATCACCATGGGGGTACTCCACAACAAGGAGCATGAGGATGGCGTGCACCGGAGGGCGAGGGATACCCTGATCCACAACCAGGTGAGATCGTGGTGTTCGAAGACTTCTTTAAGCGGGGATTTGGGGTTCCTGTTCATCCTTTTCTTCAGGGGCTTTGTCTTTACTATGAGATTGCGATTTGCAATCTGCATCCCAACTCGATCCTCCTTGTCGCCACTTTCATTCATCTTTGTGAAGCATATGGCGGCTTCCAGCCCCATTTCAATTTTTTCCGCCATCTTTTCTGTCTGCGGAAAAAAGGAAGTGGCAGTTCGAAGATTGCCGGAGGTGTGTACCTCAACCTCCATGATGGCATGAAAGCCCAGTACCTGCACTACCCATGGAACACGTCGCTTAATGACTGGTACAAGAAATGGTTCTATGTCCACGAAGAGCCGAACATAATCACGCTGTGCGACGTGGGGTACATCCCAGAGAAGAGGACAAGCTGGTCAGAGAAGCCCGAGCACCTAGAATAGATTCCAGAAATATTTGGGTTGATCCCATGGAAAAAACTAGATGGTCCAAGCATGGTCGGGAGCTTCATCAGCCAGAGGATCTAGCCCTGCCAGAGGAGGGTACATCCTGGCTACGAGTATCAAGGTAGCGCAAACCCGACAAGGACAAGGCAGGGGGCGCTTGACAAAAATGAAGTCAGAGCCAGAATTGGAGAGCTATTCAACTTAGCTAATCCAAATTATGTCAGATTGAGCGACATCGAGCACGCTTTCAAGCTCACTCGACCTCCCAAAGGTAACTCATCTTGACTTGTACCCGTAGTCTTATATTGTGGCAGAAACTTATTGTGTTCACTCCCATTTGTTTCCCAGATTAATGGTCGGGATAGAGCGACAGTGTTTGTGTCGCCACCCCCTAGAGTAGATTGGCCACAAGGAGCTAACCCAACCACCTAGACCAGTGTTGGGACCGAGGACATCATCTAGGCGGTGCTCGAAGCTGGAGAGGAGGCGGCGGCCAGAGCTGCTGGTAAGCGGCCAGCGGCTAGCAAGCATCATCAGGCGATTTTTACTTTGTCGGACGATGACGCAGAGGAGGGAGAGGATGTAGACACCTTTCGACTCGTCCCTTGAAAGAGGAGGAGGCAACTAGAGTCGATGGAGCAAGGTGGCTCCTCCTTGCCGATGGGACCTACATCGCCGACCACTGCAGCGTGAAGGATAAGCGGCGGAGGGGTCGAGCAAAGGCCCAACGATAGTGCTGGATGTAGAGGGAGACCAGGAGTCACCCGCATAGCACGTGGAGCAAGCACGGCCGAAGAGACGTGCCTTCGCCATATCATTCTGTGCTTCCAACATGTAAGTATTTGTAACCTTGATGTAAGCTAGCAATTTGCATTGAATATGATTGCCTTCTGAACTTATCTCAGATGTATTAGCTCGACGTCCACCAAAAGTTTGGACTAGCTAGCTGGAAGTGGTGTGGCTTCGCCAGTAATTTCAGAGTAGACTGCCCAGCAGTCGGCCATCGAGGGACCCATAGTAGAAGATCTGTTGGGGCCTTAGAAAATAAACAGTTAGACAACAGTCCCCGAGCAGGGGGTCGAGGGAAGAGCCGAGCCAAGCATGAGTGTTCCGAGCACTAAACCTACTGAGGGCAACACCTCAGCATCAAGTGTAATGGCACAGACCAAGGAGCAGTGGCCAGAGGCGAGAGCATAGAACATGTTTGTCGATGCTATAGCCCGTGGGAAAGCCATAGTGATCGCAGAGGCTGCTAACGCCGGACCAGCTCCGAGACCCGAAGAGGACGAAGTGGAGGAGGTCTTGGGCCATCCATAGGACAAATGACAACATGTGTATGTGTCATGTTGGTGGAATGACTAGTGGGTTGTTCATGAGGAAATCCTAGAGGTCGAAGAGACTAAGAAAGTTGAACAGGCAGCGAAACGGCTGGTGACGGAAGCGCAGGTAAGCTTCACATAACCCCCTGATCTTGCTGTCTAGTCGAGCTATCTTACTTAGCTATCTGCACATAGGACTTAATGAAGACCACAAGGTACCACAAGAAATGCTTCGACCAGATTGAGGGTATCACTACAACCAACAAGGAGCTGATGACGGAGGTGGAATGCCTGCGCCACCAACTTGAAGCCGCCAACCATGAGAAGGCAGAGCAAGAGTCCCAGAACTAGAACCTGGTCATCCAGCTCAGTAATAAAGAGCAGGAAAGAATAAGTAAGTAGCCACTTTATCATAACAAATACTACCAGTGTTGTTGCATTGTTGGTAGTAACAGCTGTAGTGCAGGCTTGGAAGCTAAAGTGGCCCATCTTCGAGAAGAGAAAAGTCATGCGGTCGTGGAGTGTGATCGTCTGAAAGAGGAGAACAAAAAACTAGCGCAAGACTAGTTGCAGCTCCGAGACCACACGACCAAGATGACAGAGGATCTAAAAAGTAAGTTTTCCAAACCCCTTTGCTCATTTTGGTCACTTACCGTAATTTGGCGTAATATAGCGTCTTAACAGCATGTATGGTTTGTAGTTTTAAAAATCAACACAAAGAAGCATCTGGAGGCCATGATAAAAGACCGTGACGGCTGGAAGGCGCAGTGCCAAGAGATCACCTAGGATCGTGACACCTGGAAAAGCTGGTGCTAGGAGGTGGCAATGGGCATTTTGCCGGTCCTTGACCTCATCGATGTGGCGCTAACAGAGGACGTGCCAAGGACACCACAGCTGGGATTGATCGAGAGATGCCAAAAGGCATGGGGATGGTTCTAGGAGTTCGTGAAGGAGGCGGGTGAGTACATAGGCGCACATGTGCTAAGCATGGTACGTGCTCACTACCCCTTGATCGATCTCAAGCGCCTGGAGGCTAGATACCCAAAGGAGGTAGATCCAAACAAGGCCGAGGAGCTACGGGTGACCTAGCTGGACTTGTCGGTGAAAATAATTGGTGACATTAACCTATGTGGAGGTGCGACGCCATCCATATAGGGAATGCCATCAACAAGTCAGCTAGAAACGCCTTTATTTTAAAGCCAACCGGCGAAGCCTGTGGTGTCGACTAGCTAGGCGTCGGCGGGGCCATCTTCTTCAGCTCGACCAGTGCAAGAGTCCCCGAGACTCAAGCACGATGTCAGGCCCAGCGAGCAGCAGGTGCCGCGTGCCCCGACCAGCCATTAGTGTAGGCTATAGCTGTATAAGAAGATATAGTTGTGTTATTGTAAACTTGGACCTTTTTAGGCAAGCTTGTAATAACATAACTGTATAACAACATGAGCTTATTTGTTTTGTAGAAAACATTTTTAAGCTCGGACATCGTATCGATGTAACTAAGTTAGAACATGTTGATGTTCTGTTTAGTTGTACCTGTTTAGTTGACATGTCATCCTGAAAGGTTTGTATGGCCCTAGTTTGTCTTGCGGTCGGAGTGTTTGTGCACATGTAAAAACACACTAGTCAAACTAGAGAGCACCTGCTGATCACCCATAGCATAGAGAGCAGATCCCATGCACGCATTGAGAGAAACCGGAGATAGGGCCTGCTCCGAAAACCCGAGAAGGAATGGTGGTCGGTTTGAACTAGTAGAGTTAGAATATCAACAGACTTCAAAATGACATATTAGAGTGGTCGGAGAAATCATAATAGCTTTATTAAATCGAAAGTACAAGAAGAGTACATATCTTAGTAGTTAAGCATAGAAACACCTAAGCTTGTTGATGTACCATGAATTGGGTATGTCTGTACCGTCCAGGTGAGCTAACCTGTAAGACGTTGGTCGTGTAACCTCCTTGATCATGAAGGGCCCTTCCCATGGGGTTGCGAGTTTGTGGATGCCAGCCTGATTCATCTTCCACTTCAGGACCAGGTCCCCGACAACAAAGAACCGCTCCTTGACGTTCTTGTTGTAGTACCTGCGCAAAACAACAAGGTATTTGGCTGTACGTACACAGGAATCAAGCCGCTTCTCTTCTGCACTATTCACTTCTAGCTCCCGTACTTCATTAGCCTTGTCTTTGTCGAAGTTTTCTACCTGTGCTGATCTAAAAGCTATATCTGCTGGGAGCACTGCCTCAGCGTCATAAACCATAAAGTATGGTGATACGCCGGTATTATGACTGGGCTGGGTTCTGAGACCCTAGACCACGGTTGGTAACTCTTTGAGCCATCTTCCAGGAGCTTTATCATTTTCCCTGTACATCCTCTTTTTAAGTGCGTCCAAGATCATACCATTTGCCCGCTCGACCTGTCCATTAGCTCTAGGGTGCGCCACTGAGACGTATTTTACTACTATGCTCCTTTCATCGTAGAAGTCCCAAAAAGCGTTCCTGGTGAACCGAGTACCCAGATCAGTGATGATGCTGTTGGGTATGCTGAAGTGGTGGATGACCTAGTCAATGAATGTGATAGCCTTTTCTGAAGATGCCTGTACCAGAGGTATGTACTCTATCCACTTAGAAAATTTGTCGATCAGCACAAAGACGCATGTAAATTTCCCAGGAGCCGGTTTGAAGGGCCCGATCATATCTAGTCCCCAGCATGCGAAGGGGCAAGAGGCTGGTATTGTTTGAATCTCATGTGCTAGTATGTGGATTCTCTTGGCGAAGAACTGACAACCCTCACAATGGCAGACTAGCTTCTCTGCATCGGCTATGGCTGACGACCAATAGAACCCTGCTCGAAAAGCCTTGCCAACCAGTGTTCTCGAGGCCATGTGGTTGCCGCAGGAGCTAGAGTGGATTTGGTCTAGGAGATGTTCGCCATCCTCCTGGGTTATACACTTCATCAAGATTTCCTCCTTTGCGTTCTTGCGCCATAATTTGCCATCGACGAGTAGATACTGCTTACTACGACGCATTAGGCATTCGTTTTATGTCCGATCGGTGTAACTGCTACCATTTGTCAAGTACTTGATGAAAGGTACTCTCTAGTCAGGCTCCTTAGTGGTCGGAGGTGGTTTGGTGGTGTTTGACGCCGGAATCATAGCCGCCAATAGCTGGTCTGGAGGCTTGTCGACTGTGGGATCTTCCTCTTCAATGGAAGGCATGAGCAGGTCTTGAACAAATATGCCATGTGGGACTTTGGCTCGGGATGATCCTAACTTGGATAGCGCATCTGCTGTTTGATTTTTGTCTTGGACCACATGTGTGTACTCGATGCCATAGAACTTGCCTTCTAGCTTTCTGATCGATTTGCAGTATGCGTCCATCTTTTCGCTGGTCGTATCCCAGTCCTTGTTGAGTCGGTTGATGACTAGAGCTAAGTCTCCATAGACATAGAAACGTTTGACACCGAGCTCGACCGCAATGCATAGACCATGTAGGCATGCTTCATACTCGGCGGCGTTATTAGCCACCGAGAAATAAATCCTGAGAACATATCGGAGCTGCTCCTTGGATGGTGACACAAAAAGGACTCCTGCTCCTACATCATCGATGTTGAGAGAGCCATCAAAGTACATCTTCCAATACTCATCGGGCCCCTAAGAGGCAGGTGTGCTTAAGTCTATCCACTCGACGATGAAATCGACAAGTGCCGATGACTTGATTATAGTATGGCTTGCAAATTCTAAGGAGAAAGGGCATAGCTCTATTGCCCATTTGACGATGCACCCATTCGCATCCTTGTTGCAAATGATGTCTCCCAGAGGGTACTCGGTCATGACCACCACACGATATCCATCGAAGTAATGTTTCAACTTTCGAGATGTTATCGGTATGGCATAGATTAGTTTCTAAATCTGTGGGTACCTAGTCTTGGATTCATTGAGTACCTCACTGATGAAATAGATTGATTGTTGTACCTTGTAGACATGGCCGGGCTCATCGCGCCCGATCACCATGGCAGTGGAGACCACTTGATTAGTTGCCGCAATGTAAAGCAGGAGGGTTTCGTCTTCTCTAGGAGCAGTGAGGACCAGAGGTGATGTAAGGAATTGTTTCAACTGTTTGAAGGCAGCGTCTGCTTCCTCCGATCACTCAAACTTCTCGGATGCTTTGAGCAGCTTAAAAAATGGTAGTCCTTTTTTTGCCTAATCTTGATATGAAACGACTGAGGGCAGCCATGCATCTGGTGAGCTTCTGAACATCCTTCACCTTTTTGGGCGGCTTCATGTCCAAGATAGCTTTGACTTTCTCCGGGTTAGGGCGTATGCCATCGTGACTGACAACGTTGCCAAGCAGTATACCAAAAGGAACACCAAAGATGCACTTCTTTGGGTTTAATTTCCATTGGAATGTATTAAGGGCTGCAAAGGTGTGTTCTAGGTTGTCAACAAGGGTATGTGCTTCCTTGGTTTTGACAACTACAACATCAACATAAGCCTTGATGAGGTCATCTTTTATCTCGTCTTTGAGGCAGGCCTGTATGGCGCGTTGGTAAGTAGCCCCGGTGTTCTTGAGCCCAAACGACATGGTCGTGTAGCAGTAGGCACCGAAAGGCGTGATGAAGGATGTCTTGATCTAGTCGTCCTTTTTTAGAGCTATCTGGTGATAACCAGCAATCAAGAAAGGAAAGCAGCTCGCAATTGGCAGTTGAATCTACGACCTTGTCTATGCGAGGTAAGCCGAAGGGGTCTTTAGGGTAGTGTTTGTTGAGATCAGTGTAATCAGCACATATTCTCCATTCATTATTCTTTTTGTGTACAAGAACCGGGTTGGCTAACCACTCCGGATGAAACACTTCTTTGATAAATCCGGCTGCCAAAAGCTGTGTAACTTCTACCCTAATAGCCTCCTTTTTGTCGTGAGCAAACTGTCGTAGCTTCTGCTTGATAGGTTTGGCCTTGCCATCGACATTTAAGGAGTGCTCGATCAAGTTCCAATGTACACCAGGCATGTCAGCGGGTTTCCATGCGAACACACTCACATTGCTCCTCAAGAACCTAACGAGCGTGTCTTCCTATTTAGGATCCAGGTTGGCCCCGATGAGGGCCGTTTTGCTGGCATCACTGTCGACTAGCTGGATCACTTTGTGCTCTTTGGACTTGATGTTCTTTCGTGGGGCCTCGAGCTCTAGGATCTCCAGGTAGTCGGCTGGGGTCTTCTTGGCATCGAGCATGGTCTCAGCCATGCAAATAGAGAGGTCGTGAGCCTCTACTATTTTGAAACTATCGTCCTTGTAGGTATAAGTTGCGTATACATAGCCCCTGAGAGTTAGAAAACCTTTCTCGGTAGGCATCTTGAGCACCAAATACCTGTAGTGAGGTATGGCCATGAATTTGGTGAGCGCTGGTCGACCAAGGATAGCATGGTAGGTGACGTCGAAGTCAGCAACCACGAAGTTGATGTAGTCGGTGCGAAAGTGGTCCGGGGTACCAAACTGCACAGGTAGCATGATCTGCCCGAGAGGTGTAGAGCTCTATCTGAGGAGAACACCCCAGAACTGTGCCTCATATGGCTTGAGATCCACCTAGGTTATCTTCAGGGCTGGCAAACTATTCTTGAACAGTATATCGATGGAACTGCCACCGTCAATCAGCACTCTATTGAACTGAACCTTGTTGATACAAGGATCGAGGACTAGAGGAAAACGTCCTGGCTCAGGTATTGCAGCCCATTGGTCCTTTTTGCTAAAGGAGATCTCGCGGTGAGACCAAGGAGGGAGCCACGGATCAGCGATGAGGTTGTCGGTGTTGGCCATGTTCAAGCAAGCGCGGGCGAGCAACTTGCGTTCTCGTTTGGTCTCGATGGACACTTTGCCTCCAATGATGGTATGGACGCGATTGGTTGGCTTGATGTACTTGTGATGGGGATCTACGTCTTCATCGTCGTTGTCCTCATTACGCTGCTCCTCGGCATCATTAGGCTTGTCGAATATATCTAGAGCCTGTTGGCGCGTGTAGATAGATTTGAGAACATGACAATTCTCCATGGTATGGTTGGACTTGGGATGGAGCTGGTAGTGTCCTTTCAATGCTTTGGCATAGTCTTCTTCATAGTTGCGATGTCCGCTGCCTTTTTTAATGGTGTTGACCTCGCCGTCATCTTCCCGAGCACGCTTGCCCCTGTAATCGTCATGGCGATGACGCCACTGATTACGCCGGTCATGGTGGTCATGGGAATCATTGTGCTGGTTGCAGTGATCAAAATTGTTATTTCGACCATGGTTGCCACGGTAGTCGTCATGGTGTGGGGGTGGTCGGAGCGTGGAACCCTTGCTGCTTCTTTGATGATTATCTTTTTAGCATCATCGGCATCCGCATATTTCTTAGCAGTAGCTAGGAGCGCTATGACTGATTTAGGTCTCTTGCGGAGGAGCTTGTCCCTTAGGGCATCGTGGAAGCGGAGACCAGTGATGAAAGCCTCAATTGCCTCATTGTTGGAGATTGATGGGACCTTGATGCGTATCTCCGAGAAATGCCGGACGTACTCGCACAGTGGCTCATCTTTCCAATCTCGAATCTGTTGCAGATCATATTTGTTGCTGGGTTGCTCGCAAGTAGCAATGAAGTTGTCGATGAATGCTTGCTTGAGCTCTTGCTAAGAATCAAAGTAGTTCGCCGGTAGGCTGACCAGCCATTGGTGGCCTGCATGGCCAACGGCGACCGGGAAGTAATTAGACATGACGTCTTCATCATCCATGGCTGATCTGCACACGGTTTCATAGAGCATGACCCATAATTCAGGGTTCTCCTTGTCATCGTACTTCTGAAGTTTTTCGAGCTTGAAGTTCTTGGGCCATATGACCTGGTGAAGGTGTGGAGTAAACTGCTTCAAACCCAAAGGGCCGTGGGTAGTATCATATTCCATATGGCGATAGCTTTTGTGGGATGCACGATCGTTGGCTCTTTGGTTAATGCGATCGCGTAGATTGCATTCTCCGAGGTAATGGTGGAGATCATTATTGCCATCACGGCGATCCCGGTTGCCACCCTGGTTAACCCTGCGACCGTGGTTATCACGGTGATTATCACGGTTGTCTCAGTGGTTGTCGTCCTGGTAGTCGTGGCGATTGTCATCCCGGTGGTCGCGGCAGTTGTCGTCCCGGTGGTGGTTGTCGTCCCGACCACCATCATGGCCACCGTTTCTGCCTTGACGGTTGTCTGATGGGTCATTGTTGCGCGAGCCATGTTGGTTGGGTGGCTATGAGCGACTTGAGTACTGGCGGCTATGGCTTGATTCGACTAAGACAGATGGAGCCCGGGCTTGATTTACAATCTCTGCGGTCTGGGCCATAGCAGCCATCAGGTAAGCTTGTATATCATCATGAACTACCTGAGTTTCCGAGGTATTGGGTAGTCGTTGCATTGTCGCCATAGCAACAGCTATGTTGGCACTTGGAGTCCTAAAGACCTGCTTGTCCCCCACCCTATCAAAGGCATTGTTAAGGTCATGTGGCTGGACCCTTATGCATCGGGCCTCCTCTTCTGCCTCAGCTTTGATTTGTCGGTGATTAAATCGGTCAATATTACGTGCTTCGTGTGCTAGCCTTTCTTGTTCTGTTTCACCAACCGCTGGTGGTTTATAATTACTGACAACATTGATCAAGTCTCCTCGCCTTGGTGGCAAGGATGGGAATCGTGGGAATCCTGGGGCGTGGTCTGGGATATCTAGATCATATTGAACGCCTTCATCGTCATGATGCTGGAGCTCGGTGTGGATAGAGGCATTAGATGCGATGCTAGACGAGGAGCTTAAGCCACCCTCTTGAACTGTGTGGACCGATCCTTCTTGATAATCCTCAATCCGGACCATGTTGATGAAGTTGCATAGGCCATAGGGCTAGGCCTAGTGGTTCTCCATCAAGGCTTCATACTCAGAGAGCCAGAGACCCATCGTGGGGGCTAGCCGGCGATGAATGGAGCACCCTTTTGGAGTAGATGTGACCACAAGATCTGTACTGAGTCATGCAGGACGACTGGCCTGAGCTGGTCGGGTAGATCTGTTGTGGGTAGTGGTTACCTGCTCATTAGGTTGACTTTGAATTGAACTTACCAGAGCTAGGGTTTCAGCAAGTTTGGTACCGACCCGATCGATGGAGTCGAGCAGGTCGGTGTTGTCGATCTGCCTCCCTTTGTAGCGAGGAAGTGGATGACGGGTCGTCGGCATGGCTGAAGACAATGCTGGCGTGGCCAGAGCCAGATCCACCGTGGTCGGAGCCGTAGCCGATGCAGGTGAAGTAGTGGTCGATGCAGATGAAATTCGTGCCTCCTCCGGGGTCATGTCGATGAAGTCGTTGGAGCCCATGGTCCAGGTGATCTGGCCGATGGTGAACATGAGGCCGTTCGGCGTAGCCATGGAACCGGGGATGATGACCATCTTGTTCACCTGGAGAGCAGTATGCACACCCCCTACGTCTGATTGTATTGTTGTATGTCAATGAGAGATGTTTTTGAGAGGGGTCCTCTACCTGCCTTATATAGTCTGGGGGGTAAGGTTACAGATCTGGAAACTAATCCTAACCGGTTACAATTGCCATAGGTGGCCAGATAAGGATTCCTATTCTAACCAACCAGGATCTTGCTTGATCTCCAAGTCTGTCTTGATTCCTTGTGTGGGACTTTGAGCAGATCGGGCAAGCCACGCGTCGTCTTCTAGTGGACCGGACCCCCTAGACTGGGCCGGCCCAAACCTAGCCGTAAGGGTATAGGGGTTAATACCCCCCCCCACACACACCTCTTGAAATATCACCAATGGTAGTGTCCAATGGATGATCCCTTGCAATATTGGTTGGTTGGAGGATTAGAACTTGATTGCTTGCACTTGCTTGATCATTGGGTTGAGATGATGTACTAGCCACTTGATCTTGTTCATTATCATGAGAGGCACTTGTACTAGCTTGAATTGTATCATCTTGTACATTTGAGTTAGAGAGCACTTGCACTTGATCATCTTTATCATCATTCTCTTGCCTAGGCCTTAATTCACCAACATCCATGTTCTTTATGGCATTTGAAAGTTGAATGCCTCTAACATCTTCCAAATTCTCATTCTCTTCTTGTGAACCCTTGGTTTCATCAAATTCAACATCATGAACTTCCTTAAGAGTACGACTATCCAAATTGCAAACTCTATATGCTTTGCTAGTCATTGAGTATCCAATTAGGAATCCTTTATCACATTTCTTGTCAAACTTGACCAATCTAGTACCTTTCTTTAAGATATAGCATTTGCAACCAAAGACCCGAAAATATGCAATGTTGGGATTTCTACCATTTAAGAGCTCATATAGTGTCTTCTCTTTCAATGGGTGACAATAGAGGTGGTTGCTACAATAGCAAGCCGTGTTGATAGCTTCAGCCCAAAAAGATTGACTCACATTGTACTCACTAAGCATAGACCTTGTCATATCAATGAGTGTTCTATTCTTCTTCTTCTCAACAAGGCTATTTGATTGTGGAGTGTACTTGGCCGAGAATTAATGTCTAATTCCAAATTCATCACACAACTAATCAATTCTAGTGTTCTTGAACTCACTACCATAATCACTTCTAACTCTCTTGATGGTTGTTTCAAACTTATTGTGAATGCCCTTGACAAATGATTTGAATGTTGCAAACACATCACTTTTGTCCACTAGAAAGAATACCCAAGTGTATCTAGTATAATCATCCACTATCACAAAGCCATATTTGTTACCACCAATGCTAGTGTATTGAGTTGGCCCAAACAAGTCCATGTGCAATATTTCAAATGCTTTACTAGTGATCATCATGTTTTTCTTAGGATGGGCGTTTCCAACTTGTTTGCCCGCTTGACAAGAGCTACAAAGCTTATCCTTCTCAAACACAATATCTTTCAAGCCTCTAACCAAGTCATGCTTAACCAATCTATTCAATTGTTTCATTCCAATATGACCAAGCCTTCTATGCCATAACCAACCCATGCTAGACTTAGTGAACAAATATGTAGATAATTTAGCTTCACTCGCATTGAAATCAACCTTGAAGATCAAATTTGAGCCATCTACACTTATGATTTCTACATCATCTACCCCAAATATGCATTTGAATCCAAGACACAATTAAGCCACAAATAGCAAATTGAAGTTCAAGCTCTCTACTTGCAATACATTGGATATGCTCATGTCATTGGATATTGCAATCTTACCAAGCCCTTTGACCTTGCCTTTTCCATTGTCACCAAATATGATACTATCATAACCATCATTGCCATTGGTGTTGATTGAGTTGAACATTCTTGCATCACCAGTCATGTGTTGAGTGCACCCACTATCAAGAGCCCAATGCCTTCCTCTAGCTTTGTAATTGACCTACAAAAAAAGATCAATTCTTTTTAGGTACCCAAACTTACTTGGGTCCTTGAAGGTTAGTCACTAAGCTCTTTGGTACCCAAATAGCTTTCTTCTTTGAGCCCATCCATGGTGCACCAATGAACTTAGCCTTCACACCATTTGTACCCTTAGTAAGCACATAGAAAGAATTAATCTTAATTGAGGATACATTAGCATTTTTGCTCTTGGTCTTGACTTCTTGCACTCATGCTCTTTTTGACCAACTTTACAGTCCTCACCACCATAGGCCTTAGCCAAAGTGTGAGTGAGCTTGTTAACCTCCTTCTTGAGATTCTCATTCTCAACCACTAGTGAGGCATCACAAGTGAGACCATCACTACTAGATGAGGTGGAGGTGGAAGTACTACAAGAAGGGTTAGTGGGAGCAACAATGATAGGCATAGATAAAGATTCATCAATTAGATCATAAGTTAAGCCTACATTACAAGTTTCAAAATGCTTCTTCTTATTTTGTTCATTAAGCAAAGAAGAATGAGCTTTTTCAAGCTTCTTGTGAGCCTTGCCAAGCTTCTCATGGGCTTCCTCTAGCCTCTCTTGAGTTGCTTTGAGCTCATCAAGGGCTTGCTTAAGGGCTTTTACTTCCTTATTTAAGCTCTTGCATTCCCTTCTCTTAATGTCAAAGTGTTCTTTAGCATCTTCTAGCATGTCAAATAGCTCATCCTTAGTTGGTTCATCATCATCATTATCACTTTCATTTTCACCATCATGTTCATCATCACTTCCATCATCACAAGTTTGTACCTTAGTGGCCTTAGCCATAAAGCATGATGGAGTGTCGAAGAGAGAAGGCTTCTCATTGATAGCAATGCTTGCAAGTGCCTTCTTCTTGGTGGTTTTATCATCATCACTTGAGGAAGCATCACTATCCCAAGTGATTACATATGAACCACCCTTCTTCTTCTTAAAGGTCATCTTGTCCTTCTTATCTTTCTTTTCCTTCCTGTCCTTCTTCTTGTCATCATCTTTGTCACTATTATACAGATATTGAGCAATAATATGATCTTTGCTTCCATAATTGAAGAACCTTCTTGACACTTCCTTGTTCTTGGATGAAGATTTCTTCCTTCTAGCATGGTAGCCCTTCTTCATCATGAACTTGCCAAATCTCTTGACAAAGAGAGTCATCTTCTCATCATCATCATCATCATCCCATGGACCATCATCTTCACTTGATGTATCTTGCTTTTCCTTGCCCTTGGATGATGTGGCCTTGAATGCCACACTCTTCTTCTTGTCATCCTTCTTGTCATCTTTCTTCTCCTTCTTTTCTTCCTTCTCATCATCATCTCTATATTTATCATCGGTCATTATATCTCTCAATACTTGGTTTGGTGTCATGGTGTCCAAACCACTCCTTACTAGAATATTGACCAATGTGCCAAATCTTGAAGGTAAGCATCTCAAGAACTTGTGGGAGAAGTCCTTGTCCTTCACCTCTTCTCCAAGTGAAAGGTCCTAATGGCTAGAGGGGGGTGAATAGCCTATTAAAATTTTCTACAACAACACTTAACAAACCGGTTAGACAAATATAAGGCGATGCAAGTGTTGCGCTAGCCTACTAAAAATGCAAGCCACGTACCACAATTCTAGTTTCTATAGTCTCTATCCACACAATGGCTATGTCACTACACTAAGTTAGTATGCTCTCAAAAGCTAACTAAAGAGCCACACTAACCAAACTAACAAGCTTTCATGACTAGCTACAATAAAGAGCTTGACAACTAGTCTCAGTAATGTAAACAGAGAGAGCAAGATGGTTATACCATCAAGTTGAGGAATGAACCAATCAATCACAAGAATGAATACTAATCACCTCAGAATCAAATGATGAACACAATGATTTTTTACCGAGGTTCACTTGCTTGTCGGCAAGCTACTCCTCATTGTGGTGATTCACTCACTTGGAGGTTCACGCGCTAATTGGCATCACACGCCAAACCCTCAATAGGGTGCTGCACAACCAACACAAGATGAGGATCACACAAGCCACGAGCAATTTACTAGAGTATCTTTTGGCTCTCCACCAGGGAAAGGTCAAGAACCCCTCACAATCACCATGATCAGAGCCAGAGACAATCACCAACCTCCGCTCGACAATCCTCGTTGCTCCAAGCTATCTAGGTGGCAGCAACCACCAAGAGTAACAAGCGAATCCCACAGTGAAACACAAACACCAAGTGCCTCTAGATGCAAACACTCAAGCAATGCACTTGGATTCACTCCCAATCTCACAAAGATTATGAATCAATGATGGAGATGAGTGTGAGGGCTTTGGCTAAGCTCACAAGGTTGCTATGTCAATGTAAATGGCCAAGAGAGTAAGCTACAACTGGCCAAATGGTTTTTATAGACACCCCCAAACAATAGAGTCGTTAGCTCAATTATTGGGCTGACTGCGCGTCGATCGGACGTGCAGGTCGTATGCATTGGACGCACTAGAAATGTATACCGGATGCGTTCGGTGTGGCGATCGGATGTGTCCAGTCGCTACTAGACTACCATGTGTCTAGTTCAAAAAGAAGTAGCCATTGTTGCTATATTCAATCTTTGACCGGACACACTTGTTAGAAATGACTGGACGCTGAGCCACAGCGTCCGGTCGAGTCTAGAGAACTCCTAGGGCCGACTAGATGTGTCTGGTCACTCCAGACTGGATGCTGGAGACGCAGCGTCCGATCAAGTCCAGAGAGCTCCCAGAGCCACTCTAGGCTGACTAGACATGTCTGGTCACTCCGGACTAGACACTCTCAGCGTCCGATCAACTATTACACTGAACATCAACTACACTGATTCACACCAGATGGCGGTCGGATGCGTCTAGTCGCTCTTTGCAATTTAGTACCAAGCCTCATACTAGACGCATTTGGTCGCCATACCGGACATGTCTGGTCACTCTATGACCAGCGCGACTAACTCCTTTTCAACTCTATCTTCTTCACCCTTGCTCAAATGTGCCAACCGCCAAGTGTATCACCTTGTGCACATGTGTTAGCATATATTCCCAAACATTTTCAAGGGTGTTAGCACTCCACTAGATCCTAAATGCAAATGCAATGAGTTAGAGCATCTAGTGGTACTTTGATAACCGTATTTCGATATGAGTTTCACCCCTCTTAATGGTACGGCTATCAAACCTAAATGTGATCACACTCACTAAGTGTCTTGATCACCAAAACAAAATGACTCCTACCATTTATACCTTTGCCTTGAGCCTTTTGTTTTTTCTTTCACTTCTTTTCCAAGTCCAAGCACTTGATCATCACCATGCCATCATCATCATCATCATGTCATGATCTTCATTTGCTTGATCACTTGGAGTAGTGCTACCTATCTCATAATCACTTGTGATAAACTAGGTTAGCACTTAGGGTTTCATTGTTTCACCAAAACCAAACTAGAGCTTTCAGCGGGGGAGGTTGGTGGCCTCCGCACTGCCCAAGCTAAGTTGGGAGAGCTTTAGAAGAAGGTTGACTTGTTGAACAAGGAGAAGGCTGCTGAACATGTGGCTAATGAACGCGCCTTAAAAGTTGCTGAGATGGCTCATAACCTTCACAAGCAGGTTGACGCCGAGAGGGAGTCCAGCGCTACCTTGAAGGCATAAGTTGAACTATTAACCAAGTGGCTAGAGGATGCTAATGCTGCTAGGGTGGCCGTAGCTGAGCTTTATGTGGGTGCACTTGAATGGTTTGGGGGATCTATGTCTTTGCTACCCTACGAACCTTTGGCGTTAAATATCTTCTCCTCGATGAAAGCCAAATTTTTAAAGCTTCCTGACTTTGTTGGTGGCATTGTGGACTTTAGAGTTCTGGCCTCTGCCACCAACCTTTGCAAGATGTTGTTGTAGGATGGCTACCGTCACATTAAAGGCATGTAGGAAAGGGACCTTGGGGGTCCAGGAGAGCTTGGAGTGACTTCCCACGGCATGTGAAGATCCGTCAGGTACTTTATGAAGTCGTTTTGGGTGAAATTTGGTCGGGCGTAGGCTCGCTCAATGGTAGAGGCATGCTGAGCTGAGGTTGGTTTTTCCACAACTTATTGTTTTTTACTTAGGTTTTCTGTTGTTTGTTTGTTCACTTATGTGCTTGTGCTATTTTGTAGGAGGCACAGAAAGTGGAGGTCGCGCGTGGTGCTGTTGGAGCACAACCTTCATGGGCAGCATAGGCGATGGCTATGAAGGCCTCCTCTCCTGCTGTTGAGGCAATGGCTCCGAGGGCTACTTCCCCTGCTATTGATGTCCCAAGGCCCAGGGAACCTATGACTGCCCCTGCTGATCTGGATGTGTAGTTTCTAGGTTTTAGCTAGCTTCTAGGTTTGTTCAAAGGTAATGTGCTACAAATGCCTACCCTTTTGTATATACCTTAGGTCTAAATTAACAAAATGTCCTACACAGGTTTCCTTCTCTGAGCCTATGCAGGACGTAACCCCTATTACTATGTACCATGATGGGATTTATGTTAATGGTGAACTATGGCAGTATTGGCATGAAGCTTTTCCTCCACGTTCAGTTCTTGAAATGTTCGATTTTGTGAAGTCGATTTTGTGAAGTGTGATATTGATGATGAGCATGCAGCATTCACTAGGTCACTAGCTTGGTGAGGGCCTCAGCCTCAGTTTAATGTGTGGCTCTTTCACCTATGTCCTATAATGTTTGTAACTCCATTCAGGCTTGTGTTTGTTGCCTTCGGGCTTCCTGTAATGCTGCTTGTGTTTAAATAACCTATGTTAGCAGTTTTTTTGCTGTAAGGCATTTATAATTTTTAAATGAAGTTTGCTTGGGATGATTTAGTTGCACACTTATTTTATTGAAGATTCTAAATATGACTACAACTTAGGTCGAAGGCTCATAGCAAATTATTTTTACAATATTTCTTTAACATTAGCTTCTTTCTTCTATGGTTGGAGATGAGTACAAGTCTACGCATTGGTGTGGAGAAGTTGAGGTGCTAGTCTTCAACCTTGTGAAGATTGCGGATGCTTTGTTGCTTCTCTCTTTTCTTTTGCCTCCATTACTCTTTTCTCTAGCTCCCATTGGGGATGAGTTTGTGCGTCGCAGTGGAGAAACTGAGGCACTCTTGAAGGTAGCGATTGTTTATTGATCACCCTAGCCTCTTCCTCTATGCTTGCTTGCAGTCGATGGTGATGCTCTGGCATATCTGTGCGAAGGAGCTAAGGTGCTTGTGTTTGATCTTGTAGATGTTGCGAAGGCTTTGGCGCAATTTGAGCACTCATCGAAGGTGGTAGCCTTCAATTTCATTGGTTCTCAAGAGGCCACAAAATAATTTGAGCAAGCAACGGAGGTTGAGGAAGCATTTCTTGCATGTTGCCTCCACTTGTGCATGGATTGCTTTGCTGCTGCCTTCGGCCATGCTGAAGTAGTTGCGCTCCTATTGAACATGATTGATGTGGGGTTGCGCCAGATGGTGCCCTTAGTTGCTGGAGGATGTTACGAGCCTTTGTAGGATACCCTCCCACAAGCTCTAACACTGCCTGGTTGCTGCCAGACCATGGTCGCACATCGCTCCATGGAGGTTGTATAGCACCGAGTGGGAGATGTGTACCACCTCAACGTAGCTTTTGCCGGGCTGTGCGAGCTACTAGATTTATGAGTCTTCGTACGGTACCTTTTGCTCCCTTGTTTCTAAGGAAACTCCCGCCTCCATGGCTCTCTTTCTTTGCCTTATAGTTGACTGGTTCCTATTTGTTTGGCTTCCCCCTAGCACTCTTCTAGGGATAGGGGTATGAAAATTTTCTGACTAGGGCTAGTGCTAGGGTAAGGCGCATGGTTTTATAGTCTACTGCTTGCATGATGTAATAAGTTTTGGTGGTTGGCCAAAATTTATTGCTTAGATATGTTTTGAAGTTAAGACTGATGGATTTTGCTTGTACTTGGCATATCTTTGGCTCTTACTTCTGTTGTACTTTAGTCATTAATTCTTGATATTGCCCTAGTGCCTGATAAAGACAGGTCTTCGCCAGATATTTTCTTGCCCGAAGCCTACAACGAAGGTAGGACTTTGTCGGGTCTTTGCGGCCTTTTAGCCATTTTGAAGAGTCTTTGATGCCTAAATGTGGACATGGCTTTATCAAGGTTGCAGGCTAATTTAGCCGCGGAGGTCATTCCATGTCTTAGAGCCTTCGGCTAAGGTGGTGGAGGGTCCTCTTTAATGTAATGTCATTGTCGAATGTTGTGGCTCTGTTGCTAGCCACTTTTGACCTTCACTTTTGGTGGAATACTTGGAGAATTCCTCTTTATATTTTAGAGGGTTTATGTGGCAGAACCGCCTGAAATAACACACCTTTGGAGGCACTCATCTTCCACTAGACACTAAGCACCCTGAAAGCAAGCTATATCGAATGGTTCCGTCGAGCACACCCCAAGAGAGAACTCGAACCATCCACATTTGTCCTCTTGGATCCAATACTGAGAACGAGTTTACAATACTTAGTCTATTTCATACAACAAGAGTTCTTAGAAATACATTATTACAATACCAAGTTCAGAGTGCAGAATTTAACAGTGGAATTGAAATAAACATCTAATGATAAGATACAAGGATCTATCTATGCCCACCAGAAGAATCCTCCACACAACAGTCACTCCTCAAGCAGCACCTACAATAGGGGTAAATAAACTCTGAGTACACAATGTACTCGCAAGACTTTCCCGACTAGTGGGAATAATTTCCTAACTCCAAAGGATATGATAAGCTTTATGGTTTGTTGGGTTTCCTTTTTGTGAAAAGCAACACTAGTAGTGAATCCTTATGTAGGTGTTTTATTAGAAGTCATGATTAGTTCATTAGCTAACCATTCTATGTAAGCACATGTTCTACTTTCAAGCAAGAGTTGAGCAATCAGATCTATTTCACTATCTTTCATCTTCCAATTATTACTATGGTGCTAGATCGTAGACAAGTCGTACCATATTACATGGTGATTCGTGAATCAATGTAGCCCAGCTGGGTACCCCAAAACACATGCTCCACTTGTACCCCCAAGCACAAGTAGGACCAACCCACCACTCTCCTATCAAGGGGTCTAGGTCCCTATCCAAACTTGGACTCCAAGCCCCCACACCTGAGTCCCAGACTTAGTGTGGTGCTTAGACCTCCACCATCCCCGCCTCCAATTAGTAGGTCCGGAAAGAGCCAGAACCCACAACAAGAGAGCAATAAGCCTTCTCGCTCCCATAAGTAAGTATGTGATTAGGATAATAAGTCTATGACCTGACTAGAATCTAATGCAACGGTCAATCCTTAATCGACACGGATAGGAAAAATAGTGTAACCAAGCTACGCCCCATTGGCCACAAGACATAACCTGTTACACCCACCAATACCCATACCACGCATAGTGGGCTTGGCTTGTCCTTGCCTTGGTGGGACGTGAGTGGTGAGCTCAGGAGGCCCATGCGCCGACGCCACAAACAACATGTGCCCGCATCCGACCGGCGTGGCCTGCTCGCCGCAGTGCCATAAATGGCATGGCGACGGTGGCTGACCCATGTGGTGTGGCAGAGATGACATGCATAGGGCCAACAATAGCACAGAGATGTAGTGGACTAGCGTGGATGCAATGACAGTGGTAGCATCATGACACAAGGAGCAGTGGCGGACACGACGGCAGCGCAGCGTGGGGTGGGGTAGGTGACTGCAGCAGCGACTCCGTGCGGTGGGGTCAACGGCAGTTGAGCCTTGGCCAGGCCAGAGGTGGCCATGGCCATCCACACATGGCAGCACATGCATGACCAACGTGGTGACACTGAGCGCCTCAGCATGGTGATCATGGCCACACAACCAACCAACCCAAAACTAGTAATGCGCACAAATTTTAAAGCTCTCAACACGACCGAACGGTTGCTCCTGAACCTAAACCGTCTTCACCATGCTCAAGATGGCACATGACACTTCGAAATCGAGATATAACACAACACCACCCTTTAATCCAATCTCTCACAATAAATTGCTAAACATAGCAATGTCTAGCGATTAGCAGTCTTGAAAATTTCTATGTTTTTGAGCTGAATTTGATTTCCATTTGCGATTTCTAAGCTAGTGGAAATATTAGCTAGTAATATCATTTTTTGACTGCAAGTATTTCATTATTATCTACAAAGTTTGTACTTCCAACTTTATTAAGGTGACACATATATGTTCTATAGCATTTTTGCTTAATAAAAATTGGTTTTAAACCCTAAGTGGTATAATATGACTATCGAATCAACTTTGTTTCGCATTTTAGTTGGTCATTTTGAGTTACAAAAAATTGATCTACACACTTTATCATATGCATTAACACATAACTTCGAGGGTGTTACAAATCTACCCCCCTTAAACAAAATCTCATCCTGAGATTTCATGTGCCTAGTGTGGGAAAAGTGACAAGAAATAAATTTTGATCTAAATTATTACCTCACTGAACTAGAAAGAAGGTGGAGATAATGCCTTCAAGATATAACTTTCTTGCTCCCACGTTGCTTCGTCCTCCGAGTGATTTTGCCATTGAACTTTATAAAACTTCACCACATTGTTCCTAGTCACCCTTTCTTTTTTATCTAAGATCTTGACAGGATACTCAATATCAGACAAGTCGAGATGGAGGGGAAGTCCTTCAATTTCCACAGCTTCCTTGGGAACCCGCAAACATTTCATTAACTAGGAAACATGGAAGATATTATGCACTGCTGACAAAATGTCTGCGAGCTGGATACGGTAGGCAGCAGAACCACACTAGGCCAAAATCTTGTAAGGTCCAACATAGCGAGGGGCTAGCATTCCACGGACACCAAATCGATGTACACCTCTCATGGGAGATACCTTGAGATACACATGTTCACCAACTTTAAATTGCAAGGGCCTTCTTCGCTTGTCCGCATAAGTTTTTTGATGGCTTTGAGTCGCCTTCAAATGGCTCTGAATAATGCAAAGTTGCTCTCAAGCTTCTTTGATAAAATCATGTCCAAAATAACCATGGTCTCCCACCTCAACCCAGTTAAGAGGTGTTCTACATTTCTTGCCATACAGGGCCTCAAAAGGTGCCATATGAGTGCTTTCTTGATAACTATTGTTATAAGAAAACTCAGCTAGAGTCAAGCATTCATCCCACTTTTTAGGAAAAGAAATGGCACAAGCTCTCAACATATCCTCCAGTACCTGATTTACCCTTTCTATTTGGCCATCAGTTTGTGGATGATAAGCTAAACTTCTAAGGAGACTAGTACCAAGACATTGCTAAAGTTGCTCCTAGAAACGAGAGACAAAGACTGACCCTCTATCAGAGACGATAGTAAGAGGAACTCCATGCAGGGTCACAATCTAGTCAAAATACAACTTGGCATACTTCTTGGCTAAATATCTTGTATCCACCAAAAGGAAATGAGTGGACTCGGTAAGGCGATCCACAATGACCCAAATAGAGTCATACCCCTTTGCCGTGTGAGGCAAACCCACAACAAAGTCCATGGAAATATCCTCCCATTCCAAACAGGGATAGACAAGGGCTACAAAAATCCTAGTGTACGCATATGGTCTGCCTTAACTCTCCACAAGTGTCGCATTCTGCAACGTACTTGGTGATATCCTGCTTCATATTTGACCACCAATACAAGTGGCGCAAATCATGGTAAATCTTGTTACTTCCTGGATGGATGGACAACTTAGAGTTGTGAGCTTCATCCAAAATTTTTCTCCTAAGCTCTTCACTTGATGGAATAACCAATCTATTCTTGAACTTCACTACACTTTGATCATCAATACTAAAATGAGGACCATGCCCTTTGGCAATTAACTTCTTGATATGTGGGATTTCTAAAACATCTTGCCTTTGCTCTATTATAATTTGCTCAAGTAAATCTAAAACTAGAGCAATATGAGCTAGCACCTCATCATGGTTGAGAGATAAGGATTCTTCTTCAACTTGATGCGACTTCCGACTTAAGGCATCAGCCACCACATTAGCTTTTCTAGGATGGTAATGAACCTCCAAATTATAATCCTTGATTAGCTCCAGCCATCTCCATTGCCTCATGTTTTGCTCGGCCTGAGTGAAAATATATTTGAGGCATGATCTGTATAAATATGCACTTCATTTACCAACAAATAATGACTCCAAATTTTTCGAGCATGCACCACAGCACTAAATCATGGGTGGGATAATTCACCTCATGCTTTTTCAGCTGGCGTGAAGCATAAGCTATCACACGTCCATCCTACATTAGCACATATCCCAATCCAATCCTTGAGGCATCACAATACACATCAAATGGCCTATCAATATCTGGTTGGGCAAGAATAGGAGCAGAGGTAAGAAATTTCTTTAGGGCTTGGAAAGCTTCTTCATAAGCTGTCGATACAAACTTGACATCTTTCTAGAGCAACTTGGTCATTAGTTGGGCTATTTTGGAGAAGTCAGGAATGAAGCGCCGATAATAACCAGCAAGACCAAGGAACTGATGGATCTGATGCACTAACTTTAAAGACTTCAATTTAACACATCCTGCACCTTGCTTAGGTCTATAGAGATACCCTCAGATGTTAGAACATGTCTCAAAAACTACACTCGATCTAACCAGAACTCACACTTGCTAAATTTGGTATATAGCTTGTGTCCTCTTAATTGAGTTAGTACTATCTGAATATGTTGTGCATGCTCTTCATTGTTCTTGGAGTATATCAAAATATCATCAATGAACACCACTACAAACTTATCCAACTCTGGCATGAAGACTAAATTCATGAGATACATGAAGAATGCAGAAGCATTGGTGAGACCAAAAGACATAACTAGGTATTCATATAACCCATATCTAGTAGAGAAAGTTGTCTTTGGTATATCTTGTGGCCAGATCTTAATTTGATGATACCTAGAACGAAGATCAATTTTTGAAAACACCTTGGCACCAGCCAACTAATCAAATAAAGTATCAATACGAGATAAAGGATACTTATTCTTAATGGTTACCACATTGAGAGGGCGGTAATCCATACACATCCATAGAGTATTATCCTTCTTCACAAAACAGCTGGACAACCCCATGGTGAAGAGCTAGGACGGATAAATCCCTTCTGCAATAATTCCTCTAACTGCTTCTTCATTTCAGCTAGTTCTTTAGGAGCCATGTGGTAGGGATGCCGTGAAATAGGAGCAGTGCTAGGTTCTAACTCAATGGAAAACTCTACGTCTCTATCTAATGGCAACCTAGGTAGATCTTCAAGAAAGACATCTAGGAACTCACAAACCATAGGAATAGAGAAAAGATCAGAGAGAAACTTCAATATGAGCAACAACTGGTAAGGCTAGATCTAAGGGCATAAGAAGAGACATCCTATCCTCAGAACATGGAAGCCATAACTCAACAACTCTCTGCTTAAGGTCCAAGACTACCCCATAAACTCGCAACCAGTTTAGGCCTAGAATTGCATCTATGCCCTGCCCAGGCAGCACCATGAACTTGAGGCAATAAGTGTGAGTGGCTAGCACTAATCCAACTATGTTCGTCCGAGTATTAACGCACAACTGCTCACCCAGAGTACTGATTCTATAGGTAATAGGAGTAGACATAAGAGATATATTGTGCCTCTATGCAAACCCCATGCTCATGAATGAATGTGATGCACTAGAATCAAACAACACATATGCTCTGTGGGAATCAATGGTAAACATACCAGCCATCACCGGTTCATTCTGCACGATCTCCTCAGCCTCAGTTAAGTTGACTTGTCCAGAGCGGCTTATGGACGCCTTCTTCTTGATAATCGTCCTCTTGACTAGATGGGAGTTGGTTGAAGGCTAGGAAGACTGCACAGGTTGGTTCTATGGACACTCCTGAGCATACTGGCCTTCCTTGCCACACTTGAAATAAGCACTAGGTTTGTTCCCCTATCCCTAACAAGGTGAAACTTGTTGTCCCTAAGGCTGCTATTGCACCTACAAAGTAGGTGCATGGTACTGAGTGGGAGGTGCCTGGTAGGTCTACTGAGGCTAACAGAACAACTACCCACTCGAAGACTAATAGGGCACATGCCTAACAACTTGCACCTTCTGAGCTTGGGGGTGACTAGAAGATCTAGTGATCACTTGCTTACGCTTCCTGTCATCCTAAGAGTCACACTAAAGTCCTTCCATGACAATAGCAGCATTCATCATAGTAGCAAGTCTAGTAGTTTCCCTGTATACAGCTTCTTCTGTAGACTACAAGAGAGGCCACAATAGAAATGGTCCCTCTTCTTCTCATCAATATTGACGTGGGTCCTAGCATACTATGCAAGATGGTTGAACTTGTTCACATAATCCATCATAGACATGCTCCTATGCTTTAGGTCTAAGAACTTCATCAACTTCCTATTCAACACACCAGCAGGAATGTAGTACTCTCTGAAAGCAGCGGTAAACTCCTACCAATTCACATGGTTGTCCACCAGCTGCATGGCATTGAACGTGTCCCACCATGCACTGGCAGAACCCAACAGCTATTGTGCTACAAAATGCACCTTCTATTCTTCAGTTATAGTGAGTAGCAGAAACTTCTGCTCTAGAATACGAAGCCAATGCTCCACATCTAGAGGCTCAGCATTTGGTGTGAACGTGGGTGGGTGCATCTTCAAGAAATCCTAGTAAGAACAGGGCCCCTTGGGATTGCGAGCACCACCCCCATTCTTGCCATAGCCACAGGGCCTCCATGGGTGAAGCCACCAATAGGCTAGGCTAGCATCTCCAATGCACGAGCGGACTCACGCCAAGCAGCCAGCATCTCTACCATCATCTCCGAATGGGTCATCGGAGGTGGTGGGCAGAGGAGGAGGAGCTAGAAGTGGGGTGTCAAGGACCTAATACCGGGGTACCTAGTGAGGTGGAACTAATAACCATCGAACATTGACACTTCAGGTTAGACAAGAACGCTACTGCGGCTTCTTGCCCGAACAACGGAAGATTGGTCCCACCTCGCTCAACCCCCAAGGGCTAGACTCTGCCTTGCCCGACAACTGAAGGCTAGCTTCGCCTTGCCCAACGACTACACCCTGATCCTTCATAAGATGAGCATGGGGTACGACAGGACATTCGAGTCAACCATAGTATCGAGGGCCATGCCCTGTACACCTATAGGAAGGCACTGTCAGGATACAATGGGATGGGTGCTTTAAGCCCTTTCTAACCTAACAGTGCTCGAATAGTGTTGTGGTCACCGACTTTTGTCACATAGTGTTGTACGTGCCGCCATTGGCCCTCAGACGTGGATACTAACACAAGCATGCGACAACCACTATGATCCACGACAGAATTCACATCACCTACAATGACAGACGTAGGGTCACTTCCCCCATCTACTCCCTAAAGGGTCGCAGCTTTGTCATAGAACCGACCAATTTATAAGAACACAAGTACAATGGCAGCCCACAAGCGGTCACACTATTATACTTGAGCCCATATAAACCTGGTAGTTTGTCAAGTACCACGACGGGTCTCGATAAACGATCCACAAACAACCAAGATCATACATGATTCAACATACATGTCACATATTACATAAAGATCATAGATACATTTCCATCATCAGGGTATGAAATAAAGTTATTACAAACCAAGTTTGATAGATAATAGCGGAAGCAAATTAAGTTTGAAAGTAGCATTTGCCAATATAGTTTAATACAGTGCCAACATACGATCATAGTCCACAAAAGCATGTAGAGGGATTAGTAAGAAGCCTGCCCAAGGCTTACTCCTCATCCACAGTGGGATAGAAGCAACTCTTGCAATATCCATGATATACTATGCCTTCTGTGATAATAGGAATAAAACCCTGAATACAAGAAAGTACTCAGTTAGACTTACCCATCATAAACCAGAAATAAATTGACTCCAAGGATTATTCAAGGATGTATAAGTGGAGGTAGCTTGACAACATTTTGCATAAAAAGCGATTAAACTCAGTTATACAATTATAGTTCTATCATCCAGTTAATTATAACTATCCATCTCTAGATTAGCAACTATCCTATGTCAAACATGTGATACATCATTTTAAGAGCATACAATTGTAACCATAGCAGGTATAGTAATTCTATGTTTATTTGAACCATCATATTCCATAATACAATTACTACGATGTTGGGACTAGCCAAGTTTCTCACTATCCGGGAGAGACGATAATTCGAATCGATTTCAACCAGCTGAGAATTTATTCCTAACACAAACCTAGGCAGACCAGATCAACGGTCACCTAGGTCACCTTTGGTACAACTCAGTACACATTTCGTGGGTTCGCTGAGCGCCGCATAATCAGGGACAACCAACTGCCAGGATGTTCAGGCCTAGCCTGCCCTTGGGCTCATGTCTGGCTCTCCACACATCCTTACTACCATCTAGAGTGTGCACTCTTATAGAGTAGGGCCTGGCTTGAGTTAAGCTACTTGGCTTCACGGTCGGAATGAGTTATCCGACCAGCTAAGTGATAGGCATACGTTCAATCTTGTCAGAAGCGCCAATAGCGGTATAATCCTTAATTGGCACAGATGGAATCACATGAGTCAACCTACCATAGACTCTGCTCGGCCTCCATTTACTTTTACCCCATGGTTCTTTTCCACGATAGCAAATATAGCCAACCGTGCCTCGGTATCCACCTATATCTCGCAGGTGACAGGAAATCACCCGACTTCTACCAGTCTAAGTAGGGCTAAGCATATATTCGATCCTAGACATACACAGGGTTAAAGGTGTATATATCTGGATAAGGTAGTTCCATGCATCAAGTGTTTTTAGACAACTCTTATAACCTAATGCAGCAATCATAAAGAACTCAAGTAATATTTTATAAAACATTGGGAGGCTTAGAATGCTCCGGGGCTTGCCTTTTAGAAAGAAAGTGGGGCGGTGGTTAGGGCACTCTAGAAGCTCCTCTGTGGACTGCTCCTCATCTTCAGGAGCTATAGCTTGAGGAATCTCTTGCTGGTCCCCTTCCTCTCCTTTGTTGAATTCCAGCAACGTTATTTCCTCTGTCGATCCTATATGCATGAATGTGGCATAAGACATTGCGAATGCATACATGCTGACAAGTATAGTATGATGACACATGATGAATGCGTTCTTGTAAGTATTCTTAATAGCATGGGGTTAAAGTATAACAAGTGCATCGCATTTTACTGAGTAGGTGCATATCTCTTCTTGATTACTTAATCAAACACTTCTACCATTCATTTACTACACCACAAAACAGCAGCTACTTGTTTTACTCATAACTAGAGTTATATACATTGAAATCATATGGTTGTGGACATTCTGGAAAGCTTAAGAAATTTTCTACAACTTTGTTTTAATACCTTCATTGTGATTCAACACTTATCTAGGTCAAACAAATCAGTCAATCAAATCTGTCTAGAAAGTAAATATTTGGACAGCAAACTTGTAGCAGCTAGAACTCTAAAAACCTTAAGGCCTATGACTGTGAAAATTTAACACAAGGTAGATTAGTAAGTTATCTATAACTTTGTTATTAACAAGTTTTACAGCAAATATCATTACCCACATGAAAGCATCCACACAATCAAAACTATACATGCAGCCATCTATTTGAATTACAAAGTAACAATTAATTAATTGCATACAACCAATGGTTTATAAACCTTACTATGAACATCATAGTTACTATGCATCACAAGAATTATAGAAAACATCATGGTGAACCCCAATTTAATTATATAAATGCATTTATTAATTTAATTAAATAATTAGGGTAAATAACAAACATACACCAAAGCGACACAATAAATTCTCATAAATTACAGTGGACTCCTAATGCTAAAAATAGGCTACTGTGAAAATTCCGTACCATTTGCAGATGTATAACATCCTATGCAAAAATGATAAGCTATCTAGGGTTAATTTAGTGAAAATAGTAAACCCTATAGAAAAGTGTCAAGCAATAGATTATATATTTTTTCTAGCTTTATATTAGTTCCATACTACTGTATAAAAATTTCCATAGCAATATATTACATATTTTTAGCCCTACAAATTTCCTTAGAAAATATCTTTTATTAATAAATAAATAGAAAGACCATATTTAAATCAAGTTTACAGCAAGCTTAATATTTTTACTAGCTAGAGCATGTCGATACAAAACCAACAAAATTGGAATCACAATTTAGGAGTTTTCTAGCTCAAGATATCTATTTTACAAGATTATTAACATTCAAAAAGCATTTATCTCAATACATTTAAATTCCCAATAAAAATATCAGAAACTGTGTATATCATATTTTTAATAAAATACTACACTTACTAAGGAACATTATAAAATTTGGTTCACAAGATTTGAATCTCTAGAACTGTTGACACAAAATGTGACGTACTGTGCCTCACACACAGCAAGCCGAAAAGCGTGGCTTCAATTGGGTTCCCGGGTGTTTCGTGATCCGGAAGCGTGCCAGTCAGTTTGACCTGAAAACTAACAAGGGATAAAACAATTAAATGTCAAACCGGAACATGTCGGGTAATACCGGACAGTTCCACATGTACGGCCCTGAAGCCACTTACAACGACATACGGCTATAGAGAGCTGTCTGCCAACAATTCATAAACCATTCAGCTAATCGTAAGGTAAATGCACGTAAAAACCTAATTGCCGAATGCATGTGCATGGGAAGACACGTTTGAACAAGTGAATTAATTATGAGTTAATGCATAACCAAGCTCGGCAATCCAACCGAATTGGGATCCATGAAGAAGGAACGTACAAATAAAAGCGATTAAACTAAACTAAAACCTGCATCTGCCGCACGATACCTAGTTTCGTTAAAGCTTAAACGTGATTAACATGCATGAACCCGCAACATGTGACAATCTAGATTAAGACAATTCGGCCACTATGAGCATGTTATCTATTTTGCAAGGGTAATATAAGAATAGACAATGATTGTTGAAGCACGAGTAAAACCACAAGAGAAAGAAGTCCGAACAATATCAATCTAGATTGGGCAGAAGTGTGTTACAAATATATAAGAGGTTTAAAACATGCAACACTGGATAACTTAATGAATCTATTTAGATTTGCCATGTCTAATATAGAGCCGATAACTATCTCGCCTTCACTAAGCATATGAGTAAACGCCTGCCGCACGGTATCTACTCATAAACGAAGCATAAGCAAAGACTTCTTGATTGTCAAGCAAAGATCCGCCGCACGACCATTGAAAACAAACAAGACTGCTTGCACCATGTCTAAATCCACCGCATGATACTAAACATGATAACAAGGTTGTCGGAACTTACGGAGGTCGACGGATCGATGATTCCTCTCGAAGAACTCGACGACACGACAAGAGGACTCGAAAGTTGGCACGGGGCCGGTTGTATTGATTTGGTTGTGAACCCTTCTTACAATGGTCGAGGGTCAACATTTATACCCTAGACAAAATGTGAGTCCTAAAGGACTACGATTTACAAAGGAACTTCTAAACAAACTTGGAAACTTACGATTCCTTACCCTAAACTTATAGATTCCTTTATTAATACAACTCTCATCTTTCCGATCGGTCTTGCCTGCCATCTTCTGTTTTCCCGAATGGAGTTACCGCCTTCCAGAATAACCGACCGCACAAGCATTTAGCCGACCGCTTGCGTTGTTTGCTGAACACCCTTCTTCCCGCATGTGGGTCTACCTGTCATCTTCCAGAATCGACCAAAATCCAGTGTTAACACATGCCCCCTCAATTTCGGGATAAAAGTTGTTTTATTCTGAAATTGACCACAAGCTCTTTCATCCTCCTAGGTCATCACCGTTCAAAACCGCAGCCGCTGCCCAAAAATTCAAGCTTTCAGCGCAACCTCGGACCTCCTTCCAATCTTCAATGGCGACCCAGGACGAAATTCCAGAGGTAAACTTCATTTATATTCGGCAACTTTCATCTCATCCTTCCGCTCCTCTTTTGATTTACTCCCCTCTAATTTCAATCATCTTCTAAAGGAGTACAAGAGCCAGATTTTGATCCCTTATGCTGTCAACCCCGACTCCTATTTCCTCGGCCCAATGGGAAATCCTGACCCTTCTGAAATCATTGAGAAGGAAACCCAAGAATTCCTTTCAAGTCTGGGATTACCTCACCAAACCGATGGCCAAACACATTCAAGAATTGGCCATTTCCCCCAATCACCGGATGGCGTAACTGGTACAGGAGAATGTTGGAGAAGAGCAGCAGCCACTGAGAAAGTCAGGACATCAGTCATTGTCTGGAGTTATCTTTAGCAGAGACACCCAGGAATGATTCCCTTCTAATAGCAGCTTCTCACTTTTGGTCTGACGCCACCAATGCCTTTATCTTTGGTCATGGTATTATGACCATCACTCTAGCCGACGTATTCATGATGACTGGTTTGAATGTGTCATTGCCAGTATATCCTTATAAGTACAAGAGCAAGAGTAATCAAAGAGCCGTCAGTTCTGGATGTGGATGGATCAAACATATCTAGAACTATATGAATGCATCTGGCACCGTTTCTGACAAAGAGTTGAAAGCCTTCATGAATATGTGGCTATGCAGATTCATCTTCTGTGGAAAATCCAATGAACCAACCCTGAATCACATGGTAATGGCTGAAGACTTAGCTGCAGGCACCCAGATCCCATTAGGCAAATATCTTTAGGGTCTGCTTATCATATGATGCATCAGATCACCCTTCAGATGCGCCACGGTGGAGAAATTTCTTGTGTAAATGGTCCCTGGTGGCTAATTCAAATGTGGCTCCAACTATATATGCATCAGATAACCCCTGTGAGCCTCTTCAACCTAAGTTTCCCCTCAGTTAACTATGCTGAAGGCAGCACAGCAAAGGTTAAGGCTTGTCAGACTTATGGGGAAGCAGCAGCGTCTATAAGCATTGATATAGACATTGGTCATCTCTTCAAGCTATTTTTCAAAGGATTCGGCAATGTGCTCTGGTTTCCTTATAGAGAGAATGAAGATCTGACTTTGCCCTGCAAGTTTAGCTATGAAATTGGTTGTTCAGGCCAAGAATCCACAGAGATTTTCAACTCCTTTATCAAACCTTGCACTTTGCCAGCCGAATTTCATCATGGGAGATTAGTACAATCCACCTATGAATTCTATTATCCAAACATGGTGGCCAGACAATTAGGATGCGGCCAACTGCCTCCAAAATTCCTCTTCTCAACAATCATAAAATCAAGGGAAGTACTAACAGAAGGAATGGAAGCCAAGAAGGTCTTTGAATTAGGATGGGAATTACCAATATACGAACCATCTCCATTGGGCTAATAGATGCTGCTCACCCTCTCTTTGTCTCTTGGTGGCAAGAATGGCATGCTCATATCTTCAATATATCAGTTCATTCTTTATGCAAAAACTTGCAACCCGATTTTGCTTCTGACAGTGAGGTAATTTCACTATACCCATCATTTCTTGTTCTTGAATCCATTTCTTATTTTAACATCTGGTCATGCACAGGATCTTGAGTTTACTCCCCCTGCTAAAGCAATTCAGTACTATCCGGCTGGCCCCAAACCTGCTCTGGGGTTTGATGCTCCAAACTTAAAGGAATTCATGAAAACTTCTGCAACTTTGGATTCAGCACCTCTAAAGGCACTCATGAGAACTCCTGCTACTTTAACTGCTGCATCTTCTAGAGGAAAAAGCAAAAGGAAAACACCTGAAAGTTTCCTCTTACCCAAGAAACCAAGGACCAAGAAAGCCAGATCATCCCTTAAGGCATGAACCTTTTGTTTTCTTATCAGTTCAACCATCTTATTTAGCAGTAAGCCTGACTACCTCTACACTCACTTCTTCCATTGCAGCCACAAGTTGAAATTCCCATACTGGGTAATACCTCAGCGCCTGCAGAACCAACCCCTGAAGTTTCTACTGAAGATGAAGAAATCCATGATAGCGAAACTTCAGAGACCCATGAAGCTGAAGGTTCAAAGGCTCATAAACCTGATGAGACTATAGGTAACACTGTTCAACCAATTCTCCTCTCCTTTCTCTTTAACAACATCTATCTCGTATGCTCATTATCATTTACTTTACTGAGAATAGATGAGATCTTAGATGAACTGGCAAGGGAAACTTCTCCTGATCAATCTCTAGACCCATCTCTTCTGAACCTTCAATCAAGTCCTCCAGCAAGCCAGGGTATAACCCATCCTGATGACCAATCAGCCCAACAGGTAATGCCTTGTCTCATACTATATTTTAGCAAAATTACCCAATCGGCTAACACCTTCTTTCTTCCTCTTTGTCTAGAAGAACATCACTAAACCGACCACCAGTTACTCCTTCTCTATTGAGGACTACATTATTGAGAAAGGTGAAGAGATCACTTCTCATTAAACTTTATCACTGGAGAATCAGGCTCGACTAAAAGAAGTGATTATTCTGCTGAATAAGGATACCATTAGTCTGGTTCAGGATGCAGACCAGATAAAAGACCTCCTTGAACTCATTGATCAAGATATCCCTTCTGCTCTCAAGGCTCCCCTGGAATCTGCAGCCCATCTTGATGATCACTTTGCTATGGTGAGAAGGGCAACCAAGAACATATCTTCGAGGGCCGCTCTGCAGAAGGATAGATCTTTGAAAAAGCTGGAGATTAAAGATCTTCACTCTCATATCCAGACTACGAGAAATTCCTTGGCAACCTTGGAGCCTGAACTGAAATCCATGGAGGATGAAAAAATCAGACTAGAAGCTCAACTAGCCGAACTGAATACCAAAATTCAGTCTCACAGGGCCCATATAGCCAATCTGCCGAAGAACATAGAAGCAACTTCACTAAAGATAGCTTCGACCATCAAAGAAGACCAGCAGATCAAAAATAAGTTATCCAGCATCCAGAGTTCCGAAGATGAAGATCAAAAAGTGCTAGATAATGTTAGCCGAATCAGGACCGAGGCCATAGAAGCAATCAATCATCTTCTGAACCAGTAGACATTAGGCTTGTAATAAACTTTAAGTGTGATACCCTTTTTTCCTTGATTAAACAACTTTATGTTCACTTATTTTCATTCGTTCAGAAAAAAGCAATCGGCCATTTTCCCTTAAATTACTCGATTAGAATGTAGCCGATTGTCTCCATTCTTCCGATAACCGAATGAATCCAATCCAAATACTGTGAGGGTATAGCCGAACAATGTTGGCTCCAATAAATCATGGAGATATTCAAGCGACGTTCGACTTAACTCAGGCCTGGCCCAGTCCAGTAATGGCCTAGCCGAAAGGGAACAAACCTACTCCGCCGTTCGGGATTCTCGCCCCACAACCCCGTGGAATTTGCCACGATCTTTCGCTTCGGCTTATAAATAGACCTTTCCATTGGCCTTCATCACTATCTTTGCCTCAGCGTTCTCACATCCGTCTCTTCCACTTCCTTCATTCGATTCATTCCAAAAGGAAACTCTAACCTCCACCAAAGCAAATGACGAACAGTGGCAACCGTGGCAAGCGTCCTGCCGACGGAGAGGCTGAAGGAAGCAGAGCGTCGCGCTGCCGGCGTCGTGGGTATGATTCGGTTCTTTGCCCCCTTTGCAATCTCCTCGTTCATCTATTAATTCCGATTTCCCCTTCCTCATTCATCAGGATAAGAGTCATCAGCTCCAGCCAATACCATCTCCTTCCTCCAGTGTCGGCAACTCAACCGGGAACTCCATCATCCGGCTCCTCCGGATCTTCCAGCTCCTCAAGCTCTTACCATTCCAACCCTTGGGGTTCGGCAGAGCCAGCAGATGCACACCATCCATACTCTCACGAGGAGGCGCTCAAGTTTTGCCAGGAGAGGGACGAAGCCCGGGAGGAGCTAGGCGACGTATCCAAGAAGTTCGGCATCGATCAAGCCGAATGGGAGGATCAGCGGAAACAATTCTACGACGCCATCACCGGTTTGATATCCTCACTTAGTTTTATCATCCTGACTTCCTTTGCTTGCTGACCCATTTCTTCTTTCATGCCCAGCTCTTTCCGCGGAGAATGATCGCTTGAAGATGGCGGCGAACAAGATTGCCGACAAGGTGAATGCTCAGGGGGAGACATCCGAGGCACGCCTTGATGCTGTGGACGGCCGCATTGATCAGGCCGTCATCCAAGGTGTGCACCTCGGCGCTTCTCTCGGGCTGGCGGCAATGACCTCCCAAACCAACGAGGACTACTCCTCCCAGCCAGTTGGCTTCGTTGGAGGACGCCCGGACGAAGTTGACGACATCGATGAGCGTCTGGAGGCCTACGACGATCATGCTGCTGCCCTTGCCGAAATCACAAACCCCCAATCCGTCCTCAACAAGTTATTTGAGGAGTAGTTTGTATTAGGATGAACTTTATAAACAATCTCGTCTTTTGGAATAATATTTACTTAACACATTGTTCTTGCATTCATACTGACCATTCAATTGATTAATCACCAACTCAGAATCCCCAAAGATTTCGACAGCAGCGGCCTTTACTTCTATAAGAAGCCGAAGCCCTCTAATCAATGCTTCATACTCTGCCTGATTATTAGTAACATGAAATTCAATAGGAACCGCGTATTCAAAAGTCTTTCCTTGTGGGGAAATCAAGAGAATACTAGCACCACCACCTTTGTTACAAGATGATCCATCGAAGAACAAAGCCCAAGGCACAATGCTTACCACTTCAACAGAAAGATCCCGATGTTGGGTAATAAAATCGGCAATAATTTGACCCTTTACCACCTTTGCCGATTCATATCTTAAATTAAATTCCGACAACGCTAAAATCCATTTGCCAATTCTTCCATTCAAAATCGGCATTGATAACATATGCTTGATTACATCAAAACTAGAAACCACCACGCATTCGGAATTCAACAAATAGTGCCGAGATTTAGTACATGAGTAATATACACATAAGCAAAGTTTTTCTGCAGCCGAATACCTTGTTTCCGGGTCTAACAACTTTCGGCTAAGATAAGCTATGACTCTTTCTTTTCCTTCAAACTCTTGCATAAGGGCCGATCCTATCGTTAGGCTATCGGCCGCCACATACAACTTAAAAGGCTTGTCAAGTTGTGGAGGTACCAGCACAGGTGGTGCTTTCATATATTGTTTGATCTCATCAAAAGCCTTTTGTTGTATGTCACCCCATACAAATTTTTGATCTTTCTTGAGCTTCAATAAAGGGGAAAAGGGTAAAACTCTTTCTGAAAGATTGGATATGAATCTTCTTACAAAGTTGATTTTGCCTAATAATGATTGCAATTCTGTGAGATTAGTTGGCGGCACAACTTTGTCTATTGCTTCCATGCTCTTCTTACCAACTTCAATTCCTCCTTTATGAACTAAAAATCCCAAAAACTCACCAGCCGAAACTCCAAAGGCACATTTGTTTGGATTCATCTTCAAGCCATGCTTTCTTGTGCACTCTAGAGTCTTTCTTAAATCGGCTAAATGTCTTTCATGATTTCTAGACTTGACTACTACATCATCGATGTAGATTTCTACAATCTTGCCGATCAGCTCGTGAAAAATATAATTCATAGCTCTTTGATAAGTTGCACCGGCATTCTTTAACCCAAACGTCATGACTATCCACTCGAACAAACCAATATGACCAGGATATCTGAAAGCTGTTTTCGAAATATCTTCTATTGCCATAAAAATTTGGTTATAGCCAACATTACCATCCATAAAACTAATGACCTCATAACCTGCTGCTGCATCTACCAGCAAATCGGCAACTGGCATTGGGTAACCATCCATGGGAGTTGCCTTATTAAGATTTCTGAAATCTATACAAACTCTCATTTTTCTATTTTTCTTGTATACCGGTACTATATTTGAAATCCACTCTGCATACTTGCATGGCCGAATGAAGTTTGCTTCTATTAATCTTTCAACTTCCTTCTTTACATCGGCTAATACCTCCTCTTTGTATATCTTCCGTGGAGGTTGTTTGTAAGGACGAAATCCAGGTTTAATGGGTAATCGATGCTCAACAATGGAATGATCCAATCCAGGCATTTCCGTATAATTCCAAGCAAAACAATCTTTAAACTCTTTCAACAGGTTTATCAACTTTGATTTATATTCTGGGTCTAACTTTGCACTAATATACATCGGTCTTGGCTTAGAATCATCACCAACATCAATTTCTTCCAATTTATCAGCCGACATAAAACCACGTCCCAACTTTCCTTTGTTGCCATCGACAGGATTTCCCATTAAAAATTACTATGAGAGCCGACTGCTTGGATCGGCTGTTGGTCCTCGCTGAAAACATTCACAGGACCTTCTTTCCACACTTTTCCGGAGAAACAATCAACGCCTTCATATTCCCAATAGGTAGACTCTGTAGCAGCAACACTTACCGAATCATCAGCATGTACAATTTCAACATCATCTCCAATCCATTGAATGAGAATTTGATGCATGGTTGAAGGAATGCAGCAATTAGCATGGATCCAATCTCTGCCCAAGAGTAGACTATATGCCCCCTTGCCATCAATGACAAAAAAGGTAGTAATCAGAGTTTTCGATCCAATGGTCAACTCGACATGGATAGCACCTCGGGTATCGAAAGGATTGCCAGCAAAGTCTCTGAGCACCATGTCAGTTTTCAACAATTCTTCATTAGTCATCCCAAGTTTCCTGAAGGTAGTATAAGGCATGATATTGATAGCAGCCCCTCCATCGACAAACATCTTAGTTAAAGGCTTGCCATTGATATATCCCTTTAAATAGAGTGGTCTCAAGTGACGATTCTTGATTGGTTTATCAAAAACAGCCTGCTGTGTTAATACAAGCTGAGCTATCAAATCCTGACATTCACTTTCATCAAAATCAGAGTACACCTCTTCTTGGACATCTTGGCTTTCGGGAGCTATAAACTCTGATGGGAGGAAGAAAGCCATGCAAGCATTAGCCGAAGGACCACATCCATCAGGCTTCTTTTTAGGACGCCATATTTGCTTTGTTTCGGCAACTTCCAATTCTAGCTCCCTATTCCTCAACCATTGCACTCTTCTTTTCTGACTTTTCCTCAGGCCTGGAGGACACCACTGTCCTTTTTGCCATACGTATTTATAGATGTCAGCTTCCTCATCATGCACTCTATTATGAATCCAACCCGAACTTGCAACTCTTTTCCTTTGCTGATTCTCAAAGCCACCTATCTTTAAGCGCCGATCATCTTCAGGAACCTTTGTTCCAAGTCTTTCATAGATGGGACGGCGGTTGACTCGAGATTGCCTATACTCGGAGTACTTAACACTACACTCCGGACAATTATTTCTTGCAGGCAACCTCAAACCTTCATTCCAACAATGCCTAAAGAATGAACAACCCCAATGAGACTGCTCCTGTTTTGTCATGTATTTTTCTTGCTCCCTTCGGTATACTTCTTCCTCATACCTCCGGCGTTCTCCCATAAACCATTGCTTCTTACAGTATTCCTTCTCTTGTTCCCTCTGCCACTTGTTTAGCAAAATACGTGATGTAACTCTGGGTTCGGAAGTTTGACCTTTTTCGGTTTGGCTATTCTGAAACCGAATTCGTTGCTGCAGCTCTTTACTGGTGACTTGCCGATCCGGGTCAACAGCACCACTCTCCTTTGCTCTATCAGAAGTCAACACCTTCACCTTGCCTTTACCCTTGAGATCATTGGCAGAGACCATATTCACAGAGAAAGAAATCATATTTTGTGGAAAAGGCTGATCATCAATTTTCATCTTACCATCAAACCTCAAATGTCCCTCTTGGATAGCTCTCTGGATTCGTATTCTGAATACTCGGCAATCATTAATAGAATGAGAATTAGTGTTATGGAAACCACAATACTTTTTGTCTTTCACTCCTTCAGGACGTAGCATAGGATGTCCTTCTGGCAGCTTGATGCGCCCTTCCTTTATCAACAATGCAAAAAGTCTATCTGCCTTAGTAACATCAAAATCATAGGTCCCCTTTTGTTGCTTCAACCAGCGTTGACTAACTTGAGTGGGTTCCTTTGCCCAATTTAACTCAGCTGTAGCTATCTCATCTTCATCAATATACTCAGTCGCTTCATCCAGAAAACCTTGATACACCTCATTAGTGGCATTGTTCTTTTGAAAGCGATTATCTCTCCTAAATCCTTGGGCTTGGTTACTCATAGCTGCTAAACGCTGTGCAAGTTGGCCAAGATCATCAAACTCCAAACCGAACAACTTCTCCCTGATATTCGGTAACATTCCTGCTATAGCTATTCCAGGTAGTTGATCATCTGGTAAATTTAAAGAATAACACATATTCTTGGTCTCCCTAAATCTGCGAAGATATTCCAATGGTGTCTCATTTGTTCTCATCCTCAGACTCATGAGATCAACTAACTTCTTCTCATTAGTACCCGTATAGAAATATGAATGAAACTTCTGTTCTAGTTCTGCCCACGTACCAATGGAATGAGCTGGTAGAGACATGAACCATGTGAAAGCTGGTCCTGTAAGAGACAAAGGAAAATATCGAATTCTCCAAGCTTCATCTGAAGCAGCTTCTCCAAACTGCATTAAGTATCGACTGACGTGCTCTATGGTACTAGTATCATCTTGACTAGAAAACTTAGTTAAATCTGTCGGAGGCTTCACCCTTGGAGGTAACGCTACTCTGTTGTACCATTCTGGATAAGGAGACTTGTATGAATAGGATTGATTCTTTGGCTTCAAGCCGAACTGATTTTGCATCATATCGGCCATCCTGTGCATCAAAACATCAATGCCTGGATCCTGATTTCCTTGTACTTGCACTCCAGAAGGCAATCCTGAAACACTTCTATACCCTGGATTTGGCATAGCATTGATAGCACTGTAATCAGTAAATTCTTGATACCCATCACCATACATATTCTTTTGCAATCTGTTTGATATTGGAGAAACTCTATAAGCCGAAGGTGGCACTTCCCCTGTGGTACCAAATGTCACCTGGCCATAGGTGGGATGTGATTGCTTTTCAGTATGAGTCAATCCACCTATATTTGAAGGCGATGCTACTTCTTTTCCAACAGGCCTCTCTTAATGCTTTGGAACATTGAAAAGCGTCGGCCCATTGAGTGGTCCAACATTTTCTTTGAAGTATTTATCAACCATTGGACCAAAAGTACTGATCATGATTGCCCGAAAGGTATTCAGAAAAGCTGTGTGATGGTTTGTCATGGTTTCTCCCATGGCTTTATAGATCAGGGCTGCCATCTTCTGAGCATCTTCCTCTTTAGTGTAATCAGTTTGATGCGGAAGAAGAACCCTTGGCATTGACTGCTTTTGAAACACTTTATTGCTCTTGTTTTTGGAAAAAGACATCAAACACTTCTGTTGGTATTGCTCACATGCTTGTAGCACTAAATCCTTGTAATTATCTGGCAATTCTGCCATGCTTACGTCCAGAACATGATCATTGTTGATCTCAGATGCCATCTTGAACTAGCAGACTGTCCCACCGAGCGTGCCAAAAAGTGTGTTGACACAAAATGTGATGTACTGTGCCTCACACACAGCAAGCCGAAAAGCGTGGCTTCAATTGGGTTCCCGGGTGTTTCGTGATCCGGAAGCGTGCCAGTCAGTTTGACCTGAAAACTAACAAGGGATAAAACAATTAAATGTCAAACCGGAACATGTCGGGTAATACCGGACAGTTCCACATGTACAGCCCTGAAGCCACTTACAACGACATACGGCTATAGAGAGCTGTCTGCCAACAAATTCATAAACCATTCAGCTAATCGTAAGGTAAATGCACGTAAAAACCTAATTGCCGAATGCATGTGCATGGGAAGACACGTTTGAACAAGTGAAATTAATTATGAGTTAATGCATAACCAAGCTCGGCAATCCAACTGAATTGGGATCCATGAAGAAGGAACGTACAAATAAAAGCGATTAAACTAAACTAAAACCTGCATCTGCCGCACGATACCTAGTTTCGTTAAAGCTTAAACGTGATTAACATGCATGAACCCGCAACATGTGACAATCTAGATTAAGACAATTCGGCCACTATGAGCATGTTATCTATTTTGCAAGGGTAATATAAGAATAGACAATGATTGTTGAAGCACGAGTAAAACCACAAGAGAAAGAAGTCCGAACAATATCAATCTAGATTGGGCAGAAGTGTGTTACAAATATATAAGAGGTTTAAAACATGCAACACTGGATAACTTAATGAATCTATTTAGATTTGCCATGTCTAATATAGAGCCGATAACTATCTCGCCTTCACTAAGCATATGAGTAAACGCCTGCCGCACGGTATCTACTCATAAACGAAGCATAAGCAAAGACTTCTTGATTGTCAAGCAAAGATCCGCCGCACGACCATTGAAAACAAACAAGACTGCTTGCACCATGTCTAAATCCACCACATGATACTAAACATGATAACAAGGTTGTCGGAACTTACGGAGGTCGACGGATCGATGATTCCTCTCGAAGAACTCGACGACACGACAAGAGGACTCGAAAGTTGGCACGGGGCCGGTTGTATTGATTTGGTTGTGAACCCTTCTTACAATGGTCGAGGGTCAACATTTATACCCTAGACAAAATGTGAGTCCTAAAGGACTATGATTTACAAAGGAACTTCTAAACAAACTTGGAAACTTACGATTCCTTACCCTAAACTTATAGATTCCTTTATTAATACAACTCTCATCTTTCCGATCGGTCTTGCCTGCCATCTTCTGTTTTCCCGAATGGAGTTACCGCCTTCTAGAATAACCGACCGCACAAGCATTTAGCCGACCGCTTGCGTTGTTTGCCGAACACCCTTCTTCCCGCATGTGGGTCTACCTGTCATCTTCCAGAATCGACCAAAATCCAGTGTTAACAAGAACTCAACTTATCATTTTTCAAAATTTGCATCAAATCTAAAAATGAATGCACTATCCTTCAGCCCTACGGTCACTGACACGCGGGACCCGTAGGTCAGTCGACCCCACACGTCAGCAACGGCAAAAACAGAGGAACGCGTGGAACGGCCGGAGTTCACCGACAGTGGCTTCTCCGGCGACATAACCAGAACTACGGTGACCCTCGTGACCATGTGCACCTGATATGGTAGCTAGGTGGACTGATTAGTGAAGCTAAGCTCGACGATGGCGGCCATGGCGGCACGACGGTGCGGGTCAATGGCAATATACCGGAGGTGACCATGATGACTCGATCTAGGGCTCAGCCAAGCATCTATAGGCTACAGCAAAACTAGAGCAATCACTATCGTGGCACACGACGGACTGAAGCATCCCGGCCATGGCGACGGAGCATGGCGGTGGAACACCGGCGAGGACGAATGTGGCACGGAAGCCTTACCTTGCATGGCTAGCGAGCAATGTGAGCGTGGTGAGATGCTGGGATCACGGTGGAGTTGCTGCAGTGGCAGAAAAGTGATGTGGGCAAGCTTGGTGGCCGGCAAAGCGACGATGATGAGCTTGGTGCTGCAGCGGCTGCTGCGGACCGAGGCGGAAGTGAAGGAGGAGACAGGGAAATGCAAATGGGAGTGCGGGGCGCCATAGGCGGATGCTGGGGAGGTTGAAGGCATGCTCTGGCTTGGCACAACCTAGCTAGGCAGGACCTCGGCGACGTGTGGCCTCATTCCCTCCATGCGGCGGCCAATGTCTAAAGGTGGTTAGCCATCGAGGCCAAGCCAAATCGGCCATCAGTGTTCGACAGTTCGACCTGACGACGTGATTTGCTAGCGATCAAACTCTTAATCCGTAGCTCCTTAGTGCAAATCAACTGAACAAAACTTGTAGCCCTAAGTACCAGCTACAATAATACTTAAGAAACCTTCTCCTAATTCACAACGGTTAAGGAGTAAAATCCGCCCAAAGTTGAGCTCATCACATTGTTAGTGAAACATGACTTAGCAAAAATTCTAAGTGTTGAAAATAGTGCAAAGCTGATTTTTGTGAGCCCATTTCAAGCATGTTAGGAGCTAAACTAGCTTATGACCCAAAAATAAAAGTTGTTCCCCTCATAAAATCCTACAACTTTGCTTTAGTGACCACATACATGCAAAGTCTCTATCACATAGTTCAAACTAGGTCAAATATGCTACATTCAAATGATGGTATACACTTAAACTATGACCTAGTGACCAAATTAGCCCTAGCCATGAATACCAAAGTTGTTCATAATGACATTCTAAACATGTTTGAGCTATTCATAAGGTCACACAATCATTTCATACATTGGTTACACAAAGCTTTCTAGGTCAACATACATAGCATCACTTAAGGACTTGATCATGCAAAGTGACCTTCACAAACATTGTTCCACTAGTCATCCTAAGTGTAGCTAAGATGTTTTAGTGACCCACATCAACCATTTACATGTATTAACTCATGATCATATGCATATATATGAGACATAAAATAACAAGCATGTTTCATATGTTTCAAATGCAAAAGCTTATATATGAATGCTTGATGCTCATGCTCATGCAATGCAAATCAAATTATGCAAGCCTAACACCTAGGGTGTTACAAGCTTGGCCCTCTGACATGCCGCACCATCCACCGGTGTAGGATGGGATGCACCCACTTGCTGACAGATGCTAGGGCACAGCCTTATAAGGATCAGCGAACACTCCATCCCTGACATGGTCTGCCATGTTAGCAGGGCAGACACACGAAAAAAGGAAGACCTGGCTCCCCCGAAGGACCTTCTCTACATTTGGTTTTTTCTCTCTCTCCCATCTATAACCCCTGCTCCCCCTTAGTTTATAAAAGGGAGGGCAGGGCACCCCACTAAAGGGACTAACTTTTGATTGATCGTTTTCGACACACAACACACATCCAAGCAGCAACTAAGCTCTTGGCGTCCTTTTGAACTTTCCATCAGAGTTAGGACCTATCCCTCTCTCGACCGTTTGTACCCCCTACTACAAACCTATTTTGGTACTAATAACATGAGCAGCCATAGACTGGACATAGAGATGTTTTGCCCAAACCAGTATAAACATTGTGTCCTTTAGTACACCATCTAAGCCTAACGTGCAACAATTATAAATTTACTAGACGGTGCTTGTTCAAAACACCGATAGTTGGCGCACTAGGTAGGGGCCTTTGCACGTTCCAAATTAGGCCTCGGATGGCTAACCACGCAATCAGCTGGGTCTCGGGTGCACACGTGCATTTTGGTGACCTAGACTTCATCATCACGGTGGGGGAGAGTTAGCATGGGCTCATGTCGCAATCCAGTCCCTCCCCTCCATCGGCTCTAGCTATATGAGGCTTGAGCGCTAGCCCAGTGTCTCCCCTGGACCCCAGCCTTCTAGGGAGGACCCACGCCGCCTCACCCTCTCTCTAGAACACTCTACATAGAGCACCCCGATGGTGCTTCCATTCGATCTCTGCAACACCATGGCGACCGTTAGCCACCTTGTGGCATAGCGCACGATCCCATCCCTCATAAATAACAAGTTCATGGGGATGATTGAAAGCATCACGGAATCCCTCCATGGCCTCCTCGTAGAGGGGCTAGGGTCAGACTCTAGCTCTGACTCTAGTAGGGGGAGCCATCACCCCTCCTAGGAATGTTTCATGTCGAAAACCCCCGAGGGACACATCGAAAGCATCTCTGTGGAGGAGACTACTCTGGCAGGCAACCTTGGCAATGGAACCGAAGGGGGGACAGCGGCCCCACCTCACGTTGGGGTGGAGCAGCTGAGAGCCCAAAAGTAGGAGATAGATGAAGCCGAACAATAGCTTGTTCGGGAGTACATGGAGGTTGATCAGGAGATCGAATGCCACAGAAACGGTGGGTGCGCACATGCCATGGCCCATGACGCAAACCAAAGGATCATCGCCAATGATGAAACCCTTCCACACTTTGCTCGAGCAAGCCAAAATATCACCGCCGCAATGGCCTTCCTTCATGGCCTTCTAGAGGCCATGATGCCCAAGGATCGTTGGGCCCACCGTGAAATATGCACGCTACTCGAGCGTGTGGTGGTGTAGCAGGCGAAAAGCTTGTTGTCCTAGCGACATGAGCTCGACACCAGCCAGCGCACGCCCTCAATACATCCTGCCTAGGATGCATCAGTCCACCAGGCACCATAAGGTGGCGAGCAACACGCTGTGGCCTAGATACATCAGCGTCTCGGCCGCAACCGCAACGCACATAGCACCATCAACGCCCGCAGGCACACCTACAGCGACCCAAGGGAAGGAGCCTACTGTGGCTACCATCCTCGACACAGCGGACACTATGATAGTGGTGAGGACTGAAGCTCAAGCCCTGGCCTACCAGGGCCTCAGGCCTTCAGCTAGCACATCCTCAGCACTGCATTCCCGCCAAGGTATTGACCACCTACCAATATCCCTAAATACTCTAGGGTGACAAACCCCGGACTTTGGCTTGAAGAGATCAGCTTGCCTATCAAGCCCATGGTGCGGATAATGATGACTTCATTATCGACAACCTTCCACTATTCTTAGCCGATTTAGCATGAGCATGGTTGGAACACCTACCATCCAACATAATCTAGAGTTGAGCGGATCTAAAGGAGATCTTTGTGGGAAACTTCTAGGGCACGTACAAGCGCCCTTGGAACCCATGGGACCTCAAGAACTGCCATTAGAAGGCTAGTGAGACCCTCTGTGGGTATATCCTATGCTTCTCCCGACAGTGCCATGAGCTCCCTAACATCGCCGATGCTGACGTGATAGGAGCCTTACTATCTAGGATGACCTACGAGTCCTTGGTTCATAAGCTAGGATGCAAGGGCCTATGAACCACCAAGGAACTCCTAGACATCACTACCAGCCATGCCTCGAGAGAAGAGGTGGTCAGAGCGATCTTCGATCGCCTTGAAGGCAAGGCAAGGTGGGACGAGGGTGCCGGCAAAGGCACCTCTAATCGTTCTACCAAAAGGAAGAACAAGAAGCAATGGTGTGAGGACTCGCTCGTGGCCACTACTGATCATAAGGGTGGTCAAAATCCCACAGAGGGCACTCCGAACCACTTTGAAAAATTACCTAAGGGGTTGTGCCCAAGCCAAGCCTTTCCCATAAAGCATCTGCTCAAGGACTATGGCCTCATGCAGAAGTTCTTGTCTAGAAGCTCCAACAAAGGAGAGTAGGGGAAGGAACCTACCCCCTCTATGGATGACACCGAGGAGAAGGATGATGGCTTTCCAACACCAGATGGTTGCCTTATGATCTTCGAAGGATCAGTGGCCTACGACTCCAAACGCCGTCAGAAGGTCACGCGCCATGAGGTCTACATAGCCCAACCAGCCACACCTCCCTTCCTTCGATGGTCGGAGTCCACCATAACCTTCGACCGGACCAACCATATGGATACCATACAGCACCTAGGGAGGTATCCTCTTATTGTCAACCTGATCGTCTACCAAAAGCGACTCACCAAAGTACTAATGGACGGAGGCAGTGACCTCAACATCATGTATGCCAAGACGCTGAACAAGATGGGCGTTGACTGGATGAACCTCCACCCAACCCGAGCACCTTTTCACGGCATCATGCCTAGGAAACAGGCCATGCCACAGGGATAGATTGATCTGCCCATCACCTTCGGGGATCAATTCAATTATAGGACTGAGACCCTCACCTTCGAGGTGGTTGGGTTCCCTGAAACCTTCCACGCCATCCTATGATGACCATGCTATGCGAAGTTCATGGCTGTCCCTAACTATACATACCTTAAGCTAAAGATGTCGGCCCCCACATGGTCATCACCGTTGGCACATCCTTCCAGTGGGCCTACAAGTACGAGGTCGAGTGCTGTGGCCACACCACAACAATCGTCGCCTCTGGGGAACTCATCGCCCTTAAGGAGGAGGTCGTCAAAGAAGTGTCCGACATGAAGAAATCAACCAAGTCGTTCGAATCGGTAGAGGGCTCCAAGGGGGGTCCTCATAGATCCCAATAGCTCCAAGGGTAAAATAGTATGCATTGGTACCATGCTCTCCTCTAAATAGGAAAGCACTCTCATCGACTTCCTCCATGGCAACAAAGACATCTTTGCATGGAAGCCCTCGGATATGCCAGGCATTCCGATGGAGGTCACCGAGCATACCTTGAAGATCCATCTAGGCTCCAAGCCGGTGAAGCAACACCTATGTCACTTCAACGAGGAGAAGCGCAGGGCCATTGGTGAAGAGATGGCAAAACTATCAGCGGCCAGATTCATCAGGGAAGTACACCACCTAGAGTGGTTAGCTAATCCCGTTCTTATGTGAAAGAAGGGCTGGAAATGGAGGATGTCCGTAGACTATACAGGCCTCAACAAGGCATGTCCAAAGGATCTGTTTCCTTTGCCGTGCATAGACCAAATAGTCAACTCTAGCTCGGGGTGTGAAACCATCTGCTTCCTTGATGCCTACTCTGGCTACCATCAAATCGCAATGAAAGAATCCAACCAGCTCACGACGTCTTTCATCACCCCCTTCGGATCGTTCTGCTACGTCTCAATGCCGTTCGGTCTGAAGAACGCTAGGGCTATGTACCAGCGTTGTATGCTCAAATGCTTCAGGGACCTTATCAGGCAGACCATTGAGGCCTACATCAATGACATCATATTTAAATCCAAATGGGCTGACCACCTTATTGTCGATCTTGAGCAGACCTTTGCAAAACTCTGAGCGAATGGCATCAAACTCAACCCCGAGAAGTGTGTTTTTGGGGTCCCGAGGGGTACGCTGCTCGGCTTCATCATCTCTGAGCGTGGCATCAAAGCCAACCCAAAGAAAATCTTAGCCATCACAAGGATAGGCCCAATTTAGAACATAAAGGGGGTTCAGTGAATCATAGGGTGCCTCGCCGCCCTCAGTCGATTCATCTCGCGCCTCAACGAATGAGGTCTCCCCCTTTATCGACCCCTGAAGAAAGCCGACCGCTTTGAGTGGACATCCAAGGCCCAGGAGGTGCTTGACATGGTCAAACTACTTCTGACAAGGCTCTCGATCCTAGTTCCTCCAAGCAACGGAGAATCCCTCCTGCTATACATAGCGACCACCATGCAAGTGGTCAGCATCACCCTGGTAGTAGAGCAGGAGGAAGAGAGGCATGCCCTCAAGGTGCAGCGCCCTATGTACTTCATCAGCGAGGTACTATCTAACTCCAAAACCCGCTACTCCCAAATCCAGAAGCTCCTTTACACCGTCCTCATCACCAAGAGGAAGCTGCGCCACTACTTTGAGTCGCATTCCATAATGGTTGTGACATTGTTCCCCCTCGGTGAGGTCATCCAAAGCCAGGATGCCATGGGAAGAACTGCAAAGTGGGCACTCGAGTTGATGGATCAAGGCATCACATATGCCTCTCGAATAGCGATCAAGTCCTAGGTGTTGGCTGACTTCATCGCTGAATGGACCAAGGTCTAGACACCACCGACGGTCGTCGATTAAGAGTACCGGATGATGTACTTTGATGGGTCGCTGATGAAGAAGGGCGCCGATGTAGGGCTGGTCTTCATGTCACCCCTTAGGGTTTGCATGAGGTACATGGTTCATCTCCATTTTCCTCATAAAATAACATGGCCGAATATGAAGCACTCATCAACGGCCTACGCATCGCCATCAAGTTGGGCATCCAACACCTCGACATCCGAGGCAACTCCCAGCTAGTCATCAACCAAGTCATAAAGGAGTCTAGCTGCCATGACACCAAGATGGTTGCGTACTGCTAGGAGGTTCGATGGCTGGAGGACAAATTCAATGGCCTCAAACTCAACCACATCCCAATGCACCTCAACAAGGTGGCCAACATACTTGCAAAAGCGGCATTCGGTCAAGAGCCGGTGCCAACAGGCGTCTTCACTAGCGACCAACATAAGCCCTCGATATGCTATGATGGGACAAAACGGGCCGACAATGGCCCATCTGATCTAGCCCCAGGGGCTGACCAACTGATGGCTCCCTCTGGCCCTGAGGTCATGGAGCTTGAAGAGGAACCAGCGATAGAGCCCGACCCTCTAGACGACTGGAGAACACTCTACCTCGACTACCTCCTTCGTGACACGCTGCCAATGGATAAGATGGAGGCTCGATGGCTCACACATCGCGCTAAATCCTTCGTTCTTGTAGAAGGTGAACTCTACAAACGGAGCCACACCGGGATCTTATAGCTCTTTATCCCAGTCGACCAGGGGAAGTTTCTGCTGAGCGATATCCATGGTGGGGTCTGTAGTCACCATGCCATACCTAGAACCTTGGTTGGGAACGCATTCCGATAGGGCTTCTACTGGCCCACTACAGTAGCCAACGCTGAGCAAATCGTACGCACCTGCGAAGGGTGCCAGTACTATGCTCGACAAACTCACCTCCTAGCCTAGGCACTCCAGATGATCCCCATCACGTGGCCTTTCATGGTCTAGGGGCTTGATCTAGTTGGGCCTCTCAAAAAGGTGCCCAGTGGCTACACCCACTTGCTTGTCACCATAGACAAGTTCATGAAATGGATCGAAGCTCGGCCGATCTCCGTCATGAAATCTAAGCAAGTTGTGATGTTCTTCCTCGACATCATCCATCGCTTTGGAGTACCAAACTCCATCATCATAGACAACGACACATAGTTCACCAGCAAGAAATTCATTTGATTCTACGATGAACAACACATCCGAGTCAATTGGGCTACCGTCGTGCACCCCCAAACGAACAGACAGGTCAAGCACATAAATGGCATGCTCCTATAGGCCTAGGATATTCAACCAGTTGAACAAGTTCGGTGCATGCTGGGTCACCGAGCTCCCTGTAATGCTCTGGAGCCTAAGGACAACTCCTAGCCAAGCCACCGGCTACACACCTTTCTTCTTGGTCTATGGTTCTGAGGTTGTCCTCCCGACAGACCTTGACTATGGAGCACTAAGAATCAGAGCATATGACGAATAGGGAGCCGAGGCATCCCATGAAGACACCATGGACTAGCTAGACGAAGCCTGCAACATCGCCCTCCTCCATTTGGCCAAGTACCAGTAGGCGCTACATCGGTACCATAGTCGACAGGTGTGGGACCAAGCCTTCAACGTCGAGGACCTGGTTCTCCACCTCATATAGAGCAACAAGGACCATCACAAGCTCTCCATGCCTTGGGAGGGGCCCTACATCATTGCGGAAGTACTCTGGCTAGGGGCCTACAAGTTGAAAACCACCAACGGCGAGGTCTTCACCAATGCCTAGAACATTAAGCAGCTATGTCATTTTTACCCTTAAATAAACACATACTCTTTCTTATCAGTTTTGTCTCCAAAAATCCCCAATCTTTAGTGACTTCCAACCCCTACAAAGAGCGAGGGGTCAGACCTCACTCGGGGGCTGATATAAGTACATTTATCTTGCAAACACTCTATGTGCTATCTTTGCAAACATTCTCTGAGTTTTTCCTCTTTTCTCATAGCGAGTCCTGAGGGCTAGGATTTCAGGAACAAAATCTGAGTATAACTGGTAGGACTGTGGGAAACCCATGTCCCGGCAGCTACGACCTCCTTGCTCACCAGCATGATCAGAATTGGCTCGCCCAAACTCTAAGTTTTCATGACCTTAACTATGGGAAGAGTCGGAAGGCACCAAGCCTCTTTTACAAAAGAGGGAGAAAAGCCAAAAAGCTGTTTGTCATAACGAAAGTTGAAAACTTATTCATTTTTTACACAAATTCATCGCTTACAAAGTAATTTCATCACAAAAAGGACTGATGTATTCATAAATACAAAAACTATTCACTTAGGGGCTCCCCCACAAACTTATTCTATTATAGTTTCTGTCCAGTTCTACCATGAGTATTACTACGATCGTTGTGCCATGCTCTCCATCAGCGATGTCCTACCACCTTGCAGGATCCTTAAGGGCGCTGTCATCTACAACGTCGAGCACCACGTTGGCGACTACGGCACCTTCGCCAGGGCGTCCAGGGACTGCGCCATCATCATCAGCCACAACCCTGACAACGGCACCTCCATTGGGGTGTCTAGGGACTACACCATCGTCATCAGCCACAACCCTAACAACAGCATGTTGGCGACTATGGCACCTTCGCCAGGGCATCCAGGGACTGCACCATCATCATTAGCCACAACCCTGACAACGGCACCTCCATCGAGGCGTCTAGGGACTATGCCATCATGATCAGTTGCAACCCTAACAACAGTGTCTATGCAGGGGACATCCCCCACCAAAGAAAGGCTACCATGAACAATGGCGAAACCGACGATGCTCAGTGCCCTCTAGTGCACCTCCTCCTTTGGCAGAAGCGGCCCCTTCTTGACAAAGGTGGTAGACACCATCTCATCTATGTTGGATGACCTCCATCTCGACATCATGCTCTAGATTCATGAGCGAATATATGAGTTTTTCTCTCCCTGGCATTAACCTCTCACTTAGGAACCGCTGCGACGCATGAACGCATTTGATGGAAAGGAAGGAGAAGAGGTAGCGGCTCAGAAATAGGCTAAGGAATGGGACGGAAACTCCCATCTCCCTCCCTATTTAAGAAAGAGGCGCAGCAGCTGAGGAAAGGTGAAAGCTTGGGACAAAAAAACTCTCTTCCTTCCCCTATTCAATGCAGATGGGAAATCAATGCCGATGGGAATCCGAGGGGACGCACCTAGACCGACGGGACATGCCTAGACCAACGGGACGTGCCCTAGTTGATGAGATGCCGCTTGGTCAAATAGGACATTGCCTAGGCATGGCCCACCACCACCACATGCCGGGCACGAGAATTAGGGCACACTTGCTTGCAGGTGACTCTCCGCTTTCCTAGGTAGGACCATGGAACAACTCAACGATGGAACCCCCTCCAGCGGGCCCAACAGGCCTCCTAGGTCGATCAGACGGCCTAGGTAAAACAACGAACAAATGACCACAGAAAGATAAGCACCTCTGTTACTTACTTTGCATGTTAATTTTATTACCGAGCGTCCAACCCCAGCAATGGTAGGGGCACGGACATTGCTCGGGGGCTGCCTAGGGTGTCTACTTGTTTATACATCCTCATCGCCTAGCCCCTCCTTACATTTAAAAAAAGCCAGAGACATAGGGTGTGGGTGTAGAACTTTGAGTAGAACTAGACGAACCACTAGACCTGATGCCTCAGTGGCTATGGTGTTTTTGTTCACCAGCATAATCGAATTCACAGTTCCCCGTACCCCGAGCTTCTACGTCTGCCTTCTCGAGAGGGGCTTGGAGGGGTCTGCCTATAGAATCTCCTTCAAGGAGAAGCTGCCAAGTCACTTAAAGTGAATTGAACAACTCGAATTGCCATCAAGAGACGGAGATGAAAAATCATTATGCTCGTGTAGATCATGCCAGCCCCATCACAAACGTCGGACTCAAAACCTGCATGGACATGTCCGGTAAGAGCTTCTCATTGCTCATACCACCGAGGTAACATTACTGACCCCTGCTTTTGTTTCAATTAAATCACACATTAATCCCATCATCGAAACATTGCATATGTGATCTTCGCATCTTAACACTTTGTGTCGCACCATGAAGCGGCGCTCGCCTCATTTGATATGAGCGGCAACTGACCGAGGTTCAAAGGTCAGCCCACAAAGGGCATGAGGCCGCCTCATGTCAAATAGAGCCAGGGGAGAAAAACCATGATGATCCCCAACGGCCTTGCCCGACCCCGCTTAGAAGCGGACAGTGACATCTTGACCTTTCTCGTTCGATTCTAACCCCAAGCCAAACCCATAGAATCTCCATCGAGGAGAGGCCAATGGGCCACCTAAGCCTATCGAATGGCTCAGGCATTTGTTAGGAGGCAGGTTAAGAAGTAGTGGAATGCCACATGAGGGCTCTACTGACACCGTCAGCGAATGATGGACCCAGATTCCACACGAACATACCCGCTAGCGAGCTCATTGAGCATGACACTCGAGCCGTCGAGGCAAGTGTCGTCAACTTAGCCCCTTCGATTGTGGAAACCGAGGATGGGGTGACGTGCGAAACACGGCCGACCCCTATCAGCCCCTAAGGGGCTCAAGAGCTCGAGCCGCTTGATCCGAGATTGAGAGACCGAGGTTCGAAGGCTGACCCACGAAGGGTCTAAGGCCGCCTCGTGTCCAATAAGAGCTAGGATAGAAAACGCAGATGAGCCTCAGCTGCCTTTGCCCAACCCGCATTGAGGCAGGAAGGGTCATCTCAACCTTTTAAGTTCAATCTAGCCTCTTGCAGAGCCCATAGAGTCCCCATTAAGGGGGAATCTACTGGAAGGCGGGTCAAGGAGCAATAGAATGCCGCCCGAGAGCTTTACTGACCCTATCGCAAAACAGCAGGATCGAATTCTATTTGAACATCCCCGTTAGCGAGCTCATCAGGCATGTCACTCGAGCCATCGAGGCAAGAGACATCGCCTCAATCCCTCTAGTTGTGAAAAAACACGGATGGGGCGATAGTCACAAAACAAGCCGGCCCTTGATCGAATCTTCACCACGCGCGGGGGCTCTGGGAAGGCCAGGCAAGCAATGGGACCAAACGCATGGTCACGGAATGATCATTAAAATCCTAAGTAACAGGTACGTATGAGTACAAGAGTAAGTTCGCTACCCTCGCTTTAGTCTCCAGTAACATCTGGCCCCAGCAACCGCAAGGGTCGGATCTCACTCGGAGGCTGATAAAGGTATAAATACCTCCTTTTTTCTCAAAATAGTCATCGCATCAGACCTTTTTCTCACGGTAAGATTGGCGGCAAGGTTTGTGGGAACAGATAAACAAGTACGCCTGGGAAGACTACAAAAAGCCTATGCCCTGATGGCTATGGTAACTTTTCTTACCAGCATAATCGAAACTTCCTCCTTACACACCTCGGGCCCCATGGTCTTAACAAATGAAAGGGTCGGATCACGTACACCCCCTTTTCTCTCGATTGCAAAAGGGAAGAAAGTAAGATCAAACAAATGAAACAAAATTACAAAACAAAATCACAAAACTATTTTTGGACACAAAAAAGCACCGACACTTGTCCACATATTACAGATAAATGTTTACTAAACTTATTTAGGTAACTACTTCCTCAAAGGGAGAACTATGCCATTCAGCATGTCCGCCAGGTTCCGCACAATAGGACTCACTGCCTTCTCGATCTCATCCAGCTCAGAGTTCTCATAACCAGGCACGAAGTCGAGGCTCATCACCTCCAGGTTAACTTTGCGATCATAATGAGAGCGGGCAACAGCAAAGGCTTGGGTGATCCTAGTGTGGAAGGCATTCTCCTCAAGCTGACCCACCCACACCATGATACCTGTGGCATGGGCCACAAGTGAGCTAGTTTCCTCTGGCTATGCCACCCCTAGGTCATCGAAGACCACCCTGACAATGACACGTAGGAGATTCTGCTCATCACTCTTAGCCTGAAGAATTTGCCGCACCTTGGCAAGCTCCATGCCTAGCCCAGTAGAGACTTTCTTGGCCTCTAGCCTTTGGGTCAAGGTGACTCCAAGATCCACCCAGAGGGAGTTGACCACCTAACGCACCTCATCGCACTCTTAGACGGCATGGTCACACTCCTCGCGGACCAAACCGTGCTCCGACTGGAGTCTTTCTATGGTCTGGCGTGGCTCGTCTCACTCCCTACATAGCCAGGCAATCTCCCTAGGGTCCTGATTCGCCCTCTGCTGTAGGGCTGAGGACCTTTCCTTGGCCGTTAGCTTGAGATCTCGCTCTGTCTCTAGCTAAGCTAGGAGGTCGATGGCCCACTGGCTGGCCTCGACATCCTTCTAGAGCAGCTCGTCCCGCTCCTCTTAGACCCTAGTGGACACCTCCTCATCCCGCTGCATCCTCATCGATAGATCCTAGAACATCCCGTGGACCTCCTCCACGTCTCGACGCGCCTTGGCTTCCCGCTATTAGGCGACAGCAAGCTGGGCGCTCACATCTCCGTGTAGCTAGGCCTCCTTGGTGAGGTGGTCCCATTCTTCCTTCTGCACATGGAGGAACTAGGATTTCCCCTGGCTATGAGCAATAAGGGGCTGAAAAGAAGACCAGTATCAAAAATATGAAAATACAAGAATACTTGAAGAAAAGAAGAAAGCGGGAGGGAAGATCAAGCGCATACTCGGCCAGTGGGAACAATGATGTCATGCAGGATGCCCCTGGCCTGGCTCAAGGTATCCATCATGGCCGAGAATTTGGAGGGCGGCGAGATGGTCCTTGTTCCTCTTCTTATCTTTGTCCGGGACACCCCACTTCCACGACCTCGGGACCTCTTCAATGAGGCGCCTGGAGAACACTGGCAAGGGGGCAGCCACATCGTCCTTGATGTAAAACCCCTGCAAATGCCACCCCTTGTTAGAGGTCGACAGACGCATCAACGGGTAGTCGTTCGCCCGATTGTTGCGCAGGTGAATGCTGGCACATCCCATTGGCATGCTCAGCTCTAGCTTCCCAACCTGCTTCTTTGATAGGTTGACGGCAAAGAAATACCATCATAGATTGAAGTGGGGACTAATCCCCAAGAACCCCTCACATAGGGCAATGAATGTCGCAATATGCTAGACCCCATTGGGATTAAGGTGCTGCAACTCCACCTAGTAGTAATCCAATAGCCCCCGAAGGAACTTATGAGCAGGTACGGTGAATCCCCGCTCATGGAAGAGAGCAAAGGACACGATGTATCCTTCCAGCGGTGATGGCTTGTCCTTATCACTAGGCAGCCGCCACTCCTCGATGGCGGACAATGGGCGAAGGAGGCCACGATGAACAAGGCCCTCCAGACACTGAGGGGTAATGTTGGATCTACACCATGGCTCCATTGAAACAATGGGAAAGGGGTGGATGCGAGCTCAGTGGCGGCTATGATGCAGATGTGAGCTTGACGGCGGCAGCAATATGGGTGTGAGAGGCTTAGGCGATTGGTGGCGAAGGTTGTAGGTATGAAGGCGAGGAGGCGAAGTACGGAACCTTGGGGGTGAACCCCATGGTTTTATAGGGGCGATGGATGCAAGAAGAGCAACCATCTGCCTCGATCTCCGAGCCTGCCATGACACACCACCGCGACACGTCATGGGATACGCACCCATGATCCCTATCCTTTCCCACCAAAATCATGTCAGACGGTTCACCTTCCCAAGATGACCGGACTCTTTTCCTACAGAGGGGACATGGGTCAAAAAGCTTCTTCTCTGACCTACCTAGGCCCAGGAATCCAAGGGCCAACCAAACAGCCTCGACGGCTGTCCCAATGAGGGATGGGCCCACGAGCAACTAGGGCTTAGGTAAACGAGCATCAGTGGAGCCTTGATCCATAGTTGAGCCCTAGCCAGGCTGACCCTAGATGAAATCCCCATGAACAAGATAACAGGGTTCCCTTAAAACTATCCAGTTGACAAAAACTGAATCTCACAACCTTACCTGCGAAGGGTCCGAAATTACCCCCTGGCCGATTCTGCCCGAATCACCCGGGGGCTCGGGGGCTACACCCGACGGGTGCACTCGCGTGCACCCTCGAGTGAATTGAAATACGCCCAGCCGATTCTACCCGAATCACCCAGGGGCTCGGGGGCTACACCTGTCGGGTGTGCTTGCACGCACCCTCTAGCGAATCGAAACACCCCTCAGGCGATTCTGCTCGAATCACCTGAGGGCTCGGGGGCTACTCTCGGGGACCTAATACCAGGGTACTCAGTGAGGTGGAACTAATAACCATCGAACATTGACACTTTTGGTTAGACAAGAATGCTACTGCGCTTCTTGCCTAAATGATGGAAGATTGGTCCCACCTTGCTCGACCCCCGAGGGCTAGACTCCGCCTCGCCCGGTGACTGAAGGCTAGCTCCACCTTACCCGATGACTGCACGCTGATCCTTCATAAATACAATCATAGGGTACGATAGGACATTCGAGTCAATCACAGTATCGAGGGCCATGCCCTGTATGGCTGCACACCGTCAGGATACGATGGGACAGGCGCTTTAAGCCCTTTCTGACCTAACAGTGCCCAAACAGTATTTTAGGCACCAACTTTTGCCCCATAGTGTTGTAGGCACCGCCATCAGCCCTCAGACACAGATACGAACACAAGCATGCGACAACCACTATGATCCAAGATAAAATTCACATCACCTACCATGACAGACGTAGGGTCACTTCCCCGTCTACTCCCCGAAGGGTCGTAGCTTGGCCCTCTGACATGACGCACCATCCGCTGGCGTAGGATGGGACACACCCACTTGCTGATAGAGGCTAGGGCATGACCCTATAAGGATCAGCGAACATGCCATCCCTGACATAGTCTGCCATGTTAGCAGGGCAGGCACACGAAAAAAGGAAGACCCGGCACCCTCGAAGGACCTTCTCTACCTTTGGTTTTTTCCTCTCTCTCCCATCTATAACCCCTACTCCCCCTTGGTCTATAAAAGGGAAGGTAGGGCACCCCACTAAAGGGACTGACTTTTGATCGATCATTTTCGACACACAACACATAGCCAAGCAGCAACCAAGCTCTTTGCGTCCTTTTGACCTTTCCATTAGAGACTTAGGACCTGTCCCTCTCTCAACCGTTTGTACCCCCTACTACAAACCTTTTTTGGTACTAATAACATGAGCAGCCATAGATTGGACATAGGGATGTTCTGCCTAGACTAGTATAAACCTTGTGTACTTTAGTACACCATTCGAGCCTAATGCGCAACAATTATAAATTTACTAGCCGGTGCTTGATTGAAACACCGACATGGGGCCTTGTGGCTGTCCCCATTGGTGTTACCAGTGCCCTCAACATGATCGTTATCACCCTGGTCAGCCCTAGCGCTGGTACTCCCCCAACCAGACCTCAAGTTCATCTATAAACAGATAAGAACCAACCATTAGGAATAACCCTCCAGATTAGGAACAAGAGACATAGAGAAATGATAAGACTTTTATTAAAGCATTCTTTTAGGTTATCCTATCAATTCACTAATCCATATTATACGTGTGGGGGAAGTCTAGTTTAAACAAGATTCTCTTTTCATGATGCATGCATTGGCCTACCTGTTCACTCAAGCCGAAATATAGCGGCATTCGTAAAAAAATTCGACACATCGCACACTCACTTTCTGTACGCTAAATGATTCTTACGTAGAGTAAGTTAGTGTACCTATAGAAAATTGATTAGATAACACTAGTGCCACTATCCTAGATAGACCATATTTCTAGGGCTTATACTTATTTACATAATTTTATCGTATCCTACTTTTCACAAAACTTTTATTGGTCAAATTTTAGGTTTTGAAAAGAGTTATGAAACTCATAAGTCATTATTGGCTCTGGTACCACCTATGGTAGAAACACCCAAAATAACACACCTTCAGAGGCACTCGTCTTCCACTAGACACTAAACACCCTGAAAGTAAGCTATATTGGATGGTTGTGTTGAGCACACCCCAACGGAGAACTCGAACCATCATGTTTTCCTCTAGGATCCAATACTGAGAACGAGTTTACAATACTTAGTCCATTTCATACTACAAGAGTTCTCAAAAATACATTATTACAATACCAAGTTCAGAGTGCAGAATTTAATAGCGGAATTGAAATAAACATCTAACGATAAGATACAAGGATCTATCTGTGCCCACCAGAAGAATCCTCCACACAACAGCCACTTCTCAAGCAGCACCTGCAATAGGAGTAAATAAACCCTGAGTGCCCACCAGAAGACTTACCCAACTAGTGGGAATAATTTCCTGACTCCAAAGGATATGATAAGCTTTATGGTTTGCTGGGTTGCCTTTTTGTGAAAAGCAACACTAGTAGTGAATCCTTATGTAGGTGTTTTATTAGCAGTCTTGATTAGTTTATTAGCTAACCATTCTATGTAAGCACATGTTCTACTTTCAAGCAAGAGTTGAGCACTCAGATCCATTTTAGCATCTTTCATCTTCTAGTTATTACTATGGTGCTAGATCATAGACAAGATGTACCATATTATACAATGATTCACGAATCAATATAGTCCAGCTAGGTACCCCAAAACACATGCCCCGCTTGTACCCTAGGCACAAGCAAGACCAACCCACCACTCTCTAGTCAAGGGGTCTAGGTCCCTGTCTAAACTTGGACTCTAAGCCCCCACACCTGAGTCCTAGACTCAGTGTGGTGCTTGGACCTCTAGCATCCCCGCCTTGAATTAGTCAATCCAGAAAGAGCTAGAACTCACAACAAGAGAGCAATGAGCCTTCCCGCTCACATAAACAAGTATGTGCTTAGGATAATAAGTTTGTGACCTGACTAGAATCTAATGCAACGGCCGGTCCTTAACCGACACAGACATGGAAAATAGTGTAACCAAGCTATGCCCCTCCTTGACCAGGCCTTCTGGTCAGAGACTGGATCGCTCTTTTGGCCTGTCATTAGGTATCTGGGCTAGCCTAGGAGTCACACGTTGTTGTAATGCCGTCTGTTGGGCGAGCTTTTGCTAGGAAGCGGGCCCATCTAGGACCCTAGGTTTATGAACCCGATAGGAGCCCTTGAGCCCTTTTAGGACTTCTGTGAAGTCATGAAGGGGCTATTTATACTCATTGTACGAGAGCAACAGGTGGGTGTAAGATTGTGAGCCACCGTCGAGCGCGACGGAGCATGGACCCAAGCATCGGGCGTGGCCGAGGGGTCGATGTGACTCCCCTAGAATGACATGTCATGGAGATAGGTCATGCTAAGACATGACCGCTCCTAGCACGATGCTAGAAGTTTGACTTGGGTTTGTAGTTTCTGGCCCATAGTGGTTGGCGACGGCGTGGGCTTCCATTAGGAACTGTGTCCGATGAATCGAGCGAAGCGAAACCAGCCCTTAGACATCAGGCAAGGTAGAGCCAGCCCTGAGACATCAACCAAGGTGCAGCCTACCCTTGGGGGTTAGCCGAGGTGGAGCCAGCCCTCAGACATAGAGCGAGGCGGAGCCAGCCCTTAGACATTGGGTGAGGCGGAGACCACCCTCAGACGTTGGCCAAGGCGGAGCCTACCCTTAGGGGTCAGCCGAAGCAGACCTAGATAAGAGGTGTAGCCTTGGTGGTCCTAGAAATTGCCTAGGGGATTTTTTTGACTTGCTAGTGGATACGCGCGAGTGCACCCGGTGGGTGTAGCCCCCGAGCCCCCAGGCAATTCGGGTAGAATCGCCTGGGGGATTTTTCGACTTGCCTGCTAGGTGTAGGCCCTGAGTGAGATCTGACCCCTTGCCATTGCTGGGGTCAGGTGTCACTAAATATCGAGGAGAGGATAGCAAAATTAGTAGGGAAAAATGTCTCTTGTTTTTGCACGTATCCCCTTCCTAGGTTCTAAGCCATCGTTTCTAGGAGCGCGGATGTAGGCGTCGTGTCACCAACCCAAACATCAGGTGCGGCCGAGGGGGTCCAGCATGATAGAGCACGGACCCAAGTGTTGGGCATGGCTAAGGGTTTGGTCTAGTTTCATGCATTACCCATCTATGGTTTCCACAACCGGAGGGGCTGAGCTAACGTCGCTTGCCTCGATGGCTCAAGTGACGTGCTCGGTGAGCTCTCTAACGGGTATGTCCGAGTGGAATCCTAGTCTGTTGTTCATAATAGGGTCAGCATAGCCCTTATGTGGCATTCCACTGCTCCTTAACCCATCTCCTGGTAGATGCCTGAGCCGTTCCAAAGACCGACTTAGGTGGCCCGCTGGCCTTTCCTCGATAGAGATTCTATGGGCATGGCTCTTGGTGAGGATCGAACGAGAAGGTTGAGATGACCCTGTCTGCTTCTGAGCAGATTGGCCAAGGGCCGCTAGGGCTCATCTGCATTTTCTCCCCTAGCTCTATTTGATGCGAGGTGGCCTTGAGCCCTTTGTGGGCTAGCCTTTGAACCCTGGTCGGTCGTCGCTCATGTCGAATGAGGTGACTACCACTTTGTAATGCAACATGAAGCGTTGTGATGAATCAATTGGATATGTAATGCTTTGGATGTATGGGATGAATGAATGATTGTATGGATGAATGTGTGAATGCATGTATGAGAAAGGATAAATGAATGATCATGCATTAGAAAATAAAATAAAGTAAGAAGGTTTGGTAAAGTTACCATGATGACTCAAGTGACGGGTTTAAGGAGCTCTTATCGGATATGTCCAAATGGGATCCATGTTCGTCATTCGTGATGGAGTCAGCATAGTCCACATGGGGCATCCCACTGCTCCTTACCTGTCTCTCGATAGTCGCCTAAGCCATCCGATCAACTCAAATAGCCTATTGATCTTTCCTTGATGGAGATCCTATTGGTGGGCCCTTCCAAACCCTATCTAGGAAGGCAAAGGGTCATTAGCATGCGATTGTGCCTTGTTTCCTGCGCCTAGGTTATGGTAGTGGTGGGCCCTACCTAGGCCACGTCCGGTTTTAACTAGGTGATGTTTCATTGGGTAGGGCACATCCCATCAGTCAAGACTTGTCCCACCGCATGCCTACCCATATTAAATAGGGGGAAGGGAGAGGGTTTTATTCCCATTCCTTCGCCTTTCTCCAACTGTTGCCTCTCCTCCTTCTTCCTTTTTGCCAAGCCAGTTCATACACCACGATGGTTTCTAGGAGAGAGAGAGGGTAAAGCGAGGGAGAGGAGAACTCATAGATTCATTCGTGAATCTAGGGCGCAATGTTGAACTAGAGGCCATCCAATGTAGATGAGGAGGTGTTGGCCACCTTCGCCGAGAAGGGGTTGCTCCCATCGAAGGAGGTGACCATTGGAGGGCTCCTATGCTAGGGGAAGTTATTCCGTGACCACAAACCGATGAGATTGTCTCCTTCCTCGCCTTCCATGAGCACGGGCTTAGATATCCCATGCATTGGTTCTTGCATGGGCTTCTCAACGAGTGGGGCCTAGAGCTGCAGCACCTTAATCTGACTAGGGTGCTGCACATCACTAGTTTTACCACTATCTACAAGTCCTTCCTCAGGATGGAGCCACACATGGACCTCTTCTAGCGGATCTTCAGTGGGCGAGCCTTGTCTAAGTGGAAGCCACCTAGAACCACACCAGTTAGGGGTTTTGCTTTGCAAAAGAATCCAAAGCCATCGACCTCCTACCCCGTGTACTCCCACTATGACTCCAATCAGGGGTGTCATGGTGAGTGGTTCTACATCAGGAACCCAGCGGAGGCGCCATTCCCACCGTTCACCAGAAGAAGGCTAGAGAGGAGGGAAAGCTAGTCGTGGGGTCCCGTTGGTCGGCAAGACAAGCTGGAGGTCATCGAGGTAGAGCTTTAGAAGCTAGTGCAGCATGGCCTTGATGGGCTATGGGTCTTCCACACATTCTTCCGCTATCGAGTCACCCCACTAGCAGAGAGGAGGTAGCCAATGTGGGCGTACTCTGGCCCAACGGATCCCGATCGCGCATCACCGGAGGAGTTGCTAAAAGATGAAGTCTAGAGTTGACTCGATCGGGTGTTGCAACTGAGGGATAAAGACTCCCTTAAAGGAATGCCTAGACCTCTTCATGCTATGAAGCTGTCTAATCTAGTATGCTCCCCTCTTCTTATTCCATGACCTTTTCCCTCTTACTCTCCTTTGTTTTGATTTTGAGTTGTCCATTTCGTAGGGACTCACGGGTTACAAATCCTAGCCACATCATCTAAGGGGCCAGAGGGCCCCGCTTGGCAAGCTACCCAGAAGGAGATAGCGCTTGCCAAGAAGAAGAAGAGAGCTGAGTTGAAGGAGCTCGGCCGGTGGGTCCAGGGAGGTGAAAGATGGAGCGACGTGGAGGTGGAGCTTGAGTTGAAGGAGCCTATGGAGATGGATGGCGACATGAGTACCTAAGAGGATGAAGGAGATTGGGGCGTCATCATGACTTTGGTGGAGCATCGTGAGCCTACGGCCATGTCCATCGGTGGTGGGTGGGATATGGGGAAGCGATGCGACATTCCTGACTCAAGGAAATGTGCCGTGAGCAAAGATACCACTATCAAATGAGAGGCAAAGTGGGTGTGGTCATCGTACCCTTTGAAGGCGTCATTGGCTCCACACCCCCCTGCTCCAAGCATGGCGGGGCACACCAGTTGGTCGGAGGAGCATGTTTGTCCCCCTACATCTTCAGGGTCAGCGCGTGTGCGTGACCCACAATGACAAGATGCCCCATTAGTTGCTCTAGGGGTTCACCATGAGCTGGCGAGCATGGACATTCATGGGCCAATTGGGAACTAGTCAGGTCAACTCCTCCCTCGATCGATATGAGGGGGTGTGGGTCATGACCCTTGAGCAGTCCTCATCCGGTGGGCTCATCACCAGTGAGTCGGGGCTTCAGGGCTCTACCGCTTTCATCTAGGTAGGCATTTATGTTCCTTGTTGATCTCACAGCTGAGTTTTTAGAGCATGACTAACCTATGCTTATTTGACAACAGCTAGGGGCTAGCGGGACTAGGCATCGCCCTGACTCCTATGTGGGAGGAGTGGAGACCTAGCCTATAGTGAGTCATGACAAGCGGTGGGGAAAGTAGATTGGTAGCGATGAGACCTTCTCTTCTGGGGGTTGTGTCCTCATAGCTAGTCATGAGTACGATAGCGGCGACGGCGGTGGTGATGGCAGTGATCCCCGTGGTGATGGCGGAGGTTGGGTCAGAGGTGACCCTTGCGATCCCTCCCCCAACAGCTGTGGTGGAAGAGAGGAGCAAAACTAGGCTCCCTGCCTTGCCCGGTGGAGGAGCGCATAGTTCGCCCTCCTGATCAGAGCTAGAGGGCTTAGGAGGAGACATGGCCAGGCTAGAGGTAGAACATCCATCGGTGAGCCACGAAATCTAGATTGTGGAGATCCCCTACTTCAGCGAGGTAGGCACTAGGATGGAGTCGCCAGCCATCCCTCCATTGTAGGAGTTGGTGATGATCCGGTCGTCACATGATATTGCGATGGCTAGATATTCTAGCGGGTCGATGGCAACCCACGAGCTGGTGTGGCCTTGCCCCGACAACTTAGGGAAGGCTCAGTTCATCCTTCGTGATGAGGAGGTGAAGCTCTGGCACTTGCTTGAGGTGAGGCTTAAGGAGGCCTTGGAGCAGGTTGAGCTCACCCATCAAGCGATTATAGTCGACCTGCCATGCATCGCAGAGGTAAGTTCTTTGTGTTTTTAGCATTTGTCCTTGACTCATTGGTCTTTCACTAGTTGTTTCAGCATGTTTGCTCCTCGCTTTATAGGATTTAGAGGCGATGTCCATCCGCAAGTCCTATTTCCTTCAAGAGGAACACAGTTGGATGGAGCTAGAAGTAATGATGTCATGGTGGCTTGACAAGCTTTAGCACTAGCTGGAATCCACCCGCCATGAGTCCTAAGATCGGGTGGCCAAGTGAAAGCTCTAGTTTGGTTTTGGTGAATTGATGAAACCCTAAGTGCTAACCTAGTTTATCAAGTGATCATAAGATAGGTAGCACATTCCAAGTGGTGAAGCAAATGAAGATCATGACATGATGATGGTGATGCCATGGTGATGATCAAGTGCTTGGACTTGAAAAGAAGAAAGAGAAAAACAAAAGGCTCAAGGCAAAGGTATAAATGGTAGGAGCCATTTTGTTTTGGTGATCAAGACACTTAGTAAGTGTGATCACATTTAGGATCGATAGCCATACTATTAAGAGGGGTGAAACTTGTATCGAAATGTGGTTATCAAAGTGCCACTAGATGCTCTAACTCATTGCATATGCATTTAGGATCTAGTGGAGTGCTAACACCTTGAAAATGTTTGTATAAATATGCTAACATATGTGCATAAGGTGATACACTTGGTGGTTGGCACATTTGAGCAAGGGTTAGGAACTTCACCGGTGGAGTGTCCGCTCATAGAGTGTGGACAGTCCAACAGTGCCACCGGCGCCATAAATAGAAAAGACGAAGGTCACTGCAAGTGATCGGATGCTGGTCTCGGTTGGACTGGCACGTCCGGTCAGTGGCAGCAGAGGGCACGCATCATCGGTCTCTGATCGGATGCTGGGTCACAAACTGACCAGACACCAAAGGGCTGTGTTCGGTCCTACTGATGTGGTAGTGCATAGAGGAGACACCGAGTGACCGGACGCTAGGTGAATCTAGTCGAGCATGACCGGACGCGTCCAATCAGTGAAAAATGATTTCTAGATGCTTACTGGAAATGACTAGATGCTAGGGTTCAGCGTCCAGTCACTTTGAGCTACTGCGTCTAGTTGTCACTTAACTATTGAGATCAGGTGATCAACATTTGAAGAGAGGGGACACGTGGCATGCATCGCGTGACCAGATGCTGAGGTCCAGCGTCCGGTCAATATGGCCGGAGCGTCTGGTCACCTCGTGTTATGCCCAGTGAAGGGGTACAACGGACTCTATTTTGTGGGGGCTTCTATTTAAGCCCCATGGCTAGGCTCAAGCTCACTCTCTTGGCCATTTACATTGACATAGCAACCTTGTGAGCTTAGCCAAAGCCCTCCCACTCATCTCCATCATTGATTCATCATCTTTGTGAGATTGGGAGAGAATCTAAGTGCATTGCTTGAGTGTTTGCATCTAGAGGCACTTGGTATTCGTGTTTCACTATGGGATTCACTTGTTACTCTTGGTGGTTGCCGCCACCTAGATGGCTTGGAGCAGCGAGGATCATTGAGTGGAGGTTGGTGATTGTCTCTAGCTCCAATCGTGGTGATTGTGAGGGGTTCTTGACCTTTCCCCGATGGAGAGCCAAAAGATACTCTAGTGGATTGCTCATGGCTTGTGTGGTCCTCATCTTGTGTTGGTTGTGCAGCACCCTATCGAGGGATTGGCGTGTGATGCCAATTAGCGCGTGAACCTCCAAGTGAGTGAATCGCCATAATGAGGAGTAGCTTGTTGGCAAGCAAGTAAACCTCGATAAAAAATCATTGTATTCATCATTTGATTCTAAGGTGATTGGTCTTCATTGGTATTCATTCTTGTGATTGATTGGCTCCATCCTCAACATGGCAGTATAAACAAATTGCTCACTCTCTTTACATTACCGTAAACTAGTTGTCAAGCTCTTTAGTGTAGCTAGTTGTGAGAGCTTGTTAGTTTGGTTAGTGTAGCTCTTTAGTTAGCTTTTGAGAGCACACTAACTTAGTGTAGTGTCATAGCTATTGTGTGGATAGAAACTATATAAACTAGAATTGTGGTAGGTGGCTTGCATTTTTAGTAGGCTAGCGCAACACTTGCTTCACCTCATAATTGTCTAACCGGTTTGTTAAGTGTTGTTGTAGAAATTTTTAATAGGCTATTCACCCCCTCTAGCCATTAGGACCTTTCACCGAGGCGACGAGGAGCGCAGGCTACAGGAACTGCTTGTGATTGAACGGGCGACTACTGCTGAGTGGGAACTCGATGTAGCGAAGGTACACTTGGTGGAGACCGAGGCGGCACTTCAGAAGTCCTTGGAGGCTCTGGAGATGGAGCAGAAGGCCCGGTCGAAGGCTAAATAAGAAGTGGTCATGCTCCGGGGGGCAAGTGCTTGGTGCAGAGGAGTCGAACGCTCGACTGCTCAAGAAGGTGACCGGCAAGAGGAAGGACTCTCCATCCTCAAAAGCACCCTGCCTTGGTATGAATCTGTTTCACCTTCGGTTGATGCCATGGTTTTTTCTTTCCTTTGCTTCTAAACTTATCATCCTTTTTCTAGAACTGGGTGGAAAAATTGGTTCTCTAGAGCGAGAGCTGGAGATAGCTAAGGTGGCGATTGGTCGAAGCACGGAGGCGCTAGCCAAGTCCCTTGAAGAGCAACATGCTCTCAAGGGGGAGCTCAACTAGATTCATAACATCACCTAGGTGGTCGTTTTCGAGGTGTTCGGGTCAGGATCGAGTACCAATACTCTCTCTGTCCAGCTAGCGGAGGTCCCAAATGAAGTTCAGGCACTCATCTCCAACGGCATGTTCTACGGGACATCAGGGGTGCTGACCTCAGTGGCGATGCACCACCCTAGATCTAGATTTTGCCACCATCTACAGAGGGTACACTAATGGGTGGAGCGTAGATGCAATCCATGCGCTTGGCCAGAGCTTGGTGCCATATGCACAGATGGTTGCGAGCAAGTCTCCACGCAGTGGGTGATGGAGGCTCACCATTCGAGCATGGTTGAAGGCGTGCGCGAGGAAGATGTCATCCAGCCTATGGAAGGAGTGGAGACTAGGTTGGAAGCGAGCATCATCCCATCTCTGACCGAGCCGAACGTCGTCCCATCAGAAAGTGAGCTACCCTTATCCTCATCGATCGTGCCATCAGCCGATGCCGTCGGGCGTCCAAAATAGAATTTAGAATAGAAATAGTCAGTATATGTAAAAGATAACTTCGTGGGGGAGACCTTGTGCGAACATTTTTTTACATTTGTGAATACTTTAATTTTGTTTTTGTGATGGAATCACTCATAAGGGGAAGCTTGTCCCATCTGTCCTTATTTTTTACCCTAGCATAGCTTTGTTTTTTATCCTTTCTTTTTTGCACCTGCCTGTTTGACCCATAGGCTACAACCTTAAGAACCCAGGCATGGCCCATGAGGCTCAGTTGCTCGTAACCATAGGTTGTGGTAGGGTGTGATCGGTTGGGAGTTTAAAACATAAGTTACGTAGGGTAATTAAAGGAACGGACTACCCTTTCGTTTGGGTGAAAAGTATTACTATACGATAGTAAAAAAGAGGGGTGGTATCACACCCTCGTGGAGCCCTCGAGTGACCCAGGCCAAGAGTGCTTAGGCTAGGGTGCTTATAGGAGCAACCGTTGAATGAAACAAAATGGTAAGACCGAGCTTTAGGGGAAGAAATAATGTAATTGTTCGATGTTCCATGTGTTGGTGTGGACGTTGCCATTGTCATCCTTTAGCTGGTAGGTGTTCGGTCGGATCACCTCAGTCACCATATAGGGTCCTTCCCATGGTGGAGAGAGTTTATGTTTCTCCTTGGTTGATTGGGTTCTCCAGAGCATGAGATCACCGACCTCGAGGATCCTCCCCCTGATTTATCTTTCATGGTACCTATGGAGAGTTTGCTAGTAAAGAGCAGAGTGTATGATGGTCATCTCACGAGCCTCCTTGAGTAGGTCAACTACATCCTACTAAGCCTCCATGGCTTGGTCTTGGTCGAAGGCCTTCACTCTTGGGGCATCGTGGTCGAGGTCGGAGTGCAACATTGCTTTAGCTCCATAGACTAAGAAGAAAGGTGTGAACACTGTGGATCGGTTTGAGGTCGTTCTTAGGCTCCAGAGGATTGCTGGGACCTTTGCAACCCATCGCCTGGCATACTTACTGAGTTAGTCGAAGATGCGTGGCTTAAGTCCTTGGAGGACCATGCCATTGGCCCGCTCAACTTGACCGTTAGTATGCGGATGTGCGATTGAGGCCCAATCAATCCTGATGGTGTATTCATCACAGAAGTCCAGGAACTTCTTCCTAGTGAAGTTAGTTCCATGGTCAATGAAGATATAGTTAGGAACACCAAAATGATAGATGATGTTAAGAAAGAACTTGACCACCTCTTCTGAGCGAATGTTGGTGATGGGCTTTGCCTCTATCCACTTGGTGAATTTGTCCACCACTATGAGTAGGTGAGTGAAGCCACCTGGGCCCTTTTTGTGGGGTCCGACCATGCTGAGGTCCCAAACGGTGAAAGGCTAGGTGATGGGAATGGTTTGAAGCACCTGCGCCAGCAAATGAGTTTGTCGAGCGTACAATTGAGATCCCTCACACCTATGGATGACCTCCTCTGCATCTCAGAGCATGGTGGGCCAATAAAAACCTTAGCGAAAGGCTTTTCTGACCAGCAACCTCAGGGCCACATGATGTCCGCAGATTCTGACATGGACCTCGAGGAGGAGCTATTTCCCTTGGTCGGTAGGGATGCACTTCATGAGTATTCCCGATGGACTTTGCTTGTAAAGTTCATTATCAAATGTGACAAACATCTTGGTGCATTGAGCAATTCATCATGCTTTAGTCCTTTCTGGTGGGAGAATCTCCTTAAGGAGGTAGGCGAGTAGCGGTGCTCTCCAGTTAGCTTGATCGAGTGCTACCACGGCGATGTTACCAGGCAATGTCGTCATGGAGGCACCGAGGTTGAAGCCCCTAGTGCTAGATTGGTGTTGGAGTGTGTCTGGATCAAACCTTCTAGGATGTGGGCAGATGGCTCATGAAGGTTGTTGATGAAGACCCCATCTAGAGACAAAACCCGCCTGGTAGCCAATTTTATGAGAAAATCAGTGGCATGGTTGTCCTTTCGGGGGACATAATGTAGTTCGATCCCCTAGAATTTGTCCTTGAGCTTGCACACCTCCTAGCAGTATGCTGCCATGAGGGGGCTTTTGTAAGAGGACTCCTTCATGACTTGGTCAACAACCAACTCCAAGTCGCCGTGGACATACAGCCATGTAGCACCGAGCTTGATGGCGATGTGTAGTCTGTTGATGAGGGCCTTGTATTCTGCGATGTTGTTTGAGGCCTAAAAATGGAGATGGATTGCATAGCAGAGCATGCTCCCATCTAGAGAGATCAGAACCACTCCAGCCCCAGAGTTGGGCGCCATCACCGACCCATCAAAGTACATTATCTAGTACTCATGGGTGACGTCTAGGGTCGGGAGCTAGACATCCGTCCATTCAGCAATAAAGTCTGCAAGAGCTTGAGACTTAATAGTGGTGCGGGGGATATACCTAATGTCATGGTCCATTAGCTTGAGTGCCCACTTGGAGATCCGTCTCACGGCATCACGGTTGTGGATGATGTCTCCCAATGGGTATGAAGTGACAACCATGACTTCATGGTCGGTGAAGTAATGCGGGAGCTTCTAGGTAGCCATCAGCATGGTGTATAGAAGTTTCTACACCTAGGGGTACCAAACCTTAGCATTGGTGAGTACCTCACCGATGAAGTATATGGGTCGTTGGACCTTCTAGGGGTGTCCCGGATCCTCCCTTTTGATGACTAGGGTGGCACTCACCACGTGGTTGCTTGCAACGATATAGAGGAGGGGTTGTCCCTATTTGGGAGTGACGAGGATTGAGGCCGATGTTAGTGATACTTTGAGGCTATCCAAAGCCTACTATGCCTCCTCATTCTAGATGAATGCATCTGTCTTTTTAAGAAGTTTGTAGAAAGGCATCCCTCGCTCGCCTAGCCGGGAGATGCACTGGCTCAGGGCGGCCAAACAACCGGTGAGCCTCTGTATGCCCTTGATGTTGCGTATAGGGCCCATGTTGGAGATGGCCATGATTTTTTTGAGGTTGGCCTCGATGCCGCGTTCAGACACGATATATCAAAGCAGCTTCCCCTTCGGAACCCTGAAAAAACATTTTTTAGGATTTAATTTGATGTTGAACCTTCGGAGGTCTGTGAACGTTGCGGCCAAGTTCACGAGCACGTCCCAAACTTGAGCCGTTTTGACCACTATGTCATCTACATAGATGGCGATTGTTGGTTTTGGCCACTCGACTTGGTCAGGCTGGTCGAGTGGGTTGATTTGGTCGGTGAAGCATTGCTGCATAAACTATTGATTGGTGGAGCCAGCGTTCTTCAGACCGAAAGGTATGGTTATGTAGCAGTACGAGCCATACGGGGTGATGAATGAAGTTATGAGCTGGTTGGACTCTTTCATCGTGATCTGGTGGTAGCCTGAGTAGGCATCCAGAAAGAAGAGGATTTCGCATCCTAAGGTGGAGTCGACTATCTAGTCTATGCGTGGCAAAGGAAAATGGTCCTTTGGGCATGCCTTGTTGAGAATAGTATAATCAACGCACATTCTCCATTTCTCAGTCTTCTTTTTTACAAGAACAGGATTGGCTAGCCAGTTGGAGTGGTATACCTCCTTGATGAATCCGGCTGCCAGGAGTTTGGTGATCTCCTCGCCTATGGCCCTACGCCTCTCATCGTCAAAGCGACGCAGGCGTTGCTTGGTGGGCTTTGAGCCTAGGATGAGGCCTAATGAGTGCTCGATGACCTCCCACAGTATGTCTGGCATGTTAGAAGGTTTCCATGCAAAGACATCACGATTGGCGCATAGAAAGTCGGTGAGCTCGCATTCCTATTTGGCTGGGAGCTTGACCCCGATCCGCACCATATTGGTTGGGTCAGTGGGGTCAATCCCCACTGCCTTAGTTTCCTTGATTGGGTGGAAGGTAGTCGAGGAGGTTGGCTTGTTGCAGCCTGGGACTGCTGGAGTCGATGAATTTCTAAGCTAAGGGAGCTCAGCTAAGTTGATGACGGTAGTCATGAGCTCATAATGCTCGCGGTCGCATGTGTAGGCGTGCAAAAAGGTGCTACCCATAGTGATGACATTGTTTGGTCTCGGCATCTTCAACTTGAGGTAGGTGTAGTTGGGGATCGCCATGAACTTGGCGTAGCATGGCTGCCCCAAGATGGCGTGGTAGGACCCCAGGAAGTCCACCACCTCAAAGGTGAGGACCTCCGAGAGGAAGTTGGCTTGGTCGCCAAACATGATGAGTAGGTCGATCTGCCTGTGTGGGTAGGCCTGCATCCTTAGGATCATGCCGTGGGAGGGAGAGCTCACTAGGTAGAGCTCCAACCAGGGAATGTGCACAGCATCAAGGGTGTCGATGTAGAGAATGTTGAGGCCGCTGCCTCCATCCATCAGCACCTTGGTGAGGCGCTTCTTGCGGACAATGGGGTCGATGATGAGCGGGTAGTGACCCGGTCTAGTGATGTGGGAAGGATGGCCCCTCTGATTAAAAGTGTCCAAGATTTTGACCAGCTAAGGAAAGAGGGGATGGCCATTTGGGTGACACATGCCTCTCTGTAGCGCACCTTGTGTGGGCGCTTGGAGTAGATGGCAATGGATCCCCCAAAGATCATGAGGCATTCCTCGAGGTTAGGAAAGTTGTCATCATCCTTGCCTGCTGCAACTCCTTTCTTGGCCACTGCCTCCTTGCCCTTTCCTTTGTTTGGCCCGCCGGCCTATCATAGAAAGCGCTTGAGGAGTTCACAGTCCTTGTAGAGGTGCTTGACAGGGCAGGCATGGTTGGTGCATGGGCTCTCCATGAGCTTGTCAAAGTGGTCAGGCTGACCCTGCTAGGGTTGCTTGCCCGCATGATCAGCCACAGTGACCAAAGTGGAGTTGGTCGGTCGGCCCTGATCCTTGTTCTTTTTGCCCCTTTGTGTGGAGGGGCCATCGCCTTGGTCCTCACACTTGGCCTTGCCCTTGTCCCGGCCTCCGCTAAAGAACACTCTGACTATCTCCTCACCTAAGGCGTGGTTCATGGTGATGTCGAGCAGGTTGCAGGTGGTATGGGGCTTTAGACAGTCGAGCTTGTGGATAAAGGACTCACAGGTTGTCCTAGAGAGGAACGCGCTGATGACATCTGCGTCAACGACATCAGGAAGGGAGTTGCATCATTTTGAGAACCTACATATGTAATCCCATAGGGATTCATTGGGCTCCTGCTGGTAGCTCTTGAGGTCCTAGGAATTCCTAGGATGGACATATGTCCCCTAGAAATTCCCGGTGAAGATCCTTTTGAGATTCACATAGTCGTGGATGCTGTCAGGTGGGAGGAATTCGAGCGATGCTCGAACATGCTCCCCCATGTAGATGGGGAGGTATTGAATGATGAAGTGGTCATCATCCACTCCTCTAGCTCGGTAGGTGAGCCAAATGTCTTTGAGCCATATACCGGGATTCCTTTCCCTGGTGTATTTGGTGATGTTGGTGGGTGGTCGGAAGCGCTGTGGGAACGGTGCTTTCTGGATGCAATGGCCAAAGGTCCGTGATCCTGGGCCATCTGGGCTAGGACTCCAATCATTTGGTCAGTGACCATGCCTAGGGTGCATGTCCCTACACCCCTTGATGGTCTAGTAGGGGCCCATGCCGCCTGCTCTCACCGCCCTTTGATGGACATCATCATCACGCTGGGCTTGACGCCGATTTTGGATGACGCTGCGAGCGTTGCAGTTTGGTCTGAGCCATAAGCGCACAGGTGGTCAGTGTGGAGCGAGCGCTGGGTCAAGCCGTGGTGCAGCTATGGCCTCCTATTCCACGCCCAGCGACTATAGTGGTGAGTGAATGGAGCGATTCGACTGGTATGCCCCCATTTCCTGGTGGGGAAAGAGGCCGCGAGCCGATGGCATGATGTGGAGCTCTCCACCTATTGAACAGTGGTGGTTTCCACTAGTGCCTAGAGGTTTTGGTGGATCACCTGCTCCTAGGGGTCGACAGGCTCAGGAAGGCCACGCAGAAGCATCACCGCAGCAGCGATGTTCTAGCTAGCCCGAGCGAACTATGGAGGATCATTTCCTTTGTCTAGAATGTTGCGCTAGACCTAACAGGAGCCACCCTAGGCATCGCTCACTGGGTTACGCGTGTGTGGCGTAGCGTGCTGCGCCGAGCATGCCAGCATAGGTGGCAGTTGGCTCTGCCGCCTTTGTCGCAACTCATCACCGTGCTCCTACCAACGAGTGAGGGCCTCCGCACAAGGGCCTGGAGGGGTGTGAAACTGTAGAGATTCTGCTACCACCTATGGCTGTCCTAGAGCATCTACCATAGCGCACTCCTAGGACATAGGGTGCCTAAGTGCCATGTCACCGATGCTGGAGACATCGCTTTCAACCTCGTCATCCATGAGGTCATGAAAAGAGGTGAGAGCATAGCCCACCATCCCCACAAATTGGGATGTGAGAGGGGGCGATATCAGCGTCCTTCAGAGCCCCCGTGCATACACATCCATGGGGGATGCGAGGCCATAGGGCAACTGGTCGCACGGCAGTCATGTTGGGGGCAACGGGCCCCTTTAGAGAATCGGCAGGAGGTATTCAACAACGAGTAAAGAATAATACATACGTTACTCACAGTGGGGCTTGAGCCCAACGTGGGCTCGAAGCAAAGTGTAGGTGTCTCATCGCTAAGGTCGTCGGGTGGCCTAGAGCCGATGGAGGGCGCTCCTCCTTTGATGGGCGCTGGGACAAGTGCCTTCTCGTAGAGGCGAAGCACGCCGAGCTGGTCAGCGACGAAGTCTAGGTTCCTAAAGAGGAAGGTTTGGAACGGCTCGAAGACAGGAGGAACCCACATCCCAATAGGTGGGAGCGTGGGAAACTCTAGCAAGCCAAAGCAAATCGTATCGCTTGAGCCCATCATGCCAGAGATGGCAGAAAGGTGGGCCATCCGATGACCAAAAGTGTGAACACACGACATCCTCCCCATGGATGGCGCCAACTATCGGTGTGAAAAGTGACCAACAAGTAAATATTTGTAGTTTTGTCGTGTGTTGTGATCAGATGTGGCCTAGTACTCAATGACATAGGGTTTATACTAGTCCAGGCAACATGCCCTACATCCAGTTCTAGTCGGTCAGTGACTTTATTCCTGAGCCTAGGTGCTCGAAGTTTGCTATAGGGTTACAAATGAGTGGGAATAGAAGGGGGTGTTAAAGGTCTGGTCAGACTCTCAACCAAAGGGCCAAGAGTGATGGGAGCTCCAACATGTGCTAAGTATTGGAACGTATGCTCTGATTAGCTTTACAGTTCTAGAGTTGTGGAGCTATTCGAGTGCTCAGAATGTCTAAAGCTTAGCAGAGAGAGAGTCAGAAAGACCGTCCTCCGTTGGGAGAGAGTGCATCCCCTTTTATAGGTGAAGGGGATGGCCTTACAAGTGAGAGAGAGTGTGTGCACGTGTGCTACTAAGTCTTGTTGCCCATGCTGTCGGGTATAAGACGGTCGTTGATGCCCACAATACTATTGACGCCTAGATGCATGTGGCAGGCTCCATCGTGTTTGTCTAGTATGGCAAATGTCGGTGCCTACCATACTGTAGGACAAATGTCGGTGCCCACAACACTGTTTGTGCTCTAACATGTCTAGAAGGTTGCATAGCACCCTTCTAGCATGGCCTGGTAGTACTGTCCTATAAGTATGCAGGGTACAGTCCTCGGTATTGTAGTTGACATGAGCGCCTTGCCTTATCTGCTTCGTCTGATTCTTGGGTCCTCACCGAGCGGGCATCCCTGGTTGGTCATTCCTAGTCGGCTCCGACCGTGTCGGTCGGAGAAGAGCTATGAGCAGAGGTTCAACATATTCCTAGTCAGAAAAGTGGGTCAGAGTCAGAAGCGAGCGTCATCCCCTCCTTGGCCAGGCCTTCTGGTCAGAGACTGGATCGCTCTTTCGTCCTATCATTAGGTATCTGGGCTAGCCCAGGAGTCATGCGTTGTTGTAATGTCGTCTGCTGGGCCAAGCTTTTGTTGGGAAGCGGGCTCATTAGGGACCCTAGGTTTATGAACCCAACACAACCTATTACACCCACCAATACCCGTACCATATCCCTGCCCAGTCTCTATTTTTTCATTCACCATATTATTATGACAGTGATAATAATAATCACCTATTGCGAGTAACGGCAGGTTACTTATGCTACCGATAGCCTAAGCATAGCAGCTACTCGACCTATGCTAGTAGGACTCATAGGTAGGTTTATCTATGCATGTAGTTTCAATAATAAACCTACAACGTAAATGCACATCACATATATATATCCAGTGATTATTCAAAATAAGGGTTATGCACCAAGGCTTGCCTTGGGTAGGCGCGGTGTCAGCTCAGTTAGTCAGTGGTGGCTCTAGGACCTCCTCCTGCATGAGAATATCATCCTCATACTCCTCGATGATTTCCTCAAACTTGTGATCATCGATGGTCACGATCTCCGCCAACTTGTTCTCTACATGCATGCGATGATGATGCAACACTTAACATTTCGGCAACAGTAACTCTTAAAATAAGAATACACATGGTAAACTACTAAGCTAGCTCTAATGACTAATATACTAAGCTAACTATCATCTTCATCAAGTAAAGTGTTGGTTTCAACTAACAAACACCTAGCTTTACAAATGAGGGATATATCTCTATTTCTACTAATGATTTAATGTATATTTGAAACAAAGAGCATTTAACTACCCTTATGTTAAGTCTATTCTAAAGCTACAAAAATTATAGTGGGCACATAATAATACCATGAAGCTACTGTAAAATTTTCAAAGCAAAAGCAATCACCATTTTGCCACAAAAATTCCTATAATATTTAACCTAATAATATTAAGCACTCTCAAATGATTTAATAGCTCCAGGTATCAACAAGTATATATATGAACTAAATACATTAACAGATAGAGCATAATTTTAGGAACTTAACAAAATTGGTTTCACAATTTTTTGGATACCTACATGATTTTATATTAATTACCAAAGTTCAGCTCAGAATTAAAATGAAAAGCTATTTCTATTCTCCACGAAAAAGCCAAACTCATTTTGGCCCAACGCAGCCCACACGTGACACAGCATGTGCGTGAGCGTATGATGGCCCATGGTGCGGCCCACATGGCATCAGCCCATGCACGCAAGGCAGCCCACGGCGACGAGGCCCACGCGCGCTGGCACATTAGCAAAAATGCCCTCGCGTTATCAAAAAATAGCACGAACACTACACGTACTATTTCTATAGACAACGACTTTGCAACAAAACCCTCATATCTTTCTCCTCTTTACATGGCAAGGTCCTCGACCATCATCATGCGGGCCGGTGTGGCAAGCGGTGGCACTAGCGCTTACGTCGGCCACACGGGACCCACGCTGACCTACCTATGAGGCCGACGCTCACCTAGGGTTCGACGCAAGATGATAGGCAGCGGTTGCACGAGCCAAGACACCATAGAAGGACCTCTCCATGATGGTGTGCACCTAGCAGCAATGGCGATGGTGTTCTGGTGAGCCGCAGCAACAATCAAGGTGGTAGGGTAGCGGGTGAGCAACGACAACTCACCAGTGACCTTACTGAGAAGCTGGCTCGGCCAGAGATGACTCGAGCGAGGCTCACCACATGAGCACTGAGAGGTGAATGGCGGATCGCAAAGGCATGACCACGTCAGCGACGAGGAGGTGATACTAGAGCTACGACTAGCGTGCACACGATGAAGAGGGGGGCCAAGGTTAGCTAGTGGTGCAGAGGAATTAGCGCGGGACAAAGTGGTGAAGGCCGGCCATGACACAAGAGGCGACAGGCCTTAACGGCATGACGATGGACAAAGCTCCAAAATTGGAGCTCGGTGTGATGCGAGTCAAGGTGGTGTGGGGTCGGTTGGAGAGGGGGCATCAAGGTAGAGATGCGAGCATGAGGAATTGATGAAAGGTGTTCGCTCTCTGACTCGCCATGACACGACTCAGCGGCGGTAGAAAGTAGAGAGAGAAGAGAGAAAGAGAGAAAGGAGTGTGGCAGTGGGCTCAGCTCATCCTTGCCTTGGCGGGACATGAGCGATGAGCTTGGGAGGCCCACACACCGGCGCTATGGACAATGTGTGCCCGTGTCCGACCAGAGTGGCCCGCATGCCACAGTGCCATAAATGGCATGGCGATGGCGGCTAGTCCACGTGCACACGGCAGAGATGACACGCATAGGGCCAGCAATAGCGTAGAGATGTAGTGGACCAGTGTGGACGCGACGATGATGCGATGGCAGCGACAGCGTCATGACGCGAGGAGCAGTGGTGGACGCGACAGTAGCATAGCACGGGATGGGGTAGGTGGCAGCGTGCGCACATGCAAATGTGACCAACACAGCGACGTCAAGCGCCCAAGCACAGTGATCGTGGCCACACGACCAACCAACCCAAAACTGGTAACGCGCACGAATTTTAAAGCGCTCAACACGACCAAATGGTTGCTCCTAAACCTAAACCATCCTCACCATGCTCAAGATGGCACATGACACTACCAAATTGAGCTATAACACTACACCACCCTTTAATCCAATCTCTCACAATAAATTGCTAAACATAGCAATGTTTAGCTGTTGGCAAACTTGAAAATTTCTAAGTTTTTTAGCTGAATTTGATTTCCATTTGTGATTTCTATGCTAGTGGAAATATTAGCTAGTAATATCATTTTTTGACCACAAGTATTTCACTGTCATCTACAAAGTTTGTACTTCCAACTTTATTAAGGTGACACATATATGTTCTATAGCATTTTTGCTTAATAAAAATTGGTTTTAAACCCTAAGTGATATAATATGACTATCGAATCAACTTTTGTTTCACATTTTAGTTTATCATTTTGAGTTATAGAAATTGATCTACACACTTTATCATATGCATTAACACATAAACATGATGCTCATGACATGTTTTAGTACATGATTTACGGTGTAACAGCGAGGGTGTTACAAATCTGCCCCCCATAAACAAAATCTTGTCCTGAGATTTCATGTGCCTAGTGTGGGAAAAGTGATAAGAAATAAATTTTGATCTAAGCAATTACCTTGGTGAACTAGAAAGAAGGTGGGGATAATGCTTCAAGATATAACTTTCTTGCTCCCACGTTGCTTCATCCTCCGAGTGATTTTGCCACTGAACTTTATAAAACTTCACCACATTGTTCATAGTCACCCTTTCTTTTTCATCTAAGATCTTGATAGGATACTCAATATAAAGACAAGTCGGGCTGAAGGGGAAGTCCTTCAATTTCCACAGCTTCCTCGAGAACCCGCAAACATTTCATTAACTAGGAAACATGGAAGATACTATGCACTGCTGACAAAATATCCGGGAGCTAGATACGGTAGGTAGCAGAACCACACCGGGCCAAAATCTTGTAAGGCCCTACATAGCGAGGGGCTAGCTTTCCACGGACACCAAATCGATGTACACCTCTCATGGGAGATACCTTGAGATACACATGTTCACCAACTTCAAATTGCAAGAGCCTTCTTCGCTTGTCCGCATAAGTTTTCTAACGGCTTTGAGCCGCCTTCAAATGGCTCTAAATAATGCTAACTTGCTCTTGAGCTTCTTTGATAAAATCAGGTCCAAAATAACCACAATCTCCCACCTCAACCTAGTTAAGAGGTGTTCTACATTTCTTGACATACAGGGCCTCAAAAGGTGCCATACGAATGCTTTCTTGATAACTATTGTTATAAGAAAACTCAGCTACAATCAAGCATTCGTCCCACTTTTTAGTTGATCATTTTGAGTTACAAAAATTGATCTACACACTCTATCACATGCATTAACATATAAACATGATGCTCATGACATGTTTTAGTACATGATTTACGGTGTAACACCGAGGGTGTTATAGTTTACATGGGTCCTGCCTCGTTAAAAACCTCACCTCCGCTAGGAGCCCCATTTGTGAGGAAAAGAGTACAGACCCTTTTGCATGAAATGTAAAGAAAATATGAAAAGTAGGAGAGGTGAGGTGACCTTCGCTTATAGTTCCATGGAGGCTAGCTTTTTACATTTTAGATGTAGAACCTATGCAAACTGTCGATGTTCTAGGTATGAGTGGTTGTTTTTCCTTCACCGTCTGTTAGGTAGAATGATCTTGGTCTTTCGGTGGCCTTTGCCATGTATGGGCCTTCCCATCTTGGTTGTAGCTTTCCAGCATTAGCCGCATTGGGCTTCCTTCTTAGGACTAGGTCTCCATCTTGTATGAGTTTCCTGACCACCTGGCTGTCTCTCCACTTCCTGGTTTGCTCTTGGTATTTGTTGATGTTTTGTACTGCTTCCAACCTTGAGCTTTCTATCATTTCTTTGGAGTATTATTCATCTGCAGCCAAGGTCTACTTCATTACTTGGAGGGTCTGATGTTTGATCTCTTTGGGTAGCATTGCCTCTTTGCCATACAAGAGCTTGAATGGAGTAAATCCTGTTGCTCTAGACATTGTGGTGTTATGAGACCATACTACCTTTGGTAGCTCTTCTGTCCATCTGCCTTTGCGGAGGTTGAATAAAGTTTTTGAGATTGCTGATAACACTATTTTGTTGGCTATCTCTACCGCTCCATTTGACTCTGGATCATAGACTGATGTGAAGGCTATCTTTGTGCCTATGCTTTGGCAGAATTCTTTGAATTTGTCTGAATCAAACTACTTCCCATTGTCTACTATTAAGGTTCTTGGTACTCCAAATCTACAAATTATGTTCTGTCAAAAGAATTTTTTCACTGCCTCTGAGGTGATTGTTGCTAGTGGCTTGGCTTCAATCCATCTTGTGAAATACTCAATTGCTACTACTGTGAATTTGTTCCCCTTGTGAAGGTGGTAGTGAGCCGACCAGGTCCATGCCCCATCTTTGCAATGGCTAGGTGGGTGGAATGATTTGCACTACTGCCGAAGGCTTTGACTGGTGAGGTGATGTGGTCTAGCATGCTTCACATGTCTGAACAATTTTCTCCGCATCTTTAACATGTGTGGGCCAAAAGAATCCCTACCTGATTGCCCTCACAGACAATGCCCTTGGTCCAATGTGAGAGCCACACATCCTTGAATGGATTTCTTAGAGGAGCTCTCTGCCTTTGCTCTAAGTTATGCATTTGAGTAATGGCTAGACTACCCCTTTTTGTACAAAATGTCATCTATTAGTGTGTAACTTCTTGCCCTAGCTGCAATTCTTGTTGTGCTTGCTTCATCTTCTAAGTGATGGATGTTGTTCAGGTAATCTATTATCAAATGTCTCTAGTCTTTGGATTCGGTGATCATGATTGTTTTGAATGCCTTCGATGTTGTTTGAGTTGCTGGTGCTCGCAATATTTGGTAGAAAGTTCCTTCTAGAAAGGATGTGTTATTTGCTTCTACCTTCGCTAACTCATCTGCTTCTGTGTTCTCTGCTCTCGGTATATACTTTAGGGTGAATCCCTAGAACCTTCGCTCAAGTGTCCTTACTATGGCCAAATATTTGGCCAGCTCTGGTTCTCTTGCGACATACTCCTTTTCAACTTGTCCTACCACAAGTTGGGAGTCTGTTTTTGCTAGCACAGTTTTTGCACCGAGTGCCTTTGCCTTGTTGAGGCCTAATATGAGACCTTCATATTCTGCTATGTTATTTGTTGTTTTGAATTCTAATCTTGCTACATACTTTGTACAAAGGCCTAATGGTGCTACCAAAACTGCGGAGGCCCCAGATCCCAAATGCCCCATGCTCTGTCTATGTAGAGTGTCCAGATTTGTGTTTGAGGCTGTGGGTTTTGATGTGCCGAAGGTGTCCAATCTGCCACAAAGTCTACTATTGCATGGGATTTGACTGTTGTTCTTGGCACATAGCTGATTTCAAACTGGGATAATTCTGTTGCCCATTTCCCTACTCTCCCGGAGGCTTCTTTGTTGTTAAACACATCTCCGAGTGGTTGTGAATATGGTACTGTGATTTCATGCGCTTGGAAGTAGTGTTTTAACTTTCTTGATGAGATGAGCATGGCGTATGCAATTTTCTTGATTTCTGTATAGTTCAACTTTGCTTCCGATAGGGCTTCTAAGATATAGTAGATAGGATGTTGAATGACCTTTGACCCTTCTTCTTTGTCCTGAACAAGTACCCCGCTAACTACGTGTTCGGAGGCTGCCACATATAACAGTAGTGGGGCCTCCGGATCTGGCACTGTTACCAAGAGTTTGATGGCCATGTAATTTTTTAGTCGTTGGAATGCCTCCAACTGCTCTAGTCCCCATTCTATCTTGTCTCCACCTCTTAAAGCTTTAAAGAATGGGAGGTTGTGTTCTAATGATTTTGAGATAAATCTGTTCAGTGTTGATATTATTCCAGTGAGTTTTTGCACTTTCTTTTTGGTTGATGACTCCGCCATTGAGATTATAGCCTTCGTCTTCTCTGGGTTGGCTCGAATACCTTTGGGTCCTATGATGTACCCAAGCATCTTTCCTCGGCTGACACCAAAAATACACTTCTCTAGGTTTAGCTTTAGGCCTGCTTCCTTGAGATTGGTAAAGATTTCCTTTAGATCCGCTATATGATCTTCCTCATTCTTGCTCATTACTACAATGTCATCGACATAAGCTATGATGTTTTTCTATAATTATGGGCCAAGGACTACCTTTGTCATTCTGGTGAAGGTCGAGCTTGCATTCTTTAGCCCTTTGGGCATTCTTATGTAACAGTAAGTTTTGAATGGGGTTGTAAAACTTGTCTTTTCTTCATCTTCTTTGTTGAGCCAGATTTGATGATATCCTGAAAAACATTCCAGTTGGGAGAAGTGCTTGCATCTTGTTGCCTTATTACTGGAGGTGTCTATCCTTGGTAGCAGAAATGGATCTTTCTTGCATGCCTTGTTTAGATCTATGAAGTCTATGCACATTCTCATCTTTCCATTCTTCTTTGGCACCAGCACTACTTTTGCTAACCATTCTAAGTACTTGACTTCTCTGATGATGTTTGCGTCTAATGGCCTTTGCACTTTAGCCTTTGCTGCCAAGATTCTATCCTCGAATATTTTCCTTTGTTTCTGCTTTCTTGGCTTCATTTTGGGGTTGATGTCAAGGGAGTGTTGTATGATATCCCTGCTGACTCCTTTCAGATCGAAGGCTGACCAGGCGAAGACTTCTCTATTCTTGATCTTTGAGATCTATTTTGCCCTTCGACATGTCCAGAGGCTCTGGCTTAGTATTCTTTGCTGAATCAACAGAATTGATGTTTCGCTGTGATTTATAGATAGCTCTTTCTATGTTTGTTGCTTCTTTCTGACTGCCATGTATTGTGATAGTGTCGTGCAAAGCTAGCATCTTCATGCACAAGTATCCCATATCGATGGTTGCGCTGAACTTGTTCGCAAACCCTCTACCGGAGATGGCGTTGTATGGAAAATAGAGGTCCACTACGTCGAAGGTTACGTATTCTGTTCTTGCATTTTCCTGACCTCTGAAAAAATCTGGGAGGGATATTTTTCCCAGTACATTAATCTTCTTTCCCCCGAAATCGATTAGTGGTGAATCCAAAGGCTGTAGTTGGGTCCTGCTTAGTTTTATCTGATCGAAGACATTAACAAAGATGATATCTGCTGAGCTTCTAGAGTCTATGAGAACCCTGTTAATCTCCCAACCCGCTATATTGGCCCTAATTACCATAGCGTCGGTATGGGGGTAACTTTCTAATTGCAGGTCTTGCTCTGAGAAGGTGATTGGTGACTTCGACCAATTTGTGCAGCGCACTAGGCCTTGGACTATTATGTTGTTGACGAGCCTCAAGTGATCCTTCTTTTGCTTCTTTGTCTAGAATTCCATTGAAGAGCTTCCAGCTATTGGCAATATCATGCCAATGGTGGGTAATAGTGTATGTGGGTTGAGTTGATTTTCTGGGTTGGGCTCATTTTTTAGGGCGGCTAGCTGTGGTGGAGGTGGCGGTGGAGGTGCTTATAGTTGTCTATTATGGACCTAAGCTAGCTGGTTTGTTTCTATGTATGTTATATGCAAAGGCCTTGAGTTTATGTAGGTGAGGTTGGCTTCTGCTCACTGATTACTTGCATGTCCTTGCTGTTGGGTGCTTGGTCAACATGCAGGTAGGAAGTTGGGATAGTATGCGTCTTCTAAGGTGGATGGGTGAATTTGATTGGAGTTAAAACTTGGGTAGATTGAGCAATAAGTCTGTTGTGAAGACACATCGAAGGTGTGGTTAACTTCTCTGGCGGGTTATTGTGACGGAGGCTGAGTGTTTTCTCTGCTTTTTATCCTCTCCTGAGTTTCCTTCGCATCTGGGCAATCTCTGGTGATGTGCCCTTTGTTTTTCCATGAAAGAAACAATACTGCCTCCGCTGTCTTAGTTCTTGGTTTCTGTTCTAGTTTTTCCATTGATTGTATTTTTTGCCTTCATACTGCTTGTGTGATGGCTTGTTTTGCTACCTTCGGCATTTGCTGCCGCTGCTGGCTGCTTCCTTGTTGTTCTATGTTAAAAACTTGTTGACCAAAGGTCTGTTGAGGATGTAATTGGCCTTGGCTTCTGTTGCCCTTCTGAATGTTCCTGCCACTTGTTTGGTACTGCTTGTTCTGATTTTATTCTTCCAGCCTTCTTCGCAGGTCATTGTCTGACCTGCAGTACTTCTCAAACTCTATATATAGTTCTTGTATAGTGCTTGGCTTTTCTCGAGCTAGATGAGCCGCGAAGGCTCCGATGCGGAGGCCCTTGATTGTGGCCTCAATTGCCACATCCTCTAGGACATCCTCTAGGACAATTGGCCCGGGGCAAACTAGACCTTTCCTTTTTTACACCGCCTTGTCTCCTTGGGCCTGAATTGCCGGACCAAGGGGAAGCCCATTCCTGGCCCGAAGCCGCCTCCGCGCCATGAGCCCTCCTGTTGCAGTGGAGCCAGCTTCCGCCTCCTCCCACGACACTGTGGCCTCCACCTTCGCCAAGAGACCTTCGCTCGTGGTACCATAGCCTCCGCCTTCGTCAGGCTACCTCCACCCGCCTCCGCCGGACGACCTCCGCCCATCTTCGTCGGGCGACCTCCGGCCTTCGCCTCACGCGACCATCAGTGCGGAGGTCTTCTTTTATCTTTTGTGCACATCACACGGAAAAACGGTTCGCTATACTCATTGACCTCCGCGCTTCGTGGTCATTCTCCGACGTGCTCCACTGTAGTATGCCACATTGGCACTGCAAGTACTGCTCTGCAGTGTGCACTGGCCACTCATAAACTTTGCCCAGAAATCGGAGCAAACACACATGACGTCCTGCGCGCCATGACAATGACATGACACCCGACCAAGCCCCAACTTGATGGCAGTATACTACTAGTGGTAGCGGTAGCCAGGCTGTTAGTTTAGTTGTGGCTTGTTATAAATAATTATAAATTTTTAGTTGAAATAGTATTTTTTTTTCTTATATAAATCAGTCCATAATATTTTTTTATGAACCAGCATCTTGCTCTGTGATCTAAGGACTTAAATAGTGCTCGGTATTGACTTTTGAAGGCAGCGCTGGTGCTTCACAAGCTTTCTCCTGCAGCCATTTACTACTGCTCACTCAGCCTCAACGGAACGGACCGGCTGGCCTCACACTGACCCCATGAAAAGAACGGAGCGTCCCGTCCCTGCCTCCAAAATGAACACCGTTTTCTTGATGGCCTGTTCGTCTGCTTTACCAACTCGTAGCAGCTGCGATCTGTGTCTTTTTCAGTAGCGTAACGGCCTGCAGATACTAGTATCATGTTGCCTTTTTGTCATGAGCATTTCCTGTGGGTTTTTCTTTCTTCCTTGTCATTTCTTCTCGCGCTGCGTCACTTTCAGCGCGGGGATGCAGGCAGCAGGCCAGCAGCCAGAGTCGTTATCCTGCGCACGCTGCCACGTTTGGACGTCTACTGAACATTGATGCGCCGCTTCTGCACTGCTGGTGCGGGCGAAGCCAGGATCTTGGGATAGGGGGCCAAATGTATGCGCCGTAAGAAAGAATTGCATTGGATCAACATGTTTTTTTCACGCGGATTGCATGTCGATCGGGACATGGTTTGATGGTTTTTCATTGTCTACCATGCATGCGTGTAAATTGTAGCTACAAGGTTGATTGAATTCTACCATTTTTTTTCTATATACTTCTTCCACTTTTTTAATTTATTATTTATTTTTACTATATCTTTTCGTAGAGACTGTCACATCTTGATTTCTAGGATCACATAGCAGTTTTTAGCCATGAGAGGAAAAGAAATGATTTTGTAACTTCATTTATATAGTAATGCATATGGAATTCAAACTAATATATTTTTGTGAGTTCAATTTTAAATTCAGAATTAATTTTAAGAGAAGAAACAATTTTAAAAATAAGGATTACATAAATTGACATAATTTCCTCAAAATTATTCTTCCAGTCATAATTTGATGTCTGTAACTTTTCTATAAACTTTATTGGTCTTGATAATTTTTGTATCTTTTCTTGAAGACACGTTTATTAATAAAAAAATAGGAGAAGAGTTTGTGGCTACAACACTGTAGGTACGGGAAAAAAACATTTAAATGTAGATTATATGTGGCATAAATTTTCCTTTGGATTTAGACTATTAGGTCATTGAAAAAACCAATGGTCCTAGGTTCAAAAAAAACCCAATGGTCCTATTTTTTTTGCTGATTAATCTGGTAATTTCTAGTACATCTATACCATTAAATTATCATAAAATCCAACTGCATATTTTTTTATTAATCTCGTAATTTCTATGTGCAAACTTGAGGACTCCTTTTTAACACTGCTTTATAGATATCCATGCCATTACTATCCATGCCATTAATCTCGTAATTTCTATGTGCAAACTTGATCTATCTTACTTGCAGACACTTGAATTATCCATGCCATTACAGAATGTGATGCTGATTCTGCGGGCAGATGCTGACGTTATTTGGACAGAAGTATTCATTCTCAAGCTAAGCCAAGCAAATTACTAACAGGCAGCTCTGTACGTCAAGAACAGGCGAACAGCTCACGATTCTTGCTTATAGGCTTTTCACCGGTTCGCTTGTTGGTTTCAGCCAGGCTTATTTAACCATTCAATAGTGTTTTTCTCTCACAACAAACTAGTACCAACCAGCCTAAACCATCCAGCGAACACATTCTGTACAATTGCTGCCATCAGTAATTATAGATAACTGAAAGTCAAACAGAAACAAGTATTCACTGGTGATATATGTACTATTTATATTTTATAACATAGGTGACTCTGCAGACCGGATGCCTTTTATTCTGTCCCGGCTCTCGTCCGAACAATGTATTCTTGAAAATAAGGTTCCTTTTCTTCTCTCGAATTAATCCGGAAAATTGGAGTCCTATAAAACTTCAATGATACGCTTTTACTTACACCAATGGACCCGTTACTGTACCATTCCATCAGTCACCAGCTCCTGCAAGCCGCGCCTTAGCCTCTCGGCAGCGAGCCTGGTGTCTTCTTCTTTGAGCCCTCCGAAGGAGACGCGGATGTATCCGGGGCCTCCACTGGCGCTGCCAGGGATCACGGCGACACCGTGCTTGTTTGCAAGCCACCTGACAACCTCAAAATCATCCGAGCAGTTGTCCGGCAGTTTGGCCCAGAGGTAGATGGCGCCCTCCCCGCCCTTCACGTTGTCCTCACCGAGTGGGGACAGCGCTTCCACGAGCAGTGCTCGGTTTTTCACCAAGTCTTTCACCCGTTCTTTGATCCACTCGGGGCCAGCCTCCAGTGAGTAGAGCGCCAGGCGCTGCCCGATGATAGAAGCGCAGATAGGTATGTTGTCTTGCACTTTGAGGAGCTGATCATGGAAGCCATCAGCTTCATTTGGAAATGCAATCTGCAGCAGACAGTTCATGTATGACTAACTGGTACAGTGGCAATTAACAGCAGCAGAAAAAAAAAAGGTAGTAAAGCATAAGAAAATGATAAACGAAGAGTATGATGCACTCACGTATCCTACACGCCACCCCATCATTCCATAAGCCTTTGAGAATGAGAAGAGGTTGACAATATGAGTATCTTCTAAGCAATAGTGCTCCATTCCATCATACATAAAGTATCTGCAAAAAAACACAGGAAAATTGACCTAAGCATCAAGTCTTACAAAGCTCAAATACTAAAGATCATAACTAAATTACAATAAGGAGCAGAATTCGTTTGCAGGGAGTAAAAGATAAGCCACTTTCTGTGTTCCACTAAGTTAGACATGTTTGGACTCCATTCTTTATGCTACCACTTCAAATACGGTTGGCTAATCGCAGCTCCACGACAAAAACTTATATGTTTCTTTAAGCTTAGAGGGAAAAGGTCCTTTATTAATTACTATTAGTTCCTCAACTTGGACCTGAACACCTGATTCTTTCAGGCAAACATAAACCTGGTATAAAGCAGTAAGTGTGATCGGAGGGCTTATTTTTTACATCACCAAGTTTATAGCCTAAAACGTATTTTTAAAGGCTTAGAAGCTGGAATGAGTTTAAATAAGAGAACTTATCGCAAACCAAAAAACCAAGCACAGGATAACTGTAGTCGACATATTCTGACACATCATATCTGTGCAGGACAACTACTTTATGCATCTCTTATGGGCACAATATTCTGATTTTCATTTCCTTGTGGAAACAGCTAAGATGTATTCTAGAAATCCTATCTGTGTACGCCATCAGAGTGGCTTTCATCTGGACACAGATTCAAGAGTTGGGAGTAGAGTTCTAATGGCTTATATGATCTGTCCCTTTGACTACAACCATAATTCACGGCTGTTCTCAGTTCTCTCTAACAGATATCACAAAAGATTATATAATTGCTTGTGAAAAGTTATCACTTTACAGTATTGACTTACTCATAGGTATTGTCAACCACAAGCCACGCACCAGCATTTTTGCACAGATCTGAAATTCTCTGGAATGACAATGCAATATTAGAAAATATTGGACAGTGATTCCAAACACAAGTATTTATGGAGAGATTACCTCAAGCATAGGCCTGGGAATAAAAGCTCCAGAGGGGTTCCCCGGATTCACAACAGTAACAAGTTTAGGGATAGGGTCATTTTCTTTCAGAACCTTCTCCAACCAATCTGCATTTTTAGACATAATTGTAATGTATTCTTCCAAAATAAAATATTATCAAATACAGCCAGCATAATTTCTTCTACTAGATGCGTTGCATTTTACAAAAGCATATTATTCTCATCAGCTAAAAGATATGTAGACTTCCAGGGAAATTTAACATGTACCAATGAAGCAGATACTCCTGAACCAGCACTAAGTACAACATATTTCTTACAACAGACTGTTGATATAAGACATCTCACCAATTTTTCGAATGCAACAGAACGAAGAGAGTCATCTTACCAACATCAGGATGAAGTGTCTTGGGATCGCAGTCACCAACTAATATGTCAGTAACACCTGTCATCTGGAATGACATGTAGGCATTGAAATAATATGGTGCAAACATGACAACTGAATCACCAGCATCACAAAGAGTGAGGACCAAGTTCACAAAAGCCTGAAAAAATCAATGTAACAAAAGACCAGATTGTAAGACAAGTTCAAGGTCTAGCAGTGAAACAGGAAAGGAAGAGTGTGCCCCCAAAGAAGTAATAAGTAGAAGTAAATTGGGAAACATAAGGCCCAGTTTGAAAACTTTACAAGGCAAAATAGGAAAGTAAGTTTTTACCTGATTTGCACCAGCAGTGACCATGACTGATGACTTGGTAAGCTTATTCTCTCTGCGTAGCTGCCAAAAAATACAGTAGATATCAGGAAAGATATACAAGATGCTTGCAATGCAGTACTAATTTTAACACATTGGTGGTCCAAACATTCACGTGCCTGAACCTTGATTGCTTCTGCTGGGTTTCAACTCTAGCCTACCCCAACTTGTTTGGGACTTAAAGGCTTTGTTGTTGTTGTTGTGGTGGTGGTGGTGGTCCAAACAGAAATAAAAATCTTAGCCCAATAGGTGACAAAACGGTGTAACAAATTCTAAAGATAACTGTGCGATGTGGAGCATTTAGGCTAATGGTCTAAATCATCTCAGGATTTCATCTCAACTGTTAGACAAACAACATGGCAGAGAGACTTTGCAACTCTTAGCACCACCATGATTTTCTCTTCTGAATTTCCAGAGGAGTCACAATAATGAATATTGTTCCCATTTCTCCGTTGTTGAATAGAGAGTTTTATGACACACTCTGCCTATATTCAGAAAATTAGACGCTTCCCAGGAATGTAACTCTGAGAACAAAAAGATTTTTTGGAACCTTTGTTTTGACAAAATTAATTTCTGAAACATTGCATCGATCACTTTAGATTGCTGATGCGACTGTGAGTTAAGATCAAATATCTCTATTAAAATTTGGTTACTGTGTAGTGGGTTAGAAGCAGGATCCCTAGTCCCCAATGGCATTGGCATGGCAATGTGGTAAGACTCAAGAGCATGGCCTGCTTAGTCAGTGTATGGGCAAAGTATATTATATATTCTATGATAAAAAGAAGTTACCTTTTCGAGAAGTGCTTCTCGAAGCTCAGGAAGTCCATCATCAGAACCATACTTACTGACTGTTGGTTCCCTGATGATTTTTTCGATCTTATCCAGAGCTGACTCAGGAGGTTGCCAGTAAACAACTCCCTGCATTCAGGATTTACAAAAAGTCAAGAACAGAAACTAATTTCTCAGAAATAAATATCATATGGTCGGGTCATGCTAATAGGACACTAACAGACGCATGTCACTAGTTAGATTACATACGAATGTCCCACTTCGGCAACATAAGAACTATTTTCAGGAATAGCAAGTAAAAACTGTATGATTTGTTACATGAAACGTAGCAAATGAACTGTACCGAACTAGTACATTTCAACTTGAACAATTGACAGAAACCATCCGGGAGCGAATTGCTATAAGATGATCGACTCCCCTTAATCCGTTCTGCTTCCGTTTCACTTTCGTTTTCGTTCTTGTGCCATTAACCTTAAATCACCGTCACAAAGCATGAAATCATTGCACAGCCAAATCGAGAAAATTATGGTCAGATACCTGCGCAAGCGACATGACATCCTTGGCCCCTCGAAGCAGTTCTTGTATCTGAAAAAAGGACGTCATCAGGAAGAACTCACCAAGGAAGACCAACAAACTTTCTTCAAAAAAAAAAAGGAAGACCAACAAACTCAGAGTCAAGATGCCATTCTGAAGAGGTGGGAGAAATTCGTCACCTTCACCATGACCGGCGCGTCCGTCTCCACTGCCCTCCTCGCCAGCTTAACGAAGGTACCCATGTCTCCGTCTCCTCCTGCTCTCTCTCCCCTGCAGGGTGCAGGGTGCAGGCTGCAGCCCTCCTCCAAGAGGAAGCAAGAACTGGAAATTTCGGGGAACAGGCGGAGTCAGAGATCCAAGGATATACCAACCAAAAGAACAGCAGTGAGTCCAAAGACATGTGGAAGAAGATGGGGGTTAAAGAATTCCCCCGAGGCAACAACCTCTGGGGGTCACCCGCTGATCCCGAGCTCACCCACCAAATCCTCCCCCTCTCAGCCTCTCTCTCGTCCCAAGTCTGCTGCCCCGACAAGGCAGCGTCTCTATAACAAAGATACATGAAGACAGGGAAAAACCGAAAGATTCGCGGGGGGGGGGGGGGGGGCTTCTTACTCTCTCTCTTTTTTGTCTCTCTCTTTTCTTTTCCTTGTCACTCTTTCAATCTTGTCTCTGATTTTTTGGCTTACGTTCCGGAAGTGGCGCCGTGGCTTGGATAAGCGCCTGTTCCTTCGGCCTTCTTTGACGGATAAGTCATGCCACTGACTGATTTGATGTGCGAAAAAAATACTATTTATTGACTAATAAGCTATAGCTTATAAGCCAAACACGTGAACAGGCTGAAGCTGAAGAATTCAGGCTCAGCTGCGTGCGTTTCAGGGGAAGGAAGAGGGGTCAAGAAAGGAGGGAGCTTTTTTCGGGTAAAAAGATTAAAAGAGACAAAAAGATTGTATTTTTTAAATGAAAAAGTAATGTGTCATCAGCGTCCATAGACAGTAAAACACATGCGTATGATATGCAAATATCGAATTATTTTTGTTGACAAATCCAGTGCATGAGCTGCCAAAGGATCCAATGGGTGAGTGAAGACAAGTTTGGCCAGTACTCTTCTGCTTGTTAAGACAAAAGTTGTTTAGCACTACTATGACAGAGACAAGCACAAATGTGATCAGAACAGTCCCCCTGCTCAAAAAGAAGTCTCTCAGCGTTTCAAATTTCAGAAGGGAAAAATTAAGAAATGTTTCTCCATCAGATTATCTCGACCTACTATGGCTGCGGCAATCTTATTTTTCAAGTCCAAGATAAATGCTAAGACGTTTCTCCTCGACTCAGCATGGCTGTAACAGCCTAATTTCAACTTCAGTAAATCATGAGACATTTCTAGAGCGAATATATACCGTCGGTCTAAGAGCAACGCAAACAAGAGGAGGGGAGGGCTCGGAGACAGTGACAAGACGGAAAGAGAGACAGTAATGCTCGGACGGACCTGTTCGGATAGGTAGCGGAGACAGGAGGCCTCCCTGGATTTGGATCGCGGCCGGGCCCAATGCAGAAGCACGAGGCCGGACCGCCGGAGCGCCCGGGCAGCTGGCGTCGGGTCGCGTCGCGCCGCGTGCCTCTCCGCGCTCGTGCACGCCGCGATTCGGCTGGATCCGATGGGCGCGCGCCCTCCGGGGGCGAGGAGGTTTTTGTCGACCGGCGTCCGCGGGCACGCGGCCCTTTCCTTGCTGCTGCTGCTGCGTCGGGTCCGCCGTCCCCGTCGCGGCGCGCATGAATTGCGTTGTCGCGGAGGCGCCGTGAACCATGACGGGACGGACTGACAGGCATGGTCGCATTTGAGCAAGCGCCATGGTCCGAATCGGCTCCGTTGGACAAGCCGGCCGTGCTGCCGATTGTCGTTCACGGCCCTGCCGGGTCGGTCACGCGCTAAAATCGTGAATTTCCCACTTCATCAAACATTTTCATTTTTAGGTGGCTACTAAGTACCATGTCCCAAAATATATGACGTTTTGGCTTTTACAGGTCTACATCAGTACCGGCCCTAGGGGGAGGGGTACAGAGTGCTACCGCCAAGGGCCCAAGAGGATAGGGGACCTAAGCCCAGGTATACAAACTTCTAGGCCCCACAGTTTATTAGGCATTAGCAGATTAATGAGAAGAGAGACACAAAACTGGCCAGACGACCCAAGACGACAACATCGGTCTTTCTTTCATAGTTTCCCTTCCCCGTAGCCCTTGAGCAGAGAGGAGCGCGAGGAGCCGCGCTGCACATAGCACATCTAATCGTGAGTTCGCGACATGCCGATGCACACACGCGGAGCTGGCGAGCCGTGCCGTCGCGAAGAGCTGGACTGTCGGAGACACAGACACAGCGCACGATGGCGGCGACTAGGCAGGGCTCCACGATAATGACATCTTGATTCTTGATATCTCGTGAATTGCGATCGCCGATTAGTTGTTTAGACCCAAGGTATTTTTTATTTTTTAATTCAAATTAATTATTTATATCGTATCCAGACTTCTTGTACTTTGTACTCATATAGTCATGTTTTTTTTCTAATTTAGTTGTTTTAAGTTTAGAATGTTATCTAAGAAATATCTGTCATGGGGCTGAGAAAAGAAAACAAATATATTGTTTTTTAATCTACATGTGTCGGTGCAGAAAGTGACCAACAAGTAAATATTTGTAATTTTGCCGTACGTTATGTGAAGGTAGACCGTGACGCCTAAGAGGAGGGTGAATTAGACAACTTAAAAATCTAACTCTAAACTATGGCCTCTTTTTCTAACCCTAACAAAACCTATGCAAAAGATAAACTATCTAAATGTGCAACTACGATTTTGCTAGTGTGTTGCTATCTCTACTGCAAAAGGAGTAATATAATCAATATAAATGCGGAAGCTAAAGAGCAAGGTAGAGATATGCAAACTCCCGTCGACGACTCCGGTATTTTTACCGAGGTATCGAGAAGTGCGCAAGCTTTCCTCTAGTCCTCGTTGGAGCCCTTTGCAAGAAATCCCTCGCAAGGGCCAAGCTCCCGGTCGGGTAACTCCGTGGATAGCCTCGGGCCTTCCCCACGCGCAAGTGGGTCTTCGACGTGCCTTCTGGCAAGCCTCTCCCGGATGCTCCCCGCCATCTTCACTATCAAGCTTCCGGCCGAAACGTCGCGGGCCTTGTTCCCTCCGGTACACGGTGGCGGACACACCACAAACTCGGTTGGTGTGATCTCACAAGACTACAAGCCCCTCCGATGTACAACAATGATGTTCGCAAGCACCGAGTGATAAGAGGTATGCAAACCTCACTAAACACTAAATCTAAACCTAGAGCAAATGCATAAGCGGTGGTCTAATCAACCTAAGCACTTCGCAAAGCACCTATGCTAATTACCTAATAAAACACTAAGCACTATGTAAGTAGAGATCACTAAAATGGTGCATCAACATCCTTGATATGTTTTTTCAGCTCCACACACATTAAATGACCAGTTGGGGGGTCTATTTATAAGCCCCACTAAGAAAGTAGCCGTTGGGAATGAAATCTTGCTTTTCTGCTACTGATCGGATGCTAGAGTCGTCCTGATCGGACGCGTCCGGTCGTCCCGACCGTTGGAGCCGTGAACAACTGATCGAACGCTATCAGCGTCCGATCACATGCCACCGGACGCGTCCGGTCGCAAGTTCGCCGCTCTAGAACCTCTCTGTACTCGATCGAACGTTGTTGTCCTACGTCCGGTCGGTTTGCCGCCAACATCCGGTCACTTGTTGAGTGTGTTATCGGACTGATGTACAGTGCCATCGGTGTGTCCGGTCGATTCATTTGTTTAGCGTCCAATCGTTGCTGCCGATGCCTGTTGTTATCGAGCCACTGATCGGAGCGTCCGGTCACTTTCTTCCAACATTCAATCCAGCGTCCGGTCGCTTCTGTAAGCTCATTTCTTCGCGATCTTGCGTACGGCTTGATTTCTATCTTCATGCTTGGACTTTGCTTGATATCTTAGGTCTTCTCTTATGCTCCTAATGTCTTGCTTGAGGTGTTGATCATCGGATCACGTCGTCTTTGTCTAAGTCACGTCTTGCATCCTATTAAACTACAAAATAATCACTAAATTCATTAGTCCAATTTGGCTGTGTTGGTCATCAAACACCAAAATCCAAAGTAAATGGGCCTAAGGTCTATTTTCCTTACAATCTCTTCCTTTTTGGTGATTGATGACAACACGACCAAAGCAAGCAAATAATAAAAATTTTGAATTTAAAACCTATCTACTTGCTAGGATGCAATGCTAGGGGCAACATTATATGATGCCAAAAGATACTACTTGTAAGACTACATAAAAACTCATCTTGCCCTTGCAAATGTCTCCATGTAGTATTATGGATTTAAGCCTTGCTTCCTATAAATTCTCTCCATTACATAGACTAATCCATAATCCATTATCCTTTCTTTCTAGGACCATTACTACAAATTAATGCTTGCTTTTGATCCACTAAATTCTCTCCCTTTGAAATCAAACACCAAAAAAAAAGACATTAGTAGCACAAGGGAGGGTCAAACTTTATGATCCTTTGTGTGTAGAGTGAAATAGATCACAAAATTTGACTCTCACATTATATAGACTAAGCTTCCCGTAAATATATGCATGCATATGATAGAAGGCAAAGCATATGCATAATTGGCAAAGTATTGCACAAGGGAATAATCTATATAATGCACGGAGAAAGCATATAAATATCAAAATAAAATCAACATGATGATATTGGTTTAGAAATACCACATTGATTTCTACCACTTGCAATCGGTGGTGGATATTTGAAGTATGATGCTTAACTCCGGGGAATCCATTTTCCTTGCAATGAGACTACTACACACATGATAAGCTTGAAAAAGTGTTAGTCTCAAAGCATCCAACTTGTAGAGTAACCTCCCCTTAAATTTGTGCAAACAAGTATGGAATATTTGTAGGAAACATGCATATTAATTTTAAAATAAAAAACACCACTTGAAAGATGACATCACATGAATGTGAGGGTCATTTTCAAAGGCAATATTCAGGAGAAATTATCTACAATTTGGTATTTGGCACATATTAGATGAACAATTGAAGGACAAGCTATGTGTCGTGCTCCTAAACAATTTTAAACCATGTAGGATTGCTCCAAGAAATAAGAATGAAACTGAGCAGGTCTACCATATGAAATACCTAGTGTATGCATGACCAAATATATAAAAATGCAAATGCAAACCTAGGCATGAGGAGTAACTAGATGCTAAAAGATTCCAATTGTAGGAAAATTTAAATCTAATACCAATTGAAGTAAATTGAATCTAGTTACCTAACATGGGAAGGAGAATTTGGGTTCATAGTATTCACTAACCTATTTGGCAATGATTTTGTCCATCATGATGCACCTCATGAAATGTATCCATACTTTGCTAAGTCTTTAAATTCCCCGAAGTCCATTAGACTTCTCACTTCCCTTTCGAGATCCAAACCTTCTTGGTGCTCTTCATGTTGGAGATGATTTTATTTGGCACCCAAAAGCGTTTGACCCCATTGTTGGCTTGCTTGTTCACCTTGATAGCCACCATCTTGTCATTTTTCTTCTTCTTTAGCAAGTATGGTGTGGAGGCCTTCTTGTCCACCTTGTTGGTGCAGGTGTTGGAGAGCTTGTTTGTTTGCTTTTTCTCCTTCTTCTTTGCTCCTCCCCCATTCTTCACCTTACACTCGTAGGACTTGTGGCCTTCCTTATGGCACACATAGCAAACCATGGTTTGTCCTTCATCAAGCTTCTTCACTCCCTTGATGGTGTTATCTTGATGAAGTTGGGCTTGCTTTGCCTTGCCTTTCACTTGAGTCAAGTCCTTAGTGAGCCGAGCTACTTCTTGCTTGAGTTGCTCATTCTCCTTTGCAACCTCTTGTATGCATGTATCTACAATAACTTTTTCAACACAAACTTGGTTGCACAAGGATAAGTCTAAATATAAATCATTACAAGAAGTAGATGCATCCTTTTTAGACATGTTAGAACTTTTCTTTTTAGATGCCTTGGTGGGGGTTGTGCTAACGACTTCAAGATTAGCAACTTTATTAGTTAGCTCATCACAATGTTTGCACATGATTTCTATTTTAGCAAGCAAACTTTTATAAGCATCTTGTGAGCTAGCTAACTTTTCTTTTAATTTTTCATTTTTCTTTACAAGTTGCTCATCATTGATTGCGCATACATTTGTTGTTGCACTAGCCTTAAGTTGCTCAATTTTAGTAGATAGTTGAACATTAAGATTAGCAAAATTCTCATATTCTTCAAGCAAAGTTTTGTATGCCTCTTGTGAACTATCTAGCTTTTCTTTAGTCTTTTCGAGCTTCTTTTATTGACTAGTGCAAACTTTAGCATAATTAAGATTTTGTTGCTCAATTTCTTTATAAGAAGGCATTTCATCATCACTATCACTCTCACTAGAGGATGAGTTTTCGTTACCTCATGCCATAAGGTATACACGTGAAGAGCTTGATGATGAGTGCTTGTGCCCTCGCCTCTTATGGTGGTGTTCTTCTTCACTTGAAGAATCATTCCATGACCTTATTGATGTGAGGGTTTGGTTCTTGCACGCCTTCTTCTTTGTCTTGGGTGTGGGCTTATTTGGATAAACTTCCACAAAGTGCCCCAACTCGCCACATCCATAACATCCTCTTTTCTTTGCTCATTTCTTTGATTGGTGAACATGATATCTTGAATTTGGATGGACACACCCTTGACATTGAGCCTTTGGATCATCTTCTCTACCTTGTTGATAAGTTTGATTGATTCTTCATCAAGGTCGGAGGTGGAGGAGGAAGATTGATCATCATCACTTGAATCTTCATCATCATCATCATCTTCTTCTTCTTCACTTGAGGAGCTTGAGCTTGAGCTTGTCTCAACTTGCTTGCCCTTCATCTTCTTCTTGCCACATATAAGAGCTTTGCCTTTGCTTGATGAAGAAGCTTCTTCTTGACCCATCTTGCATGACATTTCAAATGCTACTATCTTGCCAATAACTATGGCCGGGGTCATGGTGCTCAAGTCCTCCATGTTGTGAAGGACGGTGATGATGCTTGTATATTTCTTTTGTGGTAGCACGGAGATGATCTTCCTCATGATGTCTGCATCATCTAGCTTTGTTAATCCTATAGAATGGAGCTCATTGATAATTAGATTCAAACGAGAATACATATTACGAACAAGCTCATCATCATTCATTTTGAAGGAATCATAGTTTTGTTTAGCTAGACAATATTTTTGCTCACGGATATTACTTGTGCCGTCATGGAGCTCTTGAAGTTTTAACCAAATTTTATGTGTTGTATTTAAAGTGAACACTTGGTTAAACACATCCATGCTAAATGATTCAAACAAGTAATTTTTTGCTCTAGCATTGAAATGAATTTCCTTTTCATCACTCTTCGTGGGTTTATCGAGATTCTTAATGGGTTTTATCTCGTCTCGAGTGACTCTCCAAACTCCCAAATCAACCGCCTCAAGGTAGCAGGCTATTCTAGCTCTATAATAGGGGAAGTTAGTGCCGTCAAAGTGCGGAGGCCTAAAGGTATCCATCCCAACCACTCTAAATTGCGTCGGCTCAACGACGGTTAAGCCAAAGGTCCAAATTGAGCCAACCAGCTCTGATACCAATTGAAGGTAGACCATGACGCCTAAGAGGGGGGTGAATTAGGCAACTTAAAAATCTAACTCTAAACTATGGTCTCTTTTTCAAACCCTAACAAAACATATGCAAAAGATAAACTATCTAAATGTGCAACTATGGTTTTGCTAGTGTGTTGCTATCTCTATCATAAAATGAGTAATATAATCAATGTAAATGCGGAAGCTAAAGAGCAAGGTAGAGATATGCAAACTCCCATTGACAACTCCAGTATTTTTACCGAGGTATCGAGAAGCACGCAAGCTTCCCCCTAGTCCTCGTTGGAGCCCCTCGCAAGGGCTAAGCTCCCGATCGGGTAACTCCATGGATAGCCTCAGGCCTTCCCCATGCGCAAGTGGGTCTCCGACGTGCCTTTTGGCAAGCCTCTCCCGGATGCTCTCCACTGTCTTCACTATCAAGCTTTCGGCTGAAACACCACGGGCCTTGTTCTCTCCGGTACACGGTGATGGCCACACCACAAACTCGATTGGTGTGATCTCATAAGACTACAAGCCCCTCAATGTACAACAATGGTGCTCGTAAGCACCGAGTGGTAAGAGGTATGCAAACCTCACTAAACACTAGGCCTAAACCTAGAGCAAGCGCATAAGCGGTAGTCAAATCAACCTAAGCACTTCGCAAAGCACCTATGCTAATCACCTAATGAAACACTAAGCACTATGCAAGTGGAGATCACTAAAATAGTGTATCAACACCCTTGATATGTTTCCTCGGCTCCACACACATCAAATGGCCGGTTGGGGGTCTATTTATAAGCCCCACTGAGAAAGTAGCCGTTGGGGATAAAATCCCACTTTTCTGCTACTGACTGGATGCTGGAGTCGTCCTAATCGGACGCATCCGGTCGTCCCAACCGTTGGAGCCACGAGCAACTGATCGGATGTTGTTAGCATCCGGTCCCATGCCACCAGACGCGTTCGCTCGCAAGTTCGCTGCTCTGGAACCTCTCTGTACTCGATCAGACGCTGTTGTCCTACGTTCGGTCGGTTTACCGCCAGCATCCAGTCACTTACTGAGTGTGTTGTTAGACTAATGAATAGTGCCATCGATGCATCTAGTCGATTCATTTGTTTAGCGTCTGGTCGCTGCTGCTGACGCCTGCTGTTGCCAAGCCACTGATCGGAGCGTTCGCTCACTTTCTTCCAGCGTTCGGTCGCTTCTGTGAGCTCGTTTCTTCGCGATCTTACGTGTGGCTTGGTTCCTATCTTCATGCTTAGACTTTGCTTGATATTTTGGGTCTTCTCTTGTGCTCCTAAGGTCTTGCTTGAGGTGTTGATCATCGGATCACGTCGCCTTTGTCCAAGTCACGTCTTGCATCCTATTAAACTACAAAACAATCACTTGCAAATTCATTAGTCCAATTTGGTTGTGTTGGTCATCAAACACCAAAATCTAAAGTAAATGGGCCTAGGGTCTATTTTTCTTACATTGTGATCGGAGGTGGCCTAGCACTCAATAATATAGTGTTTATACTAGTTCAGGCAACGTGCCCTATAATGGGAATGGGGATCCCGATCTTCTATAGGTAGAGGTAACTATCGTTGTGGCAGAGAATGACACACCGATCCGACTTCAGATCGAACCCTACAATCTTAGCACCACAACCCCTCTGGTTATCAACTGAGACACAGATCCGGTTGACCTCGCCAAGAAGGCTAATCCCTACCTATGCAACGAAGAACACAAGCAAGAACAAGAAAGAAAGCAACCAAATTGCAGATGAATGATTAATCTCACGATATTGGGGTCTCACAAACCGATAAACGATGAAACTATTCTTGACAGATTAATCTAAGCAAAACCCAAAACCTAATGATGGTGGCAGCGTATGATTATAAAGGTCTTAGGGTCATCGCCTACCCTAGACACGCCCCCTAATGGGCCCAAACACAATACACGATCCAACAGACCAAAAGATGGTGTCGCAGCACCCTAGTAGATTCTAGACGCTGATATATTTTGACAATTCCTATTGATTTTGAAGGACTTTTGATGTGAGACCACTTGGATTGGCTTTTTTATCAAATTATCTTTCCAACCATATGTGGATCATCAAAAACGGAGTCCGGATGCGTCCTGGGTGACCAGTTTAAGGTAGACTAGTCCTGGAGGCCGAGGCAGACTCGAAATCATGTTGGACCGGGCCTCCGGTTTTTGTTGAACGTCCTTGCTGGTCATCAACACCTCCACCTCTTCCTCTAAGTCCCTCATGACCCTCTCCAATATTCCTAATCAAGATAACATCATTAGGTAGTAGTCTATTCTCAAAAGTATGAAAAGAATCGCTTAAGAACGAGCTCACCTCTAAATTGAGTTGACGTATTCGAGCTCAGGTCATTGGACCTTGCATGACGGTTGGAGGATCAGCGGGTACATCTGAAGGAGTGATGTCCTCATCATCCTCCCCCTCTTGAAACTGAGTTGTCCTCGACTTAAGCTCATCTTCTTCTCCCAAATAAGGCTTCAAATCTACAATGTTAAAGGTGGGACTAACCCTAAACTCGGGTGGCAACTCAAGTTTGTAGGCATTAGCATTTATTTTCTCAATTATCTTATAAGGACCAGCTACTCTTGGCATTAATTTAGACTTACGTAGCTAAGAAAATCTATCTTTTCTCAAATGTAACCAAACCAAATCACCCGGTTTAAGTTTAATTTCTTTTCTACCTTTACTACCAGCAATTCTATACTTTTCATTCATTCTTTTAATATTTGCTTTAGTTGTTTCGTGCAACTTACAAATGAATTCAGCACGCTCTCTAGCATCGCTATGTGTTCTCTCAGTGGTAGGTAAAGGCAAAACATCAATAGGAGCATGAGGGTTAAAACCATACACTACCTGAAAATGACTTACCTTAGTGGTGGAATGTTCTGTCCTGTTATATGCAAACTCCACATGCGGCAAACACTCTTCCCACATCTTCAATTTGCGCTTCAAAATTGCTCTCAACATGGTGGACAATGTTTGATTCACTACCTCAGTTTGTCCATCAGTTTGGGGATGACATGTTATAGAAAACAGCAGCTTGGTCCCCAATTTATTCTACAAAGTGCGCCAAAAATGACTCAAGAATTTTGCATCGCGATCTGAAACAATAGTAGAAGGCATACCATGCAAGCGAATGATTTTTTGAAAGAAAAGGTCAGCAATATAAACAGCATCGTCGCTCTTATGACAAGGAATAAAATGTGCCATCTTAGAAAAATGATCAACCACCACAAAAATAATATCCCTCCCCCTCTTAGTCCTTGGCAAATCCAACACAAAATCCATAGATATATCAGCCCAAGGAGTAGAAGGAACAGGAAGAGGCATATATAAACCATGTGGGTTCAACCACGACTTAGCTTTTTGATATGTGGTGCACCGAGCCACGTACCGTTCTACATCTCGTCTCAACCTAGTCCAAAAGAAATATGTGGATAATACCTCCTCTGTCTTCTTGGCTCCAAAATGTCCCATCAATCCGCCTCCATGTGTCTCCTACAACAACAAAAGACAAACGGAGCCAACTGAAATACATAGGTGGTTAGCTCTAAACAAACACCCATCATTGATCATAAACTTATTCCATGTACGTCCTTCTCTACAATTTAGCAACACGTCCTTACAAATCAGGATCAAGCGCATATTGTTCTTTTACTGATCAAAGCCCAAAAATCCGACAATCAAGTTGGGACAACAATGTATATCGTCTAGACAAAGCATCAGCAATCACATTATCCTTGCCTTTCTTGTGTTTGATAATATAAGGAAAAGATTCAATAAATTCAACCCATTTAGCTGCCTATGATTCGGATTATGTTGAGAGCGAAGATACTTAAGTGATTCATGATCTGAATGAATAACAAATTCTTTAGGCCACAAATAATGACACCATGTCTCTAAAGAACGGATAAGTGTATACAATTCCTTATCATATGTGGAATAATTAAGAACAGGACCATGCAATTTTTCACTAAAGTGTGCAATGGGTTTACCATCTTGCATCAAAACACCCCAATGCCAACTCCACTAGCATCATATTCTAGCTCAAAAGTCTTACCAAAATTTGGAAGTTGTAGCAATGGTGCGTGTGTGAGCTTGTCCTTCAAAGTGTCAAAGGACTCCTCATGTGCCTTTCCCCAATAAAACACCACCTCTTTCTTCATCAACTCATGCAACGGGGTAGCAATGGTGCTGAAATCTTTGATGAAGCGGCGGTAGAATCCTGCAAGACCAAGAAAACTCCTCACCTATGTGACGGTTTGGGGAACCGGCCAGCTCTTTATGACTTCAATTTTCATCTTGTCCACCTCAATTCCCTATGGAGTTACAACAAAACCAAGAAAAGAAACTTGATCCATGCGAAAGATACACTTCTCAATGTTACCAAATAAACGTGCATCATGTAAAGCATTAAAAACAGCACGTAAGTGATCCATATATTCATCCAAAGACTTGCTGTAAATCAATTAATCATCAAAGTAAACTACCACAAAATGACCAATAAAAGCTCTTAAAACCTCATTCATTAAGCGCATGAAAGTGCTAGGTGCATTTGTCAAACCAAAAGGCATTATGAACCACCCATACAACCCGAATTTGGTTTTAAACATAGTTTTCCATTCATCTCCAAGTTTCATTCTAATTTGATGGTAGCCACTTCGCAAGTCAATCTTGGTAAAAATTATAGAACCACACAACTCATCAAGCATGTCGTCTAGCCTAGGAATAGGATGACGATACCAAATAGTAATATTATTGATGGCTCTACAATCAACACACATATGCCAAGTTCTATCTTTCTTGGAAACCAAAAGTACAAGAACGGCACAAGGACTAAGGCTTTCATGTACATATCCACAGCCTAAAAGGTCTTGGACTTGTCGCTGAATTTCCTTAGTCTCATCGGGATTGGTTCGATAAGCATCACGGTTGGGCAAGGTTGCTCCTAGAATCAAATCGATTTTATACTCTATCCCTCTCATAGGTGGCAGCCCTGGGGTATCTCAGCTAGAAAAATGTCCTCATACTCCTACAAAAGGTTAGTGACAGCATGAGGCACCAAGCTAACAATATCATCAAGCAAAAACATAGCTCATTTACATACCAAAGCATAGCAAATATCATCATCAGAAATTTCAGCAAAGTCACATTTTGTTGCAAGCATAACACCACCCTTTAATTTAATCCCCTCAGCCTTAGAAATAGATGTAGACTTATCCTTTTTAGGTGGAAGAATAGAATTAGCAACTTGCTGATTTTCAGATTGAACATCATTGAAACTAGCAGCGTGTTCTCTATCAGCTTGTACAATTTGAGTAGGGATCAAAGGTACCAAAGTAATTTTCTTTCCTTTATGCTCAAAGGTGTATTTATTACTTCTACCATGGTGTGTAGCATTATTAACATGTTCCTAAGGATGACCCAATAAGAGTGAGCAGGCTTGCATAGGTACCACATCACAATCAATAGAATCAGCATAAAACTAATGAAAAATGAAACTCTACAAGTTTGTGTTACCTTTGCTTTTCCAGAATCATTTAGCCACTGAATATGGTATGGATGTGGATGTGGGTGTGTGGTCAAGCCAAGCTTCTTGACCAAATCAGAACTCACCAAATTATTGCAGCTACCTCCATCAATAATGACATGTGCTCGATGGTTGCTGATGACAAAGAAAATCTGAAACAAGTTATGGTGTTGTAGCTTCTCAGGTTGTTGGACTTATGAGCTGAGCACCCACTGTACAATGATGCTCCTATAGGCCGTTGTTGCCTCATCACCAAGGACTCCGCCGTCCTCCTCATCTGCATCTTGGTCTTCTTCATCCTCAATGTCAGAGGTGCTCATGTAACCATCTTCTATAGCAATATATGCCCGCTGACTTGGGCAGTCCTTCTGCACATGGCCAATGCCATGGTAGCGGTGGCATTGAATGCCTGAAGTGCGTCCCGTCGATGCAACAGATGAGGCACTCTTGGTAGGCACCTACAAAGAATTTTTACCTAAATTTGAAGGTTGTGCGGGAGGTGCCTTAGGTGTAGCGGTAACTCCAGAGGCTGTTGGTCGCTTGCTTTGGTCGCTTGCTCGCTGGTGGAGGCGCCTAAAAAGTGGTTGGCTTGGTCAGCCCCAAAGATGGTGCCGAGCATGGGGTGTATGTGGTGCTGACCTTGCTCTTGCTCCGCTGTTCATGCCCCTACAATTCCTTTTCTGTAAGCATAGCAAACTAAAACAACTGGTTGACAGTATTAAATTCTTTATAATCAACAATGTCCTGAAGCTCACACCTCAAACCCAAATAAAAACGACAAATGGAATCTTCGATCCCCTCGACAACACTACAATGCATCAATTCCTTTTGGAGCTCACCATAGTAATCCCATACAGATTTATCTCCTTGTTTTAAACACATCAATTTCTTACGCAAGTCTCTATGATAAGAAGGAGGTACAAAACGATCACGCATAGCTACCTTGAGTTCTTCCCATGAACCAGGTAAAGCATCCTATGCAGCTAGCCCATCCACCAAATAATGGCAAAATCCTTAAACTCACTAGTAGCTTGTCGAATTCTATGATGCTCAGGCACAAGGTGGGCGCTAAACTTTTGTTCTACTATCATCTCCCAATCAAGATATCCCTCAGCATCATAATGGCCTAAAAAAGATGGTATTGTGAACTTAATCTTAGCATAAGGATCATCAGGCACATGGTGATTATTACCTTGATGGTGGTGGACACCACCCATACCTATCGTGTTGCGGTGAAGACGTCATCGTAATCTTGCTTGTTGGAAGGTTGCTCGATCTATGTTCCCACTGGCATCATGCACCATGTCTTCTGGCAAGAGACCATCGATGTTGCTGTCGAAGATGTCGTTATTGCTGGCCACAAAGGTTTCCAACTCAGTAACCTTATCAGTTAGTGTGGAAATTCATTTGTCCAATTTCTTCATACTATTGCCAATGTTGAGTTCAATGAGTGCGTTAGTGACGGCCTTCCTAACAACCTCATTCATCCTTTTTTGGGCATCCTCTACAACAGCTTACAGTTGCTCTTGGCTGACACACTAGTTGAAACCCTTAGGATTGTTATCTCCAGTCTAGTCACCTCCTACTATTGTAAACACAAAAATAGGAACAAATGGTGAAAGTTATCCCTACCAAATGACTACGTGGTTACAGTTGTAGTGGTGTCACTTTTCATATCAAGTGGAAGCATCTTACCAAGCTCTTACAAAGTTCTTACCAACACAAGCAGTGGGTGGTACAACCGGTGGCTGGTTCGTGATACATGTGAGGCAGTGGTACCAAGATTGCAAAGCCCTTTTTCTGTATTGATCTGAAGAGTTTGTAGAGCTTAGAAGGCACACAAAGAATAATATGTATATCTGGCACACAAGTCAGTAACAAAAAGTAATGCTGAATTATAGTCCAAAGTACTTGTTCTCATTGCTGGTCTAAAATGTTTTAAGTACCAGGTGTGTGACAAATAAGTATGGTGGATAGCAAGGTGATAGGTGTGTGAAAAATAAGTATGGTGGATAGCAACAGCAACACAAATAAGGAACAAGACAGCACACGCTAACACAACTCACTTTGGTCTTCTCTATGTGCTCCTCTAGATATTGTTCCTCTTTTGCTCCTCTCTTTTTTCTATTTTTTTAGGCTGCCATTGTTTTTTGGGAAAATTTTGACTTTTTATTTTTATTTTTGAGATATTTTTTTCTTCACTTAGGAGAATAAAAAAAGTAACCACAAAAAATATGAGCTTAAACAAGTGAAAGACGTGGCCTATGGAAATTTCAGAAGACGTGCTCAAAATCAATAAAAAGCTTATGACCACGAAAAGAGGATCTTGTGACCAGTTTTTGACCAAATTAAAATTTTCTAACCCTGTTGATGTGAAGGATGGACGGATCCAAAAAAATTTTTGATCAATTTTGATATATGAAACGTTGAAATTCAAGTTCGTATGCGAAAACTAGACCAGTTTTAAGAATTGGCTCCGAATTAGAGAATAAAATGGGAACAATGTACACAAAATTGGTCATGGCAGCAAGGATTTGATGGAAACGATGGGGGAAACACATGAACTAGACTCTAACACAACCTAACCAGCAACAAGACCTCGACTAGGACACAAACTCAATACGACAGACTCTAAAACCGAAATATGCAAAGGCTATGGCGTGGAAGGTTCTAGGACAGGAAAAAACATGGCACTGGACTATGGGACAAATGCGAAATACTCAAAACTAGGGGATAAATGTGAACCTAATGGTATACCTTAGCTCTGATACAACTTAATGGGAACGGGGATCCTGATCTTCCGTTAGGTAGAGGTAATTATCGTTATGGCGGAGAATGACACCGATCTGGCTTCAGATCGAAAGATTGAATCCTGCAATCTTAGCACCACAACTCCTCTGGTTATCAACCGAGATACAGATCTGGTTGACCTAGCCAAGAAGGCTAATCCCTATCTGCGCAATGAATAACACAAGCAAGAATAAAAAAGAAAGCAACCAAATTGCAGATGAATGATTAATCTCACGAAGTTGGAGACTCACAAACCGATGAACGATGAAACTGTTCTTGACAGATTAATCTAAGCAAAACCCAAAACCTAATGACGGTGGTAGCATATGATTATAAAGGTTTTAGGGTTGTCGCCCCTAATGGGTCCAAACACGATACATGGTCCAACGGACCAAAAGACGGTATCGCAGCACCCTGTTAGATTCTGGATACTAACTTGTTTTGATGATTCCCATTGATTTTGAAGGCATTTTGACATGAGACCACTTGTATTAGCTTCCTTATCAAATTAGCTTTCCAACCATATATGGATTGTCGAAAACGGAGTTCGGATGCGTCCTGGGTGACTAATTTAAGGTAGACTGGTCCTAAAGGCCAAGGCAGACTCGAAATCATGTTGGACCGGGCTTCTGGTTTTTGTTGAACGTCCTTGCTGGTCATCAACGCCTCCATCTCTTCCTCTAAGTCCCTCATGACCCTCTCCAATGTTCCTAAGTAAGATAACATCATTAGGTAATAGTCTATTATCAAAAATATGAAAAGGATCGCTTAAGAACGAGCTCACCTCTAAATTGAGTTGACGCATTCGAGCTCGGGTCATTGGACCTTGCATGACGGTTAAAGGATCAGCGGGTACATCTAAAGGAGTGATGTCTTCATCACCCTACGTCTAGTTTGAGTTAGTCAGTGACTTTATTCCTGAGCCTAAGTGCTCGAAGTTTGCAGTGGGGTTACAAACAAGAAGGAGAGAAATGGGGGTACAAGAGGTCTGGTTGGACTCTAGTCAAAGGGACCGAAAGCGATGGGAGCTCCACTATATGCTAAGTGTTTGAGCATGTGCTCGAGGTTTGAACCTGGCGGTTCTGCTGTTGTGTACTAGTGAACTTGATTGATCTAATGAATCTGCCTATTGGAAGAGAGCGCATCCCCTTTTATAGATGAAGGAGACGGCCTTACAAGTGAGAGGGAAAGAGTACGTTTGCTGCTAAGTCTTGCTTCACACGCCGGTGGGTACAAGATGATGGTAGGCGCCCACAACACTGTTGGATGTCAGATGCATGTGAAAGGTTGTGTTGTCTTCTTCGGATATGGCAAACGTCGGCGACTGCCATATTGTTGATACCTGGAGGCATGCAAGGGGTTTTACCATGTTCGCCTAGTACGGTAAATGCCAGTGCCCACAACACTATTGACGCCCAGAGGCATGGGGGCATCCTTATTGTATGGGAGTTAATGGTGCCTACAATACCATATGGGAGTTAATGGTGCCGTCGCGACGAGTTCACCAGACGAGTTCGCTAGAGAGCCCTCAAATCTTAGGACCGACACTGGTCTAGATACATAGCTTTTGCTATGTAGCTAATATATACATGATTAGATACATAATAAAATAATAAAGTGGTAAAATTTCTGGTTTTATTTTCGTCCAGCCCATTCAATTTGGTCCAACTGTCTCTCACTTGCTCGCCCAGTCCACTCCACCCATCTGGTCAATTTTTCAGCCCATCAGCTCAAATCGTAAACAACCCAGTCCAACTCCAGCCATCCGGATCATTACCAGGGCCGGGGCTGGCACGAGCGACCGTTGTACAGGAAAATCCGGCCGCGACAGGAAACGAGCCAAAAATTACCGCAACACAGGATTCAAACCGTGGCCTACACCATGCTAATAACAGTTGATAACCACCGCACCATGTTAACTCATATGATGTCAAACGAATCTTTTTTAATTTACCCGCTAATACCTTCAAACCTTTATAGTGAATCTCTTTTTTGTTTTTTCCTTTCTGATTCCGTTTTTCACTTGGTTCTGTTTTTTATTTTAGTCCATATTTTTTGTTTTCCTATTTTTGCATCAAATTTTTTCTTTGTCGTAACCTTCATTTATTTTATTCTCGTGTTTTCCCCCTTCTTTTCTCCCAAAGTTTTTGTCTACTCTGAATTTTCTTTCCATAATTTTTGTTTTTTTCCTCATTTTTATTTCTAACTTATGCTTCTATCTCTAATACTAAACCACTTGGTCGTATTTCTTTTTAAACAAGTATCTCATATTCTTTTAATAAATATTTTTTACAACTAATCTGTTGCATCCATTATATCCTTTGCTCGAGTTACATTCGTTTGTCCGTTTCCTAATCAATGTGTTTGTCACATGTTTTGTCTTTGTGTCGGACATGATAGCTTAGTTATGCTCTCTCTCCTAGGTCCAAACCCCGTTACACCTCTAGAGTCTCATTAGCATGTGCGCTATGGATTGTTGTAGACCTATTGTCGGGTTTATAAACCCGGGGTCCCTCATGGACCTGCTTCCCAGCAAAAGCTCAGCCCGGCAGACGACGTTGTGAATGACGCGCAACTCCTGAGCTGGCCCAAAAAACCTAACGACATGCCAGAAGGGCGATCCAGTCTCCGACCAGAAGGTCTGGCCAAGGAGGAACGACGCTCGCTTTTGACTCTGGCCCACCTCTCCAACCGGAAGGCCTAGCCAAGGAGAGGAACGACGCTCGCTTCCGACTCTGGCCCGCCTCTCTGACCGAAAGGCCTCGCTTGCTTCCGACTCCGATCCGCCTCTCCGATCGGAAGGCCTGGACAAGGAGGAACGATGCTCACATCTGACTTTGGCCTACCTCTTTGACTAGAAGGCCTGGCCAAGGAGAGGAACGATGCTCGCTTCCGACTCTAACCCACCTCTCGGACCGGAAGGCCTCGCTCGCTTTTGACTCTGGCCCACCTCTTCGACCCGTCGCTTCTGACTCCGACCCGCTTCTCCGACCGAGAATACACCGAACCTTTGCTTATAGCTCTTCTCCGACCGGGAGGCTAGAGCCGACTAGGGAATGACTGACCGGGGACGCCCGCTCGGTAAAGACCTAGGAAACGGACAGAGCAAGTAAGGCGGGGTGCTCCAGTCTACCGCAAGGACCGTACCGCTACACACCTATAGGACAGTACTATCAGGACATATCAAAAGGGTACTTTATAACCTTCTAGACATGTCAGAACACCAACAGTGTTGTGGGCACCGACATTTGACCTATAGTATGGTAGGCGCCGACATTTGCCATACCAGAAGATCACGGTGGAACCAACCACATGCAACTAGCCATCAATAGTATTGTGGGCGCCGACAAACCGCATTGTACCCAATGGTGTGGGCAACAAGACAAGGTAGCACAAACTCTCTCTCTCTTGTAAAGCCGTCCCCTTCAGCTATAAAAGGGGATATGCTCTCTCCAAAAAGAAAATGATCGATCTGAACGACCAAGGATCCCAACGAACAACATATGGATCGTTCTGATTCTCTCTGCCTGGCTCTAGAACTCTAAAGCCAAATAGAGCATACGCTTGAACACTTAGTGCACGTTAGAGCTCCCATCACTCTTGGCCCTTTGGTCCGAAGCTCGATCGGATCTCTAATACCCCCATCTTACTCCCTCTCATTTGTAACCCCACAGCAAACTTTGAGCACCTAGGCTCAGGAATAAAGTCTCTGACCGACTTAGACTAGACGTAGGGCATGTTGTTTGAACCAGTATAAACCCTATGTCATTGAGTGCTAGGCCACATCCGATCACAACATATGACAAAACTACAAATATTTACGTGTTGGTCAGTTTTTGCACCGACAGTTGGTGCCGTCCGTGGGGAAGACGCCGTACATTCACGCTTTTGGTCATTGGATGGCCCACCTTTCTATAGTCTTTGGCATGGCGGGCTCAAGCAATGCGACTCACTTTGGTTCGCTAGAGTTTCCTGCACTCCCACCTGTTGGGATGTGGGTTCCTCCCGTCTTCGAGCCATCTTAGGCCTTCCTCTTTGGAAGCCTAAACTTCATCGCCGACTGGCTTGGTGTGCTTCACCTTCACGAGGAGGCACTTGTCCTGGCGCTCATCGGAGGAGAAGTGCCCTATGATGGCTCTAGGACACCTGGCAACCTCAATGACTAGGCGCCTATGCTTCGCTCTGAGCCTACGCTAGGCTCAAACCCTACTGTGAGTAACGTACATGCTATTATTTACTCGTTATTTACTATTTTCCACCGATTCTTCAGAGGGACCCTGTTGTCCCTGCCTCGACCGCCATGCGACCAGTTCCCCTATGGCCTTGCATCCCCCATGGACGTGTATGCATGGGGGCTCCAAAGGATGCTGGCGCTGCCCCCTCTCATATCCAAATTCATGGGGATGGCGAGCTATGCTCCTGCCTCTTTCCACAACCTCATGGATGACGATGTTGAGAGTGATGGCTCCAGCATCAATGATGTCATGGCACCTAGCCACCCTCTATCCTAGGAGTGCGCTATGGCGGACGCCTTGGGAAAGTCGCCGGTGGTAGCGGAGTCTCTACAGACCCACACCCCTCTGGACCCTCATGCGGAGGCCCTCGCATGTGCATAGGAGCATGGCAAGGAGCTATGATGAAGGCCACAGAACCAGCCGCCACCTGCGCTGGTGTGCTCGGCACACCACGTTGCGCCCCATGCGTGTAACCCGATGAGCGGCGCCCAGGATCGTGCCCGCCAGGTTTAGCGCAACATCATCGATGGGGGAATGATCCCCCATAGTTCACTCGGGCTAGCTAGAACATCGCTACGGCGGCAATGCTTCTGCGTGGCCTTCCTAAACCTATCGACCCACAGGAGCAAGCGGTTCACTGGAACCTCTAGGCGCTAGTGGAGACTGCCATCATTCAACAGATAGAAAGCTCCACGTAGCGACACCAACTCATGGCCTCTCTCCCCACTAGGGGAGTGGGATGCACCAGATGAATCACTCCATTTGTTCACCACTACAGTCGCCGGGCGTGGAATAGGAGGGTGTAGCTACGCCACGGCCTGACCCGGCACCCGCTCTGCACCGACCACCTGTGCGCGAATGCCTTAGGCCAAACCGAGATGCTCACAGCATTATTAGCAACCAACGTCAGGCCTGGCATGATGATGACGTCCATCGGGCGACGGTGAGTGCAAGCGACATGGGCTCCGCCCGGACGATCAGGGGAGCGGTGAAATGCACCCCAAACGTGGTCACCAACCCAATGACCAGAGTCTTAGCCCGGATGGACTAGGACCATGGGCCATTGGCTAATGCATCTAGAGAGCATTGTTCCTATAGTGCTTTCGACCACCTACCAACATTGCCAAATATACCAAGGAGATGAATCTTGATATATGGCTCGAAGACTTTCGACTCGCCTATCGAGCTAGAGGAGCAGATGATGACCACTTCATCATTCAATACCTCCCCATCTGCATGGGGGACATGTTCAAGCGTGGCTCAAATTCCTCCCATCTGACAGCATCCGTGACTAAGCGAACCTCAAGAGGGTCTTTGTTGAGAACTTCCAGGAGACGTATGTCCGCCCTGAGAATTCCTGGGACCTCAAGAGCTGCTAACAGGAGCCCAATGAGTCCCTACGGGATTACATCCATAGGTTCTCGAAATGATGCAACTCCCTTCCTGATGTCGTTGACGCGGACTTCATTAGCACATTCCTCTCTGGGACAACTTATGAGTCCCTGATCCACAAGCTTGGCTGTCTGAAGCCCCATACCACCCGCGACCTACTCGATGTCGCCATGAACCACGCCTTTGATGAGGAGGCGGTCGGAGCAGTCTTCAACGAAGGCTAGGACAAGGGCAAGGCCAAGCGCGAGGACCAAGACAAGGGCCCCTCCACGTAGAGGGGAAAAAAGAACAAGAAGGATCGGCGCCGATCGGCCAACTCCGCGTTGGTCGCTGCAGCTGATCATGCAGGCAAGCAGCCCAAGCAGGCCCTGCCTGACCACTTCGACAAGCTCATGGATAGCCCATGCACCAACCACGCTTACCCCATCAAGCACCTCTACAAGAACTACGAGCTCCTTAAGCGCTTCCTATGATAGGCCGGCGGACCAAAAGAAGGAAAGAGCAAGGAGGCAGCAACCAAGAAAGGAGGCACAATGGGCAAGGATGGGGATGGCTTTCCCGACCCTGAAGAATGCATTATGATCTTTGGGGGATCCAATGCCATCTACTCCAAGTGCCAGCACAAAGTGCGCTATAGAGAGGCACGCGTCGCTGAAATGGCCATCCCCTCCTTCCTTCGCTAGTCGGAATCTCCTATCACTTTTGATCAGAGGGACCATCCTTCCCACATCGCCAGACCGGGTTGCTACCCGCTCATCATCGACCCCATCATCCGCAAGAAGTGCCTCACCAAGGTGCTGATGGATGGAGGCAGTAGCCTCAACATTCTCTACGTCAATACCCTCGACGCCATGCACATCCCCCGGTCGAAGCTCCGCCCGGTGAGCTCTCTCTTTCATGGCATGATTCTAGGAGCGTAGGCATACTCACTCGGGCAGATCGACCTACCCATCATGTTTGGTGACCGAGCAAACTTCCGCTAAGAGGTGCTTACCTTCGAGGTGGTGGACTTCTTGGGGTCTTACCATGCCATCTTGGGGTGGCCATGCTACGCCAAGTTCATGGTGGTCCCCAACTACACCTACCTCAAGCTGAAGATGCTGGGACCAAATGGCATCATCACTGTGGGTAGCACCTTCTCATACGCCTACACGTGCGACCACGAGCATTACAAGCTCGCCACTGCCATCATCAACTCATCTGAGCTCCCACGGCTCAATGAGTTGTCGACCTCAGTAGTCCCGAACTACAACAAGCCAACCTCCTCGATTGCCTTCCGCCCACTCAAGGAAACTAAGGCGGTGGGGATCGACCCCACTAACCCTACCAAGACGGTGCGGATTGGGACCCAGCTCCTGGCCAAATAGGAAAGCGAGCTCATCGACTTTCTATGCACCAATTGCGATGTCTTCACATGGAAACCTTTTGACATGCTAGGCATACCGTGGGAGGACATCGAGCACGCACTACGCCTTGTCCTAGGCTCGAAGCCCGCCAAGCAACGCCTGCATCGCTTTGACAATGAGAGGCGTAGGGCCATAGGCGAGGCGATCGCCAAACTCCTAGCAGCCAGATTCATCAAAGAGGTATACCACTCTGATTGGCTAGCCAATCCTATTCTTGTCAAAAAGAAGACCAGAAAATGGAGAATGTGCGTTGATTATACTGGCCTCAACAAGGTGTGTCCGAAGGACCATTTTCCTTTACCACGCATAGACCAGATAGTCGACTCCACCTTAGGATGTGAAATTCTCTCCTTTCTGTTTACCTACTTAGGCTATCACCATATCATGATGAAAGAGTCTAACTAGCTCGCAACTTCGTTCATCACCCCGTATGGTTCATACTATTACATAACCATGCCTTTCGATCTGAAGAACGCTGGCGCCACCTATTAACGGTGCATGCAGCAATGCTTCGCCGAACAAATCAACCCGCTCGATCAGCTTGACCAAGTCGAGCGGCCAAAACCAACAATCATTGTCTATGTTGATGACATCATGGTCAAAATGGCTCAAGCTTGCGACCTGATCGCAAATTTGGCCACAACGTTCATGAACCTCCGAAGGTTCAACATCAAATTGAATCCCGAAAAATGTGTTTTGGGGGTTTTAAAGGGGAAGCTTCTTGGATACATCATGTCTAAATGTAGCATTGAGGCCTACCCCAAAAAATCATGGCCATCTCCAACATGGGCCCCATACGTAATGTCAAGGCCATACAAATGCTCATCGGCTATTTGGCCACCCTGAGCTGGTTCATCTCCCGGCTCGACGAATGAGGGATGCCTCTCTACAAGCTTCTAAAAAGATAGATGCTTTCACTTGGACTGAGGAAGCATAACTAGCTTTGGAGCACCTCAAAGCATCACTGACATCAGCCCCAATCCTCATTGTTCCCGAACTGGGACAACCCCTCCTCCTCTACATCACGGCAAGCTACCATGTGGTGAGCACTACCCTAGTCATCGAAAGGGAGGAGCCAGGACACCACCTTAAAGTCCAATGACCCGTATACTTCATCAGGGAGGTACTCCATGACCCTAAGGTCCAGTACCCCTAGGTGCAAAAACTCCTATACATTGTGCTGATGGTGACCTAGAAACTCCTACACTACTTCACCGACCATGAAGTCTCGATCGTCACTTCATACATGCTCGGAGACATCATATGCAATCGTGATGCCACGAGACGAATCTCCAAGTGGGCACTCGAGCTAATGGGCTAGGACATCAGGTATATCCCCCATATAGCTATTAAGTCTCAGACTCTCATGGACTTTGTCATCGAATGGATAGAGGTCCAGCTCCTGACCCTAGATGTCACCCATGAGTACTAGATGATGTACTTCGATAGGCCCATAATGGCGCTCGGCTCGAGGGCTAGAGTGGGTCTGATCTCCTCGGATGGGAGTAGGCTCTGCTATGCAATCCGCCTCCACTTTTTGGCCTCAAACAATGCCGCAAAATTTGAGGCCCTCATCAATGGACTACGCATCGCCATCGAGCTCGACGCTATGTGGCTCTACGTCCACGGTGACTCAGAGCTAGTTGTCGACCAGGTCATGAAGGAATTCTCTTGCAAAAGCCCCCTCATGACAGCATACTGCCAGGAGGTGCGAAAGCTCAAGGACAAATTCTAGGGGATCAAGCTACACCATGTCCCCTAAAAGGACAATGATGCCACCGATTTTCTCACAAAATTGGCTGTCAGGCGGGTTCCGTCTCTGGACAGGGTCTTCATCAATGACCTTCATGAACCGTCTACTCACATCCTGCAAGGCCTAATCCAGACACACCTTGATGTTGACCCGGTGCTCGGGGGCTCTGACCCTAGTGCCTCCGTGATGACATCGCCTGCCGACATCGTCGTGTTGGCACTCGATCAAGCTAATCGGCAAGCGCCGCTACTCACTTACCTCCTCGAGGAGGTTCTCCCACCCGAAAGGACTAAATCGCAATGGATCACTCGACATGCCAAGACATTCATCGTGATTGATAATGAACTCTATAAGCAAAGTCCATCAGGAGTACTCATGAAGTACGTCCCTACCGACCAAGGCAAGCAGCTCCTCCTCGAGGTCCATGCCGAGATCTATGGACACCATGCGGCCCTGAGGTTGTTTGTCAGAAAAGCCTTTCACCAAGGTTTTTACTGGCCCACCATGCTATGAGATGCAGAGGAGGTCATCTGTAGGTGTGAAGGATGCCAGTTCTATGCTCGACAAATGCACTTGCCAGCACAGGAGCTCCAAACCATCCCCATCACCTAGCCATTCGCGGTCTAGGGAGTTGACATGGTAGGACCCCTCAATAAGGGCCCAGGTAGTTTCACTCACCTACTCATAGCGGTCGATAAATTCACCAAGTGGATAGAGGCCAAGCCCATCACCAACATTCACTCAGAAGATGCGGTCAAGTTCTTCCTCGACATCATCTACTGGTTTGGTGTTCCTAACTGTATCATCGCTGACCACAGAACTAACTTCACTGGGAAGAAATTTCTAGACTTCAGTGTTGGATATGGCATCAGGATCGACTGGGTCTCGGTCAGATATCCACATACTAATGGTTAGGTCAAACGTGCCAATGGCATAGTCCTCTAAGGACTTAAGCCATGCATCTTTGACCGACTCAACAAGTACGATGGGTGATGGGTTACAGAGGTCCCAGCGATCCTCTAGAGCATGAGAATAACCCTAAACCAATCCATAGGGTTCACACCCTTCTTCCTGGCCTATGGAGCTGAAGCAGTGCTGCCCTCTGACCTCGACCATGATGCCCCAAGAGTGAAGGCTTTCGACCATGACCGAGCCGTAGAGGCTCAACAAGACACAGCCCTGTGAGACGACCATCATCTGCTCTGCTCGCTACCAGCAGACTCTCTGTAGGTACTATGAGAGGAAGATCAAAGGAAGGATCCTCGAGGTCGGAGACCTCGTGCTTCGAAGGACCCAAACAACCAAGGAGAAACACAAACTCTCTCCACCTTGGGAAGGACCCTATACAGTGACCAAAGTGATCCGACCGGGTGCCTACCGACTGAAGGACAACAACGGCGATGTTCTCACTAACACTTGGAACATCAAACTATTATGTCGTTTCTTCCCTTAAAAATTTGGCCTTACCATTTTTCTTTCATTCATTGTTCGCTCCTACAAAACACCCCAGCCCGAACACTTTTGGCTCGGCTTGCTCGGGGGCTCCACGAGGATGCAATACCACCTCTCTTTTTTATGATCTTATGGTAAATACTTTTCTACCCAAATGAAAGGGTAGTCCATTCCTTTAATCACCTTACGTAACTTTGCTTTAAACATTCTGATCGATCACACCCTGCCACAACCTACGATTACGAGCAGCTAAGCTTTGCGGGTCATGCTCGAGTTCTTAAAGTTGTGGGATATGGTTCAAACAGGCAGGTGCGAAAAAGAAAGAATAAAAAACAAAGTTATGTTAGGTTAAAAATAAGGAACGGATGGGACAAGCTTCCCTGAACAAAGTGATTCATCACAAAACAAAAATTGACATATTCATCAATACAACTATTCACACAGGGGCTTCCCCACAAACTCATCCTTTACATATGCTAAGTACTGCTACTCTAATTCCTACTATGGCCGCCCGGTGGCATCGGCTGACGGCGCGACCAGCAAAGACGAGGGCTGCTCAGTCTCTGATAGGACGATGTTTGGCTCGGGCGGAGGTGGGCAACATTCGCTTTTGACCTAGGCTCCACTCCATTTGTAGGCTGGGCGACATCCTACGGGTGCGCGCCTTCAGCCATGTTTGTGCGGTGAGCCTCTGTCACCCATTGCATGGAGACTTGCTCTGCCACCATCTGTGCGCATGGCAGCAAGCTCTCCCCGAGTGCATGGATGGCGTCTAGGCTCTAGCCATCGGTGTACCCGCTGCAGATGGCAGTGAAGTCTAGGTGAAAGGTCCTAATGGCTAGAGGGGGGGTGAATAGCCTAATAAAAATTTCTACAACAACACTTAACAAAAGGTTAGACAATTATGAGACGAAGCAAGTGTTGCACTAGCCTACTCAAAATGCAAGCCACCTACCACAATTCTAGTTTAGATAGTGTCAATTCACACAAAAGGTATGACACTACCTTATGTTAGTGTGCTCTCAATTGCTAACTAAAGAGCCACACCAACCAAGCAAGCAAGCTCTCACAACTAGTTACACTAAAGAGCTTGTCAACTAGTTTACGATAATGTAAAGAGAGTGATCAAGATAGTTATACCGCTGTGTAGAGGAGTGAACCAATCAATCACAAGGATGAATAACAATGAAGACCAATCATCTCGGAATCAAAGGATGAACACAATGATTTTTACCAAGGTTCACTTGCTTGCCGGTAAGCTACTCCTCGTTGTGGCGATTCACTCACTTGGAGGTTCATGAGCTAATTGGCTTCACACGCCAAACCCTCAATAGGGTGCCGCACAACCAACACAAGATGAGGATCACACAAGCCATGAGCAATTCACTAGAGTACCTTTTGGCGCTCCACCGGGGAAAGGTCAAGAACTCCTCACAATCACCACGATCGGAGCCGAAGACAATCACCACTCTCCGCTCAACGATCCTCGCTGCTCCAAGCCATCTAGGTGGCGGCAACCACCAAGAGTAACAAGCAAAACCCGTAGCGAAACACGAACACCAAGTGCCTCTAGATGCAATCACTCAAGCAATGCACTTGGATCACTCCCAATCTCACTATGATGATGAATCAATGATGGAGATGAGTGGGAGGACTTTGGCTAGGCTCACAAGGTTGCTATGTCAATGAAAATGGCCAAAGATGTGAGCTACAGCTAGCCATGGGGCTTAAATAGAAGCCCCCACGGAATAGAGCCGTTGTACCCCTTCACTGGGCACACTACGCTCTGATCAGACGCTCCGGTCAAACTGACCGGACACCAGCCCTCAGCGTTCGATCGCCCGATGGACGCCATGCGTCACCAGCTTCAAACGCTGTTTGTCAGATTTCAACGGCTACAAAGCTGACCGAATGATCCGACAAAACTGACCGGATGTTGAAGCCCCAGCGTCCGGTCGAGTACAGTAAGGGTCAAAAATCGTTTCTCCTCGACCGGACGCGTCCGGTCCACCTTGACCGGACACAGCCCAGCATCCGGTGGTAAACCCTAGCCACTGTACCACTGAGTCAGCGTGATCGGACACAGGCAGTCAGCGTCCAGTGCATTCAGATCCAGCATCCGGTCACTTGACCGATGCTAGCATCTCCTCTGTCTTCTTCACCCTTGCTCAAATATGCTAACCACCAAGTGTATCACCTTGTGCACATGTGTTAGCATATTTTCACAAACATTTTTAAGGGTGTTAGTTCTCCACTAGATCCTAAATGCATATGCAATGAGTTAGAGCATCTATTGGCACTTTGATAACCACATTCTGACATGAGTTTCACCCCTCTTAATAGTACAGCTATCAAACCTAAATGTGATCACACTCTCTAAGTGTCTTGATCACCAAAACAAAATAGCTCCTACAAGTTATACCTTTGCCTTGAGCTTTTGTTTTTCTCTTTCTTCTTTTCAAGTTTAAGCCTTGATCATCATCATGCCATCACCATTGTCATGCTATGATCTTCATTAGCTTCTCCACTTGAAGTGTGCTACCTATCTCATGATCACTTGATAAACTAGGTTAGCACTTAGGGTTTCATCAATTCACCAAAACCAAACTAGAGCTTTCACTTGGTCTGGGTGGTGCGTCACCACCGAAGTTAGCACCCCCAACGTCCCGTAGAACATCCCATCGAAGATAAGCGCCCAAACTTCGTTCGAGGCCTTTGCTAGTCAGATCACGGGCGTGCTGGTGCTCGGTGTTGACCCAAACACCTCTGAGACGATGACCTAGGCAACATTGTGGATCTGGTCAAGCTCCCCCTCAAGAGCACATCGCTCTTCTAGGGACTTGGCCAACGCCTCCGCATTTTGACCAATCATCGCCTTGGCCATCTCTAGGTCCTGCTCTAGCGACCCAACCCTTTCGCCTAGCCCTAGAAGAAGGATGACAAGCTCAGAAGCAAGCTAAAGAAAAAAAACCAAGACATCAAAAGCAGAATAGGTACATACCATGGCGGGTGTTCTCAAGGATGAAAAGTCCTTCCTCCTACCGAGTCACCTGACTCACACAGCCGAGCGTTCGCCTCCTCCATCCCAAGCACCTAGCCCTAAATGTGAGCACTTCATGGTCGACCTTTGATCGGGCCTTTCGCTCTGACTCTAGAGCCTCTAGGGAACTCTAGAGTACCGCCTTGGTCTCCGCCAGGGACTTCTAGAGTGCTACCTCGATCTCCGCCTGGTGGACCTTCGCCGTGGCAAGTCCCTGCTCAGCAGCAGCCGCCCGCTCCACCGTGAGCAGTTCTGCCACCCAAGCCTTCGTCGCATCGGCCACCTGGTCTTGGGACTCATGGTGGGTAGACTCCAACTAGCGCTCAAGCTCGGTGACCTGCTGTGATGCCACGGCCTCTCACTCCATCCGAGCATGCTCCTCCCGGACGAAGCAAAACTTGTGGCTCGATATCTCCTCCAAGCCTTGCAGAGCAAGAAGCCAACGCGCTGAAGCAACCAGCGAGAGACGAAGGAGTCAAGGATGAACATAGAAAACTTACCTCTATGATGCGGGGTAGGTCGACTGTAACCTCCTGGTGGATGGACTTGACCCGCTCTAGGGCCTCCTCGAGCCTCGCCCTGGTTTGGGCAAGATCGGACTCCATCGCGAGTCCTCTCCCCCCAAGCACGTCCCAAAGCTGCACCTCCTCTTCATCTCGAAGGATGAACCACACCTTCCTCGGGTCACCGAGGTAGGGCCACACCAGGTCAGTGGTCGCCCCTGGCCCGTTGGAAGGCCCAGCCGACGATCGGACCACTGTCAGCTCCTATGATGGCGGGATGGTCAGTGGCTCCACCATGGTACCTACCTCATCGGGGCAGGGAATCTCCACCTCCTCGACCTCGTGGCCCACCGGTGGTTGTTCTACCTCTAGTCTAGTCACATCTCCTCCTGACCCTAATAGCTCTGACCAAGAGGGTGAGCCATGCGTCCCTCCACTAGGTGAGGTAGGGAGCCCGATCTCCCTTCCCTCTTCCAACGCAGCCGGTGCAGGAGGGATCACGAGGGTCACCTCTGACCCGGCCTTTGCTGTCACCACCGGGATCGCTGCTAACACCATTGTCGCCGCTGCCGCCATACTTGTGACTGACAAAGGGGGGCGCAGCCCCCGGAGGGGAAGGTTGCACCACTGCCACCCTGCTCTCCCCCTCACTCATCGTGACGCGCTGCAAGGTGGTCCTCCACTCCTCCTACATGGGAGGCGGGGCGATGCTCAACCCCGTTAGTATCTGGCCACTGTCAAAAAAGTATAGGTCAGTCGTACTCCAAAAACTCAAACTATGAGATCAAACAATGCATACCAAGACATAAGCGGCATGGCTCTAAAGCCCCTACTAGGTGGCTAGCGGGCCCGCTGAGCGAGGACCGCTCAGGGGGCCATGACCCACGCCCCTCACTTCGACTGAGGGGTGAGTCAACCCGGTCGGTTCTTGACTAGCCCATGAGTCACCGCAACCGTTGACTTGAGGCATGCCCACCGAAGCAGCTGGTGAGGCATCCCCCCATTGAGGGTCATGTGCTGGTGCCGGCACCAAAGATGCGCTGGGTGTGACCCTGCTCCTCTGATCACCTAGCCTGCACCACCGTACCTGGAGCAGGTGGGGACAAGGCCAGCGACACCTCCGAAGGGCACGACGACCGCGTCCGCTTCGCCTCCCGCTCACCGATGGCGTTCGAGCTCGCAGCGCGCTTCCTTGGCGCGGCAACATCGCCATGCCTCTCTACCTCCTACCCACCACCAGGGGGATGCAGCCACAGGCTCATGACGCTCCACTAAGGTTGCGATGACCTCTCGGTCCTCCCTCATCCTCAGAGGAGATCACATCATCACCCATCTCCGTGGGATCCTCTGACTCGAGCTCTGCCTCGATGTCGCTCCTGTTTTCCTCGACCCACACGCGCTAGGCGATATCCTGCTCCTTCTTGTGCCTCCTTCGAGCCTTCTCAGCTCTGTTCTTCTTCCTACCATCCGTTGCCTCCTTCAGGGCCACCTGTCGAGCCATGCCCTCTATCCCCTTTGGAAGGTACGATCGGGATTTATAACCGGTGAGTCCCTGAGAAATAGTTGACTTGAAGTCAAATAATAGGAGAGCGAGATTGAAAGGGACACAGAATAAGGAAAGGAGAACATACCAGATTGGGTAACTTCTCGACGTGGATTGGTCTGGACTTTCCTTCAAGGGTCTCTAGGACCTTTAGTTGCAGCACCCGGTTGAGTCAGCTCTAGACTTTATCCTTCGCCAACTCCACCAGTGATGTGGGTCAGGGTCCATCGGGCCAGAGTACAGCCACATCGTCTGCGTCCTTTTCGCCAGCTGGGTGACCAGACAGTGGAAGAAGGTGTGGAACACCTGCACCCCATCAAGGTCGTGCTGCAATAGCTTCTGGAGCTTCCGCCCCGATGATCTCCAGCTTGTTCTATCGGTTGGAGGGGCCCCACGACCTAGCTCTCCTGCCTCTCTGGCCTCCTATCGGTGAATGGTGGGAACAGCGCCTCTATCAGGGTTCTGAATGTAGAACCACTCCCCATGCCACCCCCTAATTGGAGTCGCAGGGGGTGTATGCGGTGTAGGAGCCCGACAAGCTCGGCTTCTTCTACAGGGCGAAGCCACCAATTCGGCACAGTCCTGGCTAGCTTCCCCTCCAATAAAGCTCGCCTAGTGAAAATCCGCCGAAAGAAATCCAGTGTGCGGCTCCATCTCGAGGAAGGCCTCGTAGACAATGATAAAGTCGGTGACATGCAACAATCTAGTCGGATTGAGGTGTTGTAGCTCCAGGCCCCACTCATTGAGGAGCCCTACGTAGGAACCAGTGCACAGGGTATCCTAACCCACGCTCATGGAAGGCAAGGAAGGAGATGACCTCGCTAGCCCGAGGTCACGGGAAATCCTCCCCCGTAGGAGCCCTCTAGTGTGCCACCTCCTTTGGCAGAAGCAGCCCCTTCCCGGTAAAGGCAGCCAGCACCAACTCATCCATAGTGGATGGCCTCTAGCTCGACATTGCTCTACGGATTCACAAAATAGATCTATGAGTTCTCCTCTCCCTCGCTCTACCCTCTCTCACTTAGGAACCACTGCGGCACAAATGCTCTTGGCGAGAAGGAAAAGGAGGAGAGGTGATAGTTGGGGAATATGAGAAGGAATGGGACGAAAGCCCTCTCCCTTCCCCTATTTAAGGAGGAGGCACAACAGTTGGGGAAAGGTGAATGATTGGGGTGAAAAACCCTCTCCCTTCCCCATTCAATGTGGATGGAATGCGGTGGGACGCGTCCTGGCCGATGGGAGGCGCCCTGCCCAATGAGACAGCGCTTGTTTAGATGAGACATGGCCTAGGCATGGCCCACCACTACCACACGCTAGGCATGGGAAACAAGGCGTAGCCACACACAGGCGCCCCTCCGCCTTCCCAGGCAGGACGTGGAAGGGCCCAACGATGGGATCTCCACCTAGGAGAGACCAACGGGCTTCCTGAGTCGATCAGATGGCTTAGGCGAATGCTAAGAGACAGGTAAGGAAAGAGAGATGCCCCATGTGGGCCATGCCGACTCCATCATGAACGATGAGCACGGATCCCATTCGGACATATCCGATAAAAACTCCTCAAAGCCTGTCACTCGAGTTGTCAAGGTAACTCAACCAATCCCTCTTACTTTATTTTATTTTCTGAATGCATAAACATTCATTCATCCATTCTCGTATTTACACATTCATCCATGCATGCTTTCATTCATCCCATACATCCGAGGCATCGCATATGCAATTGATGCATCACAACGCTCCGTGTTGTGTCATGAAGCGGTAGTTGCCTCTTTCAACATGAGCAACGATCGATTAGGGTTCGAAGGCCGGCCCTGCGAAGGCCTTCGAGGCTGCCTTGTGTCAAACAGAGCTAGGGCAGAAAACACAGATGGGCTCTAGTGGCCCTCACCCAATCTATTCCGAAGTAGATAGGGTCATCTCAACCTTCTTGTTCGATCCTAACCTCGAGCCATGCCCATAGAATCTCCATCGAGGGGAGGCCAGTGGGCCACCTGAGTCGGTCTTCAAAATGACTCGGGCATCTACCAGGACACGGGTTAAGGAGCAGTGGAATGCCACATGAGGGCTATGCCGACCCCATCATGAACGACTGAACCCTAGATTCCACTCGAATGTACCTGTTAGCGAGCTCACCGAGCGTGTCACTCGAGCCATCGAGGCAAGCGATGTTAGCTTAGCCCTCTGGTTGCGGAAACCTGGGGACAGGGGTAACGCATGGAACTAGACCAACCCCTATTGAGCCCAATGGGGCTTAGGGGCTCAGGTCGCCCGACACCGACTCAAGGAAATCAACCGACCGCACAGGTCGTGGGTGGGACAAACGCGGGCGAATACCCCGAACGACAGTCTTCGGCCCTAGGAAAAGAGTACCAAGATGCTCAGCCTCCAACCGACTCACCAGTCGGACGTAGGCTCGGGGGGCTACACCCACAGGTGCGCTCGTGCGCACACGCTGCCAAAATAAAAAAATTCCCCCGTAGGCAACACGAAACCCCCCAGAATGATTCTGCCTGAATCCCCCTGGGGCTCAGGGGTTACACCCGCGGGTGTGCTCGCGCGCACCCGTCGTCAAGATAAAAATCCCCCAGATGATTCTATCCGAATTACCCAGGGGCTCAGAGGCTCCTGTCGGGTTCATAAATCCGGGGTCCCTCATGGACTTGCTTCCCAGCAAAAGAAAAAATCTAATGACAGGCCTAGAAGGGCGATCCAGTCCTCCCACCAGAAGGCCTGGCCAAGGAGGAACGGTGCTTGCTTCCGACTCCGGCCCTGCCTCTCTGACCGGATGGTCCTGGCCAAAGAGAGGAACGGTGCTCGCTTCCGACTCCGACCCTACCTCTCCGATCAGAAGGCCTCGCTCGCTTCCGACTCCTGGCCCGCCTCTTCGACCCATCACTTCTGGCTTCGACCCGCTTCTCCGATCGGGAATACATCGAACCTCTGCTTATAGCTCTTCTCCTGACCAGGAGGCTAGAGCCGACTGGAGAACGACCTGACCGGGGACGCCCGCTCGGTAAAGACCTAGGAAACCGACAGAGCAAGTAAGGCGGGGTGCTCCTAGTCAACCGCAAGGACCGTACCCTGCACACCTGCAGGACAGAACTGTCAGGACATGTCAGAATGGTCCTTTATAACCTTCCAGACATGTCAGAACACCAACAGTATTATGGGCGCCGACATTTGACCTACAGTATGGTAGGCGTTGATATTTGCCATACTAGAAGATCACGGTGGAACCAACCACATGCAACCAACCATCAACAGTATTAGTGGGCACCGACAAATATTATACCCGATGGCGTGTGCAACAAGACTAGGTAACACACACTATTTCTCTCTCACACTCTCTCTCTTGTAAAGCTGTCCCCTTCAGCTATAAAAGGGGACTGCGCTCTCTCCAAAAAGAAAAGCAATCGATCCGAACGACCAAGGATCCCAACGAACAACATACGGATCGTTCTGATTCTCTCTGCCCGGCTCTAGAACTCTAAAGCCGAACAGAGCATACGCTCGAAACACTTAGCGCACATCGGAGCTCCCGTCACTCTTGGCCCTTCGGTCCAGGAGTCCGACCGGACCTCTGATACCCCCCATCTTACTCCCTCTCATTTGTAACCCCACAGCAAACTTTGAGCACCTGGGCTCAGGAATAAAGTCTTCGATCGACTCAGACTGGACGTAGGGCACGTTGCCTGAACCAGTATAAACTCTGTATCATTGAGTGCTAGGGACACATCCGATCACAACGTACGGCAAAACTATAAATATTTATATGTTGGTCATTTTTCGCACCGACACCTATGGCCCTATAAGATCAATAATGATGAGGCAGGGCAAAAAAAAACACCTCAAGCATACTGGAAATTATGAGGACCTGCTATTCAGAAGACCGACAGTGGAGCAATCGATTGACCATCACGTGATACATCTACTCCTTGCCAAATTAACCTGCACCAACTGTTGCGTCGTCATAGAAACTAATGGCACAATTAGATCTCCTATGCATGCCGCTCTTCTAAATCTGTTAAGGGCACCGTAAGGGTTGCACGCTCTCTCAATTACGATCGTCAGGCCACGCCTATGCCGTCCAAGGAGCCTCATCCGCTCAGCCACTACTAGAGTCACGCCCACACAGGGTGTTGTGCCACCCTATCGCATCGTTGCTCAGTGCTAGCCCAATGTCTTAATGGTGGGCACACCGCCGTCCTACATTGCTTGGCCATGTCCGATGACACTAGGCGTGCGTGCTTATTATGGCCATTGTGCCTACACACGGCTTCATCATACAGCTACAACCGTGACGCCGATAACGTAATAAATTATTTTCTGCTGTAACGCACGGACATTTTTTTTTTCCAGAGATCACTAAATTGAAATGGATGAAGTAGGGTTCAAAATTATAATCCATCTGCTGCCTTCGCTGCGCGTTCCCTATCAAAATACGCTTTCTATTAGCCCTAACGTAAAACCCGCCCTCTCTGAAGTCTTACCTGACCTCGCTGCCGGAGAACACCCTGACTGCGATGGCGGCGGCGGCGGAAGCTCCGAGCGCATCGGCCTCTTCCGCAGATAACGGGATCCTGCAGTCCCTCGCAGACCGGGGGTGGCGCTTCCGTGACTCCACCGACGAGGCCATCCAGACCCTGCTCCTCGCCTCCCCCACTCCGTCACCCGAGGCCGTGGAATCCGAGCTCGTCGACATGGACTTGAGGATGTTCGGCGGCAAGTACCTTCCCGACCGGGCCACCACCGCCGCCACGTCGAAACGGCTTTCGTACCTCCACGGCCCCGTCGTCTTTCAGGTATCGTGAAAATTGTAAAATCGGTCTTAAGGTTCTGCACCAGCTAGTCCGAAACTGAGAAAAATTGCGTTACTTATATAGGGTACTTATTCAATTTGTGGTTCTGTTTGGGTGGACATTGCATTTGTGATCTACAGCCCTACAGGTATTACGGGCAGCGACGAAGCCAGAAAAAAAATTAGGAGGGACTGAACAAAAGAATAGAGGTTTTTTTATTAACTTTAGCCCCTCCTACCTAATACATGTATGTATAAAATTTTAAAGGAGGACTTAGGAAAACTCCACGTGCTCAGGATGGGTACGTCCCTGATTACGGGCAGTGGTTTACTAGGCAATAAGAGGGAAAAAGAGCATTGTCAATGCAGTTCTCTGAACCGAACTTCTGTGAAACATCAGACGATGGAAAAGATGATCGTATCTGTTCTGCAATCGTGGATCGAATGTGCATTCTCATGCTACTATAGGAGACAACTGTTTTTTTGTGCCTTGGATGTGTTTGGTTGTTTTATTCCTGTACTTATATTTACTATTTCTATGAACTGTTGTTTTGATACAGGTAGTTTCTGTAAGAGATATATATCACAGCATCATTGATGCCATCATTTAAGAACCCGCAGCAGCAGCGTCTTCTGCGCTTTGGTCTCACTGATGGGATATGTGAAGCAGTAGCCATAGAGTTTTCTCCTATCCCATTCATCACTGAAGAGATAGCTCCAGGTACCAAGGTCAGTTGACCGTGTTCTGCTTCTGCCTCTAATTCCTGTTGTAGAGAGTCACATTTTCTGCACAATCAGTGTACAGAGTTTAAGCTTGCCTGCCTGTCTGGGTATTGTTCATGACTTCTGGTTCAGTTCTGAGTATCAACGCCAGTGTGGCCAGAGACCAGAGAGTAGATTAACATATTTGATTAAGCTCTGAGCGTGTTAGAAATGAATAAGTGAATAGGAATGTTCAAGTAGCTCTTTAGTGTGACACTATTCCATCCGTCAGTATGAAAACAAACTTTGGAAAAGATAAAGTAGACAAACTAGTATTTCTATTTAAGAATAGTGTAAAGAAACTTATTTATGACGATGTATATATGGTGATGTGGCATTAAGATGGGGTTGGGAGATATCATTCTTTGTTCCAATTGGTTGTCTGCCACTCTGCCCCATGATCTAACTGAATTTCCTTACTTTTTTTATAAAAAAATATATAAATATGAAGGCCTAAACTTTGATTAAAATGATACATTACTATGGTTCTCTGTGATCATTTGAAGACTGTTTTTTACACTTTCTCAAATATACAGTAGTTGAACTGTCTGCAGTTTATTAAATATTAGCATTGACATGCATGTTTCCTCTTTCTTTGTCCCTGTATAGATTCGCCTTGAGAATAAAGTTACAATCAATAATGGCATATTGTGCTTAAGTGCAAAAAATGTGAGTGTCATTGGGGGGACTGTCCAATCATTGTATGAAGAATGGCAAATGAACCAGAAGTACTCCGGCATATCTCGTCCATCCTTGAGGTTGTCTCAAAGTGATGATGGAGCTGGGCCTCCACCATTTGAGAAGTTAGACATTGAAGCACGTCCCTGCAGGGCAACCAAAGTTCAAGCATATCCTGGTAACCACCCTCTCTTGTGTCCACTCATGCTGTTGACTAAAGAGCTGTGGAAGTTATGAGTTGCTTACCTTAAGTAAAATACAGCAGCAGCAACAACAAAGCCTTTTAGTCTCAACTCCCAAGCAATTTGGGGTAGGCCGTAGGCTAGATATGAAACCCCACATGAGGCACCACCAAAAACGAAAAACTTGTTTGAAGACATCGTTCCGTAAAATATAGCATTAGAAGTCAACGGAAATTTGCATTTGGTTCACGCAGTGAAATCCGCATGGATGTCACTTCAGGATTATTTCCTCATGAAAAGGTGTTATAATGGTGTCATACTCCTCCCTAGAAATATATTGATTTTGTTGAAATTTAATATGAAGTCACTGTTAAGTCCTGTAAATCTGAACAAGCACCATTAATCTGATAACATACTGGCTCCTTGTCATTTTTGAGAAACATGGAGCTCTGCATCTCTTTGGCTGGAAAACCTGGTCCTTAGGTTTCTCACATGCTTGCACTTGTTCTGTATACCTACATTATTCTCATCTGTTAGGCACTATTATTGCATGCTTGCAAAACTTTTAGGCTTCGGTGATTTCTTCGTAACTTGTGATCTGCCTTCCTTTCATAAAGCTAGGAAGTTGGCAGTTACTCGTGACCATGTGCCAGTTAATTCTGGTGGCAAACCAATGACTGAGGATTCGAACGATGTGAACAAAGACAATATTGAAAGCAAGGCTGAATCTAAGCAAATGACTCAAGAGAGCAGACCAAAAGAAGGTCAGACTCCAAAACCTTATCTTCCATACCAATTTGATCATCATAATTTGTCAGGGGCAGTTGGAACTAAGATTTATTTCCTTGCTATGTGTAGTCAGTGAAGCTGTTCCTGTCCAGAACCAAGCTGCTGCACAGAAGCTACTGCAGAAAATGTCGCAGGCTGTGCCTGAAGACAGGCGTGGTCGGGGTCATAGATTCAAAGGCAAAGGTAAGGAAGAAGATGCTCAGGTTTTTACCCTTGATGAATGGGAGAAGAGGAAAGCCATTGGTTCGAAGTCCGCTGCAGAAAGCTATGTGCATGACACTAGCCGAGACGAGGAGTTGGCAAGGCAACTGCAGGAACAACTAGATCTAGAAGACATGCATGTTAGTCCGATTCTCTGTTGCGATGATGCATCCCTTTCCAGATTTTTTACAATACCAGTGTGGAATGTTGATTTCAGTGTCAATATGATGTTTTTCAGGGTGGGGCAGATGTTTTCAGCGGTGGGACGGAGAGCTCAGATGCTGAACGTTTACGGATGAGCATGTTCAGCTTTAGTGGCCCTGACGAAGCAGGTGGTGGTAGAAGAGATTTTCGAGGCCGGGGCCGGGGCAGGGGAAGGGGCCGAGGGCGAGGAAGGGGCAGGGGAAGATTTTAGTCCGGCGATACAGTTGGAGGTTTATAGGTTGGTTGTGTATTCAGTGTAGTCAACTGGTTGTAGGGGTATAAAGTGGTACGATGATGACCTTCTCAAATCATGTTCTCATTTTCTCTAGCCTAATGGTGAAGGCTGATGCTAGTCAGATTAAGGAACAATTTGTAGACTTCTCGGAATTTTGTTCTATTCTTAGATGCAGGAGTACATCGTACATGGTTTGGACAAACGAATTGAAGTGATGAAGTCTGAAATTTACATGACTTCTATCTTCTGTTTACTTGTGCTGTTCATCCATTTGAAACATGTTGCTGTATATTGTATACAATATTTTGTTGCCTCTTATTAATTCTGAGATTTTGCTGGTAAAAATGCAAGTCAATGCATTGTGGGCCCAGCTGTTACAGGAAGAATGACAATGTGCTGCTGAATGAAAAGCAAGGCGTGCCTTGCGGAAGTTACCAAACGGAAATTTCGCAGCCGCCGTCTCCTCCCGTGCCGCGCCCCGCCGTTCTCGATCGCTCGCCGCTCCCCGCTGCTCTTCCCCGCCCGCCGCCCCCGGTCCCCGCGACGCCCCTCTCCACTGCCTGTCCTGCTGCTCCACGCAGCGGACAGGCCACCTCGCCTCTTCCGCTTGCGGCCGCGCCGGCACTAGGGACGGGACCGGGACATCCTCGGGGAACTTCAAAAGATCTCGATATCAGGTCGCCGCAATGGATCAGGGCGGCGGCGGCGGCGGCAGCGGCAGCATCTGGATCCGTGCGGCAGTGGCGGTGGCGGCGGGAGCCGCCATCGCGGCGCGCGCCGTCCGGCGCAAGTCTGTCGACTCCAGTGCCGTGTTCGTCGGAGTCCCAGCCATGGTGGCTCATACCATCGCCGGCTACAGGTTAGAGAGCCGCCTCTTTTCAAGTCTTCCTTTCCGGCGGAAGGGCTCTCCCGTGAATTTCGTGACGAGATCTCGAGTTTGGCACGTGCAGGTTCGCTGGGCTGCTACTGGTGTTCTTCTTCACGTCGTCGCGGGTGACAAGGGTCGGCGAGGCGAGGAAGCGTGCTCTTGATCCCGAGTTTAAGGAGGGCGGGCAGCGTAACTGGTGAGCGAGATCGCTGCCTCTGTTGCTCTTATCTCTATTGCCGAGACCCAGTTTATAACCAGGAATAATATGGAAAGTTTTCGAGAAAAGAATAATATGGAATGCTTGTTCTCAATTTTGGGGTATTATGCTTTGGTAATTCTTTGTAAGTCATGAAACTGTGTCTAAATTCCCTTGGTTTTGTATGTTGGGTGAGTGATGTTATAGATCGAGGCACGAGGAGCTTCTGCGAACTTGGCGGACTATTGAAAATTTTTATCGTCTACACCGTTAACTCTCTAGAGACTTTAGCTCTCTAGAGACTTCAGATGATTTCAGTTTTGGTTATTTAGTAGAAAAGTAATGAGTTGATTCGGTGGAATAGAATTTTTCTCTGAGTAGAAATTTTCTGCGAGCTCAGAGAATCTTGTGGGAGTTTTGTTTTGACTACATCGTGTAGTGATCCTATTGTTTTGTGTCTGAGGAGAAACCAAGGGCTTCATATGCATTGATAAAATGACTAGATGCGCTAACCTTTTATAAGTGAAAGATGGTGTCCCTCAATTTGAATTCGATTGCCTTTCTTCTGTTAAGGACGCATCATGTCCACTGTCTAATAAAAGGTGTTTTGCATACCTTTCTGTACGCTGGTGTAAATTGATATTTTTGCCTTGGTGCATGCCTACTTTCTTCAGCTCAGGAGCTATGTCATTGATTGTTACATTATATGTTCACTCTTACTCATAGGGTTGCTAGAATACAAAAAATAATAAAGAATGACCAGTTTCTATTTTGATGTAACATTATCCTCCACCCATATTTATCCTTTTTTCAGATTTAATGAGTCACTTTTCCCAAAACAAAAGCTCTTGATCTGGATGTCACTGTCGATTGTGGGGCTACGTCTCCCAGTGTGACACTGACGGCGCAATGCACGCCATGAGTCCCAGGACGTGGGCACATCCAACTATATATAAGAGTTTGTTTCTTAGAGATAGGGAGAAGGAAACTATATATATGGAACTTGTAATTGATTATCAATCAAGAAGTTAAACCCAAATTCAGTTTAGCCCCACATGGCATTGGATGTAAATGAGGTGCAACCATTGTGCCTGTATTTGTATGCTTTTTAATTTTGAAAATATTGACAATTGACATCATTACTTAGCTGGATATGTTTGGATTTCAGAAAGTTCCCTTCTGAATCTCTCTAATGCAGGTGCACCCCACTCTTATTGGCAGGAAGCAAGTTTTGTCAAATAGTGGCATTGCAAGTATCTTGGTTGTTTTGATAGCATCAGTTACTGGAGGGACAGATAGGTGTTTGGATTCAAAAGAGTCAACCCTTGTAACTGCTCTTATTGGTGGTGTTATCGGACATTATGCTTGCTGCAATGGTGATACATGGTCTTCTGAGCTCGGCATTCTTAGTAAAGCTGAGCCACGAATTATCACAACATTCAAAGTAATGTTAAGGCTTTAATTCTTTTTTCTGATTTCACAAATCATTAGCAAACATATAATTTTAATCTTTCACTGCTTCCTTTCAATTTTATCAGAGAGTGTGGAAGGGTACGAATGGTGGTGTAACCATAGATGGGCTTCTCGCAGCAGCAGCAGCTGGATTCTCGATTGGGCTTGCGTTTGTGCTGATAGGATTATTCACCACTCAGTGTGCTTCTGATGTATTCTGGAGCCAGCTGCTAGTTATACCCTTGGCTACAGCTGCTGGCCTATGTGGAAGCCTGATCGATTCGTTCTTGGGTGCAACAGTCCAGTATAGCGGGTTCTGCAGTGTTCGCAACAAGGTATCACAACCTAAACTATTTGAAATCTGCCCGATGTCTACATATCCTTATCTCCTCTGTCTCTGATTTTAAAAACTGATTCTCTGTTGTGTTATGTTTGTTTTGCTTAGGTGGTGGGAGTAGATGGTCCAACCGTAACGAGGATTTCAGGGATGAACATACTGGATAACAACGGGGTCAATGTAGTATCTGTGTTCTTGACAACTGTTCTTACTGCGGTGGCTTGCACATACATTTTCTGAGGTTAGCTATGGCGAGCATTGGTGCTATGGTAGGTCCACATTAGATGACAGAGAGAAACCTGATTGATGAATTAGAACAGCAAATTGTGTAGCAGTGCCATGAATCATTTTCATACACGTAGCAGTAGATGTAAAATTGTTTTTATTTACGAGTATTTTCAACACCGATGAGATCTTGCGAAATAGAGAAATTTCACGTCTCAAGATGTCTCAAAATCGTTGCTCTATGCCTCGATCACATGTTCTCCCTAATTGCAGGAGACAGTGATTCATGTGATGCTTTCTCTGTGAGGATATTTATTTTGTGCCTACCGTAGCATATTTATGAATATTTTATTTATGTACTTTTCTGTTAGATAAAAGAAAAAAATGATTGAAAACTCCATAAGGTAAAGATGGCTGGACCCTAATGCCCCCCTATAATTAAGAAAAAAAAAACTATTTGTACGAAGGCGACATGGTGATAGCTTCAAGTAATTTTATCTCCCATGTAGGTGATGTGCCTGTGGCCGAAGCATATGCTCTTAAGGAAGGATTGATGTTAGCACAACATGCAGGATGCAATCGGATGATTGTCCAATCCGATTGCATGGAAGTGGTTGATATTATGGGCGACGGTGGATTCACAGCTAACTCCGCAGCGGCTATATATGATGAATGTAATACAATCTTGTCGGGTATCGATATTAGGGGATACCCAAAGTAAGGAAGTTAGCGTCCACGCTGACTTCTCCAGATGGAGCAAGACGTATTAAAAGGTCTCGTCTGACCCCAAGGTCGCGGGCTCCCTCTCGCCCGACCCCTTAGGTGCGGGCTCTGTCTTGCCCGACCTCAAGGTCGCGGGCTCCGTCTCGTCCCGACCTCAAGACCGCGAGGGTCTCGCCCAAGGCCGCAGGCTCTGTCTCGTCCGACCCCAAGGACGCGGTTTTCCGTCTCGTCCAAGGCCGCAGGCTCCGTCTCGTCCGACCCCAAGGACGCGGTTTCCTGTCTCGCCCAAGGCCGCGGGCTTCGTCTCGCCCGACCCCAAGGCCGCAGTTTCCGTCTCGTCCAAGGCCGTGGGCTCCTCGCCCGACCCCTTGGGTGCGGGCTCCGTCTTGCCCGACTTCAAGGACGTGGTTTCCGTCTTGTTCCGACGGGGACCCATACCGCCGCCAACCACTCCAGGTCCAAGCGTATGGGCCTGGGTCAAAACTCTGACACCAGGGAAGAGACTGGCACACTTCGATGTAACTCGTGGCCATGACAGGACCATACCTAAGGATTCATATCAAGAACAGTGTCGGTCGTGGTGGTGTTGTTCTGCCTAACCCTCGTACGAACACGTGACAGGCGCGTCAGTTCACCACGACGTCCGTCGGGACGGAATGGAACGCCATGACCGGTAGATGACGCCTTGCGCATGGCGCCAGTGACGAACAGGGCCACGACGTGGAGCCGTCCCCTGTTGACATCTATAGGATCGGTGGGACCCGCATGAAGGAGAAGAAGGACCCGACGATCCTGGAAGCCTTCTTCTCTCTCGTTCTTCTCCTTTTTCTCCGCTGTAACCCGCGCTTTTCCTTCGCCTATAAAAGAGAAAGCAGGGCGCCCCATGAAGGGAGGGGGGGCAAACGAATCGGAACACAAGAGCACGACACGAGCACACTGGTTGAGCGGCAAGCGAGTTCTCAGCACCCAGTTCACTTCTTTCATCAGAGACTTGGGATCCTCTCCCTCTCTCGCCTGTTTGTAACCCCTTACTGTAAACTAAGTGCCGGTAACATGAGCAGCAGCGAACTGGACGTAGGGAACGTTCCGCCCGAACCAGTATAAATACTTGTGTCCTCCGAGCCAGACGCGCAAATACAAATTTACTCGTCGATGGTCCGAAAACACCGAACAAATCTGGTTAGGATTCCAGGAGATCTCCATCGAGCATTGCAGAAGGGAGACAAACCAAGTGGCTCATGAATCGGCGAAGCGAGCTATGATTTCTAAAAATTATTGTATTTGGGACGATGATTCCCCTAGCTTTATTGTTGAATTTCTATCAAATGATGTAACAATTCTTGATCAATAAAGCTTTACCGCTTGGTTTTGTCAAAAAAAACTTATGAATAATAACAAAGGTGCATTATGGCTATGTGAGCATTGAAGATCAGAAAAATAACACAGTATATCTCTACACATCCACCATCACTTTTGAACCTTAAAGCACAGCTGGCACATCACATTTGTGCATCAAGTCAACAACAATCAACAAACACAGATCTTAATTCCATTCCAAGTTCCAGTAGGGTTCCTGAACTAGCGCCCTGTTCGTTTGGACTTGTTTAGCTTATAAGCCATACTTTTTCAGTCAACGAACAATATTTTTCTCTCATACCAAATCAGCAAACAGTACTTGCAGCCATGGCTTAAACAAGTCTACAAGAACAGGGCGTAGCTGTTCTCATCGCTGTGAGGACCAGCTTGTCAGGAAGATTTTTTTTTAATTTTAACCCTTTTTTAATATAATTTTAAATCTAACACTGTCAGTTTTTTTAAAAAACTAACACTTTTTGCCGCTGCCTATTGCCATGGCACGGTCCAAATGCCTGTGCCGCGCCATTGCATGGTGGCACGGCAGAGGCCTTACGTGGCGGCGACCATCACCGCTGACCGCTGACGTGGCAAGGCTCTGTCCGTGCCACCGATCTTAGCGCGGTAGTGCCGCGCCCTGATCCATGGTGCGGCAGAGCCCGGTATAAATGCCGCCGCTGCCTCTTGCCCGAGTAAGTCGGCAGTTCCACGAGAAAAAGAGCAAGGTAGTGCCAGCCGCGCCCGCCTTCGCCCGCTGCCTGCCCACGGCCGAGGACTCCGCTCGCCGTGGCCACGTCCGCCCATGCCAGCTATCCCGCCTGCGCCAGCAAGCCAGACAAGGCAGTAAGCGAGCCGCGCCTGCCAGGCCGCCGACCGCCCGGTGCAGCCACCGCTGCCCGCACGCAGGCACGCCTCCCCCTCCGGCCAGAACCTCCGGTCACGCCGTCTAGGTGCTGCAGTGAGGTACTCCACTAATATAGTTAGCACAGTTAATAAAGTTAGTAAAATTATCAAAGTATAGCTAATATAGTTAGTAAAGTTAGTTAGTTTAGTTAGTATACGTAATATAATAAGTTAGTATAGGTAGTAAAGTAAGGTAGTTTAGTTAGTACAGTTATTTACTCTAGTTGTACATTGGATTTAGTCTAATAAGTTGTTGTAGTTAGCCTTGTATAGATGTTAATATTTGATTAGTTAGTATAGTTATAGTTAGAAAATGTAATAATGTTAGTATGGACATTACGTACGATGATTTCGACGACTTCATGAAGTTTCTTGAAATGCTTTTGCAGATGGATTATTGTGTTAGAGTTTTGTTCGGAGGAAGTGTTAGGAGAGAAGATGGTATGTTTGAGGATATGGAAGAAGAATTGGAATGGTTTGATGAACCTCCTAGCTTCAACGACCTTTGTGTCCATTTGAATACAAAGTTTGGGGGTGATTTCACACTCAAGGGGAGGTTTGATACTGGGAAGACTAGGGCACACTATGTCCTCATGCCCTTGCGCGATCCTACTCACTGGTCCCGCTACATAAGGGTTCTCTAAGGTTCCAATGTGCCCATGGCTGAGGTGGTGGTGGAGAATGGGTACATGATGCATGGTGTGCAGGACGGCCCATCTATTGATGGTTTTGGAGGCAATGAACAAGAATTAGGTGTTCGAAGGGGAAGCAAGTCAGGATAACATGAATTTGGACGGACAGTTGATGCAGGAGCAGTTTCATTCAACTAGCAGTAGGCTGTATAAGCAATGACTTCGATGTAGAATGAGTTCGAACAGGAAGAGGAGGAGCGGGAGGAGGAGGACAGGATCGGTGATGTAGTTAGCAGTGATTCAGACGATTCTAATGATGACCAAGGAGGTACAGATGCTTGTGGCAACAACGGCTGATGCCATGCCAGTACCGATTCATACTATGCCATTACCAGTACGAACCGAGGTTTTACATGGTGTCCATGTTCAGGGTAGACTAGTCACAGATTTGGCTGCAGATGATAACCCCTATGATTCATGGGCCAGAATTAGCGAAGCGCAGCAGTATGTTCCACCACCACCTTACACAACGACTGAGCTTGAGCAACTAAGGTCCAAGAACGTACCTTTCAGGGGTGTTCCGAACTATAGGGATGTCAGCATGACGGATATGGCAGTTTGTGATACCAGGTCTCTAGCTGTGTAGGAATTCATTGTATAACCATGAGAAAGAACCCCTTAGGAAGGGGATGATATTCAACACAATGTCAGAGATGAAACTCTTCCTTCAGGACTATGCTGTGTACCACCATAGATCGTACACCATAACTCATTCGGACCAGGAGTTGAGGTACCACTTGATATGCAAAAATGGTTGTCTATGGAGGTTAAATGCACGAAGGAGACAGAGTGATGGTAAGTGGAGGATAACTAAAGTTGTTGAACTCCACACTTGCCTAGATAATAGGGGGAAGGAAAATCATCAGTAGCTCACTGCACGTTACCTTGTCCATCGTATATTGGGCCTCGTTGATGACAATAACGACATCTCGGTATCTTCTTTACAACAGTCCATATCTGGATTCGTTAGGTACGATGTGTCGTACGGAAAGGCTTGGCGTGCTAAGCAAATCGCTCTCACGATTCGATGGGGTACTTGGGAGGAAGCATACAACAGGGTGCCCCGCATCTTATGTGCAATGCATTATTACAACCCTGGCTTAAAATGGTTTGTGGACATCGGAGGGATGTTTTTTCGGGACCCATTGAGGCATGTCCTCTATCGTGTGTTCTGGTCGTTCGCGCAAACAGAACATGCATTCTAGTTTTGTCGGCCAGTCGTACTTGTTGATGGCACTTTCCTGATAGGAAAAGTATAGGGGCACCTTGATGATGGCTGCTGCTGTTGATCCTGAGGCACCAGATAGTACCCGTGGCTTTTGCTTTGGCAGAGGGAGAGAACAATGAATCGTGGTCTTGGTTCATGCGGCTACTACGTGTCCAAGTGCTTGGCCCAACTCGCACTATATGTTTGATCTCCGACCGTCACGTAGGGCTTCTTAATGCTATAGGTGAGCAAATAGATGGGTTCCCGCCTCTAGTACATAGATGGTGCATGAGACACTTTGCCGCTAAATTTCTGGCGGCGTCAGTGGAAGGAGGTATGTGACAAAGTAAAGGCTCTATGTTGTGTACGTATAGAGCACTGAGTTCAAGGAGACAAAGAGAGAAGTAGACAAGATGGTAAATGTAGCAGGGAAAGGCTTGGTTAGAGGCGCAGATAGGAACAGAAGGCTCAGTGGGATGTTAGCATATGACGAGGGGGGTTTTAGGTATGGCATCATGACTACTAACTCCTCAGAGTCCTTCAACCGTGTATTCAGCGGAGTTCGATCATTGCCTATGTCTGGAATTGTTGAGTTCTCCTTTCATAAGTGCAACGAATATTTTGTGAAGAGGTGGGAACTTGCACAGAGGAATATAGCTGAGCAGAGGGCGTTTTGGAAAGGCCAGAACTGAACATTTGAAGGAGGCCAAGGAAATTGGCCAAGCAGCATACCGCCGAGCCATATGGACCCCTGCCGCCATATCTTTAGTGTATGGGGCAAGGGTGGCACAAGCTTGGGCGGCGAACGTTATGGTGGATGAAACTACCGAGTTGATCTTGAGAAGGTAGAGTGCAGTTGCAACGTCCCTCAGATCATGCATGCCCCTTGCTCTCATATGATCATGGCCTACAGGGTTCGTGGGTACAACTATGAGGATCTACCTATATATGTCAACCTTGTATCTCCGTTCGAACACCGTTAGTATTTGGGAGATGAGCTTTGAGCCATACCTAGACCCAACACAGTGGCCACCTTATAATAGGTTATGACTACGTGCCGCATCCGGATCTAATGAAGTTAGGGAAGGGTAGAAGGAAGAAGAAGCGACTGAAGGGGGACATGGACGCTATAGAGGGTACGATGAAGACATGTACGATGGGGGAGACTTCAACGAGACCCGTGGCTAGAAATCTTTGCTCCGTTTGTAAGCAATCTGGCCACTAAGGCTAGCCGGCATAGAAGACAACAGGTGATTTATATTGTGTTTGTATTACATAACAAGTAGTTCAAATTGTGCTATGGTACATAATGTTTATCTAAAAAATATTAATTTGAATACTCTAACCCTTTGTTTATCATTTTGTAATAGGATGGCCCCTCCCACGCCTGCACCAGCTGTACCCCCTTCTTGATGTGGAGTACGACGACCCCCTTCTTCTACTGGACGACGAGGTTTCCAAGAGGCGTTCAAGGGATCCTTACATTCGTGGGACTTAGTTCATTACGTTAAACTTATGTCGAACGAATATTATCGTTGAAAACTTGTACTCATAAACAAATGAAAATATTATGTGCCAACTCGTTTTGTAGCTTAATGTTCATTTTGTACATTTATTAGCTTAATGTTCGTTTTATACAGCACTTGTAGTTTAGCACAACACCACCAACAACTAAATTATTACTGGCTAGCCGTTGGCTGACCGACTCACTGATGCGCCATGTACTATGGCGTGGCCCAGACCGCCGTGGCCTATGGCGCGGTAGAACCATCCTATGTGGCAACTGAACCCGTGCTACGGCACGACAAATGATTATGTTCGTTTTATAAATTTTGAATGCATGATACAAACAGTTGTGATCACTTAAGATCGATCACTTAAGATACAATCAAAAACTCTCAGTCAGAAACATATTGAGTCAGCAACTCGTCGTCCGAGTACCAATCCTCAACCACAACCCTGTTTCTATGGCTAAGGTCACCTACATTGCCTTGATCTGTCTTTCGCCTGTAGTAAGCGACCTCCGCTTATCTGCGGCCTCTGTAGCCTGAGTGAAGAACGCGTCGTCATCCTCCTCCGCCTGCAAGCCCGCCTCTACTAGAGCGATGAGCTCGCTCAGTCTAGAAGTGTCATCCTCAGCCTCCTCCGCCGGCAAGCCCGTCTCTGCTAGAACGATGAGCTCGCTTAGTCTGGCAGTGTCGTCCTCATCCTCCTCCACCGACAAGCCCGCCTCTGCTAGAGCGATGAGCTCGCTCAGTCTGGCAGTGTCATCCTCAGCCTCCTCCACCGGCAAGCCCGCCTCTGCTAGAGCGATGAGCTCGCTCAGTCTTGCAGTGTCGTCCTCCTCGTCGTCCCCCTCATCAGACACAATAATCGGTGATTCAACGATGCGACCAGCTCGCTTTCTGTGCTCATCTAGCTTCTTTTGTTTTGCTTTTGGAGGTTCTTCGGGCCATTTGTTCTTAGGACCATACAACCACTTCTTAAAACGACACTTCGCCATTGAATACACCTAAATAACATGACATTAGTACATGACACATATACCTCAACTTTTGAACAAATACACTTTGCACTTACTTCATGCTTGTTTGGACACACAAACTCCAACGTATTGTCAGGGTTTATCACGGCTCGGTCTCCGCAATGGCACAGAGGAGGTTCCTCGAGACGTCTAACTGTGGCTAAGTGCTTCTCCTTAGCCGTCATTAGAGAGGGGTTAGGGGGAGGTGGAACCCACCGCTCGAAGTGCTCTCGTGGATGTCGCCCTCTCCACCAATCGTCGAAAAGGAGGTACCTAGGGTCAAACTTGTCTGCACCATCGATTCACTGAAAGAAAAAACACCTCTCATGGTCCTACACAACAAAAATTCAACAAAATATTAGTAACCTAGTAATACAAATGAAAAGAAAAATATACGGTAATAATTACTTACATTAAAACGACTGCACGTGTAGAAGCAACGAGCCCCTGTGTCCACATGTCTCGATTGAAACACGTCGGCCGGACGACCACAGTCACAATTAGGGTCAGAGAGTTTAGGAGGGAGGGGGCATCTTTGCTAGAATTGTCGGGGTACATTTCTCTAGGACGACCCCGTTTTCGCCATAACTGCTCCCGAAACATGTCTTCCATCTAATAAAACGGTTCAAATTAAACATCAATCAAAACAACGCAAATTAATAAAAAATATAATCATTTGCAATGGAACTAAAATATTATAAACAACAATTATAGCAACAAAAAATTACATGGCAAACATACTTCTAACTAAATAATTAACCTTAACATTGACAAACTCAAACTCATATCTTCACCATAGTTCCCAAAAAAAATTCTGCTAACCTTAACTCCATTCATAATATCATATCCATTATTCAAACAAAATAAAATATGCATCAGAACCTTAAATGAGGACGAGGAGGGATGGAGGCGGCCGGAGGGGGAGGCACGCCTGCGTGCGGGCGCGGTGGCGGCGTCCTCGGCCGCGGGCAGGCGCGGGCGAAGGCGGGCGCGGCGGCACTGCCTTGCTCTTTTTCTCACAGAACGCCGACTGCTCGGGCAAAAGACAGCGGCGGCGTTTATACCGGGCTCTGCCGCGCCATGGATCAGGGCGCGGCACTACCGCGCCAAGATCGGTGGCGCGGCAGAGCCTTGCCACGTCAGCGGTCAGCGGTGATGGTCGCCGCCACGTAAGGCCTCTGCCGCGCCACCATGCATGGCGCGGCACAGGCATTTGGCCGTGCCATGGCAATAGGCGCGGCCAAAAGTGTTAGTTTTAAAAAAAAATGACAGTGTTAGATTTAAAATTATATTAAAAAAAGGGTTAAAATTAAAAAAAAATCGTCAGGAACAATTGATTAGCCCAGCAGCAGAGGTAGTCGAGGCAGCACTCGCAGGTCTCGTAGCAGCAGCAGCAGAAGCAGCAGCACGCGGTGAAGAGGCTGCCAAAGATGAGGGATGGATGATGAGCAAACAAGAGGTCCGAGGAACCGAGGAGAGTGACAAAGGCAGCCTCTGTCGTGGCGGCGCTTCTGGACGTGCCCGTAGTAGGACATCTCCTGCGTCGCCGGAGGGCTATACATCTACCGGAGACGAAAAGTTCGCGAGATAGGAAGCTTTGTTTAAGCTGTATGGGTATGTTTGTTTCCTGTCCCATTTCTATCCTGGCTAGAATCCTAGGCTGGACGTCTTAGTCTGCTCGGTCTAAGCCAATCCTTAGTTGTTTGGTTGTCCGTGCTATCTAAGCCTAACTAGCAAATGATGTGTTTAGTTGTCTGATTTGCTTTGCATAGAGTCACCGCTTCTTTGACTTGTAAGTTTACCCCATTCTTCTATTGGGCATCCTTGGAGAGCACGACAGCAGCAGGACGACCTCGCCGCCAGCGTCGTGCGCACACTGCCACGCGAATGGAGATTGTCAGCCATGGAGATGACACCACATACCGCTGAGGTCTTGTTTAGGGTGTGTTTAGTTGAGGAGGTAAAAATTTTTTGGTGTCACATCAGATGTGTCGGAAGGATGTCGAGAGGGGGTTTTAGATACTAATAAAAAAACAAATTACAGAACTCATCAGGAAACTGCGAGACGAATCTAATGATACTAATTAATCGGGCATTAGCACATATGGGTTACTGTAGAACTTAAGGTTTTTCATGAACTAATTAGGCTTAAAAGATTCGTCTCGCGATTTCGTCGAGAACTGTGCAATTAGTTTTTTTAAGTACTTCATGCATGTGTCCAAACATGCTCTTTTATTGTAGGAGGCAAAAAAAATTTGGAAACTAAACAGGGCCTTAGTTCTAAAAAGTTTTCCTAAAAAATGCTACAGTAGCAATCACATCGAATCTTACGATACGTGCATGGAGCATTAAATGTAGACGGAAAAAAAAACTAACTGCACAGTTTAGTGGGAAATCGCGAGACGAATGTTTTGAGCCTAATTAGTCCATGATTGAACACTAATTGCCAGATAAAAACAAAAATGCTACAATAGCCAAATTCCCAAATTTCACTGAACTAAACAAGGCCTGAATCGGTTCGAACATGCCATGCTGTATTTGCCCAGTCATAAAACTAACATGCTGCCAAAGTTCTTCTGCTCCTGCTATTCGAAGGTCTAGTATATAGCAGGTTGATGGAGTTTGAGTTCTGCTTAAAGGAAGTAGCATGTTGATTGGATTGCATTTGGACAGTCACGAAACTGAATGGTCTAGAAGCAGGTTGATGCAGTTCAGTGAGTGCCTCAATCCAGATCAATCTATTCCATTTGAACAACCAAATAACAACAAAAATTCATGTGATTTAGCACACAAACATATCTGCAATCATCATTGAGCAGAGGCATGTGAACCAACCTGACTGCCAGTCGAGAATTTACATCACAGAAATCAGAGTAAAACGTAGACATGACTAAAATTCAGTGGGCAATGAGAGCAGAGAATTAAGGGGACAAGGCAGCGCATGCGCATTGCTACTACCTTGGGCGTCGACAGCGTTATCAGATATTCAGATCCTCCAAGCTCAGCACCTGGGGTTCCTCGTCCTCCTAGATGTTCCACCAAGCACCATCTTCGGCAGCACGGCGCAGCGGCCGTGGACTTGTACCTCCCGAAGTCGCAGTTGGAGCAGAGGAAGGCGGAAGACGAGGCGCGGCGGAAGACAGCCCCGGCGGCGAGGCATTCGGCACAGAGCGGGGCGCGGGCGTGGTGGAGCAGACCCCGGCGGCGCGGCACTCGATGCAGAACGCCGCTGCCGCGGTTCCACAGTAGTGGCAGGTCGTTGCCTCCGTGGTTGTCGCTCAGGCATGGCGCCGCGGCGAGCACGCGGGGTCCGTCGAGGCGCTGAGGGAGCAGGCCACCTTCTCGAACGCCCGGCACGCGAACGCGGAGGAGCTGTGCGGCCGAGGGGCTGCGAGGATGCCCAGCACGCGGACGCCATTGACGCCCCTCCCCTGCTCCGCTTGGCCACACTGCGCAGAGTTCCCGTCCACGAGCGCGTTCGACGGAAGGGGACACGGATTCAGATCACGAAACAACATTTACGGGATTGAGGGTGTTGCTTGCTTGTGGAGCTCCCGTCCACGAGCGTGGTGAACCTCGAGCCGCACCGCGTGGACCTCCGCTTGGATCTTGCGGGATGAGCGCGGCGCAGCCGACGAGCTCGCCGGGGATGCGGTTGGCCGGCGCGCGGACACGGACGAGCTGCGCGGACGGCGAGGAGCTGGCCGGGGAAACAGGTGACCGGCGGCGGACGGGGAGGAGCTACCGGGAGGCGGGCGGTGATGCGCGCGTGGATAGCGGGGAGACAATCCGAATTTTGCCCATATGGGTTCGCCCAAATACCATCAATTTTGTGGGCTTCGTTGAAATGCACTTATGAAACGAGTGACCATTTTGCCCCTGAGCTCATTGAATCGGTGGGAAAAATGAGCAGAGAGAGAAGTACGGACGGTGGTGCTGCTCACCGTCGGGCACAGAGAGAGACGGTGGGAGACAGAGAGGGGCTTGAGCGGTGGAGCTGCTCACCGCTGAGCAGAACACCTAGGCGAGCGGCCGGTCGCTAGACTAGCGCTGGGAGCATGCGGCTCCTGTTGCTCGGCCTCCCACGGCGAACAAGCATGAAGAAACGAAGAACTGGAAATCTAGAATAGGAAACCGGCGGCCACAAAATCGACGAAAAACTAGACCAAATCAAAACAAATCGCGAACAAACATTTCACAGGCCATCACAAGGGAGTTGGTGAGCATAGTCTAAGATATCATCGCCCAATTTCAACCCAAACTCCGAGAAAATTAGATCACGGCCAAGAACACGAAAAACTCCCCAAAAACAAAATTCGTTCAATTTCTTCGTGCTCGACTCGATTCAATCAAATTCACTTAAGGGGTAGCATCAACTCATGTCATAGCACGAATCTGAGCAAAAAGGAATGAACTAAATCGGTCTCAAAATGAAGAATCGAAGCAAGAACTGGGGAGGGAAAAACTAAGAAAAAAACTGCAAAAATAAAATCACAGACACAATCCCTAGAACACGAATTGGTAGTGTCATTGCCAATTGGTGCCGTCCTTTCACAGATAAACACAGAGAAGGCAAACATTGGAACAACAGGCATTCTAGGCCAAACCCTAGAACACGAATCGAAGTCATCGAAGGGACGAATCAGAGAGGCAAAAGCAAAATCCTAAAATACAAGAGGAAACAGGAGCACCTGAGACTGCTCTGTGCAAACCGTGGCATCGCCGAGACCCACCGGCACCGGGCACGAGCACCATGAGCGGCCACAGCAGGAGAGAGGGAGAGGGGGAAAGATGAGGACGATTGGCCTGCAAGGCCATGCCTCTGCCCTGCCCTGCGCCTTCCCCGTTGTGGGCTTCACTCTCCACTGCCGTCAGGGCCTAGCCCCTTGCGCCTTCCCCGCGGTGGCGCGGCTGGGATTGGGGGCGGCAACACGACCAGGGAGCCACGGGGGCTAGGGTAGGGGGCGTCGGCGTCGGCGTTCCGGCGTCGGGCTCCTGCCCGGAGCCTGGTCCTCGTTCTGCGACGGAGAGAGCGAGAATGAAAGAGAGTTCATGAGGGAGAGGAGAGTGAACGAGGGGATAAGGTAAATGGACACAGAGGGGTAAAACGGCCACAGTAAGTCAAATATTAGGCTGAAAAATATTAAAAGTTAGCTTAAATCATGAAATGGCAATATAACGTGAATGACCGATTTCATAGAGGCATTTTAACGAAGCCCACAATTTTAATGACATTTAAGCAAAAACCATCTGCCAGAAGGGCAAAATTCCAATTTTCTCGGATAGCGGGAGGTGAGGCGAGCGGATACGCGCGCTGGCTCGCGCCTGGCTCCGTGGAAACGGCCGCCCACCTCGTTCCCAGCTGGCCTGGCTAAAGTGGTCGGTGGCTCGAGCAGGACAGGCTAACCAGCCCAACCAGGCAACCAAACAGTTTGAAACTGGCTTACCGCAGCCTGGATTAAATCTGAAAAAGTAAAGTTTAGGAAGGTCACATTCGGTGTTACATCAAGATCTCATATGAGAGGGTTAGGATAGTAATAATAAAATAAATTATAGAAGTCCTCAGTAATGTACGAGACAAATTTATTAAGCTTAATTAATTCATCGTTAGCGCATGTTTGTTGTAGCATCATATTGTCAAATCATGTACTAATTAAGCTTAAAAATCATCTTGTAAATTAGTCATAATCTGTATAATTAATTATTTTTTAGTCTATATTTAATACTCTATGTATGTGTCCAACATACGATGCGATGTGACATGAAGTAAAAAGAAACTGAACAAGACCACCGCCCAACCAAACACAGGATTGCTGTGTGCCAGTGTCTCTTATATGAAGCTCAGCACTGTCAAGGCGGCCACGTGTCACTCTCAGACAGCTACTTCCTGTCTTCCTCGGGTATGCAAGTACCAGTGCTACTACGTGATTGGCCCCACGTGGATCAATAATCTCGTATCCGAAAGGATCATGCTGTACTGGAAGTTCCTCCCTCGGTCCCATAACAAGTGCATTTTTAGAGTCTATTTGGAACATAGGAATAAAAAATGTAGGAATGGGAGAAAATGTAGGAATAGGAAAGAAATGTGGTGGTAAAACAGAGGAATGAAAAAACACAGGAAATTTATACGAATGAGCGTTTGGAATGCAGGAATGAGGTAGTAGAAGAATCTCATTATATTTGGACTAATGATGTGCTTGTTTTGCTAAACTTGGTAGCTTGAGATTAGGTTTAGTAGGTCATTAACTCAACAATGGAGCACTGAAGCGTAGATCGTAGATCAAAGTTCTGGAGTTGGTGCATGGCGAGAACACAAGCGACGTGAATAGATAAAAAATGTTTCCTCCGTTTTTGTGTCTTGTTCTTTTTCTCACTGATGCATGGCAATAGTGTTCGGTAGCTTAGGCAGATGCGCATCATGTCACAGGAAATTTTCCAATGGCCTAGACTGGATGTTTTCTTTCCTTCAAAATGAATGGGTGAAGTAAACTTTCCATAGGAAAGGATCGCTCAATCCTGTGTTCCAAACACATGAACGGTACATAAAATGGAGGAATCTTGATTCCTGTACTTTTCCTTTTGGAAATCCCACAATCCAAACAGGGCCTTAGAGAATTAATTTCACTTGTCTTTTTCTATGTTCTCTCTTTCCAAAGCGTAACAATTATACCTTTATAGGAGCATATACGTAATTTCTCACTAATCTTGATCTTTTTACCTAAACTCTAGAAGTGTACTTATTTTGAGACGGAGATAGTAATCTTGTTTGACAGCGTATGATAGACACGTTAACGGATGTCTTGAGTAGCAATAAACAAGTGTACATTAAGAGATGCGGTGGCATTCAAACATCAGGTGAGAATTCACTCAGGATTCAGACAATACCATGTCATATCATACAAAGAGGCATATACAGGGCATGAATTCATTTCTTACTTTTCCAGTTGTACATATACGTATGAAAGTATTCATATTAACAATGTACATTTTGAAGGCTCTCCGGTCTCCACAGCTGGATCCAAATAATTCTCAGAATATTAGGTAAGATCATGATCCTACTTATAGTAGTACAAAATAGCAATCAGCAAGTAGATAACCTAAGCACAACATTCTGAAAGAGATGGTTCGTGTGTCAGCCGGCCTTAGCTGTTCTTGTTTCCTTCCCACCATATTCCATATTTGTCCACATAATAGAATAAAAAATAAGCATAAGCTATTTGCCACGAAAACAACAAAAAGGAAAGCTGCAAACTTGTTACTTGTCATCCTCCCATGATGCACACTGTCCAGACTCCAGATATACAGAGCAGAGCACTCTGGTAGAATCAGACAAGATTCAGGCAAGAAGAAAACACATGCCCATTTCAAGAATACGCCATGCAAAATTCAAAATGTCCCTTTGTCCTCAAACCATCAACTATTAATTACAGACTTTGACAGGGGGTTATGCATACAGAAGGTAACAAAATGCCTTTGTGCATCCCCAGTGAAGCAAGCAACTTCATCTAGCTTAGCTACCAAGTGGTGAAAACGGAGCACATTTTGTTGCAATCTCAGGTTCTCATGTCACGGTAGGGGCTACAAGACGACCCGACGAAGGGGGCGCAGGAAAGCTTGCGTCTGCAGCAATCACTGGTTGGTGATACCCATGAGCAGCGCTCCGCTCCAGCTGCTCCCACATGAGCCTCCGCCGCTCCTCAGTTGCAGCTCGCTTCTCCTCTTCCTCTTGGAAGTTGTTCTGGCAGGCTACAAGAAGCCTCTCATCCATTTCGCGGAACATTTTCCGCACATTCATTGTTACATTGAGGACAGATTGGTTCCAGTGCCAGCGGGTGTTCCGCTCCAGAGCTGGGTATATAATCGGTAGGATCACTTGACGGTTTTGGGAGATCATACCGAATAGGTGCTCGTTGTTCCATAGGAATAAGGCTCTCTCTGCAACCTGCAAAAGCCATGCCAAAGAAAAGCAGTGCTTGAGTTTCAAATGGTAACTCCTTTATGCAACAATACAACATGCAAGTGACATGAGCAAAGACAGTACAAACGCAAATGCCAGGCCGCTCACAACCCTACATTTATGTATCTTACTTAATCGACGAAGACAGATGAATACAATATGCTGTACAAACAAGGAAATAGGAGTCACTGTGTCCCATCCACATTAGTGCACAAAATCGATAGACAGATTCAAAATCACAATTCCACCTAGCTGATTGTCAAGTCCCACAAAGTGCAAATGTCTGTATCTTCAATTTATTGAGGAAATTAAAGTATTTACAAGAACAGCAGATTTTGGCAATTGCCACACATTAACACCCCAAAGATTCCTATCATCTGCCTTTGGACCATGGATTTATTTGTGACGTTAGACTTCAGAGTACACTGAGACCATTATGAGGCAGAATTAGAGAATTATAGGGCATTTCCAATTCTGTAGTAAAGCAAATGGCCTGAAGCCTCATAAAGGAAGTGGCCACCAACTAAACTTAAGCCAATAACATAAGTGTGTGGTCTCACTTTAGCCAACAAGAAAAGATTTTAACCACTGATGAAATTCTTATCATTAATTAGTAAGCACTATGTCATAAAGACACAGGGGACCATGTAAAGGGACACTAATAAATCAGAAAAAACAAGGCGAAAAGGAAAGGGGTCAAACAGACTCTTCAATTAAAATAAGTGAAAGATTGATCTGGCAAACAACATTGCAACTATTACTTGATTAAAAAAATAAAAAAGCTTAAAGCTGTGCATCTAACCTTTATTAGAGAAACTAATGATTACACGAGCATATATTCCTGTTAGCATTTCTTACCACGGCAACTGTTATGAGCACAAGACCAGAACAAAATATGAAGAGTGAATCTCACCTGAAAATGAGAGCTATTCAGGCAACTAGCAATCTTCCGGAACAAGGGAACCATGCATTTCTGAAATTCAGCCATGTCAGTCAACTCCAGCACCTCCTCCAACTCCCCCAAAAACATCATTTCCTTCTGACTATTTGTAACTGGCCAATACTTTAACAGGCCTCTGATCACAGTCCCAGAAAGCTTCGGTTCCTTCTCAATAAATTGTGTGATGCAATATGTCAGCTGTGGCAGATACACTCCCACTGATTTCGGCTTATGAAGTGGTATCAATGCTTTCCATAAGAACAGCTTATGTTCCTCCTTCAATGGCTTGGCAAACCCACTTATTACACTGCCAAAGACCTCCAACAGCTCGGCGATCCCATTGTGATGATCTGTCTCGAACACAAACCTATAGAAGATATTGCTCACAGCCTTACGGATGAATGGTCGGTTTCCCATGAACTTGCCATATATCCTATGCAATATTGTCTTCAAGCAGTCCCTTTCTCTCGGGTCATCCGAATCAAACAGATCAAGCAGCTTGGAGACGAAAGAGCTATCCACATACTTCCTAGCCACCTTAGCATCGACGAGCGGCGAAGTCACAAACCTAAGGAGAAACTCATAAACGACTTGCAGGTGGTACCAGGACGGATCGAAGAAGGGCTCGTCCTCCTCGGTCTCCGAAGCCGAGGTGCCAGACCGGACTTTGGGCGGGAAGACCCTGAACAGGTTAGCGGCGAACATGCGCACGCACGCTGCTATCATTGTCTCCGTGAGAGGATCCTCAGCGGCGCCAATGCAGTCGACCAGGGACATGAGCATCTGCCGCTTCCGCTCCTTCTCCGGCGAGTCCTTGCCCCGGTCGGAGAAGTCGTACACCGCGCAGCAAATGTTAACCTTCTGGACAAAGGCGTCCTCCCTGGACCTCACCTCGGCTCCGGCTCCGGCTCCGGCGCCAGCCGCGGGAGACGGAGGCGAAACGTTGGGCTTCGCCGTGACCCCATTCTCCCGCGGCGAGGCCCCATTCTCCCGCGGCGACGATAGGGGCGGCGGCGGCTTCGCAGGCGGCGAGCTCGCGGCCCCGCCGCCAGAGCTGGATTTCATCGCCTTCCACGACAGCTTTCCAATAAATTGCTTCCACATGTCGGCGAGATCCGGCGGCACCAACAACACATCAAATCTCCCCCAATTAAAGGATCATTCCGACAGGCCCGGCCTCCTCTCGGCAACACGGACACGGGGGCGCGAATCCCCGGGCCTTAAAAGAGCGCGCTTGGCAACGGCGACGAGCGGCCGATCCTCCCGCAGCGACAGCAAGAGATCGCAAGGTGCGCTGCACCCGCCGGTACAGATCAACCACCGCCCCCCGGTGAACGCACCGAGATGAGAGGGAATGCCACGCCGCGCCCAATAAAACCGGGCCGGGAGCGCGACGGCGAGGAGGAGGCCTGGCAGGGATCCGGCAATGGCGGGCTCAGCGCCAGATCCGGGGGCGGGAGGCGGCCATGGATGGCATTTCGGGAGGAGGGGAAAGGGCGTGGAGAAGTGAGGAAATTTTGGCGTTTTGAGGAGGGGTGGTGGTGGGCTGGTGGCAGGGGAGGGCAGCCGCTGGCGGAGAGGGGAGGAGGCGAGAGGACACTCTCCGAGTAGAACGAGCGAGCGAGCTGCAGTGGTGCGCTGCAAGGACGATGGATCGCCCGCTCGGCGCGGTTGGAACGTCGGATAGGGCGTTTCGAGCTTCCTCAGCCGTCGAATCTCGGCCTTTTTTATGGCTGGGTGCTCTCCATCTTTCGCTCTGGAAAGGCATACGGGTACGAACTGCATGATGGTGATTGGATAATGGGAAATCAGTTGTAACCGCTGGGGAAACATCGTTCGGTTGTTTCTTTCTTTAGCGACGGCACATGTTCAATTGCTAATTTCATAATGACCCACCACCATTTTTATCATTTTATTTATTTCTTCTTTTTCTATTAACACGTAGGGCAGCTTCAATAAAGACGCTTCAGCTAGCTCATACAAATCCACGTTAAGGAGAAAGATAAAAGAAAAAAGAGAAGAGAGAGAAAAGAAAAAGACAAGTGGTCCCACGCTAGGCTCTGGCAGGTTACGAGTTATGCTGCAGTGGCTAGATGCGAGAGTGTCCTGATGGCGGTTGCCAGTGGAGGAGCCATTAGTGCTAATCGTCTGATCCACATAGATTTTCAACATTTACTGCCCAATAAAGCACTATTACTCTTAAGAAACAATCAAAATCAGGGGTGCCCATGGCCCCCTTTGGTCTCAATGTTCCTCCGCCACGGCGGTTGGAGCACAAGCGGGTCCTGGTGGCTAGAGCACGAGCGAGTCCCGAAGCAAGCCATGATAGGGGGTGGTGACACTCGAAGCGAGTCGTGGCGATATACGGAGTGAGCTCCACCGGTGATACCACGGTAATGTCTAGAGCGACGGTGGGCAGGCGACGCCCGAGCGAGCAGGGGCTAGGTCAATGGCCACTTGCTACAACCTGGGGGTGCGAGCGAGGTGGTTGTTGTCATTAGACTAGGCGTGATCGAGGAGGAAGAAAGTGGGTGGGAAAAAGGAATACGTGGGACCTTTTGTAGGGTGTCTAAGTTTGTAGTATCGTTGGAGTATAAGTTAGTAAGTTGGCTCAATCGTTGTAGGTTCCCTTACGACTATAAAGATATGCACATTGCACACATACCAATGAAACGCATGAGTTTCTGGACCCGCTTACACCTCCTAGATAACGGCCATGTTAGTTAGCTAAAATATGAGCACTCATTTAAGTCGAAGTTTTCCACGAACTCTGCTCTACATACTCCACCAAGGAGCAGTTTCACCAAAAACCTGGAGTTTTTATAGCATCTCTTTAGATACTCTCTCAACTCTACCTTTTCCTAGAGCAGAGTTTTGGGAAATTTATTTGGCTAAAAAACATGGAGCAGACCAGTCCCAAATAGACCCTTAAACTCAAATGAACATTCCAAAGAAACCTGCCCGCCTTCTGATCGACGTGCTTCACTCATTTTATATCGGATTTGTCATCAACTTTGCATGAGATGGTGTTTGAGTTTGATTGTGAAGATATGAGCTGTGTGCTAGCAAAAGGTTGAGTAGTAGATCTTAAAACGTCAAGATAGTAATGGGAAATTTCAAGTTATATCATTGATGGAGTGATATTAGTTGTATTAGTTGGGTTATAATTGTGGTTCGAGCATTGCTAATTGTTATACTTTTGTTTTATTTCAAGCAACTAGGTGCATTCATGAAAACAAATTTGGTGCTTCGTTTTAGTAATACCTCATCTTAGATGGACTGGCCCATTATGAGTTCATCCATCAATGTTAGTACAATGACTATATCCCCATATTTGTGTTACTCAATGTGGATACATAGCATGAGATGTGAAAGGTCCTTGTTTGGTTTTGGTAATTGAGTAACAACCTAGATGGACTAATGTGTTTAAATGCGAGATACACAGGTAATTAGTCCATAAGCACACTTGTGTGAGCAACCTATGCCATGAAGGTGAAGATGGCTTGAGATGTTGCAAAGCTCACACATGAGATGAAGGAGCTCATTGCATATGAGACATGACATTGAGTCATGTGACTAAGGTAGAGAAGATCAAGACAAGACTTGGCTTGATGGACCAGTTGCAAGTGTGAAGGGCAAGTTGAGTGATGACTTGGGGCTGATGGACTGAAGCAACGGTGAAGAGCAAGTGAAGTCAAGATCGATGAACCAATACGGTCATGTGATGATATGAAGTGGATCATATCATTTGTGATTGGTTGGTGCATGTGTTGTATCAACATTGGAGGAGATGGAATGGAATGCGCAAGGCAAATGTATATTTGTAGGGCATTTTCATTTCACTGGTCTATGGTTGAGTAGAGAAGAAATAGACTAGATTTAGGATAGATAGCCGTACTATAAAGAGGGAAAATCTTTTAGTTACATAGTGCCACTAATTGTGAATCTCACTTACATATGCATTGTGCTTAGTGACGTGGTGAGGTGCAAGAGAAAAGTCTTTCAAAATGTTTGAATGAAAAGTGCTAACATAAAAGAAACACTTGTCACAACACTTGCACATGTTGATCTTGGCTGTTATCCTTTGTTGGGATGGATAGCCCTCCGTATAAGCTTTCCGGAATGTCCAAGATCATCGAGATCAGAGTTTGGAGATAAAAGTTATGGGCGTTTTAGTTTTCTTGGTGAATTCTGAGAGCCCAACCGAAGGCCCGGAAGATATTCGGTTTTATAATTACTCCAAGATGAGAGCTTATACTGGAGGTCCGGTTTCGCTCTAAAAATATTTTTTCAGAATCTAAGTGCTTCTACCGGAGGTCCGGTTGCCAAATCGGAGGTCCGATTTTCGCCCTAAAATTGATTTATTCTCAGAAGATGAGAGCCTCAACCGGAGGTCTGGTTCTGCGTTGTTTAAGGGCTGGAAACCAGAGCTCCGATTTGGACCGGAGGTCCGGTTCTGGGCGTTTCAGCACTAATGTTCATATCCGAAAAGAGTCATTGGAGTGGCGTGGGAGTGCACTTGGGCCACACCCTTGGGTGGCTGGCTGGCATGTGGATAAGGGGGGGTTCCCCCTCCTTCTCCCATACCCCTTGGATCATTTGTTGAGTTTGGGGAACCAAGTTCTAGGGTTGATCCTCTCCTCTCCTCTCCTCTCCTCTTCTCTCTCTCTCTCCCATGGTTTGTGCCAAAATTCCTATGAGAGATTGAGTGCCCTTTTGTGGGTGTTGATGAGAGATTGAAGATCACCTCCTCCCTTTCCTCTCCTTCTCAAGCTTGGTGCTAATTTGAGTGAGGGACCAAGAGACCTAGTGAGTGCATTTGAGGATTGCTTTTGGTGGCACTAGGAAATCTTTGTGATTGGGGATTTCTTGTTACTCTTGGTGATTACCATCACCTAAACGGCTTGGTGGATTGTGGTCTTCGTTGTGAAGCCCACGTGAAGATTGTGCGTGGCTCCGGATAAGGATTTGTGAGGGGTGTTGTGCTTGTGAGTAACTCTAGTAGAGCGTGTTATTGAGCTACCCTCACATTTGGGGTAGGTTCTTATGGCGCCCAATGTGTGGGTTAGGTTTATGAAATACCTATTAGCCGCCGAACCACCAAGTGAGCGGTCGACACAACAGGGACTAGCGTGTTGGCAAACACATGAACCTTAGGAGAAAAATTACCGTGTCAACACTATTCTTCTCATTGGTTTGTATTCCCCATACACAAGCTTGTATTTACTTTTATATATATTGTGCTTTGTGTAGTTGCTCTTGTAATTAGTTAGCTTGTATAGCTTGCTAGTTGAAAGGATCAAGATGCCTAAGAGGGGGGGTGAATTGGGCTAATTCTAAATTTCTTTGAAATAATTAAATCCTATGGTTAGCCTAATTAACCCCTTGTGCCTAGAAAGTATTTCTAATTATTCTACCGCACAAAAGACTTGCAACCTAAGTTCCAATCCTACTCTAGCATGGCAATTCTATAAATATAAAGATAAGAATTGAATTGCTCAAAGTAAATGCTCAAAGTAAATAGAGAAGGAGGAACGCGGTGATGTTTTGCTAAGGTATTGGAGAGTCATCACTCCCCACTAGTCCTCGTTGGAGCACCCACGCAAGGATGTAGCTCCCCCTTGATCCGCGTAAGGATCAAGTACTCTCTACGGGTTGATTCTTCGACACTCCATCGTGGTGAATCACCCACAACCGCTCACAACTTGAGTTGGGTCATCCACAAGCTCCGCCGGATGATCACCAAACTCCCAATCACCACCAAGCCGTCTAGGTGATGGCGATCACCAAGAGTAACAAGCACGAACTCTCATTTGACCACGACAAGCCTAATAAGAAGGTGGATGCACACTTTGCTACTCTTGATCTTCACTAATGAGGGCTCTCTTTGGGATTCTCAAATCTCAATCACCTCACTAGGACCTTGCTCTTTTTGGCACTCTCTAAGGTGTTTCTCAGCTGTTGGAATGAGCAAAAGTACCCCCACACACGAGCGGAGGTTGAATTTATAACACCGACTGAAAAACGAACTGTTATGTGCCTCTGCGGGGTGACCGGACGCTCCGGTCATGTTGACCGGACACACCGGTTAGTACACCCCGAACTCCAGTGGTTAAGTGTTGACCGGACGCTAGACAGCGTTCGGTCAGCACTTACCGGATGCATCCGGTCATGTTTTCCCCTCACTGGAACCTTACTGATGTCGACCGGTGTCTGGTCACTTACTGAGCAGCGTCCGGTCAGTAGCCGAAACCTGATCAGCGTCCGGTTAGCATTGACCGGACATGTCTGATCAGGATTCTCCCTCTCTGGGACCTTACTAGAGTCGACCGGACGCTGGCCCTCAGTGTCCGGTCACTTCCAGACGCTTTCACCTTGGTCAAATGAACTGACCGGACCCTGAGCCAACGTTCGGTCACACCGGAGCCAGCGTTCGGTCAGTATTTGACCCTCCATTCACTTCCAACTCTCGAACATATGTGAATGAAGTTTGCTTCATTGGATCAAAGGGCTGTTATGGAGCTACCTAGTGCTAGTTTTAATAAGTGTGCACCACACCTAACTCACTAGACTCACCTAGGTCAAGCTACCCATTCATACCCCCCTTAATAGTACGGCCAAAGGAAAAACAAAGTCCTAAACTACTCTAAGTGTCTCTTCAACTCCAATCGACACTTAGAACTAGCCCATCCTTAACCTTGTCATCCATCCTTTGAAAACCGAAATGATTTCCATCGTAGGGGCATGACAACCTTGATTGCCCATTCGATCTCCATTACCGTGACCTAACTTAATTATTTCTGCAAAACACACGTTAGTCATAGTAATCATGTATTGTCATTAATCACCGAAATCCAACTAGGGACCTAGATGCTTTCAATCACTCCCTTTTTGGTGATTGATGACAATATTACCTCGAGTATGTGAAAGAGATGAGTTTTTTAACATGCTCGGTTCATATAAGCTTTTGGCAATAAGAACAAAAGTGTTAGGCAAGCTTATATGACCCAAGCCATCATGATGTACTCAAAAGATATGAAATAAGCATGAGTACAAGTAATGAAGCTCATTTGCATCGGAGTAAAATGCGGAAGCAAAGGCAAATGAGCATAGCACAAGTGATATGACATATAAATAATTCAAAGTAGAGAGTACACATGTCATATATCATGATCACGTAGATATCACTATCACATAAATATAGTAGTAAACATGAATGCATAATGTATCACACACACAAATGCATAATAGTGTATCTCACATATAAAAACTCAAAATGTAATAGATAAGCTAATATAATAACTAAGCTCCCCTAGCTATGTAGCTCCCCTTAAGCCTAACATACTCAAACCCTCTCCCCCTTTGACATCAAACACCAAAACCTAAGGGTCAGTTGGTAGGGCTGCAGCGGATGAGTCGAGCACTAAGGTATGAGGAGCGAGGTGGAATTGGGTGCCATCATCATCTGATCCTGAGCTCTAGGCTATCTGACCCTCTGTAGCTAGAAGTGAGGCTAAAGCAGTCTAGGTCGGATCAGAAACTGGTGCTGTTGTAGGCTGGGCTGGTATAACTGAAGCAGCCGGCTCTGATGATGCCACTAAGGAGGGGAGCATCTCTGTCGTCGCTGTGATAAGTGTAGTCGTAGAAGGACCTGGAGCATATAGGTATGGAGGAGTGGGCTGCCCTTTCAACTCACTAAAGGAAGCTCTAAGACTTCTAGAGACTGAAGTGTCTGGCACTAGCAGCGACGATGTCTGTGCCGGTGTGAAGCCCGTCTGAAGTGGTGTGAACTGCGGGGCTACCACTGGCGAAGTGAACCACTAGGACACTTGCTCTATAGGTGAAGCATACTATGCTAGTGGCTGTCCTTAACTCTAAAGCCCACTAGGCTATAATGCTGGAGTCATCGAAGTGGTGGCAGACTGACCAAGCTAGGGCGAAGCCTATGGCGGTGGGGCCCCAATCGCTGTCACTACATGTTGCATAAATCCAAGAAGCTGCTGCTACATGAGGATCTGTTGCTGATGCATGGCCTGCTGCTGCTGCTGCTATAGAGCCTATGTCTGTTGCTGAATAACTAGCTACTATCGCTGGAACTCATCCTGCCAAGTCTGGAACTGAGCAAATGTAGCAGCTATCTCCTAAGCCTATCGTGCCTGGTCCTACCTCATCCACTCAAGTATAGCCACAAGAGCAGGGTCTATCTATGGAGCAGGTGGCGCTAAACTAGAGCTACTGGCCTCAGCATCATGTCATCATGGAGGCATCTGAGGAATGGGCTGGTAGTCATCATCAGAACTGTCACTGGGCTCGCTAGTGACCAACCCCTCCTGCTAAGCAAGCCGCTCCTCCTCTATGGCTGCAATACCCCTGATAATATCATCCTGCTAGGCTATAGTCTCTAGCACCTCTAGACGATGGTGCGGTTGGCTAGGTGCCTGTGGTATACTATGGTGGATCATCTGAGTTAGGTTATAAGCAGGAAACTCTGTAGTGGCACCACTATACTCAGCAATCATTTCAGGTGACCTAACTGTAATAGCTCTATGGATAAGGAATGTGATCTAGTGAGCATAGGGTAGCTGTCTGTGACCTCTGAAGCCCTCAGCTATAGTGTCCTCCATCTCTGATAGAAGAAGATCCCAAATATCAAAAACTGTCTACTGCATCAGAGAGTTAAGAAGCCATAGCTATATCCGAGTCAATCCCTCTCTATATCCCATTCTTAGAAGTAAAGTCCTCCTCATGATAGCCTCAATCACGCTAGCAATGGGAGTGAGATCACTGGGGTTCCTTTGTGACCCCTCACCAAAAGGCTCTATGAAGTAGTGACGAACCAAGTCCGTAGGCAGCACTATGCCACCATGAGGGTGTCTAGGGGGTGCAGTTTGTCCATAGCACACCTCATGTAACCTGACTGGCTGCTCCTGAAGCCTCAGTATCTCCCTGACCCTGGTGCTTGTCAGCCGGTAGTCTCTACCTCCGAATACAAAGTGTATGAACCTGTACCGGGGGTCAATCTAGAGAGTAGCATAGAACTGTCGAACCCAAGATGGAACATACAGCCCTATCCATCCGATCAGATCTGTCAGCCCTGGTAAATAGGATAGATATGGGCGAATATGCTCTCCAGCTGCTGCTACTATAGACTCTATGTACACACCCTCTATGATCTAAAAACTGCACCGCTGTTCAGATAGGCATTATAGAAATCCTCCTACAAGGGTGTATAGAATCCCTCTGATGCTCTCTCATCCCTCCTGGGTGGAAACCATACCTAAAGTCCACGAAACTCAGCTGCTGCACCTGCTTGGCCGTGGCGGCCCTCAGGTCAAGATGAGTTACTGGAGGCAGACCCTATGGTCGAGGCGATGGATGAGAACCCCTCCTTTGAGTGTCTGGCCTCGACGTGACTACTGCACGGGTATGACCAGAGCAGTGTAACTGTGGCTGAGGTGCTAGCTCTGTCTCCTCGGCCTGCTCATCCTCCTGAGACTACTGTGCTGGCTGTGGTGATGAGGACATCACTACTTCATTGCATACAAGCCAAGGAGAGGAGGAGGTCCAGCATGGGCGTCCAATTCATCTTTTTCATGGTGGAAGCCCAGTCCAACTCAAGTCCGAGTCTGGCTCGGGCTCTAGGACCAGTCTGCCTTAAACTGGTCATCCAGGACGCATCTAGACTCCATTTTCGACGATCCATATATGGTTGGAAAGATAATTTGATAAGGATGCCAATCCAAGTGGTTTCACATCAAAAGACCTTCAGAATCAATGGGAATCATCGAAACAAGTCAGTATCCAGAATCTATCAGGGTGCTGCGACACCGTCTTTTGGTCCGTTGGACCGTGTATCGTGTTTGGGCCTATTAGGGGGCGCGTCTAGGGGGTGATGCCCAAGACTCTATAAATAGTAGCCGTCGCTCTCCTTAGGATTTGAGTTTTGTTTAGTTCTTGATTTCCTCGTGATACAGATGTTATTTTGCTGCAACTGTCGCCGCCAAGGCCGCTTGCTGTGAACTAGGACCCCAGTTCTTGATCTTGTTCGCCTGTGGCGATTAGTCCTTTCAAATAAAGACTTGAACTCCTTATTTTCATAAGCCACATATTTATTTGCAATTTCAGATTGCGTTCATCCTGTTCTTGCTTGTTATCTTGATTCACTTGCAGGAAAGTCTTCTTGGCGAGGTCGATCGCGTTCACGTGGTTGATAACTAACGGAGCAGTGGTGTAATGGTTGCGGGGGTCTGAATTAGTCTTGGTTCAAAGCCTAGATCGTGAACATCGAGTCTCCACCAATCAATGATATCATACCTTTCAGAAGACCGGGCCTAGTCTACATCAAGTGATATCAGAGACCTTATTGCCTGTTATGTATAACTTTGTTTTCCCCTTTAGATTGTTACTGTTTTTGCATTACCTAGAGTCCACAAAAAGCCAAAAAAAATATACAACGTCACATATTCCCTGTCCTATAGCCTCATTGTGCCATGCAATTTCGTCTCTATTTTGCGTTGTTGAGTTTGTGTCCTAGGTCAAGTTCTGGTTGCTGGTTTTAGATCGTTTTTTAGTCCAGTTTGTGTTTCCCCCTTTGTTTTTCATCATAATCCGTGAACATCTTCAAGTCTTGTTGAGTTTCCTTTGTGTTCATAAAACCCTAGTCCACGCCATCTAATTTCCTACACTTGTCTTCACTGTTTCCATCAAATCATTGCTGTCGTGACCAATTTTACGTGTATTGTTCCCGTTTTGTCCTCTAATTCGTAGTGCGTTCTTAAAACTAGTCTAGTTTTCGCATACGAACTCGGATTTTGACATTTCATATATCAAAATCGATCAGAAAAAAATTTCGGATCTGCCCATCCCCGCCTTTATCGGGGTCAGAGATTTTTATTTTAGTCAAAAAGTGGTCATAAGATCCTTTTTTCGTGGTCACAAGGTTTTTATCGATTTTGAGCATGTCTTCTAAAAATTCCACAGGCCACGTCTTTCACTTGTTTAAGCTTATATTTTCTATGGTTACTTCTTTTGTGCTCCTAAGTGAAGAAAAAATATCAAAAAAATAAAAAGAAAACGTTGAAATTTCTCAAAAAAACAACGATAGGCAAAAAAAATAGAAAAAAAAGAGGGGCAAAAGAGGAACAATGTCTAGAGGAGCACATAGAGAGCGCCATTTGAGCTGTGTTTACATGTGCTGATTTCTACCTTGTTCCTAATCGTATTCTTGCTGTTCACATCACTTGATACATCTGGTACTTAGAACGTGAGTAGGCCAGCAACTAAGACAAGTACTTAGGATACTTATTCAGCTTTGTTATTCAGTTGCGAATTTTGCTATTCCTTGCTACTGTATTGTGCCTGTCCGAGCTCCACTTTCTTCTAACCAAGTACAGGTTCGCCTTGCAACTATTACACTCAAGCTACAACGGTATCACAGTCACCGACCGATTGCACCGCCTGTTGCTTTGGTAAGAACACTTGTAAGACCATGATAAGACGCTTGAGAGTTGAGTGCCTTATTTCTCATTGTCCACAACCTAAGTAGTTGGTAGGGATAGTACTATTTGTGTTGTCTTTTCCTTTCTACTAACCATGTTAGGAAAAGCCAGAGGCAGCGGTCAAGGAAACGAGGATGCACCTACAGATTTCAATGACTGTGTTTCTAAGAATAAGCTTCATGCCGTTCTTGATGACAAGTTCAATGAGATCCTTCAACAAATCACCAATTTGGCCAAGAGGATTGAAGATGTTGAACAACGACATCCTGAACCACGTCATAAAGATGATGATGATGATCTCTCTGAAGAGAACGATGGCGACGCGGAGGCTGAAGCCAAAGCTCAATGATGTGCTGAGGATGCACGTAACCGTAATCGGTTGAACTTTAACCGACGTGGTATGGGAGGTAACAACCAAGGTAATAATGATCCTTTCTCTAAAACCAAGTTTAAGATACCTCCTTTTTCTGGTTCTGCTGATCCTGAAGCATATTTAGATTGGGAGATGGCTGTAGATCAAAAATTTAGTTCCCATCAAGTACCTGAAGAATATAGAGTTAGACTTGCTACTAGTGAGTTTACTAGTTTTGCTCTTTTTTGGTGGAATGATATTCGCAATAATGCTAATGCTAATGCTCAAATACCTCAAACCTGGACTGTACTTAAATGACGAATGAAATCGAGATTTGTTCCTCCATACTATCAGCGTGATCTACGATTAAAATTGCAACGTTTAAATCAAGGTAGTAAAACTATTGAGGAATATTATCAGGAGCTTTTAATTGGTCTAGCACGTAGTAACATACAAGAGGATGATATGGATAAGTGTTCTAGATTTTTTGGAGGTTTGCGTCGTGAAATACATGATGTTCTTAACTATAAAGAATGGACTAGATTTTCCCAATTATATCATTATGCTATTAAAGCTGAAAGGGAAGTACATGGATGACAACATAGGCAGTCCATGACTCCATCCGTGACTCCATCCATTCCTTCACGTCCAACCAAGGTGAGCAAATTTTCTAATGTGTAGACACCACCAGCGCATGTAAAGAAGAGTTCTCCTATCACACCTCCTTCTAATGGATCTGCTATACCTTTCTCTAGTAGCTCTTCTAAAGTTATGTGCCACCGCTGCAAGGGCATAGGACATATTGCTAAAGAATGCCCCAGCAAACGCGCATATATTGCTACTGATGATGGTGGGTATGCTAGTGCTAGTGATGAAGAGAATGAATTTGTACTTGCAACTGATCTTTATGCAGATAAATTTGCGGATAGTGCTGAAGATCCTGATGAGGTAATTGATAGTGTGGCATGCACTACAGACTATAAATCAATCCTTGTTCAGCATGTTTTGAGTACACAAGTTGAGCCAGTAGACAAGCTACAACGCCATAATTTATTTCAAATATTCCTCATTGTCAATAATTTCTATGTCCGTGCTATAATTGATGGAGGGAGCAGCAATAACTTGGTAAGTTCTGAGCTTGTCAAGACTCTTGGTTTATCTACACGTGCTCTTCTACATTCATACCATGTTTAGTGGTTCAACAATAGTGGTAAGGCAAAGGTAACACAATCTGCTCGTGTGCATTTTTCTATCAGGTCATACCATGATTATGCTGATTTTGATGTCATGCCTATGCAAGCTTGTTCACTTTTGTTAGGCCATCCTTAGCAATATGATAATAATGTTGTACATCATGGTAGGCAAAATAGATATACTTTTATGTTTAAAGGAAAGACCATTGCTTTACTTCCTTAACACCTGCTGAAATTATGCAATATGAAAAGGAACTTGTTGAAAAGAAAAAGAAAGGCCTTGATAATGACACTAGTAAACCATTAAATGAACCTTCAAGTAACATGAAAGAAGTTTTATTTGCTCTAAAATTTGTTCTTGCTGTTCATGATGAACCATGTTATGCTCTAACTTGTACATCGCCTATATGTCCACTTGGTCCTACTCCTAGTGCTATGCCTCTTGTTGGTACTAACCTTTTGTAGGAGAAGGAGGATGAATTCCCAACAGGGAAGCCACTATGGCAGCTGCCTTTGTGAAGGATGGGGCACCAAGATGAACGTCTTCTTCTAGAACCATCGTTACTGTCATCCAATAGAGGAGACGATCTACTTCAGTCGAGGATGACTTTAATTCAAGAAAGGGAGGATGATGAGGACATCACTACTTCATTACACACAAGCCAAGGAGAGGAGGAGGTCCAGCATGGGTGTCCAATTCATCTTTTTCATGGTGGAAGCTCAGTCCAACTCAAGTTCGAGTCCGGCTTGGGCTCCAGGACCAGTCTGCCTTAAACTGGTCACCCAGGACGCATCCGGACTCTGTTTTCGACGATCCACATATGGTTGGAAAGATAATTTGATAAGGAAGCCAATACAAGTAGTTTCACATCAAAAGACCTTCGGAATCAATGGAGATTGTCAAAATAAGTCAGCATCTAGAATCTATCAGGGTGCTGTGACACCGTCTTTTGGTCCGTTGGACTATGTATCGTGTTTGGGCCCATTAGGGGGCGCATCCGGGGGGTGATGCCCAAGACTCTATAAATAATAGCCATCGCTCTCCTTAGGGTTTGGGTTTTGTTTAGTTCTTGATTTCCTCATGAAATAGACGTCATTTTGCTGCAACTGTCGCCGCCAAGGCCGCTTGCTATGAAATAGGGCCCCAGTTCTTGATCTTGTTCGCCTGTGGCGATTAGTCCTTTTGAATAAAGACTTGAACTCCTTCTTATTTTCATAAGCCTCATATTTATTTGCAATTTCAGATTATGTTCATCCCGTTCTTGCTTGTGACCTCGATTCGCTTGTAGGAAAGCCTTCTCGGCGAGGTCAATCGTGTTCGCGTGGTTGATAACCAACAGAGCAGTGGTGTAATGGTTGTGGGGGGTCTGAATCAGTCTTGGTTTGAAGCCTAGATCATGAACATTGAGTCTTCACCAATCGACGCTATCATATCTTTTGGAAGATCGGGCCTAGTCTACATCATGTGGCTCCTGAGTCTACTGTGCTGGCTAAGGCTCATGAGTCTGCTATGCTGGCCGAGGCTACTGCTATGGCTCCCCCTAAGGCTAAACCTCATCAATGGCAACACACCATCCGCCGATCATGAGAGTCCCAGCTGGACCACCATGAAGGTGCTCAACTCGCTCAAGTGAAGCCCTCGCTTCTGGTGAAAGCTGATCAGTAATCCGGACTCCACTACGAGTGACTCCTCTCTCGGCACGCTCTGTGGCCTCAGCAACTATGATGGCTCTCGCTGTATCTGTATCTGGATACTTGCGCTTCCATACTGCCAACTTCTTGGCCACCTTGCCTTTTGGTTCTACAGGCTAGCGAGGTGGGGGCCTTGGATCCTCGTCACTGGGACCACCTCTGACATTCTTCGTTCGAGCCATCTGAAGGATCTGAGATGAATCAACTACCGTTGACAAAGATCAATTGTCACTTTCGAGGCTTGGCCTCATTTCGTACTCGCGAGCTTGGCCTCGAGTTAACTGACAACTGCCACTGACACCTCAACGACACCGACTCGCTGCACGATAGAATAGAAAGGATATACAAATAAATACAATATATCTAATAGATATGAAACCCTAGGAAGCAAGCAATTTAGGTATGAAATTGAAATGGAGGCTTGCTACCTGATGAACCAGCGAAACGGCGAGAAGAGGAATGGATCGGGGGACCACTGAATCAGCTAGGGTTAGGGTTTCGGCTCGACGAATTGCGGTGACCGAGCAATGATACCAAGTGGTTGTGGTGCTGAAGCAGGGCTAGGCCAAAGCAGAGCTAGGGCACGGCGTGGGCAAAGCTATGGCGCAGCAAGGCGGCACTAGAGCACGGTAGGCACGCAGGAGAGGATGGAGTGGTGGCGCGAGCTTGCTCGGCGATGCTGGTGTGAGGTTTATGGCAGCGCGTGGGCACAGGGAGGCTCGCGGTGCGGCGGCATAGTAGGGAGGCACGCGGGCGACGCTGGTGTAGGGAGACACTAGAGACGGCGATGCGGGCGCATAAGGCGAGCGGTGGTGCGGTGGTGTGTGGGCGTGCGGTGCTAAGGCATGGGCTTGCTCGGCGGCTAGGGCGGCACTCGGGACGGTGATGTCGGCGGATAGGTGAGGTCAAAACATGACACTAAGATTAAATAAGGTGGCCCCTAGTGGATCAGAAAAGAAAACAGAGAAAGAAACCTAATGCCACACGTTAACAACTGACCGGACGCTCCCAAGGCAGCGACCGGACGCTGCCACCCAACGTCTAGTTGATTCTAGTAAGGTCTAGAATCCCTAGAATCACGACCGGACGTGTCCGGTGGACACCGACCGGACATAGCCAGAGTCTGGTCAATACAGCCTTCGTCTTCTTCACACGACCAGACACTGAAAGCCTTTTGATCGGACGCTGAAAGCTAGAGTCCGGTCACTCCTTCGTAGCAAGTTCACCTCCTGTGAACTGACCGGACGCTAGACCCCAGAGTCCGGTGCAGCGTCTGATTACTCTTTCTTCAACAAATCTTCAAAGTCCATCGTGCTGCCTGTTCCCAATCAAGTCCCAACTCGAATAAGATCCAAATAAACACCAATTGGGACTAATGTGAGTGACCTCTCTCAAACCCTCAAGTTTTTCAAAATATTTTGCCTTAGGCTATAATTCTTTTTAAGAAAATAGGCAATAAGAGGGCAATTTGAAGATAAACGATAAAACAACATTCATGCATATGCAATACAATACTTGTAAGTAAATCTAATTCCTTGTCAAGTTTGATCCAAGGTTAAGCTTCTTCACACGCTTTTTGGCAGTTATCTTAACCATGTTAGACAAGCCCTATATGCATTATGAAACATTAAACATGTTGTATATTACAATGCAATGCAAGGGACAACACAAGTTTATTTTTAGTGAAGTTACTAAAATCAAGCACATTGAGCTCATTCCGCAATCTACAAAATGTTGCCTCATCTAGCGGTTTAGTGAAGATATCCGCCAATTGATCCTCGGTCCTTACACCTTCTAGTGAAATATCATTTTTAGCAACATGATCTCTAAGAAAGTGATGGCGGATATCTATGTGCTTGGTGCGAGAGTGTTGAACCAGATTATTTCCAAGTTTTACCGCACTTTCATTGTCGCACAAAAGAGGTACTTTATCTAGAACTACACCATAGTCTAGTAAAGTTTGTTTCATGTAAAGTATTTGTGCACAACAAGCACCCGTGGCAATGTATTCCGCCTCAGCGGTGGACAAAGCCACACTATTTTGTTTCTTGGAGGACCAAGACATAAGTGATCTACCAAGCAAATGACACCCTCCGGATGTGCTCTTTCTATCAACTTTGCAACCGGCATAATCCGAATCGGAATAGCCAACTAATTCAAATATAGCTCCTTTGGGATACCAAAGGCCAATGCTTGGTGTGTGCTTAAGATACCTAAGGATTCTTTTTATGGCAATTAAATGAGTTTCCTTAGGATTAGCTTGAAATCTAGCACACATACACACACTAAACATGATGTCAGGCCTAGATGCGGTCAAATATAACAAGCTACCAATCATAGAGCGGTAGAGAGTTTGATCAACCGGGTTACCTCCCTCATCTAGGTCAAGATGTCTATTAGTTGGCATTGGTGTCTTGATTGGCTTACATTCATCCATCTTGAATCTCTTGAGAAGATCATTAGTATATTTTTCTTGAGAGATGAAAATCCCTTCTCTCATTTGCTTGACTTGAAAACCAAGAAAGAATGTAAGCTCTCCAATCATTGACATCTCGAACTCCTTTGACATCAATTCACCAAACTCTTTGCATGAGTCTTCATTTGATGATCTAAAGATGATATCATCAACATACACTTGACAAATGAAGATATGCCCATCAAGCTTCTTGGTGAATAGTGTGGTGTCGACCTTCCCAATGGTGAAGCCCTTCTCAATAAGGAAGTCCTGAAGGCGCTCATACCAAGCTCTTGGGGCTTGCTTAAGTCCATATAGTGCCTTGGACAACCTATAAACACGATTAGGATATCTAGGGTCTTCAAACCCAGGAGGTTGATCAACATAGACTAGTTCATTAATCAAACCATTTAAAAATGCATTTTTTACATCCATTTGATAAAGTTTCATTTCATGATGTGATGCATATGCAAGGAGGATATGGATGGCTTCTAATCTTACAACCGGTGCAAAGGTCTCTCCAAAATCTAAGCATTCAACTTGAGAGAACCCCTTTGCAACTAGTCTTGCCTTGTTCCTCACAACAACACCTTGATCATCTTGCTCGTTTTGGAACACCCACTTTGTTCCAATGACTCTTGCCCTTTTTGGCCGCTCTTCAAGAGTTCAAACTTCATTGCGGGTGAAGTTGTTCAACTCTTCATGCATGGCATTTATCCAATCCGGATGTTGAAGAGCTTCTTCTACCTTAGTAGGCTCAAAGCAAGAGACAAATGAGTGATGAGCAATAAATGAAGTAAGTTTTTGTGATTGAGTCATTACACCCTTTGATGGACTCCCTATGATAAGATCTCGTGGATGATTTTGAAGTAGAGGTGTATTTCTTCTATTGACCACTTGAGGGGGAGATTGTGGAGCATCAACATCTTGTGCTTGTACCACCATTTGTTCATGAGAGACATAAGTGTCTTCATTTTCTACCCTCCCATCATTTTAACTATCTTGTGGCACACTTGATGAAGAAGGTGGATCAATCACTTGTACATCATCTTCATCATCTTTAGGCTTGATGTCTCCAACCGGAATGTTCTTCATAGCCTCCCTCAATGGTTCATCACCTACATCATTAAGATTCTCATGTGCTCCTTGGGAGCTATTAGATTCATCAAATTCTACATCATATGTTTCTTCAACCAAGCTGGTGACATAATTAAATACTCTATATGCTTTGGACTTTGATGAGTAACCAATAAGAAAACCAATATCACAACATCTTTGAAACTTTCCTAGGTGTTGCCGCTTCTTGTAAATGTAGCATTTGCAACCAAACACTCTAAAGAAGGAGACGTCCGGTTTCTTCCCATTGAGCAACTCATAAGGTGTCTTGCTGAGGAACTTTTGAAGGAATAGGCAGTTTGATGCATAGCATGCGGTGTTGATTGCTTCCGCCCATAGAGCTTTAGGGGTATTGTACTCATCAAGCATTGTTCCTGTAAGAGTGATCAATGTTTGGTTCTTCCTCTCAACTACACCATTTTGTTGAGGAGTATATGTTGTGGAGACTTCATGCTTGATCCCAACTTCATCACAATATGCTTCTATATTTGTGTTGTCAAATTCCTTCCCATTATCACTTCTTATCTTCTTAAGCTTCACTTCATATTTATTTTGTGCTCTCTTGGCAAACTTTTTGAAGCAAGATGCAACTTTGGATTTGTCATAAAGGAAGAATACCAATGTATACCTTGAATAATCATCAACAATCATAAGACAATAAAGATTTCCTCCCAAACTCTTGTATGTTGTTGGTCCAAATAAATCCATATGAAGGAGTTCTAGCACTCTTGCGGTTGACATGAAAGCTTTTGTTGGATGAGTATTTGCAACTTGCTTGCTGGCTTGACATGCACTACAAAGCTTGTCTTTCTCAAACTTCACATCCTTTAACCCTCTCACCAAATCATTCTTCATTAGCTTCTTGAGTGAGCTCATCCCAACATGAGCAAGTCTTCTATGCCATAGCCACCCAAGTGTTGTTTTAGTGAATAAGCATGTCTTCAAGTTTACATCTTCGGAGGTGAAGTCTACTAGATATAGGTTGTTGTATCTAAATCCTTTGAATATCACATGATCATCATCTTTCTTGGATACAACAACCTCCTTCTCGGTAAACAAGCATTGAAAGCCAAGATCACACAATTGTCCAATGGATAGCAAGTTGAAACTCAATGAAGCAACATATAGCACATTGGAGATGGAATGATCATTTGATATAGCCACTTTGCCCAATCCTTTGACCTTACCCTTTGAGTTATCTCCAAATATGATTCTTTCTTGTCCATCTACTTCTTCATCTAGTGAGGTGAACATACGAGAATCACCAGTCATATGTTGCATGCAACCACTATCAATAACCCAATGACTTCCACTGGTCTTGTAGTTCACCTACACATAAGAGATCAAGCTTTAGGAATCCAAACTTATTGAGGGCCCTTCACCTTCTCAATAAGTGACTTTGCAACCTAAATTTTCTTAGGACTATTCTTGTTGGGAGGACCTAAGAACATGACTTTCATCTTTCCACTAGAATCCTTTCTAAGCATGTAGTATGCATTGAAGGCAAAAGGTGTAGCATGCTTGGGCAAGGGTTGTGGTGGTGGGGTTTAGAACTCATGAGCAAAGTGGCCTTCTTATCCACACTCAAAACATCTCTTTGGCTTTGGCTTGGACTTATATTGTTGTTGAGCTTGAGCCTTCTTCTCTTGATTTGCCAAGTACCTAATGCCACTTCTATCCATCTTCATGACAGTGTTCATTAGTAGCTCACTTTGAAGATGCTTGCCTCTAGTGAACTTGCTCAATCCAATCTTAAGATGCTCTTTCTCCAACTTGAGCTTCTTGTTATCTTCCTTGAGAGTATCATTGTTTTTCTCTTCCTTGAGCTTCTTATTCTCATCTTTGAGCTTCTCATTCTTAAGGATCAAATCATCATCATGAACAATAGTTTCTAGCATAATAGACTTGGTGGTTTTGAGTTCTTCAAGATCTTTCTTGAGATTTTCATTGTCATTCTTGAGCTTAACAAACTCATCATAATCATCGGCCTCAACCACTTGCTTGCCCTTGCTACTAGAATTTTGCTCAATGCTCTCAATAATCAAGTCATCACATGATGTAGCTATATCAATCTTAACAACATTGTTAGTAGCATCATGTGACTCATTAGATAAGAATTCTTGAGCAATAATAAGAGTATCATGATTAACCTTAAGAGTGGTATATTCTTCTCTTAGCTTGTTGTGGCTAGTGATGAGCTCATTATGTGTCCTCTCAAGTTTATCATGTTTATCTTTAAGCTCTTTCTTAGAAGATTTAAGCTCCTTGAGTTTGGATGATATAGCATCATTTGCTTCTCTAAGCTCAACACTAGCCTTATCGGCTATATCACATTTAGCTAAAAGTGTATCATTTTTAGCCTCTAGCTTTTCATTCTTAGCTCTAGTTTTTATAATGATCTTAGTGTATTGTTTTAGCAATCTAGGAAGCTCATCATAAGAAGGTGATTCATATTCATTATCATCACTATCGCTATCATCATCACTAGCATGCTCATCATCACTACTATCATCATTGTTCGATACCTTGCGGTCACCCTTGGCCATAAGGCATAGGTGTGTAGAGGATGATGGCGGTGGTGGCGATGAAGATGATGAAGAGTTGATAACAATTGTGGCCACCTTCTTGTTGTCACTATCATCATCGGATGAGGCACTAGATGAATCAATGTTCGTGAGCCAATCACCGACAATGTATGCCTTTCCACTCTTCTTCTTATGGAAGTCCCTCTTCTTGCCATCTCTCTTCTTGTATGGCTTGTTCTTCTTCTTCTCTTCTTCTTCTTCATTACTTGAGTCATCTTTCTTGCCCTTGTATTTGTTCTTGAACTTGTCTTTCTTGGACTTAGTACATTGGTGTGCTAGATGACCAAGTTCTCCACAATTGAAGCAATCCATCTCGGAGATTGGCTTCTTTCTAGAGTTAGTCAAGAACTTCTTCTTACCATCAAACTTGATGCCACTCTTGTTAAGCTTCTTTAGCATCTTGGCGGTCTTCTTCACCATGAGAGCAAGACTTTCATCATCAACTTTATCATCACTTGAGCTCTCATACTCAAGTCTTGCTTTGCCCTTCTCTTGACTAGCTTTGAATGCTAAGTCCTTATCTTTCTTCTTGGTAGAGGATGAGCCATCTTGTGGGGTGATGTGCATGTACATCTCATGAGCATTGATCTTTTCCAAGATTTGTGTCGGTGTAGCGATAGAAAGATCATCTTGATGAAGCACAGTCACAATATGCCCATATTTATCAATGGGGAGGACACTCAAGATCTTTCTTACAACATCAGATGGTTGCATTTGAGTGACTCCAAGCCCATTGACTTCCTCTACAAGAACATTCAAATGTGAATACATTTCATTAGCACATTCTTTAGGAAGCATTTCAAAAGAGTTGAGCTTTTTCATGACAAGATGATAGCGTTCCTCACGCTCACTCTTAGTTCCCTCATGGAGCGCACAAACGTCCGACCATAGTGCATGAGCATCTTTGTGGTTCCTCACCCGATTGAACACATCTTTGCAAAGGCCTCTATAGATGGTGTTTCAAGCCTTTGCATTCCACTTCTTGTAATTCACCTCATCGCCTTATAGGTGAGTAGCATCCCAAGGTTTTGGGAAGCCTTATGAGGCGGCTCTAAGTATACCAACATCTAGAGCTTCTAGATACGCCTCCATGTGAATTTTCCAATAAGGAAAGTCATCTCTCTCAAAGATAGGAGGAGATCCATCCCCGTGAGACATCTTGCTCTAGATGGTTAAGCCTAAATACATGAGCATGAGGCTCTGATACCAATTAAAAGGATCAAGATGCCCAAGAGAGGGGTGAATTGGGCTAATTCTAAATTACTTTATAATAATTAAATCCTATGGTTAGCCCAATTAACCCCTTGTGCCTAGAAAGTGTTTCTAATTATTCTACCATATAAAAGACTTGCAACCTAAGTTCTAATCCTACTCTAGCATATCAATTCTATGAATGTAAAGACAAGAATTAAATTGCTCAAAGTAAATAGAGAAGGAGGAACGCGGTGATGTTTTGCCGAGGTATCAGAGAGTTGCCACTCCCCACTAGTCCTCGTTGGAGCACCTGCGTAAGGATGTAGCTCCCCCTTGATCTGCTCAAGGATCAAGTGCTCTCTACGGGTTGATTCTTCGACACTCCATCATAGGGAATCACCCACAACCGCTCACAACTTGAGTTGGGTCATCCACAAGCTCTGTCGGATGATCACTAAACTCCCAATCACCACCAAGCCATCTAGGTGATGGCGATCACCAAGAGTAACAAGCACGAACTCTCACTTGACCACGACAAGCCTAATGAGAAGGTGGATGCACACTTTGCTACTCTTGATCTTCACTAATGAGGGCTCTCTTTGGGATTCTCAAATCTCAATCACCTCACTAGGACCTTGCTCTTTTTGGCACTCTCTAAGGTGTTTCTCAGCTGTTGGAATGAGCAAAAGTACCCCCACACATGAGCAGAGGTTGAATTTATAACACCGGCTGAAAAACGAACCGTTATGTGCCTCTACGGGGTGACCAGACGCTTCGGTCATGTTGACCGGACACACCGGTCAGTACACCTCGAACTCCAGTGGTTAAGTGTTGACCGGACACTGGACAGCATTCGGTCAGCACTGACCGGACGCGTTCGGTCATGTTTTCCCCTCACTAGAACCTTACTAATGTCGACCGGCATCCGGTCACTTGCTGAGCAGCGTCCGGTCAGTAGCCAAAACCTGATCAGTGTTCGGTTAGCATTGACCAGGCATATCCAATCAGGATTCTCCCTCTCTAGGATCTTACTGGAGTCAACCAGACGCTGGCCCTTAGTGTCCGGTCACTTCCAAATGCTTTCACCTTGGTCAAATGAACTGACTGGACCCAGAGCCAGCGTCTGATCAGTATTTGACCCTCCATTCACTTCCAACTCTCGAACATATATGAATGAAGTTTGCTCCATTGGATCAAAGGGCTATTATGGAGCTACCTAGTGCTAGTTTTAACAAGTGTGCACCACACCTAACTCACTAGACTCACCTAGGTCAAGCTACTCGTTCATACCCCCTTAATAGTATAGCCAAAGGAAAAACAAAGTTCTAAACTACTCTAAGTGTCTCTCCAACTCCAATCGACACTTAGAACTAATCCATCCTTAACCTTGCCGTCCATCCTTTGAAAACCAAAATAATTTCCATCGTAAGGGCATGACAACCTTGATTGCCCATTCGATCTCCATTACCATGACCTAACTTAATTGTTTCTGCAAAACACATGTTAGTCACAGTAATCACGTATTGTCATTAATCACCGAAACACAACTAGGGGCCTAGATGCTTTCACTAGTTACCTTCTTGCTTATGTAGCTTAGAAGTAGCTCTCTTGCATTTCTAATTTGGCTTGAGTAGCCTTGTTAGTTACATTGCTTAGTTTGTGTAGCTAAGTAATTTGAGCTCTCTAATTTGGCTTGTGTTGTCTTATTATTGAGCATCGCTAGTGAGCTTAGGAGCTTTGTACTTTTGCTTACTAGTTTGTGTAGGAGCTCCCCTGTTTGCCAAAGTACTAGTTACATATGTTTGTGTGACCTTGCTACTAGAATTGTTTAGGTGAGCTCTAGTTAGCCCGGCGCCTTCATTGCCTAATTAGAATCTTTTTAAGGTGTTTGAGAACTTAGATAGAGAGGTGTAGTCTTGGCTAGACCGATAATTTTATTTCCACATTTGTTTCGATTAGTCAGCACAATTAACTTTAGAAAGGACTATTCACCCTTCTCTAATCCGTCATCTCGACCCTACAAGATGGTAAATGATCAACGCATTACATCCTCTAAATAAAACAATAATGCAACGTGTAAGAAGACCATGGACAACAAACGAACCCCTCGCCTCCAATTCCATGAACTAAAATATCGAAAGTAGTTCATCACTTCTATTTCCTCACAAGATATACTTTGTCAAAATACGCACCATATTTTAATATATATAAGACTTTTTCGATATATATATCTTTGACTACTAATATCTCGTAGAACATATTCTTGACTACAAATTTATAGATCTTTTAAGTATTTTTCAACGCTATCTATATATAAATTTTGCATATTTTTGAACTACATAATTTAGAAGATTATATTTGTAGTTTTAAAAGTTTGACCAACTCTTAAATGATATTTCCTCTATCCCAAATTATAAGAAGTTTTGGTATTTCTAGATTCATAGTTTTTACTATGTAATTAGACATAATATATATCTAGGTGCATATAACAAAAGTTATGAATCTAAAAAAACCAAAACATCTTATAATTTAGAACAGAGGGAGTATGTTTTTTTACCAAAGGGAGTACTCAGTTTTTTTTATCATGCATAGAGAAATAGAAGGCTTAACTTTTCAATAAATAAATAGAAGGCTTCTCTAAAAGTAAGTGTTCTATATATAGTTGTGAAACTCATGATGCACTCTTCATTCTTCTAAGGCCAATGATGACTTAGTTTGACATCCCAACACCTAATCATTTCATTTCATTTTGAGACTGGTTTGAGTAGGCATTAAGTCATCCTCTGAACTTTTGTTCGCCCCAAGGCCATAAGATACTGTATCATGCATTCGTGCTCATGAAACCCATGCTACAATAGTAGTCTACTCACTATGTACAATACAAAAGTCTACAGCCTGCTCGACCTGCTCATGATTTCATCTCAACTAAAGCGCCTAGCTAGCTTATTAGTAGGAGTAATACACTCATTTAGGGTGCGTTTAGTTCCCAATTTTTTTTGGGTTTGGCTACTGTAGCACTTTCATTTGTATTTGGTAATTAGTATCTAATTATGGACTAATTAGGTTCGAAAGTTTTGTCTTGCGATTTCTCACTTAACTGTGCAATTAGTTTTGTTTTTTGTCTACATTTAATACTCCATGCATGTGCCGCAAGATTCGATGTGACACTTTGGGTTGAAAATTTTTGGAATCTAAACAGGGCCTTAGCTTCCCAAGCTCCCGGTGTGTCACTTTCTCAAAATAAATCTTTCAAAAGGGAAGAAGACAGAGACATTGACATGGCAGCAGGCGACAACCCTAGATAGGATGGCTAACTAGGCATGGATAAGGCGGTCATTTTCGCTCTGGAAAGGGGAGAGCCAGTGAGCCAATACACTCCACAAGCCGATCGGATGCGATGCTGCCACACCACCTCCACCTCCACCTCATTCAGCATGCAGCGATGAGACCACGTCAATCACAAAGCCTAGCCATGACTCGCCAGCCACCATCACCGTCCCCCACCCATGTTCTAGGGGGGAGAACCGGAGAAAGACCTTTCATTTGATCATGTTATCGGGTATCGGTTGAGAACATTGCTGGAAAAACATGGCTGGGAGACGACCATGGTTCTTCAACGTGACAATTTTTCTACCCTGGAGTTTCAGACGGTCAATGGCGCACATGTTCAGATACCTAGCTCAGGTGAGATGACCATGGTTCTTCAACGCGACAACTTTTCTACCCTAGAGTTTCAGACGGTCAGTGGCGCACGTGTTCATATGCTTAGCTCTTTAGGTTCTGGTTGAGGTCCACGGGTTTTCATGGGATGCAATGAAGGTTCCTTGATTCCTTCCACATGCATGTGAAAATCTTGGGTTTTCTTTTTATCTTGGAAACAATAGCTTCCATCAAAGTTTAAATGTTGGCTCAAGGCATGTAGCCAGAGACCAGACATATACATGTATTCACACCCTCTCTACACATAATCTTTATTTAGTGCACATGTGTCACTTCAAGTTTCACGAGGTTTCTAATTGGACTTTTCTAATTGATTTGTTTTCTTTGAACTTTTCTTTTGCCAAATGAATATATCTCAATTCCTTGCATATCAGCTCTTAATATCTTTCTTTCCTTGCATGGATACACATAAATATATCTGATTAGTTCATCCTTTTGATTAATTTCCTTGCATTGCATGGCCGATGGACTTCATTCGCTGCTAACCTTAGAAATGAATGAGCCTACAATAAGAGTCCTAGAGATAACACAAATGCTAACTCATACAACATCAAATCTTAATTGCATGAATAAACATCCATATAGGCTCCTGCCCGATTCGCTAATTTAAGGATGTCACCAAGGCTAAGCTTACATCCATCTTTAGGGCTAGACAAGAAACTTTTGGCTCAATAACTGACTCAACTTAACTTGGCTCGTAAGAACCATCTGGCACAACTCTCAAATCTACCCATCGCAACAATAATATGGTCCAGCATCCCGTCTAACCTTAGAGACACTGAGTCCCTGACTGATCGGTACTACACTTGCAACAAGTCTTGACTCTCTCCTTGTTCTTTGACTCTTGTCACTTCTCCACTTTCCTTTGCCGCCTCCCATCATCGCCTATCTGGTCAATCCCCTACACCCAATGTGATGGTGTATTATGTTGGTCCTGAGATCTTCCTCACGGATGAGCCAACTGTTCACTGGCGTTCTCACTCACTATAGCTAGAGGTAGAAGAAGGGGAGAAGAACAGAGCGCACACATAGCATAAGCACCCGCGTTGGTCAGAGCTCGGAGATAGCAAAACTAAACTCACTTCAACTTTACTGAGTTGCAGTGGGAAGCTATATATACAACTCTACCCATCTAATCCTAGTATACAGACATGCCAGTATGTCATGCTGCTACAGTGACTAGATATGACAGCAGGGCTGACTTTGGCCCCTGCCCCTACTGTGGCTACAGTACGGCAGGGGAGCCTTTCGGCGCCTGCCCCTACCGCATGTACAGAGGGAGAGAGCAGCATATTACTTTACAATTCTTCCCATAATCCTACTGCTAACCCTAGAACCTCCACCATGCCGATCATCTTCTTCAGCTCCGTGAACCGAAGACGGTCGAGCGGCTTGGTGAGGACGTCCGTGAGTTGTCGATCAGTTTCGACGAAATCAATGAAGACTGCCCTCTATCAACACAATCCGTGAGAAAGTGGAACTTGACATCAATGTGCTTGCTCTGGTCATGGAGAACCGGATTCTTCGCGAGGGCAATGGTGGGTTGGTTATCCACCATCAGTGCTGGTGGGTGAGTTTCCACACTGATCAGCTCATCCAGCAGCCAGCACAGCCACATAGCTTGGCATGCCACTGTGGCTGCCGCCACATACTCTTTCTCACACATGGATAACACCACCATCTTCTGTTTCAGTGACAGCCATGAGATTGGAGCCGACCTGAGGAAGACAAACACGCCAGAGGTGCTCCACCGTCCATCGATGTCCCCCACCATATTTGCATCATTGAACATAGTGAGTTGTACTCCACTTCTGCTAATCTTGGAGAAGATGATCACCTGATCTACCATCCCCTTGATGTAGCATAGTAGCCACTTCACCGTGGCCCAGTGATCCTCTTGGGGATCCTCCATAAAGTGGCTAACGTAGCCCATGGCGAACATAATGTCTAGGCTTGTGTGGACTAGGTAGCACAGACCACCAATGATGCTCCGGTAGAGTGTTGTATCTACCTTCGCCGTGGTACTAGCCTTAGTCAGCTTCAGCCGCTCCTCCATCAAAATCATGCATGGCTTGCACTCAGCCTTGTCGCTCCGCTCCAACAGCTTTGAGGCGTATGCGCTCTGTCCAAGCATGAGTGCCTCCTTCTCCTATGTAACCTCGATGCCTAGGTAGTAGGAGAGCGCATCGAGATCGCTCATTTGAAAACGAGTCACCATCTCGCACTTGAAGCTATCGATGTCCTCCGCATGTGTGCCGGTGATGATCAAGTCGTCCATATACATGTCGACGATGAGCTCCTCCTTCCCCTGTTGCCGCGTGTAGAGCGTGTGCTCGGTTGCACACCATAAGAACCCAAGCTCACCTAGTGTGGCATCAAGCTTGGTATTCCATGCTTATGTGGCCAGCCATAGCCCATAGAGCACCTTACGTAGTCGGAGCACCCTATGCTCCGCTCCCTTGATGGTGAAACCTGAAGGTTACCTGATGAAGACCGTCTCCGCCAGCTCACCATTACAAAAGACCAATTTTATGTTCAGGTGATGGACGTGCCAGTCCTTCACTGTTGCTAAAGCCAGCAGCAGTCGAATAGACTCCATGCGTGCTACCGACGCAAAGACTTCCTCGAGGTCAATGCCCTCATGCTAGACAAAGCCTCGAGCGATGAGGCACGCCTTGTGCTTGACAATGGCGCTGCGCTCGTCTTGCTTGACCTTGTACACCCACTTTAGGCCAATCAGATGACATCCTATAGGTGGATCGATGAGCTTCCAAGTCTCATTTCCTCGATCGCCTTCATCTCCTCCAGCATCGCTCGTCGCCAATTTGCATCGCGTTTGGCCAGCGCTAACATGGGTGGTTCCTCTGTACTAATGAGAAGGAGCTCTAGGTCATTGAGTAGTTGACCTGCCAAGCCTGAGGACCCTGTGCCACTGATGATATCGTCCAGCCTGTGGAACTGCACCTCCTCGCCATCATGGAAGGCATCCATGAACTCAGTGATGTCGCTTGGAGGTGAGGTGAACTTGATTGGTGTCAATGGAGTCACCTATTTCCCTAGAGTGGTCGGCACAGCACCTAGAGTGCTCGGCACCCCAGCTACAGTGCTCGGCACTGCTCTTGGACTGCTCATCACCACTCCTGGAGTGATTGGCACCATTGCAGGAGTGCTCGGCACCAATCTTGGAGTGGTCGGCACCACTGCAAGACCTCTTGGCTCCTCTATGGGAGCATTCGACACTCGTCCTAGAGTGGTCGGCACCACTGTAGGACTACTCAGCACCGCCATAGGAGCATTCGACACCCATCCTAGAGTGGTTGGCACCACTTCTTGAGTGCTCAGCACCCCTCTCAGGAGTGCTCAACACCACCCCAAGAGTGCTCGGCTCTGTTGCTAGAGTGGTCAGCACCTCCTCTCCAGCGTCTGCACCACCGTGGATGACCAAGTGCTCGATGATAAAGGTGTTGGTAAAGCCACCAACTTCCCCCGTGCCCAGACTGTCTTAGTCCTAGGCTACCTTCTCATCAAACATGATGTCACGCGAGACAACCACCTTGCCTCCACATGGATCGTAGAGCCGATATATCTTGGTACCTTCCTCGTAACCTAGGAGCACCATCGGTGTGCTCCTATCCTTCAGCTTGGTGAGGACGGGCTTTGTCTTCCTAACATGGCCGATGCAGCCGAATGTTCAGAGGAAGGACACGCTTGGCTTGCGCCCATACTAAGCTTCAAATGGTGTCATGCCCTTTAGGGCCTTTGTGGGTGCGTGGTTGAGGATGAACACCATTGTGGTCACTGCCTCACCTTAGAACCTTACCGGTATGCTTTTGGCCTTCATCATGGATCGAGCCATGCCGACCACCGTCTAGTTCCACCGCTCCACCACACCATTCTGCTGTGGCGAGTACGGCATGGTGTGGTGTCGCACCGCACCCTGATCCATGCAGTACACAGTGAACTCCACTGAAGTGAATTCATCACCACGATTAGTTTGCAGCATGCGCAGCTTCTTACCACTCTCCACCTCCGCGCACGCCTTGAACTTCTTGATCGCCTTTGCTACCTCGTCCTTGCTCGTCAGGAGTTGTAGCCACATATAGCGACTATAATCATCCATGAGCAAGAGGAAGTACCGCCAACCACCGTTTGTGGCTAGCGTGATTGGCCCATAGAGATCGCCATGGACGAGCTCAAGAGCATCCGTCATGCGATACTTGGCCGCCTTTGGAAACAACAGCCTTCTCTGCCTCCCGGCCAGGCAGCTATCACATAGCTCGCCTGCGTGGTTGATGTGGGGTAGCCCTCAGACCATCTTCTCCAGCCGACTGAGCGTGTCGAAGCTAAGATGGCCGAACTGAGCATGCCACAGCCATGGCTCCTCGGTGTGCTGTGCTGCCGGGCACACTGGCTGCTCCACCTTCAAGTCGAGCAGGTACAATCGATTACGTGAGCATTTTGCCTTCACGAGAAGACGTTGCTCTTGATCCTAAATCTTCAAGATCCCGCTCTCGAGTAGTACCTCACATCTGCGCTCGTCCAGCTTCCCGATGCTGACGATGCTTGAACGCAGCTGTAGGATGTAGTACACATCTGTCAGTGTGCGGTGGTCATTATTTTGGCACCTGAAGATGATGGTGCCGCGCCCTTAGATCGCCACCCTTGAGCCATCACCGAACTTCACCATGCCAGTCATGTTGCCGTCGAGCTCAGAGAAGTCTTCCTTGGAGCCCATCATATGGTTGCTAGCATCAGAGTCTAGGTACCACCACTGCTCATGCTCACCGCCCACACATCCAAGGTGGACATGGGCACGCAGTTCATCGAGGTTGACAGCCTTTAGAGCCTTGCCGTGCCCTTCCACTGCCATCACCTCTCCCTTCTCCTTGGCCTCAATATCGTGCAGTGCATAGAACATCGCCACCAGGAAAGTGGACTCATCATCCTCATCAGCCTGCGCTAAATGAGCCTTAGCCTTCTTCTCCTACTTGCGATTTGGGCACTCTTTTGCCCAATGGCCTATCTTCTCATAGCGCCGACAGGCATTGGGGGCAACCTTCTTCTTCTTATTCTTCTCTAAAGAAGCCTTACCGCGGTGCTTGCCATCACCACCGTGGCTGGAGGAGGCTTCCCCGGACTTCTTCATCCGGGCAGCCCACTCCTCCTCTATCAGCAGCAGCTTGCCAATGTCTGTTGTTGCAGTGGCCTACTCCATGCGCCCGTCCATCGCCCATAGATGGCCTGTCACATCCTCAACTATGAGGGTGGACAAGTCTAGCATCATCTCTATGGAGAGAGCAATCTGGATGTACTTCACCAGCATGGAGTGGAGGTACTTAGAGACCGCCTCTTCTTCATTGATGGTGATGTCATGGCTCCTTAGCTTGCTGATGAGTGATTGCAGGAGGAGGGAGAAGTCCTCCATCGACTCACCATCCTTGAACTTGAGGTTGGCGTACTCCTACTTTAGCAGCTGGGCCGTCGCCTTCTTTGCACGATCGGAGCCGATGCGCATCGCTGCAATAGCCTCCTACGCCTCCTTAGTAGAGTTCTTCACCCCTAACGGCTCCCTGTACTCCGCTGGCATAGCAGCAAGGATAGCCTCCAACACTGACATGTCATCTTGTTAGTTGTTGGTGCCCTTGGCAATGGCATTCTAGAGTCGTCGGGCTCTGAGCTTGACCTTCATGGTCACCGCCCACTCGCCATAGTTGGTGTGAGTCAGCGTCAACCAATTGGTGTTGTGGACCTCCTGTACCATGTGCATGATGACCTTCTATCGTGGCTAGGCAGCCACAACAGCATTGCTGTTGTCGCCCATCTCCAAACCGTCTATCATCGCCAGCGGTTAGTCCAGCGATGGAGCTTGTACGGCTCTGATACCACTTGTTGATTCTAAGATCTCCCGCACGGGTGAGCTGACTGCTCACCGGCATTCTCGCTCACTATGGCTAGAGGTAGAAGAAGGGAGGGAGAATAGAGCGCACACACACACAGCACAAGCACCAGCGTTGGCCGAAGCTCTGTAGAGGAGATGGCAAAACTGAACTCGCTTCAACTTTACTGAGTTGCAGTGGGAAGCTATATATACAACTCTATCTATCTAATCCTAGTACACAGACATGCCAGGCTGCCATGCTGCTATAGTGACTAGATGTGACAGCAGGACTAACTTTGGTGCTGCCCCTGCTATGGCTACAGTGCGGCAGGGGAGTCTTTCGGTGCCTACCCTTGCTACGGCTATAGTGCAGCAGCAGGGGAGCCCTTTCGATGCCTACCCCTACTGCACTTACAGAGAGAGAGAGAGCAGCAGATTACTTTACACATTGTTCGGAGGGTCACAGTTCTTACCTAGTGGCTACAACGCACCCACTCCACCTCTGTCCTCCGCCATGGAATCCACCAAGCAGCTACTAACAAGCACATGCTTGTCAAATCATTAGCCGGTGCAAACGCACTAGTAGTGCGGTGGCATGTGTTCTCGATTGAGCCAGCCAACGAGTTTGATCACTGGTCTTGCACCTTATTCAGGTGGGAGTCCCTGAATTTTTCATTTTAGCACTTTTTTGAAATTTTTTCACAAATATGCCCCTGGAGGTATGATTTCAAAATCTAGACCCTTAGCTTGGCGCCATCGTTGCTGGCGCCGAGGTCTTTGGGCTCGATGTAGATGTGGTGCTGACTTGGTAGGTAGCTCGGTGCCATAGATCCTAGCGCCAAGCTTGGCGTCATAGATCTTAGCGCCAAGCTTGATGCCAATATCTATGGCGCCGACCTGGTGTTTTAACCCGGCCTCAACCTTCCTGCCCAAGCCTTCTTCCTCTTCTTTCTCCTCCCTCTCAGTTTTTTTCTCTTCCCACTTCGCCCTACCTCAGGAATTGGCATATTGGACCTTAGAAACTTTGATTTGATCCATAGATCTTAGAGAGCAAGGTATCCTCGCTCCCCTCCTAGTTTTTTTTCGCATTGATTCGGTATATATTAGTTAGATTTTTCAACCTAAAAATCGTCATGACTTAGGGTTTCATGCAATTTTTAATATTTGTATTATACATCCATAGGATGCCAAGGCATGTAAAAGCTAGCAAACCAAGGTAACCTCAGCGTATGTTGTTATGTTATGGGTTCATTGTTGTACATCAAATGGGAAACCCTAGGTTTAGGGTTTAATGTTAATTGCTTTCGGTTCTTAGAACGAAATTGGTTGAATTGTAGTTATGGCCGGATGATCAGAAATGCCTTCGACCCATTGCCTCTGCCTAGTGGTGTTCCAGTGCCCATGTGCTTTTGAAGCGATCCTTGCAAGGTAGCCAAGTCCGATGAAGAGGACACGTATAGACAGAGGTATTGGATGTGTTCCAATTTTGCGTTTGAGCCTACATTTCGTCAGCGCCACATTAACAAGATGGTGAGGAATTGATATTTATGTCATATGACATCTTACATGATTTTTTGTTTTGTAACAATTGTATTTTTTATAAACCCCTCCACTACTCTATGATTTTGAGCAGTGAATCGACACTGAGATCATGCCTGAAGACAAGGAATGGATGCAAAACTGTTGCGGTGGGAGGCAGAGGACAAGGAGATGATGGAGAAGAGACGCGGAGAGGAGGCTGTAAAAAAGGAGCACAAGGAAGATGAGGAAATGGGGTGTGTTGCTGCGTACAGGGAGGAGAGGGAGAAGAAGCTTGAGCGTGCACGCCGAGCGAAAGAAGCGGTGGAGGAGAATCCCGATGTCCTGAGGAAGGAAAAGTGACCTCGTTGCACTCAGTAGTCTCTATGACTTGCTAGTTCTATGGTTTATTTATGGATAATGTTGTCTACTGTCAGCACGTACTTCTAATATTTTTTGTGTTGTTTAATGTGGCATAGTATTGGACTTTTCATTATGTAGTTGTTTTCATTATTTGTGGTCATAATATTTAGTATAATATTACGGACATAGTGAAATGTGATCACGTGCTGCAAATAAAACCTAACGAAGTAGGGCATTATATAATTCAACACACGAAACACATGAAATGGCATGTGAGAACATGTACCGAACTAGGATACAGAGTTCCTTTGACTAAACCTAACATGCCCTAAGTAATTAAACCAAGCAACAAACACATGGATGTGCCATGTGAATAAGATAGGGTCGTCCTAGTAGTGTGGTCACATAGCAAATTATGTTGCACCTTCTCCACAGTAGCCTCCCATTGTTGTTGTCAGTGGCGGACCCAAGATTTGAACCTAGGGTATGCGCAGTAAAAATATTTCACAATCAATATAGTGTATAATCTAAGATATAATATAAACTTAGCAGATACCAACACAATCGAGCACCAGTCAAGAGGAGATATAGTTGTGGTACTAATATCTTAAGAACATTAGACTTCTAATTTGGACTTTTAAATCTAACTAGTAATAATAATTTTGGCTAGGGTAGTCCTCGGACTACCTGAAATCAGGCTAGGTTCGCCCATGTTGTTGGTGGTGGTGGTGGGGTGACGGTGGAGGCCCCTTGTTCTTGTAGTTAGGGCAGGTGTAATATGGATCATTGCAGAGTACCTCTTATGAATCGGCACCATTGTTGTTGTCGTCATGTTCGTCATCCTTGTAACCGCTGCTAACTTCCCTTTCTAGATCGAAGATGCGGTCCTGCAGGTAGTAGATGTACTCCGCATGCAGATAAATAGGTCGAGGATCGACCCACCTAGTGAACCCACAATTTTTTCGGCCAAGGAAGACTGCAATAAGTATGTCATGTAAGTTGTATAGAAGAGGAACATATTAAAGAAACAAATAGTAATAGCAATTACCCATGCTCGCGGGCATTTGAAGAAATGACGACCTCCATCTATTCCCTCGATGAACATCTACACTAGGCAGTCCTCACCATGCATGCATTTTGGACACTCTTCTTTCCGTTCATCGTATCCTCTCAGTGGTGTCTCTTTGGTGAAATAACTTTTACTCTCAACTAGGAACCTCTCATAAAGAGCTTCCTCAAAGAAATCAGGACCAAGATAACCCTCCCACATAATGGTAGTTCCCTTCCTCTTTTCGTTCATGAATAGCACAAGCACGCTTTGCATGTCAACAAACTCAACATATCCAAACACATAACAAAACACATATCCTTTAGTCTAAATTAGACGATAGATAGTACCTAACAAGTACTTTCTAACTACAAACTAAGTAAATAAGATAATAACTACGTATGTATATATATATACAGTGTACTCACAGATAGCTATGTCTATGTACCTATGTATGTATGTTTCTATCTATCTACATATCTATCTCACTAGATCACTAACTAAATCAACTACCTCAGTCATCATATTAACTAGTAAATAACAAATAATCGAACTACTACATTACAATCAAAGCTAACTAAGCACCTACATTGTATATTCACAATTTTTACCTGGCGTGACCGGACACTGCAGGGCCCGGGGACGACACGGTCGCCGAGGGCGCGGGCGCGGATGGGGACGGCTGGCACGGGCGCGGGAGGGGACGGCCGCAGAGGGCGCGGAGGCGGCTGGGGACGGCCGGCGCGGGCGCGGCCACGGGCGGGGACGGCCGCCGAGGGCGAGGGCGCGGCCAGGGATGGCCGGCGCGGGCACGGGCGCGCGGGTGGGGACGGTGCGGCGGCGGTGAGAGTGGGCGGCGGTGAGAGAAAGAGAAAGAGAGAGGAAGAGAGAAAGGAACCTCGGGCCCATACGTAAGAGAGGGCTTGGTGTCAGGATTGTTGGCGCCGAGCTCGGCGCCAAGATCCATGGCGCGGAGCTGGCTGCCATGTCAGCGTCTATGGCGCCAACGTGGCCCCGACCTCGGTACCAGCAACGATAGCGTCGAGCAGTGTAAGCTCGGTGCCAGCGACGATGGCGCCGAGCTAAGGGTCCAGATTTTAAAATCATACCTTCAAAAATATATTTGTAAAAAAAATTCAAAAAAAGGACTAAAAAATAAAAAAAAAATTGGTGGGAGTCCCTCCCCCGGTGACATTCAAAAAAAACTTCATCAGCCAGTGCATATAACAAATACATAGCAAAATTAGCTCTCTCTGTTACTCATCTGTACATATTCGTTGACGTATTGGTCTGTCTGTATACTTGATGGAATCATTGTTATCTACTTCCCTTTGAAAAGGTTAAAGATTTGATATTAAAACATAATCGGTTCCTACTGTGCAATTGACATTTTCTAATACAAGTTATCTGAATTCCCCTCAGGAACCAAACGAGCTAGCTCGAGCCAGTAAACAAGCTGGACAGAGTTAGCCCTCTAGCTCACTAAGTTAACGAGCCAAGCCGAGCTAGCTCATTAGCTTAACGAAGCCGAACCGAGTTGAACTGGCTCAATATCCATCCCTGTTCATCTTCCAGATAATATGATTCATATCAAGTTGAAAGAGGCCTTTCAGTGCTGCGCAGAACAGAAACAACTTCAGTATGTAGGGAACTGAAACAACTTCAGTCCTGAACTGCCCTGCAACACAACTTTACAAATAACAAATCCCCAGCTGCCTTGACCAGCATTAGCATGGAAAGAGACATCAGCATTTATCTGTTGAGATTCTTCTATTTGTATGTTCCGCCACCTATTTTTCTTTTTTCTTATCTGTTGAGATGTGTACTTTTTTTTAAAGAGTCATTCAAGTTAGTTTTAATTGAGAGCATCGCTGAAGGAACATGGCTGGAATTCGACCATGATTCTTCTCCAACCGAGAATAGTTTTACCGTGGACAGCAGTGATCTCAGGCGATCACTCTGGCTGTCTCGCACATGGTCAGGTGCTAAGGACTAAGGTATTTTTTTCCCCGTATCGGTTCTTCCCTGACTCCCATTTTCAATGACCGTTCCATCTGGCATTGCCAAGGCTTCGGTGCAACGAAGTAACACCAAAGTTGACACTATATTACGCCTAGTACGCTCTAGGTGTTCAGAACTTGGTGAAAGAAAGTATGAAAATTGAAATCATTAATGTGAAATCTTGTTTACCGGATTTGTTTACGTATAAATGATATAGATTATGACCGTTTCTCACCATTGCTGTATATAAAACCTTTTATTTTTTCTTAATTCATTTTCAAAACACTACTTTAAAAAGTTAAATTGAGAAAATATGAAAAGATTCCAGAGTCGTTTCGGCATTGAAGATGTCGTGACCAAGCATTTTCAGCCCTATACTATAACCATTGAAACATCCTACTGCATATGAACGGGAGTGAAACATCAAACATTAGCCCTCTGAATTTCAACTCAATTGGTACCCCAAGCATGTCAGCTAGTAATTCAACGAAGCATAGCAAACAAGCACCACCAGGCGACAGAGCAAATCAGAATGTACTGGCGAGGGAATAGTTGACCAGCATCCCATAGGATGAATAACCATGAACTCTCAAACAAAATCATAGCTCAACACAATATGATTAAGATGTATAAATGGCAGCTATGCCATCAGCCTCACACCTATAGCAAGCACCACCACATAACCACGAAATGGCAACCGTGTGGAAATGTGGAAGAACGAGTTCAGTTCTGTGTGTCTGGTCTTATTCATCAAAAGACACTGTAGCCATGTGTATTTCAAGCTTCGCATCTATAAGTAGAAACTACAGATAAGTAATGGAACTACAAACTTTCCTCAACTCAATAGCACAAGGGGACCAAAAGCAGTAGGTGACAACTGTACACATTTCTATCTCACGTGAAGATCCTCAAAACAGCAAAGTTTCCTCTTTCCTTCAAGAAGCCAGTGGGTACCAAGGGTGGAGTGCCTCATCGGGCAGCTCTTGGTGCTGTGAATAACAGAAAAAATAAACCAGATGAATCACAATGGCTGTGAAAAGGCAGACAATTCTAATACATGAACGTAGGCTTTAGAGGAAATCATATACCTAAGTTAACGGCCTCTGAACCTTTCATCAGACGAAGACGCTGGCAGGTTTCCACAAACATCCTACAAAACCACTAGTTAGAAACTTGACGGGAACATTCTACTACATCCTTGCAGTTCGGTATCAAGCGCTACTCTACTCATTGCAATATGACCAAGGAAGAAAATACAAATGAGATTAACTCAGACAGACCCATCCCAATGCTCAATATAACATATTTTCTAGAAGGCGGACCAAGGAGCAATTTGCTCCATAGTTAGCCAATATGTCAGGGGAACAGTTTACTCTACCTATCTAGTAGTGGAGAACAAAACTAGAAAGACAAACCTTATCCAAAGTAGCTAAAGTCAATTCTTTTCAAACATAGGGATTCTGTACATAAAAGTTGCTTAATAATATGTTAAAAGCTAGAAACAGAAACAGCAACGCATACCATGCAAGATCAAATTGTTGTGATTGGTCCACGTGAATGATGTTTCTGGATGGAATCTAAGGTTAAAAAACCCAAAAAACAATGAGCTGTGGATAATAAAATTCATTTTTTCCCTGCTAACTGTTTCAGTTTCATTTGATCAGCGGATTGCATGATCGCTGTGAGCTAAAGGTTGTCATTGTCATTGTTGTTGGTGTGTGTGTGTTGGGGGGGGGGGGGGGGGGGGGGGGGGGGGGGGGGGGGGTGGGGGGTGGGGGGGGGGGGGGGGGGGGGGGGTGGGGTGGGGGGGGGGGGTGGGGGGGGGGTGGGGGGGGGGGGGGGCTAATTATTCTCCTGTCGCGATAGTACACTTCAGATCAGTTGATGCAGCATGAGGAGTATTCGTCTCTCAGATGCACTTACACTACATGCATGAATTACTGCCAACAGCCAACAGCGCCTCTCAAGAATCTCACTTAAAAGATGCATCATTGTAAATAAAAAATAAAAAACTAAGTCAAAAAACCAAACCTCTGTGCCTATCTGAATTAGATCTAGTCACTTCATAATGATGGTTTAGATGAAGTAACTTCTCCAAGCAATCCATTCAAACCCCTAATCCATCCCTATTTATCCAACAACTCTTTCTAGGATCTGTTTCTTCTTTCCTACCCAAAATAAAAATACAGTCATGTTTGTTGCAATCCACCCACCACAATCTAATTATTCCACCCCCCCACCCCCCTAAAAAACCCTACTTCATCAGAACTTGGAAGAACTTCTAAAATCAAAGCTACAACGTCCAATTTGATGAGGAATTCAGATCCTAAGTATGATCGCACCTAGGAACAAACCTTTGGAGTACTAAAAGCTACTAAATAGTAACGACTTAATCAAAGGACTGTAAAGACAGTTAAATCAAAGGTACCACATCCAATCTGACTGACTAGTGCAAGATCCTAACAATAATCATACGCTAAGAACCATTTCGAGTAAAAAAATACTACAAAAGCACGTAAATCGTGCAGAAACTGCATAGATAATCACTTATTAGGGAAAGTAGAACAAAATAGCAGCACAGGAGCTCACTTCCAGGGGACGTCGCCGACGAGCTCCAGTCGCCACATCCTTGTCCTCGTACGTGGGCACGTCTTACTCTCCTCCGTCCCTTCCACTCCCATCCCCAACCGCCACTTCAGCTTCCCTCTCGTCGTCGGCAAACTTGCCCTCGCGCGGGGCATCATCAAGCCAAAACAATCTTCGTCAGCTGGAACGCTCGATCAAACAGAGCAAGGCGCTGGGAAATTAAACTCAGGAGGAAGCACGAAGCAAGGGGGTGGTACGGTAGAACTAACTGATGGTGAAGTGGGAGAAGAACTTGTCCTGGAGCGCGCGGAGGAGCTGGTCGTAGCCGGCGTACGCCTGGAGGTCCACCTTCCGCAGGTAGGGCGCGCCGTCGACGGCCACCTTGACGAACTTGGCGGCCTGGTTGGCCTTGCTGGAGCCCGCGACGTCGGCGAGCGCGTTCTTGCGGTACGACCTCACCGGCGGCCACCCCACCACCCGCGCCCTGCGCACCAAAACAGGAGGAGGAAGCAAGGAACCAACATCAAACTCCACTCCATCTCATAGTCATAGTCATAGGCCAAAGCAACCGCTACGCAGTTCCCGTGGGAGAAAATAAAAAGGAAAGGCTGTGTTCATCGGCCGGGGAAGGCGGCGTACTTGGGTGCCGGTGCAGCGTCGGAGGACGCGGCGAGCGGGGAGGAGCGGTCGGGGTCGGCGTCTGAGGAGGCGCGCTTGCGGTCGGCGTCGGGGAAGGCGGAGGAGGACGAGGACAAGGAGGCGACGGCGGCGGGGGCGGAGCCCGGGAGGCGGAGGGTGAGGGTGAGCGCGGTGTCCTCGAAGTCGAGCCCGGAGGCTGCGGAGGACTCGGTGGAGCTCCGCTCCGTCTCCACCGACATGGCCGGCGGCGGCGTGCTGGGCTCCGCGCTCGGCGGCTTCCTCGTCTTCGTGTGGGAGAGCGAGGCCGGAGGGCGAGGAAGGGGAAGGAAAAGGAAAAGGCAGCGAGGCCAACGAGGGGAGGTGGTTTGGTTATAGTGGGCCGCGGTCACTCGCTAGTCAGGTCGCGATAGTTTTTGCGTATGAGCCCCTAAACGTAATGCTAATCACCTGTATAAAAATTTCTACGTGTCCTATTGTCCTAATGTGATAGAGTGTCACTGAATATATCTGTTATGCGAATACGGAATAAGGTGAGGCGCAAAACGTAAGAGAGAGAACGGGCAAGCGAGGCTCCAGACTTCCCAAATGGGGAATATATTTAATTTCAATAATAAACAAGGAAAATCGCGGTACAGCACTCGCGCGGGTGGCCCCACAAGTGGGCCCCGGCTGCCGGTTGGGCGCCCTGCAGCGGCCCCGGAAACGGCAAGCGGGTCCACGCTGGAACCAGCCGTTCGATCCCCGGCCGACGGCGGTCCGCCGGTCGCCGTTGAAATTCCTAGCGCATGCTGCTGGCTCATAAAAAAAGTTGCTAAAGGACCTCTTTGTTTTAAAAAAATTAAAAAATCTAGCGGAGGAGAGGAAGGCACGCAGTCACGCACGCACGGGCACGGAGAGAGTTTGGATTTTGAAACGCGTGGAACGCATTCCAGCGCGATTTGGACCAAAGTACAGTAACTGTACCCGCCTCCTACCAGGAGTGGTAGTTTGAAACAGACGGGTGGGCGGCAGGGTGGGTAACTGCGGGTGGCCGGACGGGACGGACACGGGACGCGTAGCTGTCCAGGTCCAGCCGTGCCATAAAGCGGCGACATGTGAATGTGCCGGGCTGTCGGCCGCTTGTCCCCCATCCCCTCCAGCCCGCGCGGCCCACATCGCCTCTCCGTCTCCAGTCTCCCTCCATCCATTCCGTGGGCTCGTTTTGTCTTGCGTCTCCGTTTCGCTCTGCCCGTTCGGCCGTGCCGTCGCTCGCGGTCGCAGTCTCATCCGCCTTTTTTCTGCCTGACTGGCTCTCTCCCTCCGTGCCTGACCTCCCGTTCAAACGCTTTCCACGCCCGCGCCCGTGCCGTCGTCGCGTCGGTGAGCATGCAGCTTCGCATCACGGCCCCGCGCCTCGTCCGAGCACCGGTCTGCTGGTGCATTCTGCAGGCGTTCCAGCGGCGGGGCCGTGTGATGCACAGGCACCACCAGGCGTGTGAAGTGTGAACGATCTCTGCATCGGGCTGTCCGGCAGCCGTGGAAGACAAGAAAAGGGGCCTGCGGACTGGACGGCACTGCAGTGGACGGTGTTGTGCATCGGATGGGGGCCTGCGTGGAGAAGCGCGCTGGAGAGCAGTGCTCCCTAGAGCTGCAGCTAGTGGCCTCGATGGAGTAGCTGGAGCCTGGAGATCTCGACGCCTTTTTCCTGTCCAGTTCAGGCGCGACAGGGCAGGACCCGAGGCCGGCCGGTCCACCTGTGCACGTACACCACGCCTTGTCCTGTTCAACGAATCCGATCCATCACGAGGGAGCGGGGACTGGCGGGCCAGTGCCAGATATCGAGGGGCGCACCGCAGCTGCAGCGTGATCTTGACGGATCGAGGGCGTTGCGGTTGCGGCCGTGAGGTGAGAAGGACCTCAATCAGAGACAAGAGCGCTGGGCATATATGCTGATATGCACGCGGATTAGTATAGTAGTGGTCGGGGTAACAATCGAATCCTCGTTCCTGTTCTCTCACGATTCTGAATCTTCGACGTGCTACTAGCCTGCTCTCTAGGTCACTAATAATTGCACTTTCAGAGTTCAATTTTTTTTCGAAAATAAATACACATCTACATATAAGACAATCTAACTTAATTTGTCATTTTCTATTTTCTCTCTTCCCAAGGTGCAATGATTGCAACTTTATATGTGTATATTTGTAATTTTTTACTAGCATTGTTATCTTCACCATAGTCTGAAAGTGTATTTATTTTGGAACGGAGGAAGTAGCCTACCAGGCCCTGTTGGATCATGCTGCAAGTACTAGCTGCCATTCTGAAATTAAACTAATATTTAAAGAGTATTTTTGTCCTTACTCAAACTATTTAAAATTCTACCATCTTTGTAGGAAAAATTGTATCGCTATTTAGGATATGAAATAAGCATGTTGCTAAAATAACGAATCTGCCGATATTTATTTCAGCATGTTTGCCTGTTGGTTTCATCCTGGGCTCATCAGCCATGGTACAGTATTTTTCTTCTCACAACAGCCCAGAAAACCAACCAGCGAACAGGCTGTTTGACATCACCAATAATAAATATGTATTTAGATTTGATTAAATTTAAAAGTGCTTGATTCCTACTATATTAGAATTGCATTCTTTTTGTAGTTGAGGGAGTAGTAATTAAAATATATATTCCCTCCGTCCCAAATTCTAAGACGTTTTGACTTTTCTAGATACATTGCTCTTACCATGTGTCTACTAAGCGCGTAGTAAAACAATGTATCTAGAAAAACCAATTGTCTTATAATTTGGAGTGGTGTGAGCTACCATCTAAATAGCCCCCTTTACAAATACTTATAGATGTGCAAGTTACTAGCAAAATTTACTTATGAGATTAGAGTTGATAGCATATGCTAACTCTTCTTTTAAACAAAGTGCAAGTGCTAACTCTTATTTTTTTTAAAAAAAAAGTGCAAGTGCTAACTCGTAGGACAACTCCAATGTTAATACAAAAGAGGTCCGAAGAAGAGAGAGAAAATAGCAGGAGACGTGCAATACATTGGAGCAGTAGTGCTAGCTTAGCATCTCTAGGAACCAGTTGCTTATTTGAGCAACATGTGTAAAGAATAAAAAGCACAATTAAAGGACACAAAATATTGTATCTGGTTACGGAAAACTAATAAGATGGGCATTTTTGTTATGTGTGGAGCCCCTTTAGTATTACCTTTGCCCTGAAATAAAATATTTTTTTAGAGAAAAAGTTCCCCCCACTTTATTTCCAATAAACAAAGTGCTGGGTTCAACAAGTGTTTGTCTATGTGCAAGTGTTTATCTGTGTACATAGCTAGAAAATACATTTAATTTGAGACGTAGGGAGTATATGCTATCAAGTTTATACAATGGACTACTGGAGCTTTTATTTGCTAGCAGAGCACCATGTGATGTTTGCACGTTGCACCTTGCTGAGAAGGCTGATTTTAGAGCATGTATAATAGCATGATGTAAGCTGGCTAAATGCTGATGAGAATGAGAGAGGAGAGGAGAGGAGATGAGAGAGAGAGCAGAAGCGGACTGATAGCCGGTTTAAGGGTAAGAACTAAGAAAGTTTATGAGAGAGATAAATGAGCCATATATTAGTAGTAATGAGCTAACTACTGTATGAATAGGATAAGAGAAGACTATAAAAAAAAACTTACTGTCAGCTTCCGGTTGTATTATTAAACTTGCTCTTAGCATGTTAATTTCATTAGCATCCAATCAGGGCATGGTATTTGCTCCAAGAAGGCTGCGGTGTGCCGGTGTCAGTGTAGGCGTATAGCGCCTGTCTCTTTGAGCTGTGAGGTTGTGTGGCGTGAATCACGGGGCGAACAAACAAATGCCAAAAAAAGCAGGAGGGATCACGTGTTTGGCTGGTAGACTGCATAGTAGATTTTAGTTGGTTTCGAATGATTCAATAGTATTCTGTGAGATATAATAAGCTAAAACTAAAATAAGCCATAACATGACCAGCCGAACAAGGGTGACCAGTGACCACCGCTGCGCAGCTTCTCTTTTGGCGCTTCCTGCTCAACAGCACAAGTCATTATTCTGATGGTCATTGTACAAGAATCCAATGCCTGCGAGTCTCTCCCACTGTGTCTTTTGGAACTCGGAACTCCGCAGAATAATGCCGAATCGATTGCATGCATGCTTGCCTGACCACTGCAGCTTCTCTTTTGGCGCTTCCTGCTCAAGCCATTGTTCTGATGACCACTTGCTTCTCCTTTTGTCGCTTTCAAGGAAAAAAAAGAGGAGAGGGAAGAAATCTCGCACCCTGTCATTCACTTGCTGGTTCGTTGGTACTAAGGGCATGTTTAGTTTCTAAAAATTTTCATCCAAAGTATCACATCGAATCTTGCGGCATATGTATAGAGTACTAAATGTAGACAAAAAAAAAAACTAATTACACAGTTAGATGAGAAATCGCGAGACGAAACTTTCAAACCTAATTAGTCCATAATTACATACTAATTATCAAATACAAACGAAAATGCTAGAGTTGTCAAACCTAAAAAAAAATTTAGGAACTAAACTCGCCCCCAGGAAATAGGCTACCGGAAGTTTTGGTTGCCCGGGCACGCAAATGGCCCATTCTATTGCGCATCAATCGTGGTGTCAAAGCAGGATCCTGTGCTGCTTTTGGCCTGCCTGCTTGCCTGCCGACTGGGGCGAAACAAACACGCTCACCCAGTCAAAGCTGGCGTTTCTCGGGCTGTGTTTAGATGGCGAAAATTTTTGCAAAATGTTACTGTAGCACTTTTCGTTGTTATTTGACAATTAGTGTTCAATCATGGACTAATTAGGTTTAAAAGATTCGTCTCGTGAATTTTGGCTAAACTGTGTAATTAGTTTTATTTTTTATCTATATTTAATGCTTTATGCATGTGTTCAAAGATTCGATGTGACGAGAAATCTTGAAAAATTTTACATAATTTTCTGGAACTAAACTGGACCTCGGTTTCTCCGTGGAACGAGAGGCGGACCGCGAGTGGCTTGCCCACGAAGGTGCAGCCGCTGGAGTCAGTCAACGTACATCCTGTCGGCTCAGTGAGGAGCACACGAATCCGATGCCCAATTTGCAAGCGACTTGCCACCACTCTGAAAAGTCCGTGGTACGTGCTCCATTAAATTACTACAGTAGTAGTACCTGTAATACTACTAGTGCAGCTATTAGTACAAACCCGGTTTATTTTAGCGCGTGTTTAGTTTTAGGAAGTTGGAATTTGGGATACTGTACCACTTTTGTTTTTATTTGGCAATTAGTGTTCAATCATGGAGTAATTAGGCTCGAAACGTTCGTCTCGTAATTTTCCACCAAACTGTGCAATTAGTTTTTTTTTCGTCTACATTTAATGCTCCATGCACGGACCGTAAATATTCGATGTGATAGGTACTGTAGCACTTTTTGAGAATTTAAGGTGAAACTAAACCAGGCGTTAACTTATCTGGCTTATCAGCAATATAATATTTTTCTCAGCTGTAAAAACCTGAACATACGAAACGCTGAAGCTGTGCTCTAGCAATATACGGAGTATAGTACTCCACTTCAGTACAACCGGTACCAATCTCCTCCTTTCACACCACCACTTGAGGTTTGGATAGCGGTAGTGGGAAACTGGAGTAGTACTGTACGTAAGCTACTTTGGTTCCCAGTCACAAGTAGGCACACCTAAGGTTAGGGACCAGCCACACTTATGGCTAGCCACATTATGTGGTAATTTTAGAGTGTTTGGTTCACAACTAAGATGTGGTAAAAAAATATAGCTGTTATTTAGTTTATTGTTATAAATGTTAGGCAAAAAGTTGTGGTAGCGGTTTAGATTGCAGCCGCATATTAGTTAAAATGCCCCATATACATTCTCACTAGGAAATGTTTGAATAATCATCACAAGCACACGAGAAGCTTAATAATGTTTACTAAAACAGTAGCACTAGAGCAATATACTATTAGCTTCTAGCTTTTACAAAATGAACAGCCAGCCACTATAAAATCAACAGTCGGCCTTCCATTCTTCATGACGAGATAGTCCTTGCCTTCCATTCTTCATGATCAGATAGTCAAAATAACACATGCAAATGTTCAAAAGAAAGATGAAATTAGTAATATAATAAACTAAAATAGCTTGGAATACAAATATACCGTATGAGCTAATTTTGTCAACAAAAAAAAATCTAACACCACAATGCCAAATCTCAAGATTTCCTATATATTAGTTAACAAAAAAAATTGTCTATTCGATAGCAATCTTGCCTAGATTAAAGAAACGAAGCACCTGCAATGATTTGTCTATATATACTAAAGAAAGGAAGCACTATCTAGCAAGAACCAGATGAATTTACCGCATCTCTGCATGGATTTATTCTTACAAACAACATGTTCGCTATTTGATTTCTTGGCCGATAAGTCCGACTAGAGCTGATTTAGTTTCTTGACTAAAACCACCAAGCGAACCATCTGAAAAATCAATGGAAAGGAGAAAATGGAAATAGCTTCTCTGGCGGCTGCAAGGTTGCTGCGCCTAAACTTCTTCCGCACGGACCGGATCTGCATGAATCACCGCTACGAGATGAATGAATATTTAGCTGGCTGATTGATTTGCATCGGTTGTTCACAATGTGCGTTCCACCTGGCTTGAGCAGGCATGCATATACTTATATGTAAACAGTGCAAACGGATATGGCATCCTCCGGTCCTCCCCAACACAGCACAGCAGCCTGTCACTGTCCAGCCACAGTAGTAGCGACCGCACACCGTGCACATCGTGTCAGGCCCGAAGGCTGTAGCTGTACACAAGGCGACAGGCCCATAACCAGTCACCTTCCCCTCCCGTATACCACATGGGCCGTTTCCGTTGGGCGCCACAAACAGCCGGCCCGACGCCGACAGACTCTACGTGGGCCTCCATGTCAACAAGAGACGCACGGGAATGAATACTTGTGGGGATGATCAGTTTGTTGGGCGGCCCAGGCCTGCGGCCACACTCCTCCGGTTCGATGGCACATGGAAATGAAGGGGCTACAAGAGGAAGCTGAAAAATAGGAAACCATGAATTATTTCCACTAACACCACTACTTCATTCCAATCTAATGGATTCCTTTACTAAAAGAGTGAAGAGGCCTTTGGAGGAAGCTAATTACTGTTTCTCTCACTAGGTATGCGAATGGCCGATCCTCCAGATCCAACTTTTATTGCTTGGCATTAACAAAACAAGCAATGGTTAATCATGCACTGATATGCGATCTTTCTTATCAATTACTGCCTCTAAAATCTTCAGTTTCCACCAAAATGAATGATAACGCACACATCGCCTCTTCTCCAAAATCGACCGAATCTGGCCATGTTGCCGGCACTATCACCTTATGCCATTTTGGATCAACTAATAGTAGCAAGTAATCAAGGTTGCAGATATACAGGTACAGCCCATGATGATCAACATCATCAAGTTCCCAACTCATCCTCTGGCCTCCCCATGTACTAGTTACCAAGTACGTTACGGTAATTCGCCTATTAGTATCGGCGAGTGCCATTAGCCCATCCCAAATCACTGCGGGGTTACCGCGTTCCAGTTTAGTAGTAAGCTAGCAGGACGGCATGGAAGCGACGACTATGCTTCTTCTGTTCACCCTCCTCCTCGCCGGGCAACGAGGCTGCACCTGCACGGCCTCTGTTGTTGCCGGTGAAGGCGGGTTCAGCGTGGACTTCATCCACCGCGACTCCGCCAGGTCGCCGTTCCGCCACCCCGCGCTGTCCCCGCACGCCCGGGCGCTCGCGGCCGCGCGCCGCTCGCTCCAGGGCGAGGTGCTCGGGCGCTCTTACAGCGGCGCGTCGCCCGCGGCCGCGCCCGTGTCCGCGGCCGACGGCGGCGTTGAGTCCAAGATCATCACCAGGTCGTTCGAGTACCTGATGTACGTGAACGTCGGTACGCCGCCGACGCAGTTGCTCGCCATCGCCGACACCGGCAGCGACCTCGTGTGGGTGAACTGCAGCAGCAACGGCGGCAGCGGTGGCGGCGACGGCCCCGCGGACGCGGATGCCGGCGGCAACGTCGTGTTCCAACCTTCCCGCTCGTCTACGTACAGCCAGGTGAGCTGCCAGTCCAACGCGTGCCAGGCGCTCAGCCAGGCGTCCTGCGACGCGGACTCAGAGTGCCAGTACCAGTACTCGTACGGCGACGGCTCCCGCACGATCGGAGTCCTGTCCACCGAGACCTTCAGCTTCGTCGACGGCGGCGGCAAGGGCCAGGTCCGCGTGCCCCGCGTCAACTTCGGCTGCTCCACGGACAGCGCCGGCACGTTCCGCTCCGACGGGCTGGTCGGGCTCGGCGCCGGGCCCGTCTCACTCGTGTCGCAGCTAGGGGCCGCGACGCACATCGGCCGCAGGTTCTCCTACTGCCTCATCCCGTCCTACGACGCCAACTCGTCGTCCACCCTCAACTTCGGCTCCAGGGCAGTCGTGTCGGAGCCCGGCGCGGCGTCGACGCCGCTGGTGCCGTCGGATGTGGACTCGTACTACACCGTCGCCCTGGAGTCGGTCGCGGTCGGCGGGCAGGAGGTCGCGACCCACGACTCCCGCATCATCGTCGACTCCGGCACGACGCTGACGTTCCTCGACCCCGGGCTGCTGGAGCCGCTGGTGACAGAGCTGGAGCGGCGGATCAAGCTGCAGCGGGTTCAGCCGCCGGAGCAGCTGCTGCAGCTGTGCTACGACGTCCAGGGGAAGTCCCAGACGGAGGACTTTGGCATCCCGGACGTGACACTGCGGTTCGGCGGTGGCGCTGCCGTGACGCTGCGGCCGGAGAACACGTTCTCGTTGCTGCAGGAGGGGACGCTGTGCCTGGTGATGGTGCCCGTGTCGGAGTCACAGCCGGTGTCCATCCTCGGCAACATTGCGCAGCAGAACTTCCACGTCGGGTACGACCTCGACGCGCGAACGGTCACCTTCGCCGCCGCCGACTGCACCCGCTCGTCGGCCTCCAGCTGATGCAACCGCCATGCGGACCCCTGTAACACATTAGAATAAATCATTTTGACATAAGGAAAAATCTGTGATCGTGTGCTTAGACGGTCTCCAATGGATGACCCATGCTTAAACCCAAAATAGATTGTGGAGGCTACTGCAGCCTCTAAGGTTATCTCCAACAACAACACCTAAAATACAAAACTCATTCGTCTTTTAGGTATCGTTATAGCTAAAAGATTCAATACATATTTGACATCTTCTCGACCCAAAAGAGAATTCTTTCTGTAAATGGGTTTTCAGGAGAGAGGATACTCATCTTTGGGTTGTGCCTCTCAGGCAACCCAAAATAGGTCTTCCGTATAGGTACTCTGTTGGAGACTAATTTTGGATCTCTTGCTACCCATTTTAGGTTTGTGTCTCCTTATTGGAGACAGTCTAACAGAATACATGTACGAGAGACCTATTTTAGGTTACAGCAAAGGCACAACCTAAATATAAGTATCATCTCTCCTGAAGACTCATTTACACAAAGTGTTCTTTTTTTTTTGGGTCCTGTTGTTTGAGAAGACAAAAAATAGATATTAAACCCTTCATCTGTAGCGCCGCCCAAACATGAAGCGAATCTTGTATTTTGCATGATGTCATTGAAGATAGTCTTATACTTTATGCCCCGTTTGGCTTACCTCATATTCGGTTTGTTCGGCTTGTTTTTTAGTCGAAACAATGTTTTTCTCTCATAACAATTCAACAAAAACAGTGTTTTTCAGCCAGTTTCAGCCAAGATTCAGCAAGCCAAACGGGGCCTATATTATACATGTTAAAGCCGAGAGAGAAAGGACGATGCTAAAGCCCATATATTGCGATAATTTTTTTTTGGCACAATTGCCTAAAGTGCTCAAATTATGGCGACACTTTTGCTACAATCTTGCCAAAGTATCGAAGTCATTGACATGTAGTACCTAATTTAATGGAAGGAAACAACTAAAAGGCAAAAAAAAAAAATCAAACTACTCCCCTTAAGTTTAGCATATGTTCAGATTAACCCCCTAAGTAACATTTAGTTCAATTTACTCTTTCCAACCATTTCACTTGGTCTACTTTTTTTTTTAAGGAAATTTCATTTGGTCTAGTTTACCACTTATATGATTTGTTATTTTTACTTCACCACAAGTGAGTTTTAATATCGACTTTTATGATGTGATAGAGGATATCATAAGATATGTTAGAAAAATATATCTTAATTTTCACCATTATTTTGATAGCTTAGAAAATTTAATAATAAATTAACACTAGAGATACAATATCGTATAAAACATAATGATGAAAGACACAAAATATGGTATCCTCTGTCACCTCACAAAATTTAAAACTAAAATATAATTTGTACATAGAAACAAAAACGGATTTATTGTAAGGTGTATGAAAGGATCAAGATGCCCAAGAGGAGGGTGAATTGGGTTAATTCTAAATTCTTTGCAATAATTAAGTCCTACACTTAGCCCACTTCATCCCTTGTGCCTAAAATATGATTCTATTGATATACAGCACAAAAGTTTTACACCCTAAGTTCCAATCCTACTCTAGCATTGCAATTCTAGGAATGTAAAGACATTAAATAAATTGCTCAAATATCAATACTTAAAGTAGAGAGAGGGAGAGGAACGCGGTGATATTTTGCCGAGGTATAGGAGAGTCGTCACTCCCTAATAGTTCTCGTTGGAGCACCCGCGCAAGGGTGTAGCTTCCCCTTGATCCGCGCAAGGATCAAGTGCTCTCTACGGGCTAATTCTTCGACACTCTGCCACGGTGAATCGCCCACAACCACTCATAACTTGAGTTGGATCATCCACAAGCTCCGCTAGATGATCACCGAACTCCCAATCACCACCGAGCTGTCTAGGTGATGGCGATCACCAAGAGTAACAAGCACAAACTCTCACTTGACCACGACAAGCCTAATGAGAAGGGATGGATGCACACTTGCTATTCTCCTTGCACTAATAAGGCCTTAATCTTGGATTCTCAAATCTCAATCACCTCACTAGGCTCTTGCTCTTCTTTGCACTCTCAAGAGTGTTTCTTAGCTGAACAAATGGGTAAGAGACCTTCCTTGGACGAGTGGAGTAAGTATTTATACTCTCTCATTCAAAACATAATATTTCGAGGCTGAGTCATCACTCTGCGGAGTGACCAGATGCTTCGGTCAGGGTGATCAGACGCTTCGGTCAGTTATCCCTGCCATCGTGTCAGAAAGAGCCATTAAGTTCTGACCGAACTCTAACCTGCGTCCGGTTAGCACTAACCGAACACATCTGGTCAAGAAAAACGCTCTCTGGAACCTTATTGATTTTGACCGAACGCTGGCACCCAGAGTCCGGTCACTTCGCTGTTCAGCGTCCGGTCAGTTACCGGATCTTGACCAGCGTCCGGTCAGCACTGACCGGATGCGTCCGATCAGGAAACTCCCTCTCTGGAACCTCTCTGGAGTTGACCAGACGCAGGCACCCAGCGTCCGGCCACTTTTCACTCAGCATCCGGTCGTAACTAGACGACTTTAGTTGATCAAATAAACTGATCGGACTCACCCTTTAGCGTCCAGTCACAACCAGATCAGCGTCCGGTCAGTTATTTGACCCTCCATTCACTTCCAACTCGAAATCCTTTATGAATGGACTTTGCTCCAATTGATCTTAGGGCTACTCTCGAGCTACCTAGTGCTAGTGTCGAGTTCATAAACCCGGAGTTTCTCATGGACTGGCTTCCTAGCAAAAGTTCGGCCTAGCATATGACGTTGCGAACGACGCGCAAACTCCTAGGCCGGCCCAAACACCTAAACGGCAGGCCAGAAGGGCGATCCAATCTCCAACCGGAAGGCCTCGCTAAGGAGGAACAACGCTTGCTTCCTACTCTAGCCCGCCTCTCCGACCGGAAGGCCTGACCAAGGAGGAACAGAGCTCGCTTTTGACTCCGGCCCGCCTCTCTGACTGGAAGGCCTGGCCAAACACCGCTTGCGAACTTTGACCCGCGTCTCTGACTGGGGATGCACCGAACCCCTGCTTATAGCTCTTCACTGACTATTGCAGTCGGAGCCAACTAGGACCAACCGACCGAGGACGCTCGCTCGGTGAGGACCAGAAAACGGACGGAGCAAGTAAGGCAAGGCACTCAAGTCAACCGTAATATCGATGACCGTATCCTATACACCTATAGGATAGTACTGATAGGACATGTCAGAAATGTGCCCTGCAACCTTCTAGGCATGTTTGAACCCAAGCAGTATTGTGGGCGTCGACATTTACCCTACAGTGTTGTGGGCGCCATCAACTCTCATACTAGACAAACATGGTAAGGCTCCCCCCCATACCTCTTGGCATCAATAGTGTTGTGGGTGCTGTCATTTACCATACATGGTGAATACGGTAAAACCTCCCACATACATCTGACAACAACAGTGTTATGGGCGCCTACCATCATCTTATACCCAATGACGTGAGCAACAAGACTTAGTAGCATATGTACTCTTTCTCTCTTGCTTGTAAGGCCATCCCCTTCATCTATAAAAGGGGATGCGCTCTCTCTCAACAAGGGGATCGATCAGTTCACTCACACACAATAACAGAACCACTACGTTCAAACCTCGAGCACACGCTCCAACACTCAGCGCACGTAGGAGCTCTCATCACTCTTGGCCCTTCAGACCAGAGTCTGATCGGACCTTTTGCACCCCCATCTTACTCCCTCTCGTTTGTAACCCCACAACAAACTTTGAGCACCTAGGCTCAGGAATAAAGTCATTGACCGACTTCAACTGGACATAGGGCACATTGCCTAAACCAGTATAAACCCTATGTCATTGAGTGCTAGGCCACATCTGATCATAACGTACAGCAAAACTACAAATATTTACGTGTTGGCCACTTTTTGCACCGACAGTTGGCGCTGTCCGTGGGGAAGAAGCTATACATTCACACTTTTAGTCATCGGATGGCCCACTTTTCCACCATCTTCGCCATGGCGCGCTCAAGCGATACGACTCGCTTCAGCTCGTTGAATTTTCCCACACTCCCACCTATTGGGATGTGGGTTCCACATGTCTTTGAGCCGTCCTAGGCCTTCCTCTTCGAAAGCTTGGACTTCATCGCCGACTGGCTTGGCTACTACACCTATGTGAGGAGGCACTTGTTCCGGCGCCCGTCAAAGGGATCCCCTCCATCGGCTCTAGGACTCCCAATGACTTCAACAATGAGGCGTCTACGCTTCAATCTGAGCAAATGCTCTGTTTAAACCCTGTTGTGAGTAATGTACATACTATTATTTACTATCTTCCGCCGATTATCTAAAGGGACCACGTTGTCCACATCGCAACCACCGTATGACCGGTTTCCCTATGGCCTCACGTTCCTCATGGACGCGTATGCCCGAGGGCTCCAAAAAATGCTGACGCTGCCTCCTCTCACATCTAAATTCGTGGGGATGGCGAGCTATGCTCCCACCTGTTTCTATGAACTCATAGATGATGAAGATGAGAGTGATGGCTTCAACATCGGTGACATGGCACCTAGCCACCGTCTGTCCTAGGAGTACGCTATGGCGGATGCTCTAGGACAACCGCCGATGGTAGCAGAATCCTTGCAGACTCACACCCCTTCGGACCCTCGTACGGGGACCCTCGTGCTTGCACAAGAGCACGATGAGGAGCTATGACAACAGTGGCAGAACCAACTGCCACCTACGCCGGTGTGCTCGGCGTACCACGCTGCGCCCTGTGCGTGTAACCAGGGAGCAGCGCCCGGTGTCACGCCCGCTAGGTCTAGCGCAACATCATAGATAGGGAGAACGATCCCCCATAGTTTGCTCGGACTGGCCAGAACATCACTGCCACAGCAATGCTTCTGTGCGGCCTTCTTGAGCCAAACAACCCCAGGAATAGGCAATCCACTGAAACCTCTGGGCACTGGTGGATACTACCGCCATTCAACAGGCGGAGAGCTCCGCATCACGACACCGACTCGTGGCCTCTCTCCCCACTAGGGGAGTGGGGATGCACTAGACGAATTGCTCCACCCGCTCACCGCTACAGCCGCCAAGCGTGGCACAAGAGGCCGCATCTATGCACCAACATGACCTGGCGTCCGCTCCGCACCAGTCGCCTGTGCATGAGCGGCTCGGGCCAAACCAAGACGCTCATAGCGTCATCAACAATTGGTGTCGATCCTGGCATGATGACGGTGTCCATCGGGTGGCCATGAGGTAGGCGACACAGACCTTGGCCGGGCCATCGCGTGGAGCGGTGAGACACACCCTAAGCATGGTCACTGGCTAGACAACCAAAGTCCCAGCCCAGATGTCCTAGGATGATGAGCCTTTGGCTGACGCATCCAAAGAGCGCCATTCCCACAGCACTTTTGACTGCCTACCAACATCGCCAAGTATACCGGGGAGATAAACCTCGATATATGGCTTGAAGACTTTCGGCTCGCCTGCTGAGCTGGTGGAGTGGATGATGACCACTTCATCATTTAGTACCTCTCTATCTATGTGGGGGAACATGTTCGAGCATGACTTGAATTCCTCCCACAAGACAGCATTTGTGACTGGACGGACCTCAAGAGGGTCTTCATTGGGAACTTCTAGGGGACGTATGTCCGCCCTAGGAACTCTTGGGACCTCAAGAGCTGCCAGTAGGAGTCTAGCAAGCCCCTACAAGATTACATCTATAGGTTCTCCAAAAGATGCAACACCCTCCCTGATGTCATCGACACAGACATCATCAGTGCATTCCTCTCTGGGACAACCTGCAAGTCCCTGATCCACAACCTTGGATCCCTGAAGCCCTGTACCACCCGTGACTTGCTCAACGTCGCCATGAACCATGCCTCCAGTGAGGAGGCGGTCGGAGCAGTCTTCAACGGAGGCTAGGACAAAGGCAAGGCTAAGCACGAGGATCAGGACGAGGGCCCCTCCATGCAGAGGGGCAAAAAGAACAAGAAAGATCGTCGCTGACCGGCCAACTCCGCATTGGTCGCTGCGGCTGATCACACGGGCAAGCTGCCCCAGTAGGGCCTCCTAGACCACTTTAATGAGCTCATGGAGAGCCCATGCACCAACCATGCCTATCCTATTAAACACCTCTACAAGGACTGTGAGCTCCTCAAGCGCTTTCTACGATAGGCCAATGGGCCGAAGGAAGGAAAAGGTAAAGAGGCAGCAACCAAGAAATAGGGCATGGCGGGCAAGGATCCAGACGACTGACGGTACCTATACGGTGACCAAGGTGGTCTGACACGGGCGCCTACCAACTGAAGGACGATAACGGCGATGTTCTCACCAACACTTGAAACATCGAATAGTTACGTTGTTTCTTCGCTTAAAAATTTGATCTTACCATCTTTTCACTTAACATTTGCTCCTATAAAGCACCCCGACACAAACACTTTTGGCCCGGGTCGCTCGGGGGCTCCATGGGGGTGTGATGCCACCTCTCTTTTTTACTATCATATGGTAAATACCTTTTTTTACCCAAATGAAAGGGTAGTCTATTCCTTTAATTACCTTATGTAACTGCCTTGCGGGCCATGCTCGGGCTCTTAAGGTTGTAGCCTATAGGACAAATGGGCAGGTGTGAAAAGAAAGAATAAAAAACAAAGTTATGCTAAGGTAAAAATAAGGAACGAATGGGACAAGCTTCCCTGAACGAAGTAGTTCCATCACAAAAACAACGTTGCTGTATTCATGAATACACAAAAACACTTTACATAGGGGGCCCCCCCATGACATTATCTTTTACATCTGCTAAAGTATTTCTACTCTAAAACTTCCACTATGGCTCCCCGATGGCATCGACTACCGGCTCGACCGGTGAGGGTAGGGGCTGCTCATCCTCCGACTAGGCAATGTTCAGCTCGGTCAGAGGCAGGGTGACATCTACTTCTGACCTAGGCTCCATGCCATCCATAGGCTAGGTGACGTCCTCCTGATGCGTGCCTTCAGCCATGTCTGCACAGCGAGCATCCATCACCCACTATGCGGAGACTTGCTCGGCCACTAACTTTGCATGTGGCACCAAGCTCTCCCCGAGTGAGTGGATGTCCTCTATGCTCCAGCCATTGGCATACTCACTGCAGATGGCGGCGAAGTCCAGGTCCGGGTGGTACGTTGCCACCGAAGTCAACACCCCCAATGTCCTGTAGAACAGCCCATCGGTGATGAGGGCCCGAACCTCATCTGAAAACTCTGCCAGCTGGATGGCGAGCGTGTTGGTACTTGGCGCTGATCCGAAGACCTCCAAGACGATGAGCTGGGCAACATTGCATATCTGGTCAAGTTCCCCCTTGAGAGCACATCGCTCTTCAAGGGACTTGGCCAGTGCCTCCACATTCTAGCCAATCATTGCCTTGGCCGTCTCCAGGTCCTGCTCCAACGACTCCACCTTTCTGCCTAGCTCTAGAAGAAGGACGACAAGCTCAAAAGCAGGTTAAAGAAAAAACCAAGACACCAAAAGTAGAAAGGGTATGTACCAAGGTAGGTGTTCTCACAGATGGAGAGTCCCTCCTCCTACCGATTCACCTGCTCGCACAAGCAGGAGTTCAACTCCTTAGTCCCAAGCACCTGGCCCTAGAGCGCAAGCACTTCCTGGTTGGCCTCTGACCGAGCCTTCTGCTCTAACTCCAGGGCCTTCCGCTCTGCCTCTAGGGTCTCCAGAGTACTCTAGAGCGCCACCTCAATCTCCACTAGGGACTTCTACAGCACCGCCTCAGTCTTCTCCTGGTGGACCTTTGTCATCTCAAGCCCCCGCTCGGCGGCGGTCGCTCGCTCCACCACCCGGGCCTCGGTCACCTTCGTCGCCCAGTCTTGGGACTCATGACGGGTGGACTCTAGCTCGTACTCGAGCTTGGCGACCCCGACATGCTCCATCCAGAGGAAATGAGACTTGTGGCTCGACATCTCCTCTAGACCCTACAAAAACAAGAAGCAAGCAAGCTGAGGTAACCGATGAAACACCAAGGGGTTAAGGACAAACGCAGAAAACTCACCTCTGCAACGTAGGGTAGGTCGATCATGATCGCCCACTAGACGGACTTAACCTGCTCCTAGGCCTCCTCAAACTTCACCGACAGTTGGGTGAGATCAGACTCTAAGGTGAATCCTCTCCCTCCAAGCACATCCCAAAGCTGATCCTCCTGCTCATCTTGAAGGATGAACCAAACCTTCCTTGGGTCCTTGGGGCAGGGCCACACCAGGTCGGTGGCACCTAGCCCACTAGATGGCCCAGCTGACGATCCAACCACTGTCAACACCTACGACGACGCCAGCGGCTCCACCTCATCACCTACTTCACCGTTAGAAGGGATCTCCACCACCTTGATTTCACGGGCCACCGGTAGGTGTTTAGGCTCTGGCCCGGCCGCATCTCCCCCAAGCATGTCCAGCTCTGATCGAGAGGGTGAGCCATGTGGCCCTTCGCTTGGCGAGGCAGGAAGCCCAGTCTCCCTCTCCTCTTCCACCGCAGCCAGTGGAGGAGGGGCCACAAGGGTTACCTCTAATGCTGCCTCTGCTATCACCACTGAGATCGCCGCCTCGCCACCAACACCATTGTTGCCACTGCCATCGTACTAGCACTGACCCGAGGGGCGCCACCCCCGGAAGGGAAGGACCTGCCACCACCACCCTGCTCTCCTCACCGCTCACCATGGCATGCTACAAGGTGGGCCTCCAATTCTCCTGCATGGGAGTTGGGGCGATGCTCAGCCCCGTCAGCATTTGGCCACTGTAAAAAAAATACAGGTCAGCCGCACTCCAAAAAACTCAAACAACAAGATCAAAAAGAAACAAAGAAAGGCATACCAGGATGTAAGCGGTAGGGCTCTAAAGCCCCGACCCGATGTTAATGGTCCTGTCGGGCAAGGACCGCTCCCAAGCCATGACCCATGCCCCCTCTCTTCAACCAGGGGGGAGAGTCGACCCAACTAGATCCTGCTTAGCCCACGAATCACCACGACCTTTGGCTCGGGGCACACCGACTGGAGCAGCTGGCAGGGCATCCTCCCATTGTGGGTCACAGGCTAGCATTGGCCCCGATGACACACGGGTGTAAGCCTGCTCCTTTGACTGCTTGACCTATCCTGCTACGCCCATAGCAGGCAAGGACAAGGCCGACAATGCCTCCAAAGGGCACAGTGACCGCATCTGCTTTGCCTCCCATTCACCAACAGCGTTCGAGCTCACGGCGCGCTTCCTCGGCATAGGAACGTCGCTGTGCCTCTCCACCTCCCGCTCACCGCCAACGGATGCGGCCGTAGGATCATGACGCTCCATCGAGGTCGCAACAACCACCCGGCCTTCCTCCTCCTCGGAGAAGATCACGTCATCGCCCACCTCTGTGGGGTCCTCCGACTCAAGCTCTAACTTGACATCACTCCTATTTTCCCTGACCCACACATGTCGAGCGATCTCCATCTCCTTCTCATGTTTCCGTCGAGTCTCCTTGGCTTTCTTCTTCTTCCTCTCAATCGCCGCCTCCTTCAAGGTGGCTTGCCGAGCCATGCCCTCTGACCTCTTCAGAAGTTGTGGCCAGGACTTGGAAACTCCAAGTCCCTATGGAACGGATGACTCAAAGTCAGGATACGTGAGAGCAAAAGGGGAAAATAACATGGAAATAAAGAGAGGGGAGCATACCAAATTGGACTGCTTCGCAGCGTTGAGAGCTCCGAGCTTTCCATCAAGGGTCTCTCTAGGGCTCAGTTGCAGCACCCGGTCAAGACGACTCTAGACCTCAGCATTCACTAGCTCCTCGAATGACGCATAGTCAGGGTCCATTGAGCCACCGTACATCCATATCGGCCACATCCTCTCCACCAGTGGAGTGACCCAATGATGGAAGAAGGTGTGGAACACCCACACCCCATCAAGGCTACACTGCATGAGCTTCTAGAGGCCCCATGACCAGCTCTCTTGCAAGCTAGCGAGGCCCCACAACCAGCTCTCCTACCTCTCTGACCTCCTACCGGTAAAAGGCGGGAACGACGCCTTCGTCGAGTTCCTGATGTAGAACCATTCCCCATGCCAACCCTAATTGGAATCATAGGGGGTGTATGTGGGGTATGAGCCCAATGCACTTGGTTTCTTCTATAGCATGAAGTCCTCTACTAGCATGATCATGAGCAGCTTCCCCTCCAACAAAGCTCACCCAGAGAACATCCACTGAAAGAAGTCCATGTGTGGCTCCATCCCAAGGCAGGCCTCACACATGGTTACAAAGCCAGTGATATGCAGCACCCTAGTCGGATTGAGGTGCTACAGCTCTAGGCCCCACTCATTGAGGAGCCCGCATAGGAACCAGTGCGTGGGGTATCCTAACCCACGCTCATGAAAGGCGAGGAAGGAAACAACCTCACCGACCTGAGGTTGTGGGAAATCCTCCCCCGTAGGAGCCCTCCAGTGTGCCACCTCCTTCGGTGGTAGAAACCCCTTCTCGGCGAAGGCAACCAACACCAACTCCCTCATGATGGATGACCTCTAGCTTGATATTGTGCTCTAGGTTCACGAATGGATCTATGAGTTTTCTCCTCTCCCTCGCTCTCCCCTTTTCTCTCCTAGGAACCAGCATGACACTCAAACACGCTTGGCGAGAAGGAAGAAGGAGAAGAGGCAGCATATGAGGAATAGGTAAAGGAACGAAACAGAAGCCCTCTCCCTTCCCCTACTTAAAGAAAGAGGCACAACAGTTGGGAAAGGCGCAGTGATTGGGGAATGGCAAAACAACAGGGGCAAAAAACCCTCTCCCTTCCCTCATTCAATGTGGATGAGATACGATGGGATGCGCCCTAATCGATGGGACACACCCTACCCGACGGAACGGTGCCTGGTTAAACAGGACATGGCCTAGGTATGGCCCACCACTACTGCATGACGAGTGCAAGAAACAAGGCGCCACTACATGCAGGTGGCTCTCTGCCTTCCCAGGCGGGACTTGGAAAGGCCCAATGATGGGATCTCCGCTAGGAGAGACCAACAGGCTTTCTGAGTCAATCAGATAGCTCAGGTGAACACCGAGAGATAGGTAAGGAGCAGAGGGATGCCCCATGTGGGCCATGCTGACTCCATCACGAACGACGAGCGTGGATCCTGATCGGACATATCCGATAGGAGCTCCTCAAATCCCATCACTCGAGTCATCAAGGTAACATTACCAACCCCCACTATTTCTTTATATGAACATTCATTCATCCATGCACGCATTCATTCATTCCATACATCCAAAAGCATTGCATATGTAGTTAAATGCATCACAACGCTCCATGTTGCATTATGAAGCGGCAGTTGCCTCATTCAACATGAGCAATGACCGATCGGGGTTCAAAGGCCAGCCCATGAAAGGCTCGAGGCTGCCTCATGTTAAACAAAGCTAGGGGAGAAAACATAGATGAACCCCGAGTGGCCCTCGCCTAGTCTTCCCTGAAGTAGATAGAGTCATCTCAACCTTCTTGTTCGATCCTAACCTCGAGCCAAACCCACAGAATCACCATCGAGGGGAGGCCAGCGGGCCACCCGGGTCATTCTCCGGAACGACCTAGGCATATGCTAGGTTGCAAGTTAAGGAGTACTGGAGTGCCACATGAGGGCTATGTCTACCCTGTCATGAACAACAGACCCAGACTTCAGTCAAACATGCCCATTAGTGAGCTCACCGAGCACGTCACGCGAGCCATCAAGGCAAGCGATGTTAGCTCAGCCCCTCTGATTGTGAGAAACCATAGACGGGGTAACGCACAAAACTCAACCGATCCCTACCAAGCCCAACGGGGCTTAGGCGCTCAAGACACCCAAACGCCTTGGCTATGCCTAGGTCTGTGACTCTGACTCAACCGATCCTATGGCGCGCCCAATGCCTGGATCCATGACTCCAACTCGCCCAATCCCCTGGCGTGCCCGACATCAAGATCCACAAGTCTGTCTCATCTGATCCCTTGGCACCCTCGATGCCTTGGTTAGCGACTCTGACTCGCCTGATCCCCGGATACGTGACTCTGATTCGCCTGAACCCTCAGCACGCCTGATGCCCTGGTAGACGAAACTCCCTCTTGCCCAGTCCCTCGGCTATGACCAAATGCCTAGGACCACGCTCCTAGAAATAATGGGCCAGAAACTAGAAAAGGGAGGCTACGCCCACCAAAGTGCACACACTCACGCCCGCTGACAAAACCCACCCGATGATTCTGCCTGAATCACCCAAGGGCTTGAGGGCTACACCCGTGGATGCGCTCGCACGCACCCACTGATGAAACAAAACTTCCCCCGCTAACCACGAACCCCCCCAGATGATTCTACCTGAATTGCCCAGGGGCTCGGGGGCTACACTCGTGGGTGCGCTCGCGTGCACCTGCCGTTAAGACAAAAATCCCCTAGACGATTCTACCCAAATCGCCTGGGGGCTCGGAGGCTCCTATCGAGTTCATAAACCCAAGGTCGCTCATAGACCGGCTTTCCAACAAAAGCTCGGCCTAGCAGATGACTTTGCGAACGGCGCGCAAACTCCTGGGCCAACCCAAACACCTAAACAATAGGCTAGAAGGGCAATTTCCATTGATAGGGGCATGCCAACCATGATTGCCCAATCAATTGCCATTACCATAACCTAACTTAAATTGCCTCTGCAAAACACACGTTAGTCATAGTAATCTCGTGTCATCATTAATCACCAAAACCCAACTAGGGACCTAGATGCTTTCAATCTCCCCCTTTTTGGTGATTGATGACAACACAACCTCGAGTATGTAAAAAGATGAGTGAGGTTTTCAACATGGTTGGTTTATGTAAGCTTTTGACAATAAGAGCAACGGAGTTAGACATGGTTATTTGACCCAAGCCAACATGGTGTACTCAATAGATATGAATTAAACATGAGTACAAGAAGTAAAGCTCATTTAAATCGGAGTAAAATGCAGAAGCAAAGCAAATGAGCATAACCAAGTGACATGATATATATATATATATATATATATATATATATATATATATAAATCAATGTAGAGAGCACACATGTCATATAAGTATCACAATCACATGTATGTAGTGAAATGCATGAAGGTAAACGTGAATGCATAAAGTATCACACATAGAAAACCAAATGAAATGAATCTCACACTCCCCCTAGATGTAACACTCCCCCTAGTTCTAACATACTCGCTCCCTTTCCCCCTTTGGCGTCAAGCACCAAAACCTAAGAGTCGGACGGTAGGATAGGAGCAAATGAGTCGGGCGCTGAGGTGCGATGAGAAATCTAGAACTGAGCAGCATCATCCTTTGACCATGAGCTCTGAGCGGTCCAACCCTCTATCGCTAGGAGTGAAGGTGAAGTGGTCTAGGTCTACTAAAAAATTGCCATGGCCTATGACTCTAGAAGTATCACTGTAGGAAGTGAAGCCACATCTACCGCTATCATTGTCGCTGAAACAACTAAAATAACTAGCTCGGATGATGCAACAGACGATAGGATCATCTCAGCAGTCTCGGTAATAGGAGCAACTATGGTAGGGATAGGGACTCATAGCTCTAGCGGTATAGGCTACCCTATAAGCTCACTAAAAGTAGCACCGAGGCTCCTAGAGACTAGGGTGTCAGTCACTAGAACTGAGGAACTCTAAGGTAGAGTAGAACCTATAACAATAGGAGTGAAGTGAGGACCCTAGGTTATCACTAGCAAAGCAAACCACTAGGACACCTACTCTATAGGTGAAGCAAACTGAGTAGCTAACTGTCCCTGACTCTAAAGCCCACTGGGCTATATAGCTGGAGTCACTGAAGTGGTGGTAGGCTGGCCGATCTAAGGTGTAGGCTATGGAGGAGCCACCCCGATAGTAGTAAAGACATGTTGCATGAAGCCAAGTAACTGCTACTGGATCATAAGCTGCTACTGCTACATGGCCTGTTGTTGCCTCTAGAACTCATCCTATCAAGCCTGAACCTGTGCAAGTGCAGCTATGGTCTCCTGTGCCTGGCGTGCCTGGTCCTACCTCATTCGCTCAAGTACAGCAAGAAGTGCTAGATCTATCTATGGTGGCTATGGTGGAGCTGAGCTAGAGCCACTGGCCTCTCTATCATGTGGTCAAGGAGCCATATGAGGAATATGCTGATAGTCATCATCAGAGCTGTCACTAGGGTCACTCTTGACCACACCCTCCTGCTAAGCATCTAGCTCCTCCTCCTCTATCACTGCAATGCCCCTGATGATCTCATCCTGCTAGACTACTATCTTTAGGACCTCTGGATGATGGCTCCGCTAGCGAGGTGTCCTCGCACTACTATGGCATAGCATCTGAGTCATGTTATATGGTGGAAACTCTATAGTAGCACCTATGTACTCTACCATCGTCTCTAGGGACTTCTGTGTAACTACCTTGTGAATCAAGAAGGTGATCTAATGAGCATATGGCAGCTGATGGTGACCTCTAAAGCCCTCTGCAAGTGTGTCCTCCATCTCTAACAATATCACATCCCAAATATCAAACACTGACTGTGAAACCAAATGATATACTAGCCATAAATGAATGCGAGTCAGACCCTCATGGTAGCCCATCCTTGGGAGCAAAGTCCTCCTTATAATAGCATCAAGTAGCCGAGCTATGGGAGTAAGGTCATGTGGTATCCTGCTCAACCCCTCGCCAAAAGGCTCTATGAAGCACACTCTAATAAGGTCTGTAGGAGGCACAAGACCACCATGAGGGTGTCTCGGAGGCTCTGTCTAACCCTAGCAAACCTCATGAAGGCGAATGGGTGACTCTAGAATCCTAAGAATCTTTCTGACCCTCGAGCTCTAGAGCCTGTAGTCACAGCCTCTAAATGCAAAGTGAATGAACCTGTGCCTTGGGTCAATCCAAAGAGAAGAGTAAAACTCACGCAACCATGATGGAACATAGCGGCCAGTGCATCTAAGACTTATCAACCCTGGCTGATATGAGAGGTGAGGACGGATCTGCTCGCCTACAGCTGCAACAAGTGACTCAATGGAGCAAACTCTCTATGATCTAAAGGCAACTCCATTGTTCAGATAAGCATTATAGAAATCCTTCTGCAATATTGCATAAAAGTGCTCTAAAGCACGCTCATCCCGCCTCGGTGGAAACTAGTCCTCAAACTGCATGAAGCAGAGCTGCTACACCTATTTGGCTATGGCTACCCTCAAGTCAAGGTGAACCACTAGAGGCAGACCCTATGGTCTAGGAGGTAGACAAGAGCCCCTCTTCTATGTCTCAGGCCTTAGTGACACCTGAGTGTGTGTACGACCAGAGCATCGAAGCTATGGCTATGCTGCCTGCTCTATCTCCTAGTCTGCTCTAGCTGCTGAGTACCCTCTATCTACTCTGCTGGTTATGTTTGCTGCTTTGTCTCCCCCTAAGGCTAACTCTCTAAAGTGACACACCATCCTCCAAGCATGACAGTCCTAGTTGGACTACCATGATGACTCTCAACCCTCTCGATGGTGGCCCTCTGAGCTGGTGATAGCTGATCAACAATACGGACACCACTCCTAGCTCCACCTCTCTTCACCCGCTCAGCGGCGGCTGCCACAACTACTGCTCTATTAGCCTCCACATCAACGAGCTTTCACTTCTTTGTTGTGGTCTTTTTCGCCTTCTTGTTTTCTTGAGCAGTCAGGCAAGGCGGAGGCCTTGGATCCTCATCGTCGGGACCACCTCTGGCATTCTTGGCTCATGCCATTATTGGAGCTAAAGAGAATTACTACCATAGACAAGAACTAACTGCCAACTAACACTCATGAGGCTTGGCCTTGATCTGTACTCATGGGATTGGCCTTGAGTTAACTGACCACTGCCAAAACAACCTCAAGAACACTAACTCGCTGCACGATGGAATAGATAGGATATATAAATTATCACAATATTCATCTAGAGGTGCGAAACCCTAAGAAGCAAGCAGTAGATACGAAATTGAAAGTGATGGCTTGCTACTTGATGAATCAGCGATCGACAAGCAAAGGAGAGAATCATGAGGCACCACCGGAATACTACTAGGGTTAGGGTTTGGGCGTGAAGTGGTGAGGCGGCCGAGCAATGCAATGTAGGTGTGATAGATGGTGGCTAGGGAAATCTATGGCGTAGGCGAAGCTCTAGATGTGCACTAGAAGGGGCCGCTATGTCGTGGGTAGGTGGAGCAGATGCATGCGGGCATGGCAGAGCAGTGCTGCATGGATGTACGCAGGTGCAGTGGTGCTGGTGCGCGGTTGCAGTGAGGGAGGCACATGCGGTCGAGCTAGCGCACTATTCCAGGCACAGGCGAGGTCGGTGCGGGCATGGCAATGCTGCTACACTGCAGGCACGGTGGTGCGACTGCGGAGGAGTGGCTAGGGCATAGGCGCTAGCGAGGTTGGGACTGGCGGTGTAGGTATGGAGATTAAATATGGTGGCCCCCCGTGTTGGATAAGGAAACGAAATAGAGTTTGAGATCCACACGATTTCAACTGACCGGACGCACTGGTGGCAATGACCAAACGCTGCCACTTGAAGTCTGGTCGACAATAGAGAGGTCCAAAACCCCTCAAGCCATGATCGGACACGTCTGATTACCCTTGACCGGACGTAGCTAGAGTCTGGTCGATCCTAAGTTTGTCTTCTTCAATTGACTAGACATAGGGACACCTTCACACCGGACACAGGACGAGCACTGTTTTAGCGTCTGGTCACTCCTGTTCTACTTTTGTTCACCTCTTGTGAACTGACTAGACGCTGGAAGCAGAGTTCGATGCAGCGTTCGGTCGCCCTTTCTCAGTGAATCTTCAATGTTCCTTCGTGCTGCCTGTTCCTAATCAAGTCCCAACTTTAATAAGACCCAAATAAACACCAATTAGGACTGATATGAGTGACCTCTCTCAAACCCTCAATTTTTTCAAAATATTTTGCCTTAGGCTATAATTCTTTTTAAGAAAATATGCAATAAAAGGATAATAAAAAAGAAACGACAAAGCAACACACATGCATATGCAATGCAATACTTGAAAGTAATTCTAGTTGCTTATCAAGTTTGATCCAAGGTTAAGCTTCTTTACACGCTTTTCGGTGGTTATCTTAACAATGTTAGACAAGCCCTAAGTGCAATGCTTGAAATTGAACATGTTGTATATTACAATGCAATGCAAGGGACAACACAAGCTTATTTTCTAGTGAAGTTACTAAAATTAAGCACATTGAGCTCATTCCTCAACCAATAAAATATAGTCTCATCTAGCGGTTTAGTGAAGATATCTGTCAATTTATCCTTGGTCCTTACACCTTCTAGTGATATATCATTTTTAGCAACATGATCTCTAAGAAAGTGATGACGGATATCTATGTGCTTGGTGCAAGAGTGTTGAACCGGATTATTAGCAAGTTTTACTGCACTCTCATTGTCACACAAAAGATGTACCTTTTCTAGCACTATACCATAGTCTAGCAAAGTTTGCTTCATATAAAAAATTTGTGCACAACAAGCACCCGCGGCAATGTATTTCTCTTCGGTAGCGGACAAAGCTACACTATTTTGCTTTTCGGAGTACCAAGGCACTAGTGATCTACCAAGCAAATGGCACCCTCCGGATGTGCTTTTTCTATCAATTTTGCAACCGGCATAATCCGAATCAGAATAGCCAACTAGTTGAAAACTAGCTCCTTTAGGATACCAAAGACCAATGCTTGGTGTGCGCTTAAGATACCAAAGGATTCTTTTAATGGCAACCAAATGAGCTTCCTTGGGACTAGCTTGAAATCTAGCATACATACACACACTAAACATGATGTCGGGCCTAGGTGCGGTCAAATATAATAAGATATCAATCATAGAATGGTAGAGAGTTTGATCAACTGATTTATCTCCCTAATCTAGGTTGAGATGTCCATTAGATGGCATTGGTGTCTTGATTAGCTTACATTTATCCATATTGAATCTCTTGAGAAGATCCTTAGTATACTTTTCTTGAGAGATGAAAATCTCTTCTCTCATTTGCTTGACTTGAAAACCAAGAAAGAATGTAAGCTCTCCAATCATTGACATCTTGAACTCCTTCGACATTAATTCACCAAACTCCTTGCAATAATCTTCATTTGATGATCCAAATATAATATCATCAACATATACTTGACAAATGAAGATTTCTCCATCAAGTTTCTTGGTGAATAGTGTGGTGTCGACCTTCCCAATGGTGAAGCCCTTCTCAATGAGGAAATCCCAAAGGCGCTCATACCAAGCTCTTGGGGCTTGCTTAAGCCCATATAGCGCCTTAGACAACCTATAAACATGATTAGAATATCCAGGGTCTTCAAACCCAGGAGATTAATCAACATAGACTAATTCATTTATGAAGCCATTTAAAAATACACTTTTAACATTCATTTGATATAATTTCATTTCATAATGCGATGCATATGCAAGGAGGATACGAATGGCTTCAAGTCTTGCAACTAGTGCAAAGGTCTCTCCAAAGTCCAACCCCTTAACTTGAGAGAACCCCATTGCAACTAGTCTTGCCTTGTTTCTCATAATAATGCCTTGATCATCTTGCTTGTTGTGGAACACCCACTTTGTTCCAATGACTCTTGCACCTTATGATCGCTCTTTAAGAGTCCAAACTTCATTGCGAGTGAAGTTGTTCAACTCTTCATGTATGACATTTATCCAATCCGAATATTGAAGAGCTTCTTCTATTTTCTTAGGTTCAACATAAGAGACAAAAGAGTAATGTTCAATAAATAAAGCAAGTTTTTGAGAGCGAGTCATTACACCCTTTGAAGGTCTCCCTATGATGAGATCTTATGGATGTGCTTATAGTAGGAGTGAATTTCTTCTATCAACCACTTGAGGGGGAGGTTGTGGAGCATCAACATCTTGAGCTTGTGCCACCATTTGATCGTGAGAGACATGAGTATCTTCATTTTCAACTCTTCCATCTTTATCACCATCTTCTGGCATATTTGATGAAGAAGGTGGATCAATAACTTGTACATCATATTCATCATCTTTGGGCTTGATGTCTCCAACTAGAATGTTCTTTATGGCATCCCTCAATGGTTCATCACCTATATCATCAAGATTCTCATGTGCTCCTTGGGAGCCGTTAGATTCATCAAATTCCACATTATATGTTTCTTTAGCCAAGCCGATGGCATGATTAAATACTCGATATGCTTTGGACTTTGATAAGTAACCAACAAGAAAGCCAATATCACATCATCTTTGAAACTTTCCTAGGTGTTGCCGCTTCCTGTAGATGTAGCATTTGTAATCAAACACCTAGAAGAATGATACATCTGGCTTCTTTCTATTGAGCAACTCATAAGGCGTCTTGTAAGAAACTTTTAAAGGAATAGGCGGTTAGATGCATAACATGTAGTGTTGATAGCTTCCGCCCATAGAGCTTTGAGTGTATTGTACTCATCAAACATTATTCTAGCAAGTGTGATAAGTGTCTGGTTCTTTCTCTCTACTACACCATTTTATTGAGGAGTGTATGTTGCGGAGACTTTATGCTTGATTCCAACTTCATCACAATAAGCTTCAATGTTTATGTTGTCAAACTCTTTTTCATTATAACTTTTTATCTTCTTGAGCTTCACTTCAAAATTATTTTGTGCTCTCTTGGCAAACTTCTTAAAACATGATGTAACTTCGGTCTTATCATGAAGGAAGAACACCCAAGTACATCTAGAGTAGTCATCAACAATCACAAGACAATAGAGATTTCCTCCCAAACTATTGTAAGTTGTTGGTCCAAATAGGTCCATGTGTAGGAGCTCTAACACTCTTGTTGTTGACATGTAAGCTTTTATGGGATGAGTGCTTGCAACTTGTTTGCCGGCTTGACATGCACTACAAAGCTTGTCCTTCTCAAATTGCACATCCTTCAACCCTCTCACTAATTCATTCTTCATAAGCTTCTTGAGTGAGCTCATCCCAACATGAGCAAGTCTTCTATACTATAGCCACCCAAGTGATGCTTTGGTGAATAGACATATCTTTAAGTTAGCATCTTCGGAGGTAAAATCCACTAGATATAGGTTGTTGTATCTAAAACCCTTGAATATCACTTGATCATCATCTTTCTTAGACACAACCACTTCCTTCTCGGTGAACAAGCATTGAAAGCCAAGATTACACAATTGACCAACGGATGGCAAGTTGAAACTTAATGAAGTGACATATAGCACATTTAAAATTGAATGGTTATTTGATATTGCCACTTTGCCCAATCCTTGAACCTTTACCTTTGAATTATCACCAAATGTTATCCTTTCTTAACCATCTACTTCTTCATCTAGTGAGGTAAACATACAAGGATCACCGGTCATATATTGAGTACAACCACTATCAATTACCCAATGACTTTCACCGGTCTTGTAGTTTACCTATACACAAGAGATCAAGCTTGTTTAGGGACCCAAACTTGATGATGGCCCTTGACTTTCTTAATAAGTGACTTTCCAACCCAAATTGTTTTAGGCCTATTCTTGTTGGGAGGTCCTAAGAACATGACTTTCATTTTTCTACTAGATTCCTTTCTAAGCATGTAATGAGCATTGAAAGCAAAAGGTCTAGCATGCTTGGGCAAGGGTTGTGGTGGTGGAGTTTGACACTCATGAGCAAAGTGACCTTCTTGTCCATACTCAAAACACATCTTTGGCTTTGGCTTTGACTTGTGTTGTTGTTGATGTTGAGCTTGAGCCTTCTTCTCTTGATTTGCCAAATACCCAATGCCACTTCTATCCATCTTCATGACGGTGTTCATGAGTAGCTCACTTTGGAGATATTGGCCTCTTGTGAACTTGCTCAAGCTAGTCTTGAGATGTTCTTTCTCTAACTTGAGCTTCTTGTTCTCTTCTTTAAGTTCATCATGATTCTTCTCCATCTTGAGTATCTTGTTCACTTCTTTGAGCTTCTCATTCTCAAGAGCTACATCACAATCATGATCAAGGCTCTCTATCACAATAGTGTTGGTGGTTGGTAGCTTTTCAAGATCTTTCTTGAGCTTTTCATTCTCATGCTTGAGCTTGACATACTCATCGTAGTTGTCGATCTCAACCACTTTCTTGCCTTTGCCACTAGATCCTTGCTCAATGCTCTCAACAATTAAGTCATCACATGATGTAGCTATATCAATCTTAACAACATGGTTAGTAGCATCATGTGGCTCATTGGATAATAACTCATGAGAGACAACAAGATTATTATGATTAAACTTGAGATTTGTATACTCTTCTTTTAGCATATTATAGCTAGTGGTGAGCTCATTATGTATCCCCTCAAGTTTATCATATTTTTTCATTAAGCTCCTTTTTAGATGATTTGAGCTCCTTGAGTTTGGATGATATAGTTTTATTTTCTTCTCTAAGCTCAACACTAACTTTTTTGGCCATGTCATATTTAGCTAAGAGTGAGCATTCTCAAGTTATAGCTTTTCATTTTTAGCTCTTGTCTTTCTAACAATTTTAGTATATTGATTGAGCAACTTGACAAGATCATCATAAGAGGGTGATTCAAATTCATCATCACTATCACTATCATTATTGCTAGCATGATCATCACCACTACTATCATCATCATTTTGTACCTTTCATTCATCCTTGGCCATAAGACATAGGTGTGTAGAGGATGAAGGCGGTGGTGTCGGTGAAGATAGTGAAGAGTCAATTACAATAGCGCCCACCTTCTCGTTCTCACTTTCATCATCGGATGAGCAACTTGATGAATCAATATCTGTGAGCCAATCACCAACGATGTATGCCTTGCCATTCTTCTTCTTCTTGTGGAAATCCTTCTTCTTGCATGGCTTGTTTTTCTTCTTCTCATCATCATCTTCATCACTTGAGTCATCTTTCTTGTCCTTGTACTTCTTCTTGTACTTGCCTTTCTTGGGCTTGGGGCATTGATGATCTAGATGACCAAGTTCTCCACAATTATAGCAATCCATCTCGGAGATTGGCTTTCTTCTATTGCTAGTGAAGAATTTCTTCTTCTTGCCATCAAATTTGACATCATTTTTGTTGAGCTTCTTAAGCATCTTGGCGGTTCTTCTCACCATGAGAGCAAGACTTGCATCATCAATTTCATCATCACTTGAGCTCTCATGTTCAACTCTTGTTTTATCCTTCTTCTCTTGGCTAGCCTTGAATGCCAAGTCTTTCTTCTTGGTGGAAGAAGAGCCATCTTGTGGTGTGATGTGCATATACATATCATGTGCATTGATCTTTCCTAATATTTGAGTTGGTGTAGCGGTGGAAAGATCATCTTGATGAAACATGGTCACAATATGCCCATATTTGTCAATGGGGAGGACACTCAAGATTTTTCTTACAACATCGGAGGGTTGTATTTATGTAAGTCCTAGCCCATTGACTTCCTCTACAAGAACATTCAAGCATGAGTACATTTTATTAGCACTTTCTTTAGGAAGCATCTCAAATAAATTAAGCTTTTTCATAACAAGATGATAGCGTTCTTCACTCTCACTCTTTGTTCCCTCATGGAGCGCACAAATGTCCAACCATAGTGTATGGGCATCCTTGTGGTTCTACACACGGTTAAACACATCTTTGCAAAGGCCTCTAAAGATGGTGCTTCTAGCCTTTCCATTCCATTTCTTGTAATTGACTTCATCGCCTTGAATGTGTGTGGGATCCTTAGGTTTTGGGAAGCCTTGAGAGGTGGCTCTAAGAATTCCAACATCTAAAGCTTCTAAATAAGACTCCATGTGGATTTTCCAATAAGGAAAATCATCTCCCTCAAAGATAGGAGGAGATCCATCCCCATGGGACATCTTTCTCTAGGCGGTTAAGCCTAAATTAGCGAGCACGAGGCTCTAATACTAATTAAAAGGATCAAGATGCCCAAGAGGGCGGGTGAATTGGGCTAATTCTAAATTCTTTGTAATAATTAAGTCCTATACTTAGCCCACTTCATCCCTTGTGCCTAGAATGTGATTCTATTGATATACCGCATAAAAGTTTTGCACCCTAAGTTCTAATCCTACTCTAGCATGATAATTCTAGGAATGTAAAGACATGAAATAAATTGCTCAAATATAATTGGTTAAAGAAAAGAGAGGGAGAGGAACGCAACATTGTTTTGCCGAGGTATCAGAGAGTCACCACTCCCCACTAGTCCTCGTTGGAGCACCCACGCAAGGGTGTAGCTCCCTCTTGATCCGTGCAAGGATCAAGTGCTCTCTACGGGCTGATTCTTTGATACTCCATCATGGTGAATCGCTCACAACTGCTCACAACTTGAGTTGGGTCATCCACAAGCTCTGCTGGATGATCACCGAACTCTCAATCACCATCGAGCGTCTAGGTGATGGCGATCACCAAGAGTAATAAGCACAAACTCTCACTTGACTACGACAGGCCTAATGAGAAGGGATGGATGCACACTTGCTACTCTCCTTGCACTAATGAGGCCTTAATCTTGGATTCTCAAACCTTAATCACCTCCTAGGCTCTTGCTCTCCTTTGCACTCTCAAGGGTATTTCTTAGCTGCACAAATAGGCAAGAGACCTCCCTTGGACGAGTAGAGTAAGTATTTATATTCTCTCATTCAAAACATAACATTTGGAGGCTGAGTCATCACTCTACAGGGTGACCGGGCGCTCCGATCAGTTATCCCCGCCACTATGTCAGAAAGAGCCATGAAGTTCTGACCGGACTCTGACCTGATTCTGGTAAGCACTGACCGGATGCGTCTGGTCAAGAAAAATGCTCTCTAGAACCTTACTGATATTGACCGGATGCTGGCACCTAGAGTCCGGCCACTTTGCTATTCAGCGTCCGGTCAGTTACCAGATCCTAACCAGCATCCGGTCAGCATTGACCGGACGCGTCCGATCAAGAAACTCCCTCTCTGGAACATCTTTGGAGTTGACCGGACGTAGGCACCCAGCGTCTGATCACTTTTCACTCAGCGTCCGGTCATAACCAGACGACTTCAGTTGATCAAATAAACTAACCGGACTTACCCTTCAGCGTCTGGTCACAACCAGACCAGCGTCTGGTTAGTTATTTGACCCTCCATTCACTTCCAACTCGAAATCCTTTGTGAATGAACTTTCCTCTAATTGATCTTAGGGCTACTCCTGAGCTACCTAGTGCTAGATTTGATAAGTGTGCACCACACCTAACCCACTAGACTCACTTAGGTCAAGCTACTAGTCTATACCCCCTTAATAGTACGACCAAAGAAAAAATAAAGTCCTAAACTACTCTAAGTGTCTCTTCAACACCAAACAACACTTAGAACTATTCTGTCCTTAACCTTGTCGTCCATGCTTTGAAAACCAAAACGATTTCCATTGATAGGGACATGACAACCATGATTGCCCAATCAATTACCATTACCATGACCTAACTTAAATTGCCTTTGCAAAACACACGTTAGTCATAGTAATCTCGTGTCGTCATTAATCACCGAAACCCAACTAGGGGCCTAGATACTTTCAGTGTAAATTGAACCAACTTAAATAGTTGAAGGGAGTAAATTGAATAAAATGTTGGTTTATGGGATTATTATCTGAGCATAGGTCAAACTTGTAGGTAAGTAATACGTATGGACTTTTTCTAAAAAAATATATAAGAGCCCATTTGGATCCTTGGAATTGAATTTATTCTATTAATTACAATTTAGGGATAGATTAATTAAGTTAATATGGTTGTGTGTGGAATATATTTGTATAGTATTGTTAGACATACAAGGTCCATACTTATATGTTGCATTTCTATTGTTGGAGAGTAGAAATATAGTATATAGTGATCTATAGAATGCATTTCCATCTACCACCCTATGAATTTGAAATAAGTTTATTTGTGAGCTTTGTGAAAGTTATGGAATGTCAAATTCTAAGCGAAATAGCTTAATCTATTAAATGGATTCTAATTCCTCCAAAATAAAAGGATCCAAATGCTCCTAAATTCAAACAACAACAAATGGCTTAGCTTGGGAAAAAGGGCGATGTCAAAGCCCATGCAACCTTGTTTTCAGCCCGTTTGGTAACCCTGAGATACTTGTTAGTGGTCGCCTGTCCTCTTCCCACCCGAGCCCCTGCCATCCAACCTATACTACTAATAAACATAATATTTTTTGTTAGAATCTTATTGGTACTAATTAGAGATCGCGGTAATCCTCACAAGATATGTTAAGAAAAAAGAAGGATAAACTTTAGAAGTCTAGAAGATGTCTCAATTAAATGCATATTGATTATTGAAGATGCATGGATGTATGACAGAGGAAGAAAGAGATGTAGATAACATAATTATTATCTGACAACTTTATCACCACCTTATAAAAAATATAAAGCATCTATATGCATGTTGTGCTAGAATATAAACAAAGAGAAAGCCATGTAAATATAAGCAATTTTTATTAATTGTAGAGTTTGAACATGAACTTATAAATTATTATACCTTGCCTCTGTCACTCTATGAGAGCATGCCTTGTTTTTTTTAGAAAAATATGAGAGCATGCATTGGTGGTCTAGTTAGAACTTAAAAAAGACATGAGAAGAAAATGAAGAACCAACATGACCTATTTCTTCTTTAAAGTTTGCATTTGCCCTACATACAGCCAAGAAACGCATGCTTGTGTACCTCGGGCCTCCACAAATCAAGTCATGGAGAATAACCACGAAGTTGATGGAAAAAATGGAGAGTGATGCATACCACCGATTGCTGATGAAGAATATTTTTTAATATAATGGAATGAAGTTCTAGCCTGCTGAGGGCACCATCAATGAAGACTATCATTTTCAGTGATTCTAGTACAAATAAAATGATCCACATAGATTAGAAAATATTGAGACTACTATTCACACAATGTAAACTATCACTACTTGTGGTTTGCAAATTTTTTTTTGCTTTCATCATACATCACCTTTATTTCCTCTCCCTCTTCTTTTTTAGCATGGATCACCTTCTCTCTCCCCAAGCTTACGTAGCTCTACAAGCCACTATGACAAGTGTAGAGCACCTACTTTTTTATCGGATCCTATGTGGCACTTGGAGCTACTAGTAAAAAACAACGTTGGGGAAGCCATGAGGGCACCACAAATGGAGGCTAACACTCTTAGTGGTTCTAGTATAAATAAAGTGATCCACGTAGACTAAGAAATATTGAGATTACTATTCACACAATACAAACTATCACTGCTTGTAGTTTGCAAAGAAACTTTTTCCTTTCATCATGCCTCACCTTTATTCTCTCTCACTCTTCTTTTATAGCATGGACCACATTCTTTCTCCCCAAGCATATATAGCTTCTGTAAGCCACTATGACAAGTGTAGAGCCTCTACTTTTTTTATCCGATCCTACGGGGCACTTGGGCTACTAGTAAAAAAGCAGCGTTGGGGAAGGCGTGATGAAGAAGATGACCAGAGAGAACCTCACAAGGACTTTAGGCCCTATTCGGCTTACCCCATATTCGGCTTGTTCGGCTTTTTTTCAGCTGAAACAATGTTTTTCTCTCATAATAATTTAGCCGAAACAGTATTTTTAGCCAGTTTTAGTCAAGTTTCAGACCAGCGAATGGGGCCTTAGATGTCATTCTATTTTGGGTTAATTTGAAATCTACTGTTACAATTGTTAGGGTTTCAAAATCTATCATTACTATTTCACTAATTGGAGACATGCCATTGGAATCTGCCGACTACTGCAAATATGCCAGATTCTACACCCGACGCCTGTTTGGCCCATCAACAAGCGTACATATAGCTGTTAGGTGTTCCGTATGGACACCGTTGCCCCTCCCTCCTCTGTTCTTGACTTGACTTGATTGGAATCGTGCTGGCTCCATCTCCTTTCTTGCCCTATTCTCCATGAACCCACCTAGGTCTTGGTGGGCGATTGTAGCAGCAGCGACGGTGTCACAAGTGAACCTGCGGCGGCATAAACAAACTGGCTGTGGTGGCGGTGCAAGCAAACCAGCAGCGGCAGCGGTGCAAGCAAACCAGCGGCATAAGTAAACCGACAGCTCCAGTTCAGAGTTAACATGAATATCAAAAGAATTCAATTGGACATGGTTGTCGTAACATAGTTTCCATTGATGACATAACATTAGTTCTCACAAAAGACATAAAACAACAAGTTCTAACATACTCCTAGGAATAGTACCTAGAACAGGAGTCTAACATACTCCTAGAAATAGTTGCACAGCATACGCATACTACAAGAGTTGCATAGATTATTACAAACTTCAAGTTCACATAGATGTAGCCTAGCCAAACTTAAATTTGGTAATTCAAAAGCTAATTTTTTTGCTGCTTATGAAGTCTGAAAGTCTCCTGACAACACGTGGTTGTGGTGCAGCAGCCGCTTTCTTCTGCTTCTTCAATGGTGTCTTCTTCTTCTTTGGGGTCTTCTTCTTTTTAGGACTCTTCTTCTTTGCTGGTCCTTTCTTTGTTTTCTGTGATGTGCTGAGCATGTCATCATCTTCTTGCCTTTTCCTACATGAAGGTAATGAGCTTGATTATCCCACTGTATTTTCTAGTTTAAATTGTATAATTTGGATGGGTTGTAGTAAACTACTTACATCTTGTTCTTTGAGCTGCCTCCAATTTCTCCATCTGAGTCATGCTTAGCCAGCTTGCATGTCTTGGCAAAGTGCCCAAAGTCTCCACACCTTTTTATATTTAACCTTTTTCTTTATAGCTTTGCCCTCTGGACAACCTCTAATTCTTTGCACTCTAGGTCTACCTGCTGCTCTTCCCAACAAAGGTGGAAAAAACTTTGTATCCAAGGTCAACCTCAGGCCACTGTGATCTATCTCGGAAAGGCTCAACTCTTCCCTCATAAGTTGCCCTGAACCTTGCTATAGAATAGTACTCATGGACATAATTTGCAATATGAAGTCCCCTATTTGACAGTATCCAAGACAAGGCATGTTTGCATGGTTTTCCTATGACCTGCCACTCTCTGCAGGAATAGGAATGGTGAGCTAAGTCTACTGTGTGCCTCTTCTGGTTGTTCTAGTCATCTTGAAGTGTGACTTTAGCAAAGTCTTCATCACTCTTGACCACCTTAACCACTTTCAAGTTGATGCTAATTGTATTGAGCTCCTTAATAACACTTGGGAGTATGCCATCTTACATTTGTCTACCAATCTGCCTCCTTAGGTACCTCTTCTCCGTGATCAGTTCCCTCAACCCATCAACAAGTTCATGCAGCAGCAGACCTTTCATCTTCTTTATCTATGCATTGAAACTCTTAGAAACATTGTTGGTGAGATAATCACATTTGCTTTTCTCAGAAAACCCACATCTATACCAGATTTTATTGTGATGTTCATCTAGGTAATCTAGGCATCTGGGGCAAACTCTACAATTTTCTTCATGTGCCACTTAAAGAGTTCCTCTATGTAACTTCTTGCTATAGGGTACAAGTGATCAGTGAAGACATCCCCTGATAATGCTTCATGAAGTTAGAGTACATGTGCCTCATGCACTCTCTATACTCTGCTTGTGGGAACACTGCTACCACGGTTGTTCCTAGTCCTTTACACACATCTGTACATATGACTAGTCCATCAGGTGTTCCTATGGCTTTATGTAGCTGCTGCATGAACCATTTCCAATTGTTTTCTATCTCTAGGTCAAAAATGTCAAATGCCAAGTGATATAACCAATTGCGGCCACCCACACTTGTAGTTGAAGCCAACTGTCTAGTATATTTACCATTCAAGGCAGTGGCATCAACACCTATAAATGGTCTACATCCTACAAGAAATCCATCTACACATGGCTTCAAGGCAAAAAAATCCTCTTAAACCGATGCTTCTTGGTACCCTCTAGCTCTACAATGCTTCCAGGTGAATCAACTTCTATTTGTGCTTTCTAGTTTACCAGTAGTTGAAAACTTTCCTCATATTTACCATGAATCTGCTCACTATGCATACGAGTGCACACTTAATTTGATGCCCAAGCCTTAGAATACTTTAATTTGATGCCATAATCTCCTTCAAGTTTGTCCCTAGCATCTTTGGCACCCTTGTTTGGGTTCTTCTTCAACCAACCCTCTAGCCTGTCCGCACACCATCCTTGGCTGGCCATTTTACCTTCCCTTAACTTGGTAGTAGGACAGTTGTGTTCAAAAGGCAAAACCTTGATCTACAAAAATGAATAGGTTACATGGAAGCATTGTTAAAATGCATGGGTTACATGGACAATTGTAGACAAATATATTGTTAAGATATTGACAACTAAATACACAAATATTACCACTATTGTTTTGCCATCAAAGACCCTAGAAGCATGAATTCTCCATGGGCACCCCTTAGATTTACACTTGGCAATAAATCTGGTCTTGTCAGTCTTCAGGTCAGCAAACTCAAACCCTTTCTTCACAGCATAATGCCACACAACTTTCCTGAATGCTATGATATCAGGAAAGAAGGCACCCTTGACAATATTTGGATTTTCAGGATCATGAAGCATAGTTAGCTCCTGAGGATCTGCATCATTCACTTCTGCTTCAAGAGGAATCCCTCCTTCAGCAGCAACAGGGTTAGAACTTTCATCTATTGGCTGATATTGTGCAGTGTGAGTTGTGGTGGATTGAGTAGGTGGAACATCCATATAAAAGTGTTCATCATCAACTCCAACATACTCTTCTTGGTTGTCAAATATGTCGGGCTCCCTATTAGGCTCAATGTTTGGCTCCTGCATTGCATCATTGGTTCTGGGTTGTGTGTCGCTGTCTAGGTTGGCATATGGGAAATCTATAGGCTATTCTGTAAGCTCATTTGTAGGCTCATATGTAGGCTGATCTGTGTGCTGTGCACCACTAGGTTCTTTGGCTGTTGTACTATTATCAAAGTTAGCATTGGTGGATGGGTAGTTGTTAAGAAAGGGACTGCCATCAGGTGTAATAGCACAAATAGGCTCTAAGAGATCGTACTCATCTTCAGTTCGTACTGAAATGTCAAATACTCCTACTAGTATCTGGCAAAACATCTCAGACTTGTACATCTCAAACATTTGTGTCAAATGGCTGTCATCAACTAATCTGACATCTTCTCCAAAGTTTCTGTCAAAGAACCATAGCTTGGCAGACTGGTTAGGTGTCCATTTCAGTTCTGCCGCCAGGACTTTCATCAGCATGTCTACAGTTATAGCTCCTAACTCAATCTCCCAGCTAATCACAATGCCCTTCCTGTAAACTTTTCTACCGGAGAAGTCTTTGGTAAAAAAACCTTGGACTTTCATCTCTAGCATGAACATATCAAGCCTAACAACAATAGTGGAAACACAAATGAAGTCAACAGGGAAATCCCCACACATATGGGTCAATCTCGGACTATGCTAGTGGTGTTTAGAGGGTCAGTTCTAGTTCCATACCTGGTGACCTCATCCTCCATCGCCAGCACACCGCCCCTAGACGGGATGGCGTTTGTAGAGACAACAGTCATCCTCCGCCTCACTTGACGACCATGGCCATCGATGGATGTAGGTACCTTGGGGAAACGGACCTTCACCTCTACCAGCACCCGCTACAAGCATGAATCCACGTCCTTGTCAATCTCCGAGACCCGCCGCCGTCTGCCGACTCTAAGATCCGCCGCCGCCGCCTTCGATCTCCGGTGACTTCTATAGGGATTGGGTAGCGCGGCACGGTAGGGAGTGCGGAGCGCGGAACGATAGGGACTGGGGAGCGTCGAGTGTGGTAGGGAGCGATCGCCTTGGGTCTCCGGTGACCTAGGGTTAGCGTCGGACGAAGCGGGAAGCACGGTCGCAGGAGGAGCTGGGAGCGTGTCGCGGTCTCGCAGAAGGAGCTGGGAGCGCGGTCGTGGGAGGGAGCGACTGAGCGGGTCTGGCTCAACCCGGTTAGCCGGCTAGGTCAATAGAGAGGAGGGAGGGGCAATAGTGTCCATACAAAATATCAACACATATACGTACGGCCTGTGGCGCATGGGACGTAGAATCTAGCATTTTTGCAGTTGGTGAATTGCATGACATATTTCCAATATGTGAAATAATAATGGTAGATTTCGAAACCGTGACAATTGTAATGGTAGATTTTGAATTAACGCCTGTTTTGCACCTTTACTCAGGCATGTCGTGGAGAAGAATGCAATGTACTACCTTGTTTCTAAAAGAAAGTGCTGATGCTGGCATACTGCCGGCTAGCTCTGCAAATTAGAAAATATTAATTTTAGCCATGCACCCCCACGTTTTCTTCGAAAGTTTCCATAACGTACTCCCCCACCAAGAGAACGCGGAAAATGTGATTCCCCGCTGCCCGGCATAGGCAAAGACGCTAAACGACACGAGTAAACCCATCTCGTAATTCCTTAACGGGCACCGCCAGCGAATCGCACACGGTTTCCATTTCTAAATGGAGAATAACCAAGCAAGGCTGGCTCGCAATTCCTTAACCCCGCATCGCATGCGCTGGTTGTCAACGTGGGCGCGCCCCGGCCGTCCGATCCTGCCACCCCGAGAGCTGCCTATATTTACCGAGCTACCCCTTGCCTTCTCCTCTGTCTCCGGGTGTTCGTCCTCTCACCTCCCCGACGAGGACGACGACCCCCGAGCGCTGACCTGGGGGCGGCTACGTTACAGAACAGAAGCGACGGACGGCGAGAGGACAAACGAGTCGAGGAGAAAGGAACGAAGGCTGAGGGGAAATTCGCCCCGGTTCCCGCTAGGTATATTGCCGCCCACCTCCCCTCCTCTGTCCTGCCTCGCGGTCCGACCAGCGGAATGGGGGCCTTGTTTCATTCCATTCCTTCCCGGTCTGTCTAGCGTAGGTCTCGACTCTCCGAGTTGCGCGCGATGCTGATTTGCTCGCCCCATTTGGTTGCGTAATTTGCTGTGGTTGTCGTCGATTAGCAACCTGTGCTGCTGCGGCGATGCTCCTTTTCCTTTTGATTCAACGCGCCTAGGATTTGGTATCCTGTAGCTGCAGGCGCCGTTCCCCTTCCTCACGTGTTGCTGATTGCTAGTTGTTCAGGTGATTTGGGAGAACGAACAAGCTGTGGTGATTAGCAGGGGATTCAGTTGCGGCGTTCTATGGAGGTACGGTGTTTCCCTCCACGTTGCTGCATTTCTGAACAATCTTCTTTTGAACCAACGTTTGAGTACCACGGCTGGCCTCGTTGTTGTGTTAGCCTCTTAGAGTATGTTTGGTTCGCTCAGTCACAGACACTGCAACACCTCCTTGCCAAACTATGACTAAGGCGTGGCCAACAGCTTGGTATTATGTTGTTTTAGTGTAGCAGATTTTACCCATCCCTTACTAGGCTGTAGTATTTTATTAGGATAATTTGCTCCATATCAGTATAGCACTCGAAAAATAAGGATGTATATTGACATGTCGTACCTCTGTATCAGTCTTTTCTTAGCACAAAAAGAGGAGTATTTTCCTGGCATTACTAATTTGCAGTCCAGCTCTAGATTGGCAGGGAAATAGGATGCTATAGTTGGATGTGATGTCAAAATCAGAAGAATGCTAGTTGAGATTATGGAAAATGGGGTTTACATTAGACAAAGGCTTTAGTCTTCAGAAACACTCCATATAACCTGGCTGCAATCTTTCCTTCTAGTCTAATCATGTCTAGTCAATTATGCTGTCTTAGCTTAGACAAAGTCTTTCATAATTTAATCAGGCAGATTTGCAGTCAATTGGCACTTGGTTTACTTTACTTTTCTTCAGGTAGACTAAAAGTTACCTCAGCTGCTGCACTAGGAAGAAAAATAAAGTACCTTAGTTAAGTGTTCGTGACAAGGATATTTAATCGAGTAGAAGATCACTGCATCCCAAAGGAAGGGTATCAAACCAATGTGCCATATGACTAGTTTGTGAATGTTGCTCCTGTTTTATCACACCTGAAGGCCAAGCACTCAATCATCCTTTATTGATGGCTCACACTGGAAACTTGAGCCAACATGATCACACAATTGACATACCAATGAGTGATGGTACCTCCCCATCAACATCTCACCAGGATGATCCCAACGGCTTGGATGAGTTGCATGACAGCAGAGGTCCTTTGAATGAAGCTCCACCAGGCCCAGAAAGATCTTCTGGCACAAGTGATGTATCTAACTCTCATAATGCATCCTCTGCAAGAATAGATCGAGGCTATCGTCAACAGAATCCTTTGAATTCTGGCTTCTGGATCTCAATCGAGCTTATTGTAAATCTTAGCCAGATTGTAGCAGCTATTGCTGTTCTGTCTGTATCAAGGAATGAGCACCCACACGCTCCATTATTTACGTGGCTTCTTGGCTATACAGTTGGTTGTATTGCTATTCTTCCACATCTTTATTGGCGCTATCTTCACCGCAACCGACCAAACATGGAGCAGGAGATGCCACCCCAAAGTTCGTCAGAACGGAACATATCCGAGACTAATTCTTATGCAGCAGTCTCATCTCCTCGCACATCAGAAGCTGTGGACGGTGCCAACAGTACTGGAGTCTCAAGAATTAACTTACCACTGGCAAGTCCAAGGTAACATTCTTCCATTGGATAAATCTGTGTGTACATAACTGAATGATCACCTATCTTCAATAATATTTTGCAGCCTTTTTCCTATTAATAACCACATAAAACATTAGTCTTTCAGTACTTCCTATGACTTTTTTGTACTCTGGATTTGATATTTGAAAGGTGTCCTGTCAAAATGCTGCGACTGTTTGAAGTTTTTTCCTCTGATATTTCAGTTCATAATGAAGTAACGATGCATTAATCTTTGTAGGTTTTACGCGATGGTCGCTTGCTTTAAATTGATGCTGGATTGTTTCTTTGCTGTCTGGTTCGTTGTGGGAAATGTGTGGATATTTGGTAGTCGTTCTTCTGCCCATGATGCCCCTAACTTGTACAGGTATGTGGTGCTCAGGTTGCAATTCTTAATAATCCACAACCTTAGATGTTTTTATCTTTTGTTTGTTAACATTTTCAGGATCTGTATAGTATTTCTTGCGTTCGGCTTCATTGGCTACGCCCTGCCTTTCATTTTATGTACAATGATATGCTGCTGCCTGCCCTGTATAATATCCGTTCTGGGCGTCCATGAGGATTTGGATCTGAACAGAGGCGCTACCACGGAGGCAATCAATACTTTGGTGGCGTACAAGTTCCAATCGAAAAGGGTTCATGATGGGGATGTGGGAGAAGATGGTGGTGGAGTCTTGGCGTCTGGAACTGACAAGGAGCGAATTATTTCTGCAGAAGATGCTGTGAGCTCTCTCCCATATTCCTTTTCATATATCATGCTGCCTATTACACATTTGTAACAAATTTAATTATTGGGGATCTGCAGATTTGCTGCATCTGCTTGTCAAAGTTCTCAAACAATGAAGATCTGCGTGAACTTCCCTGTGCACATGTCTTCCACATGGAATGCATAGATAAATGGCTCCAGATAAACGCGTTGTGCCCTCTTTGCAAGGCCGAGATAGGGGGATCAACAAGAAGTAATCCAGAGAATGGCTCTGTGGGTCCTGACAACGCCAACAGAGTAGGCAATGACGTTGAGTCACAACGGTAGCTGCTCTCTGCTCTCTTGGCCTCTCCCATGAGCATGAAGAGGTTGATGCGGACTAATTAAACTGATGAACATATAACAAACTACAAGTAGGAAGGTTACACACTGTATGGTCCAACAAGTCCTTTTTTTCCTGATGGACTTGTTTCATATTGCCAATATAGTATTTCCTGCCTGCAGTGCAGAGCAGTGTGTTCAGTATTGTTCTTGGCTGAAACATTTTGGCGTAGAAACCATGTCTGCTGGGTGCTGGTGGTGGCCACCTAAGATGACCCCACTGCGTTGGTGGTTGATGCTATGTTGCTAACCTCCTTGCTGTTAGAAGTTGCCTGGTGACTGTCTCCTTGTATATAAAATGTTACCTGATCAGCTGGCACCCCTGCAGCTCCTGTAATGGTTAATCTTGTACATTGCATAGATTCATGTATATGTGCTAGATAATTGGTACTACATGTCTGCAAGGTACAGTTTCCTTCTATTCCAAAGATGTATGCATGCAGGTCTCTGTAACAGCGAGGCAATAGTGACTGCGTTACTGTAAGTGCACGGACAGATCTATCCATGATGAAAAAGAGAGCACATCAATCCGTGAAATATGAACCCACATTTCCTAATTCCTCTCGTTTATTTAGAGTGAATCATACTAGCACAAATGCAGATCCAACAACCTGATGCTCCCACACATGATTAAGCTGCAGAAAGCTTATCCATCTTTTCATTGCACCATGAAAGCTGCACTGTCAACTGTTGCTTGCCCTTGCATCCCCAATTCCCCGTAGAGAGAAGAAGAACGTCTCCAATTATTGTTCCTTTTCTTGGTTTGCTCTGATGATGATACTGTGCAGGAGGCAGACAGTACACGTACAGCTATGCTAAACTGACCACTTTACTGTTGCTCCCTCGACTCTTTCCTGTTTCGGCAGCCTGGAATCGATCTCTAAGATATTTTTAAAGACAAACAAAATAATCTTTAACATACCTCTTTAATCCCAAAAAGCATGCAATTTTTTTGTCTCGATCACGCAAAAGATTTATGTGTTTTTGTACTAAGAGAGAATAGTTTGATTACAACTCGCACTTTGTGCGCTCCAGGGGGGTGGTGACAGAAGTAGTTTGGGCGCTGACCCTCCCTGGACAAACACTGATACACGATACACCTATGGTACTACTCGCTGCAATAAGCAACCCAAGTTTGTGGCGCCGGCAAAAAGCATGCAATTTTAGAACAGCATTGAGTCAAATGATTTAAAGTTTGATCAGATTTATATATATATATATATAAATCAATATTTATCATACTAAATAAGTATCATTAAATTGATCATCACATATTTTTTTTATAATATATCTATTTGAAGTCATATCTACTGATAATGTTTTTTACCTAACTTTAGTTTGACTTTGACAAGACCTAGAATTGTTTTTTTTTTTTGAAAGGAGGCAGTAATAGAATAGAGTGACGTACACAGCCCACGCTAGCCTGAAATTACTGGATCTGCACTAGTATTAACGACTGAGCTCAGGCTTGTGCAATTGACTAACTGCATAACAGTGCGTTGGTTACTTTGCTTAAATGCGCAGGGACAAGAACAAGCAAATCAGACACTAGATTTTCTTTTCAGTTTTCACAAATCAGCTGGTGGATCTTTGAAAAGAAAACCACAGTTCAGCTGGGGCTGCTGGTGCCTGGTGGTGGACACTGAGGCATCGAGGATAGCTGAATCTGGTCAAGAATTGGAGAGACCTATCTCCATCTGTCCGTGCGCGTGCGACGGGCCCGATTTCACGTGCCGCTGGGCCTATCTAGCTCATGACCGACGGGCCAATAATCATGCCAAATCATGCGACTTTTTTAGGTAGATGGACATGGACACAGGTCCACGTCCATCTCTCTCATTCTGCCGGCCCTCCAATCCGGTTCCTGTAACCTGGCGGCTGGCGCTGTCGAGCGAAGTCGAAACAGGGCAGGCAGGCAGATTGGCAGGACGCGCGGGCACGCGGCGGCCCCCCTAGGCCCTAGCTAGCGTACGCGCGTGTGGGCGCGGCCAGGCGATAAGGAGAAGGGAACGTGGTGTGCCGGAGGAAGACGACGAGGAGGCGGCGGATGGAGCCCCGCCCCGCGCGCGTCAGCGCGTGCATGCGTGCCCGTGCGCGTGCGTTTGGCTAGGCGAGGCTAGCTGTGCGTGGCGCGGCGGCAGGGCCGGCCGATCTGATGCGTCGTCAGTCACTGTGCGCAACGCATGCATCATGCTGGTGCGTGCGGCGGCGATGGCGGTGGCCTGGACCTTGAGAGAGCGCCGCGCTCGAGTGCGTGCTCGCGTGGGCGAGATTGAGATGGAGCGAGCGAGCGCCGATGGGGCCGAGCGGGCGGCCATGCATTGCACGCGTCGTGTCGTGTGGTGGCTGGCTGAGTGGGCGTGTGGGCTCGGCCATGCATGTTTGACCGATCTGGCTCGGTCTGCACGACTGGATTGGCATCCCTGCCCTTGTTCCCAACCTCCTACTATGGAGGGTGGTGCTTGCTCTTGCCGAGGGGCGAGGGCAGAACTGCCAATGCACGCCACCGGGCACCAGGCGTGAACGGGCCCCGGACGGCCCGACCCTATCTATTTAACCACCGGCATCCCAGCCACTCTCCGTCCGGCGCTCAACCAATCTAACAACATCATTCCACATTCTCTTCTGCACCTGCAAATTGCGGCAAACCATTCTGCCGCGCATCTCTTGCTTGGCCACCATCAACTAGCTGGCTAGGGTGTCATCCATGGAGTCGATCTCGGCCTCTGTCCATCGCTCCGCCGTGTGCTCGGCGTACGGCCGCCGGCGGCGGCAGAAGCCGGTGGGCGGCCTCGCTGGCCGCTGCAACGCCGTGCTGAAGCAGCACAAGACGAGGTTGTACATCCTCGTCAGGTGCGTCTCCATGCTCCTGTGCTGGCACGACCACGACGCCGACTGAGGCCGACGGACTACCGGGCGGGTACATATATATATACTGAACATAGCCTGGGGATCGATCGGACTGCCCCGGGCGCCGCAGTGTAGTTCGATCACTATGCGTCGTCGTCAGTGTAGGTTGGCTTCTTTTATTTGGAGCTGATACTTCATCAGCTGGGCAGCTGGCTGATTAATTGGATTGTATTGATTACTACTCCTAGGTGATAATGCATATACGAGGAGGCGATGATCGGTGAAACTTGAAGTGTAAATGAATGAAATATATAAACATATAATAACGACGAGCTGGTTAATTTCTCTTGTGGTGTGTTTGCATGATTAAGCATCAGCTACCTGCTGGTAAATGGTGTTTCAGACAAGTGCTCAGCTAACTGACCGACCGCGACACTTTTCCGTGCGCGCATGCATCAAGAGTTGAATTGACGTTCGGCGGGTTTAGCTTACGGGCGAGCTAGATCGGCTGCCTCTTCTTTAACTTGTAATGGAGTGAAGTAGTGAACGATAGCTCGCTGGACGTACAGCATGCCCCAGAGAGAGGAGCCGGAGTCGGAGAAGAGTAAGAATGGTGGATCACCGGCGGGCGGCGGCGAGGCCTGAGTCTGACTGTCGTCTGTCGGTGCGCGGTTCCACCTCCACCTGCGCTCTCCATCGATCTCACAGGTCGTCGCGAGTGGAGGAGGCACCTCCTATTGGGCCAAAAGTAGGCCCCCACGAAAATTCCCAATCTAGCTAGAAAGCCTTTTGATTTCAGAGGGGTCATGGGCCGAGAAAGTCTATTGCTCCAGAACAACGCGATCCAGTGTTACTCCTTTCCCTTCCCAAAATAATAATAATAATAATAAAGGCACTGCTAGCGCTGCCTGTGGCTGCAGTCCATTTCTGCACCTGGCGCTGCTGCTCCCAGGAAACTGCGCCCCCACTTCGTGCCTATGTCCGGACGCTCGCGCCCCATCCGCTTTCCGCCCGCGCTTCCTCCGCTTGCCGCCATCACCCTCCGCTTCCCGCGCCTGCTGCTGAGCAACGCTCCATCCCTCCGCTCCCCCACCCACATGCATTGTGGCAGGGTAGGTCATATTGCAACATATGCAATATCCCGATCTACTTTTGAAACATTCAGATAAATCACTTGCAGCATACGTACGAAATAGTTGAAACACTTCCAAAACACTTGGATACTCTTGAAAAAAAAACATTACAAACATATGTAACATCCAGATAAAACACTTGCAACATACGTGTGAAACGTATGCAACATCCAGATGAAACACTTACAGCGAACGTCTAAAAAACAGATGAAACATTTAGAACAAACACTTGAGATATACATGTATAGCCATTGCAACATGTGCAACATCACGATCTACTTTTGCAACATCAAGATGAAACACTTGCAACATCTAAATGAAACATCTAAAACACTTGAAACACAAGTTTGCAACATGAGCTACGCAATGTCACCTTGATGCTTGGACGAGGTACCTGAGCAGCGCGGGCACGCTAGCGAAGGAGAGCGCTGGGACGGCCAGGAGCTTCCACATGCCGAGGTCGAGATTCCCGCTAGGGAGGTCCGCGTTGATGAGCGCCCGGAGGAAGTCATCCCCCGCACCGCCGAAGACGTCTGACTCGTCAACCACGCCGGCGTTGACGAGGTTCTGTAGGAGGAGTGGGCGAGGCGTGGCGGCAGACGCAGCGCGCAGCGGCAAGGCGGAGTGGGGCGAGCGTCGACGAGGTTCTATAGGAGGAGTGGGCGCGGCGTGGTGGCAGAAGCGGCGCGCGACGACGAGGCGGAGTGGGACGGTCGTCCGATGCGCTGAAGCCGCGACGAGCGTAAGCGAATAAGGATTTCTGTGATGGGGATTCGGTCGTAGGGTAGAGATGGGGGAGAGTGCGTAGAGGAAAGCAGGCCGATTGTCTATTGGCCCGATCGTTGCGGAATAGGGACGTTTGGATGCACATGCCCGCACGGAGGCCTAATCGTCGTATTGCCAAAAAAAAATCAGTTGTTGCTCCGGCGTATCTTTCGGAGATGGAGCCTAACCTTCTCGACTACTAGCATGTGGGCCCCATGGCCCCACCAGCCACCAACTCTGTCTCTCTCCACGTCATCCTCATCGTGTGTGCTGCCGACGACGACCGGGCATGGTGCTGTCGGGCAAGGGGGTCGGCGTGTGTGGCACTCGCCCCACCGCCGCCGACGAACCGGGCACGGTGCCACTACCAGTAGCAGCTAGCACGACGGGCGATTGCGACGTGTTCGACTGGGGCCGGCTGGCTAGCTGGGCTGGTCAGCCCCCTCACATGGACACTGTTCCAATGAACCAGCCAGCAGTATTTCTCTCTCACATAAACGAACCAGCAACGATACGAACCAGCCAACCGAACATGCTGTGTGCCGTCGACATCGGATCAGAGCCAGAGGAGCCTACCGCGCGAGTCCATCCGGATGCATAAATATATCTCCGGTGACCACGGTGTGGTAGCCTCGCTCTCAGCACTGTGTTTTCCCGTCGTGGATATACCTACATGCTCCGGCTGCGCACGCGCTTTAGGGCATGTTTAGATTCTAAAAAATTTTGCGCAGTACCCGTCACATCGAATCTTGCGGCATATGCATGGAGTACTAAATGTAGGCGAAAAAAAATTAATTACACAGTTGGGTGAGAAATCGCGAGATGAAACTTTTAAACCTAATTAGTCCATAATTAGACACTAATTACTAAATACAAACGAAAATGCTACAGTAGCCAAAGTCCAAAAAATTTTGGATCTAAACGGGCCTCATTTCAAGATAACTCGGTTCATGAATGAAAGCGATTCGAGACTGGAGCCGAAGCCCGCATAGGCATAGGCATAGGCATAGCGATTCAAGAACCGGCATGCTACTACCAGTTGACATAATTGCACCAGGAGTGGAAATGAAATCACATCTCCGATTAGTAGTGCAAATCATATTGCATGCGTAATAAATCACCAACAACGCGTGACCGCGACATTCAGAAACGGACACGAGTCGTAAGAACATACTTCTTCTATTTTAAATTACAAGGACAGTCCTAATGATGCATTGATGATAGTTTCTATCCTCGTTAAATGACTTGTCATGTAGGTAAAACGCTGACATGGCAACGTAATTAATGAAGAAAGAGAACAAAAATCATAGAAATGGTTTCTTCATGAAGAAATCAGGTCTACTCTTGACCCAATGCACCAAAAAACCATGAAATCGCCATTGGAGAGAAACCACCAATTTCTAGGGAGCTCGTGTCGCACTCCCATTGAAGGAAGAAGATAAAGTTGGGAGAGAGAAAGAGAAAATAATTATTACTCATAGAAATTATGGATTGGAAAGCAGTACTTTTTTGGTGCGGTATCCTATGTTATAGAAATTACTAGTTTCTTTCATTGGGACTGCCCTAAGTTATTCTGACTTAATTTTCTAAATAAATTTATATATATTTATAAAAATTAGAATGACTTATAATTTAAAATGGAGCAGGGGAGTGCCATTTTTCCGTTGAAGTATCCTTCTTACACAGGACCAAATATCCTATAATCCAATCCCATAATCGATGAATCCAAGCTACCCAAATTATTATAACCATAATTCAGGTTGTTATAGTTCCATTCATAATTCCGATTCTATTAATCCAAATGTGATCCAAACAAGCTCTACATCTATTCGATAATCCTGGTTCTATTAATAATCCAAATGTGATCCAAACAAGCTCTACATAGTCTATTCAATAAGAGAAATTACAGAGCAGTATAACCAGAGAAGTTTAGTGATTTTTTTTTTAATTTTAACCTTTTTTTAATATAATTTTAAATATAATATTGTCGAATTTTTTTAACTAACACTTTTGGCCGCGCCTATTGCCCTGGCGCGGCTAAATGCCTGTACCGCGTCATGTATGGTGACGTGACAGCTGGCTGATATGGCGACGACCGAGGACGCTGAGCGATGACGTGGGAGGGGCTGGCGCGCCACCAATCACTGACGCGTCATGGCTAACGGCGCGGCAGTCCCAGGTCTCTGCATCTCAGCCGGCAGCACCGAGTCTGTATGCCATGTCTGCCTCGTTCTTCCTTGCATGTCCTGACCAGGTCCATCGAGAGAGGACTGCATGCTGCCGTTTCTGCTGCTTGTGTTTCCGAGGACGAGAATAAAAAAAACAAGCAGTTAACCCCGCGCGTTGCGCGGGTAATAGTGGGGAAAAAAATTGTATTGCGTCAAAAAAAAAAAATCGAACTGTCCCTTACTGGATCGAGTACTGTTCATAGTAATCCGTTACTGTTCACACGCTCTTTATACTATAGTATAGATGCGTGTTTCATTAGGGCCATGTTTAGATTGTAAAAAATTTTAACTCGATGAATAGTAGCATTTTCGTCTTATTTGGTAAATATTATCCAATCGTGGATCAACTAAGCTCAAAAGATTCATCTCGTAATTTTCAACTAAACTATGTAATTAGTTATTTTTTTTACCTACATTTAATGCTCCATACAAATAGCTAAAAATTAATGTGATAAGAGAAAGTGAAAAAAGTTAAAATTTAAAGGTGATCTAAACCAGGCCTAGAGCACCATCGTGCGGTCTGAGCGCACGTCCATCAATCAGCTGCATGTTGCCGTTTCAGCTGCTGTGTTTCCGAGGACGGGAATAAAAAAATTGCGTGTTTCGTTGGCGCCTTGTTTAGTTCCCTTCAAAGTTCTAAGTTTTTTCACTCTCTTTCTATTACATCAATTTTTAGACGCGTGTATGAAGCATTAAATGTAGATAAAAAAATAATTAATTGCATAGTTTAGTTGGAAATCACGAGATAAATCTTTTAAGCTTAGTTGATCCACGATTAAATAATATTTATTAAATAAGACGAAAGTGCTACTATTCATCAGTTTGAAATTTTCTTCAATCTAAACCAGGCCTACAGCACCATCGTGCGGTCTGAGCGCATGTCCATCAATCAGCTGCATGCTGCCGTTTCTGCTGCTGTGTTTCCGAGGACGGGAATAAAAAAATTGCGTGTTTCATTAGAGCACCTTCGTGCGGTCAGTCAGTCACACAGAATCGGGAGATCAATGAAGATTGCGTGTTTCAGCCGGTTTCCAACGTCTTGGAATATACCTATGGCTAAAGACGAAAATGGTACCGATTCTGTTTAGAGGGGTTTGAGATCTATCCGTATCCGAATACGGATATCTAATATCTGATACCATATCCGTATCCGAATATTCAAATCGCATATTTATAATGTCGATATCCAATCGTATCCTATGCGACATAGTTGACACTATCCGTATTCGAATCCGAATCCTAACAAAAAAATAAGAAAACAAATGTAATATCGGTGATATCCATCCGTATCCTATCCGTTTTCATCCCTACCTATGGCTAGTTGCTAGCTGTACTGACCATGCACAGCAGTATGATATAGTCAAAGCTTTGTTAGGGAGCGGTGATTATATATGATTTAAAATTAGAGCAAGTTTTAGAATAAAAAAATATTAGAGCAAGTTTTGATGAATGCAAATTCAGATCTAAACATTGACTAATATATAAAAAAGCATTAATATTTATAGTAAATAATAAGTATTATTAGATTAATTATTAAATATGTAATAAACTTAAAATTTTAACTAACCCAAAGCGGACACTTATTTCTAGACAGAGAGCGGCACATAGACGGGACATATGCATACTGTATCTGATGTTGGTCATGGGGAAAGGAAGTGAACTGAGGCCCTGTTTAGATGCCACCTAAAATCCAAAATTTTTCAAGATTTTCCGTCACATCAAATCTTACGGCACATGCATAGAATATTAAATATAGGTAAAAAAAAATAACTAATTGCACAGTTTGCTCGTAATTGGCGAGACGAATCTTTTAAGCCTAAATAGTCCATAATTGGACAATTTTTACCAAATACAAACGAAAGTGCTACAGTAGCCAGAAGCCAAAAATTTTCGCATCTAAACGGGGCCTGAAAAGAGAAGAGACTAGACATGCGCACACACAAGTGAAGCAGCCTGCTAGACTGTGCTACTTGTAGCTGTTTTGTGCTGCGCTGCTCATCCCAGCCCATGGGATAGGGGGTGTTTGTCCCTACTCTTAAATTTTAGTCGCTGTTCCATTAGATATTTGGACACATATATAAGTATTAAATATAGATTAATTATAAAATTAATTATATAAATTATGACTAATTTACGAGACAAATTTTTTAAACCTAATTAGTTTATGATTTACACAGATTGCACAGTATATCGCTTAAAATGCGTCTGCAGAATAGATAGAGGAGCTCGAGCTAGGGTCCACATTCCAAGGCGAGGCAGAGCGGCACAGGGAGGCAGCAGAGCGGAGCAGGTTGTGTGTGTGAAATGAGAATCCTGCTGGCCGGCCTGCTAGGCTGGGGCGGCTACGGAGACGGAAGAGATCAACAGTGTGCAGTGGCCTTGGAATGTGGACCTAGAGAGCATGTAGCCTGTTCGTTTGCTCGTAAACTCGTAAACGATCGTAAATTTCCAGCCAAGAACAGTGTTTTTCTCTCACACCAAATCAACCAACAGTAAATAATCTACGATACAATACGGCCTCCCGAACATGCTGATGGCCTACAGAGACGGAATAGTGTAATCCCGTCCACGGAAACACAAGCTGACAGCATGCAACTGATCGGTGGACGTGCGCTCACCTTGCTCATTGCTCAGGACATGCATGGGAGAACGAGGCAGACATCGCATACGGACTTACAGTGCTGCCGGCTGAGATGCACAGACCTAGGACTGTCGCGCCGTTAGCTATGACGCGTCAGTGACGCGTGTGGCGCGGACCACGTCATCGGTCAGCGTCCTCGGTCGTCGTCACGTCAGTCTGCTACCGCATCACCATACATGGCACGGCACAGGCATTTGGTCGCGCCAGGGCAATAGGCACGGTCAAAAATTAGTTTAAAAAAAATCAACAATGTTATATTTAAAATTATATTAAAAAAGGTTAAAATTAAAAAAACCGCAGTTTAAGCCTTGTTTAGATGCCATCCAAATTTTAAGTTTTTTCACTCTCTCTCCATCATATCAATTTTTAGCCGCTTGCATGGAGTATTAAATGTAGGTAAAAAATAACTAATTACACAGTTTAGTTAGAAATCATGAGATGAATCTTTTGAGCCTAGTTGATCCACGATTGAACAATATTTGTCAAATAAGACGAAAGTGGTACTATTCATCGGGTTCAATTTTTTTTTCCAATCTAAACGAGGCCTTAGGCCTCGTTTAGATGCCATCCAAATTCCAAGTTTTTTCACTCTCTCTCCATCACATCAATTTTTAGCCGCTTGCATGAAGTATTAAATGTAGGTAAAAAAAATAACTAATTGTACAGTTTAGTTCGAAATCACGAGATGAATCTTTTGAGTCTAGTTGGTCCATGATTGGACAATATTTATCAAATAAAACGAAAGTGCTACTATTTATCGGGGTGAAATTTTTTCGCAAGGCCTCGTTTAGATTGCGAAAAAAAGTGAACCCGATGAATAGTACCATTTTTGTTTTATTTGGCAAATATTGTCCAATCGTGGACCAATTAGACTCAAAAGATTCATCTCGTGATTTCTAACTAAACTATGTAATTAGTTATTTTTTTATCTATATTTAATACTCCATGCAAACGGCTAAAAATTGATGTGATGAAAAGAGAGTGAAAAAACTTGGAATTTGAATAGCATCTAAACAAGGCCTTAGTCGGAGTCGCGAACACAAAAGGCATTGATCCATTCTTTTTCTCTGTCTGTCCATGGTACTGGGTATGTTATTCATTCAGTGCATGTCTTTTTTGGATGACACACATCCTATGCACCTCTACTATCCCTATAAACGTCTCCCTGTCATTTATTCCTGCAACGTAGGAAGTCTGGGGCTTGAATTAGGTGGACAAGCTCGTGACCAGAGGAAACCTAAGGGCAGTTCCAATGGGGAATAATGATGGTTTCCATCTCTAATAAATGATGTGTCAACTCAGCAAAATGCTGACATGGTAACCTAATCAATGAGGAAAGAGAAGCAAGATAGAGGATAGAGGATACCGTTTCTGAGAAGGAAAACCAGGTCTACTCTCGAACCAAGGCAAGAAGAAACCGCAATTTTAGCGTTGGGAGGAAACCACCGGTTTCTACGAGATGGGGCCCACGATGGCCGTGACGCGCTTGCCTGCCGGACACTCCCCTCGTGTGCTGGCCGCCGGGCGCCTGCCGACCGCCTCGCAAGCATGCTCGTGCCACCACGCGTGCTCACGTGCTGCACTGTCGGGCGCCCGCCGACCGCCGCGCAAGCTTGCCTGCGTCACTGTTGGTATTTATTAACTTGTCACTTATTATAGTAGCCACCTATTAATTACCTACATCTCCTAACATTACTTTACTAGGTTGTCATCCCTAGTGATGGTGTCAGAGATGCTTGTTGGTACTGCCTAGCATCACTACTAGAATGATACTAAGTAGTTCTTTATCATTTTATGTGACTAGAAATAATATAAAGATATATGAATGAAAAGGAATTTGCAAGCGCACAGATGATTATATCATTGTAGCACTTCACCTGGGAGTATTCCAGATATTGTTATTTATATTTTACCACAGGAAAGGTCTAGCATGGACAAGTATTGATAACTTATACTATTGATGGAGAAGTAAGCCATAACCAATATTCTACTCACAACAGGAGTAAGTCATAGAATAAGATATATATATATATATATATATATATATATATATATATATATATATATATATATATATATATGATAAGTATTGATCAACGATAATGATAAATCACTCATATTACTTCTTTCTATGGCATTAGTATGGTCAGGTAGAATATTAGAGGAATAATTCATAAGTCATTCTTAATTACAAGTCAAAGCATATATTGATTAGTGCAATTACACCTAGTAATCATGGCTAAGATCATCTTTATATCTACACATAAGAAATATTACTAAGGAAGATTAAGAACATAGCTTGTCTTCCTTCGTAACTAGATCCTACTTGTATACCTATATTCGAGGAGTGAACTATAAAGGACTCAACGTGAGTGTCACATCCGCGATCTACCACATGGCTCGGAATATAGGGTGTATCCGCAGGTAAACAACGTATAAGCACCATATTTACACAATGTCGACCACTCACCCTGTGTACTTTGGAGCGAGCACTATACAAACTTATGCATAAACATAATGATAAACTAGCTATACAAAGTATATAATCAAAGTAGATGAAGAACATTATAACAAAGAACCTAGATAAGATGAATATTAATATAGTCATAACAATTGTAGCAAGTATATAAAAATAATAGAGATACAAAAAAGCGGGGGGTACAAGGATTATACCAAACCACGCTCTTGACACGATCCAGAATCCAAGTGAAGCCTGCTTACCTCCCTCTAGATCTAACCTAACTGCTATGCCCTAGAATTGATGGAGCTCTGAGGATGATTAGGGTTTATGTCTTCTCAAATGACTTGCTGCCTCAGGGGGTGACAGGGGCTAGTATATATAGGCCGGAGCGTCCAACGTGAGCCCTTGGATCAAACTGACTTAAGGAACGGCGTAGATACAACCTAGGAGGCGGTGGAGAACCGACATTGCAACACGAAGACCGATAGGTGGGCCTAGGGGCCGAGCGGCCTCTATAGGTGGGGCTGGATGGCCCCACCTGGCAGCCTTTGCCTCTCTGCCTTGGCGTGGTGTCCTCCAGAACCTTCTAGTGTCCGTTTTGCAGCGGATAAGCGCAATTAAATCTGACATGTAGGTCCACCTTGATGGTTTTCTAGTTAAACCCTGCAGAAAATATAGATTCACCAAAACTCGTGGAATTTATTAGTTTAAACCCCTAGACCTTTGTTGGTGATCATATTTATGCCCTTATGCATATTATATTAACGATTTATAATGGTTATTAACTACCATCAACAAGTGTCGGTGTTGTGGACTGGCGGGCCCTCAACCAACTAGTAAAAATGTACTGCGTGCCTCTAATCCTGGATGGTGATGCAAAGAGACACAAGGTTTATACTAGTTCGGGCAATGGGTGCCCTACGTCCAGTTTGTGAGATCGATCTTGTATTCCTTGCACCGAAATGCTCGTAGTAGGGGGTTACAAGCAGGGCGAGAGAGGGAGTTAGTCCTAGGACTCTGCGTGGAGCGGTGCGAATTGCTTGAGATGCCGATCTCAAGCAGCGGGTAACGTGCATGTTACAGAGCGTTGCTTGCGCGTGAGTGAGTGAGTTCGTTCGTCTGCCTATGCCTCTCTCCTAGAAATAGTCCTGGTCCCTCCCTTTTATAGTCGAAGGGGGGTTAGGGGTGATACATGCATTCGTTATGCGGCGTCCTACGAACAGAGATGGCATGTCCGAGCCCTGTAGCCTGTTACTATGGCGGTATGGTCGACGGAGCGGTCCTATCCTTGATGCACTGGAGCAATGCGCCGACCACGCCCAATCCTGTGCGACGTGGGAGCTCTAGTGATAGCCTGACGTAGGGCATGGCAGACGACATGCCAGTTGCTGTGCGCTGATAGTGTGAAGAGCCGAGGCTCAGTTGATGCCGAGGCCGAGCCATCTTGGGGGGCTCGGTGGGCACGAATCCTGAGGTTGCCAAGACCCTAAAGTTGACTGCCGAGGTGTGGAGGGAGCAGTTGGTCTTGTACACTGATTCTGAGGCTATAGTAACCCGGACCTAACTCCACACGCCGCGTTGTCCCTGGAGCAGGAGTTAGGTAGCACAGCACAGTATGGGTGCCGATCGTGGGCACAACACCAAGCATAGTGGCCGGTAACCCTCTCTATGTCCTGTCCTGGACGGCATGGCTCCAATGTGACTGGCGTTCAGTCGGCCACGCCGCTGTGTCGAGCCGTTGTTCGGCTGATATCGTGGGAGCGGTTGAACGCGCCGGGCGGACATGACATCTTGTCCGAGAAGTTGGTTGAGGCGGAGGCAGCGGGGTTGTTTTGCTGAGCCGGCCTTGAGCGAGGCAGAGAATTGGTGTCTCGTCCGAGGCTGCACGCACGGGGTCTCGGGCGAGACGGAGAATCGGTTCCTTGGCCGAGGCCTCGAGCGAAGCAGAAAATTGGTAGGCCGTTCGAGGCCTCTAGCGAGGCAGAGATTCGGTAGGCCGTCCAAGGCCTCTTATGCGGGGCCTCTAGCGAGGCGGAGAGTCGGTGGCTTCGGACATGGCCGGGTTTGGCCAACAGTTGTCCCTTGGCTTTGACTTTGACGGTGTCTAAGCGATCTTTTTGATTGTTGCTTAGGGGATCCCTTCTCGTGGTACCTGACAGTAGCCCCTGAGCCTCAGGGAGAGTGCGAGCGCTCTCTTTGAGGTTTTGTCGAGACTCGGCTCGTAGCAGCTCCTAGCGGGATGGTGTTTCGTACTCAAGGCCTCGGTGGGTGCGCGCGAGTGCACCCACCAGGTGTAGCCCCTGAGGCCCTGGAGAAGTGGATTTATTCCTTCAGGGGCTTTTCTTGCGTTGTGAGAGGGGTTTTATTGCGTTTGCCGAGCCCATGAGTGCGAGTTCAGGTCGCTGAGCCTCGACAAATTTGCAAGAAGAGCCCCCTAGCCTCTACGCGGAGCCAGAGGGCCGTCAGAGGTTCCCCTAGCTTTTTGTGCAGCCCTCATGCATCATTTTCGTTCGAAATGAGGGGTGGAGGGTGCCATGCTACCCTCGGTGGGCGCGAGCAGTGACACCCTCGGTGAGCTGTTATCGGGTAAGTCCGAGTGGAGGCCCATGCCCCATTCGATAGAGGTCAGCTAGCGGTCCATAGACGCACTCTAAGAGTACCAGAGGGCTTCTCTAGTGGGTGCCGGGGCCGTTCGATGGGCCCTAGTGGCTCGATGCCTCCCTACGGTGGGATCCCATTCGGAGACCTCCCTGCTGGTCTTGGACACAACTTAGGGCATCCCGAGTGATCGTTTGCTTGGACCTCGGCCATGCGCGGGCTCGCCCATAGTCGTCCCTGACTCTGTTGCTCTGGGGCGGCTATCGAAACCCTTGGGGGCCCAGCCTTCGAACCCCTAGACCATAACGGGCTTGATGCCCTTTATCGCGTTTTTCTAAGTCTTCAAGTGCGAGCCTGGTCGCTTGTTTCCGTCCTGGGTGCAGGAAGAGCCCCCGAGCCTCCGCGCGGAGCGAGAGGGCGATCAGGGGTTCCCCTAGCTTTTTTGTGCGACCCTCGCGCATCCTTTTTGTTCAGACGGAGGGGTTGTTTGCCGAGCCCCCTCGAGTGCGAGCCTAGGTCGCTGGGTCTCGGCAAGGTTGCCGGAAGAGCCCCCGAGCATCTACACGGAGCGAGAGGGCGATTAGGAGTTCCCCTGGCTTTTTGTACGCCCCTCGCGTATGAAGGTTTATTTGCCGAGCCCCCCTCGGGTGCGAGCCTAGGTCGTGGGGTCTCGGCATATTTGTAGGAAGAGCCCCCTAGCCTATGCATGGAGCAAGAGGTCAGTCAGGAGTTCCCCTGGCTTTTTGTGTGACCCTCGCGCATCCTTTGTGTTCGGAAGGAGGGGTTGTTTGCCGAGCCCCCTTGAGTGTGAGCCTGGGTCACTGGGTCTTAGCAAGGTTGCAGAAAGAGCCCCCTAGCAGCTACACAGAGCGAGAGGGCCGTCAGGGGTTCTCCTGGCTTTTTGTTCGACCCTCGCGCATCCTTTTTGTTCAGAAGGAGGGGTGGAGGGTGCCATGCTACCCTCGGTGGGCGCGAGCAGTGACACCCCCAATGAGCTATTATCGGGTAAGTCCGAGTGGAGGCCCATGCCCCGTTCGCTAGGGGTCGGCTAGTGGTCTAGAGACGCACTCCAAGAGTACCAAAGGGTTTCTCTAGTGGGTGCCGGGGCCGTTCGATGGGCCCCGGTGGCTCGGTGCCTCCCTACGGTGGGATCTCATTCGGAGACCTCCCTACCAGTCTCGGACACGACTTAGGGTGTCCCAAGCATTTCGCTTGCTTGGGTCTTGGCCCCGTATGGGCTCGCCCATAGTCATCCCTGACTCTATTGCCCTGAGGCGGCTGTCGAAACCCTCAGGGGCCCAACCTTCGAACCTCTGGACCGTAATGGGCTTGGCGCCTAGTTCCTTCGTCTGAAAGGAATCGGGTGGGGGATATTCCCTCTGCTCATCGGTTTGACAACAGCAGGCATGCCTTTTGAGGTGATTTTCATGGGGAGATGGAACGGCGCCTGCCACTGCAGCGGTTGGACGCGACGCCATGTCAGCGGATGGAACATAACTATTTATGTGATTAATGAGGAAAAGGTGGGTACATGGGTGGTAAAATCGGATCTGGATTAACTGTGCCGGATCTGAGGGAAACTTTTCTGATTTCGTCGCCCGCCCATTTTACCTCCTTCCTACATAAATATGCAATGAGCCTCGCCCCTCCCCTCCTTACCTTGCCTGCATTCACCTTCGCCGCCCTTGAGCCATTGCTAGAACAAAGAGCACTAGGGAGAAGAAGAGAGAGAGACGAGGTAGAGAGAACGAGAGAGGCTCACCGCCGTAGTCGTATTCTCCGTCACACCCATGGCTGGCGCCGTTGTCATTAAGGCGGACCCTTGGGGTCAGTTCGATGTAACCATGGAGATGCTTCAGTCGCTCATCAACGGTGGCCTTCTCCATTCGGTTACCGACCCCAATAGGCCGGAGTGGATCGCTCCGTTGGGCGAGCTGGAGCTGAGGCCACGCAATGGCTACATCGTGAGCTTCGTGTCCTTTCATGAGCGTGGCCTCGGCTTGCCGGCGGACCGATTCATGCGGGCGCTCCTGCACTACTACGGCTTAGAGCTCCACAACTTCAACCCCAACTCCATCGCGCAGGCAGCCATCTTCGTCGCCGTCTACGAGGGGTACCTAGGGATTGCTCCCCACTGGGAGCTGTGGCTCCACCTTTTCTGGGCAGGGCACACCACCAAGCCGATGGGCACATTGGGCACAAGGAAGGCGATGAGGGCTGGCGGCTGCACTCTCCAAGTGCGCCAGGACCATCAGCACCTATACATCCCGGCCCAGCTCGCGTCAACCAATCGCCGCTGGTACACCAGCTGGTTCTATCTTCGCAATGACGATGGCGGGCTTCCCCCCAACACCGGGCGGATCATGGAGAACTAGAAGTATGGCATCCCGAAGGAGGATCAGCCCAAGCTATAGCCGCTCCTAGAAGGGCTAGAGAGGCTATGGGGCCACTGCCTCACGGTGGCTATGGTCTTGGCTACCTTCCACTACCAGAGGGTGCTGCTGCTGATGGCTCGGCGACGGCGCCTATTCGAGATGAGACCAGATGAGCTGATCGAGGACATCTAGATGTCCGTCTCCGCCCTCTCTAACGAGGAGATTCTTCGTCGGGTGAGGGAGATGGTGGAGGTGAAGCTGAGGAGTGGTGGCCTAACCCCCATCATGATGCGCCCGTCATGGGGGTTCCTCTCCCTGTAAGTCACACGCCGCTGCAGCACCCGAGGCCTCCTCGTTTCTTGCCATTTTCCAGTCCCTTATTTGCGTTCGCCGTTTCTTCAGGGGGTGAGAGACGTGTGAGCCTCCCCACCGCCCATTCCTGAGGACGTAGTGTGGTGGGCGATGAATGGGGCGCATGCCGAGGCGCAGAAGAAGCAGAAGGACGCCGAGCAGGCAAAGCGCAAGAGGAAGACCCTTGAGCGCGAGGAGCTGGAGAAATGCCACCGGTGGCAGAGGTAGGAGGGCCTCCCGGTGGAGGCATCTCCATCGTCATCACTATCAGCGGATTCTTCAGGCGGTGATGACACGGGCAAGCTGGGGCGGGGTCACCTAGACCGTCTCCCTGACGTCGGGGAGACTGCACCCGGGGCGTCGACGAGCGGCCCAGTGCTCCTAGGAGAAGGAGGAGGAGATGCCTCGGGGCCAGCGATCGCCTACCCTGGGGCCGAGGCCAACACACCCGAGGCACGGGTGTTGGGAAAGCACGCCGTTAGCCCAGTGGGCTCGATGGCAGAGGTGGAGCAGGTGACGGTGGGGGTGACACAACTGCCCTCGTAGAGGACCGAGAGGGCACCGAGGTTCGTCGAGGACTGGTCGGCACTGGCGGATACAGAGGCCGTGCCTCTGCCGCCGCCACCGCCTTTGTAGAGGCGGGTCACCGTGCCGAAGCGGTTGCAGCCCTGCTTGAGGTAAGCATTTTTTCGGTAGAGTTGCAGCATTTTCCGTTCGTTCTTCGGTCGCATGCTGACCCCGTAAGTATCTTGTCTTTAGCCGGAAGCGTCCTATGGATGTGCCTACCTTGGCGCCACTTAAGGCATTCAAGGTGAGCCCCAGCTCCACCGCCCACTAGGTGGTGGAGGCATAAGCCGCCATACAACGTGGCGCGGCATCGGTGAGGGCCGACCCGAAGGAGCCAGTCACCCAAGGAGAGTGTCGGATACCGTGAGAAGGGGTACCTTAAGCAAGATCCAAAAAACGACTGCTTAGACTTCGTAAAGATCGAAACCAGCTAAACGCTGCTGGCCTCGGCCGATTGTCCGACTCGCCCGAGGCCCCATCGCCGCGAGCCTCGGCCGACCCTCCGCTTCGCCCGAGGCCCCTCACCACGGGCCTCGGCCGATTCCCCATCAAAGGCCTCGGCCGGGCCACCGACCCTCTGTCTCGCGCAAGGCGGACTCGGCAGCACTCCGCCACCTCTTCCTTCTCCCGTCCCTCTGGCAAAACGTCGTGTCACGACAACTCAGCCAACTGCTGCCCCTGACAACAGCCGCACGCCCGGCACAGTACAGCAGAATGGCCGATGGGACAGGAGGCAGGACTGGGCAGGGGTTACCCGCCACTGTACTAACCACCGTGACGCCCATGCCTCACTATGCTGCCAACTCCTGCACCGAGGACGATGCAGCGTGGGGAGCCACATCTGGGCTACTGTAGCCTCGGAATCAGTACCCAAGGCCAATAACTCCCCCCAAGGACCTCGACAGTTTGCTTCACGGGCTCGGCAGCCTGAGGGTCCATGACCACCGAGCCCCCCGCGATGGCTCGGCCTCGGCATAGCCGCTGCCCCCTACGACGTCATTACACAGGCAACCCGCACGTCGCCCGCCATGTCCTGCATCAAGCCGTACTGGAGCCCCACGACGCACAAGACCGAGTACGACCAGCATGTCACTTCCGCACGTCCCATCGAGGCGCTCAACCACTCCGACAAATCACACGACGGCGCAGTGCAGCGACGTGGCAGACCAGACGTCCGTCACGTCAGCACCCTGCCATCCACGACAGGACTGTGCAAGGGTTACCGGCTACTGTGCTGCCTAAACTCCTGCACCAAGGACGGACACGACGTGGGGAGTCAGAACCGGGTTCCTGTGACCTCGGGGCCAGCGAACCGACCGCTCCGCCCCGCTCGAGACCCCCGATGAGCCTCGGATTCCGCCTCGCCCGAGACTCCCGGTAGGGCCTCGGGCGAACTGGCCATGCTCCGCCTCGCCCGAGGCTGGGCTCGTCCCGCAATCTCGTCACCTCCACCTCAAAAGTCACTCTGGCAGGCTATCGCATCCAATTAATGCACCCAGCTGCCCTCACTACGAAAGCCACGATCGGCAGTATGCCGCGACAGGACAACGGTCAAATCGCCTTTTTACCATCCCTTACTGACGATACAGGGCACCGTATCCTGTAGACGCATGTTCGGCACTGTTCCGCCCAAATCAACTATCGGCGATGGCCGCCTAGACCTCACATTGCCACCCGCTAAAGGCCTCGGCATAGCAGGCCTCAGCACAGTGGGTCTCGGCCTCAGCGCGATAGGTCTCGACACAGCCTACTACAGCAGCCACCAGGCCTCGGCATTTCACCAAGTCAACAAAAGTACAAGAGCGCAGCATGTCGTCAGCCTTGAAGACCATACCGACTAGACATCGACTGGAACTCCCACGACGCCATACTGCTTCAGGGAGCGGAATACGTCAGCAAATAGTAGCCTTCTCATGTACCTCTCGCTTCCTCCTTGTGACTATAAAAGGAGGTAGCCAGGGCCATTTCTGGGGGGGCAGAAGGACAAACACACCGATAGAATCACGCACTTCCACGCTGCTTGGGAGCAACGTCCCAAGCAGCTCGCACCACCCTCGCCGAGACCTGGGGCTAGCTCCCTCTCTCACTCAGCTTGTAACCCCCTACCACGAGCACTCCGGTGCAAGGAATACAAGATCAATCTCTCAGACTGGACGTAGGGCCTCGACTGCCCGAACCAGTATAAACCTTGTGTCTCTTTGCATCACCATCCGGGATTAGGGACACGCAGTACAAATTCACTCGTTGGTTGAGGGACCCCCGGTTCCAAAACACCGACAGTTGGCGCGCCAGGTAGGGGCCTCTGCGTGTCAGCTTCGTCATCCTAGCAAGTTCCGGATGGCAGACCACATACGACCATTGCGCCTCGGCACCATAGTTTGGTTCGGGAGCCTAGAGTTCATGTCTCTAGGGCATGAGTACGACATGGTGCTCCTCACTCCTCGAACCCCACCGTCCGACGACGAAGTCGCGCCCCGGCAGCCCAGGCGTAGGCGGCGTCCGGGCGGCCGCTCTCGCCACGCTCGCCGGGCACGGCGCGAGCAAGGCCACCCCGACGCTACGCGAGCCCGGGGCAGCACGACACTCCCCGCCGATATCCTGCGACCAGCTGTTGGTACGGGGTCCCTGACTGGGGACCTGTCTGACCTGAGCCTGGACAAAGGAAAATCGCCGGGGGCTTACGACGATGCCCAGTCATCTAACCCCGCTCCGCCACTCCCTGAAGAACCGACCCCGGCGGGGCAGAATCTGGAGACGGCCCCGTTCCCATACCCCTTTGGGTTAAGAAATGCCGCCACCTCCTACGCCTACGCTTACGCTGCCGCTCACGAGCACCCCTCGGAACGCCGCCAGCGCTTTGCTCTCGACCTGAGCACCCACTCCGACCCCTCGGACGAGGACGAGGCATGGCCCGGGGTGGATTTCTCTGAACTCCACAACCCTGGGGCTTTACGCCAATTCTTGGCCGCAAGCGACTACTGCCTCGGCTATTCCGACTCCGACGACGAAGGGACTTACGATCCATCCCGTGAGTGCTTCCACGTCGGGCTCGGGATGCCAACGGTGGGCGAAGAGGAAGAAGGGACAGGCACTCGTTCACCGCCCCGGGCGGGGACGGGTGGTGCCACGCCTCCGCGTCTCGCAGCCCCGGCAGCACGGAACGAGAATCTCGTCCACGGGGGGCATCGTCGCCCAGACCTGGAGCAGCTCCGCGAGCTTCAGGCCAAGGTCGAACAGGACCGACTCCTTCTGCAACAGCTCCGGGACACTCTCGAGCAGGAGCAGCGAGGGCGCGGTGAGGGCGGAGGAGCCCGAGGGCGGGCCCGCGACGTTCATCACCGCATTAACGACAACGAGGGCGGAGAGCCACCCCCAATCTTTAACCGCGCTAGCCAGAATGTCGCAGCTGCTGCGATGCTGATCCGAGCGATGCCCGAGCCCTCCACCGCCGAAGGGCGACGGGTCCGCGGAGAGCTCCGCGACCTCCTCGAGACCGCAGCAGTGCAGCAGGCCGAAAGTTCCGCCTCACGCCGGCGCGGAGGCACTTCGGAGCAACCCACGGCACGACCTCGCCAAGGCCAGGATGCCTCGATCCGTCCCGAGCCCGCTCGCGCGCCGACGGTCAACAGGGCCCCCTCGGTGCGCGACCGACCTGGACACCAACGCGAGGTACAAGGCGACCACGAGGTAGTGGGCAGGCGACGGCGCCACGACGACGGAGCCGCCCGAGGCTACCACCCGCACCGAGGCGGTCGCTACGAAAGTGGTGAGGACCGCAGCCCCTCCCCTGAGCCGCCAGGACCTCGGGTCTTCAGCAGGGCCATCCGCGTTGCTCCTTTCCCCGCCCGGTTCCGACAGCCGGCCAACCTCACCAAGTATAGCGGCGAGACGAACCCTGAGCTATGGCTAGCCGATTATCGCCTGGCTTGTCAGCTGGGTGGCGCGGACGATGATCTGCTCATCATCCGCAATCTCCCTTTACTCTTGACGGACTCGGCGCGAGCCTGGCTTGAGCATCTCCCCCCCTCGCAAATCCACGACTGGCGCGACTTGGTTAGGATCTTCGTCGGGAACTTCCAGGGCACTTACGTGCGCCCTGGGAATTCCTGGGATCTCAAGAACTGCCGCCAGAAGCCGGACGAGTCTCTCCGAGACTTCATCCGGCGCTTCTCCAAACAGTGCACCGAGCTACCCAGCGTCGGTGACTCGGAGATCGTCCAGGCTTTCCTCTCCGGCACCACTTGTCGGGACTTGGTCCGAGAGTTAGGGCGCAACGTCCCGCGCTCTGCCGCCGCGCTCCTCGACATCGCCACCAACTTCGCCTCGGGCGAAGAGGCGGTGGGGGCCATCTTCCCCAACAACGACGCCAAGGGGAAGCAGAAGGACGAGGCCCCCGAGGCCTCGCCCACCCGCGTCCCTAAGAGAAAGAAGAAGGGCCGCCCGGGAAAGCAGGAGGTCCTCGAGGCCGTTCACGTCGCCACAACAGATCGCAGGAATCCCCGAGGCCCCCGCGGCCCCGGGCTATTTGACGACATGCTAAAGAAGCCCTGTCCTTACCATCAAGGCCCGGTGAAGCATGCCCTCGAGGAATGCACCATGCTCCGGCGTTACTACGCCAGGCTCGGGCTCCCCGACGACGATGAGGCCAGGAAAAGGGGCGCCGGCGAAAGGGACGGTGATAAAGATGATGGGTTTCCCGAGGTACGCAACGCTTTCATGATCTTTGGCGGACCCTCGGCATGCCTCACGGCGCGCCAGCGAAAGAGGGAACGCCGGGAGGTCTTCTCGGTCAGGGTAGCCACCCCCCGGTACCTCGATTGGTCTCGGGAAGCAATCACCTTTGACCGGGATGACCACCCTGATTACGTTCCAAACCCCGGGCAGTACCCACTGGTCGTCGACCCGATCATCGGCAACACCCGGCTCACCAAAGTACTCATGGACGGAGGCAGCGGCCTCAACATCCTCTACGCCAACACTCTGGAGCTCCTGGAGCTCGACCAATCACGGCTTCGGGGTGGTTCCGCGCCCTTCCACGGCGTCGTGCCAGGGAAGCGCACACGACCCCTCGGACGCATCGACTTACCCGTCTGCTTTGGCACCCCATCCAACTACCGTAAGGAAGCCCTCACCTTCGAGGTAGTTGAATTCAAGGGGGCTTACCACGCCATCTTGGGGCGCCCGTGCTACGCCAAGTTCATGGCGATCCCCAACTACACCTACCTCAAGCTCAAGATGCCAGGCCCCAACGGCATCATCACCGTCGAGTCCACATACGAGCACGCATACGACTGCGACGTCGAGTGCATCGAGTACGCCGAGGCCATCGTGGAGGCTGAGACCCTCATCGCCGATCTCGTCCAGCTTGGTGGCGAGGTTCCCGACGCCAAGCGGCGCGCCGGGGCCTTCGAGCCCGCGGAGGCTGTCAAGCTCGTCCCCGTCGACCCCGCCGTCCCCGACGGCCGAGGACTGAAGATCAGCGCCACCCTCGACAGCAAATAGGAGGCCGTGCTCGTCGACTTTCTCCGTGCGAACGTCGATATGTTCGCATGGAGTCCCTCGGACATGCCAGGCATACCAAGGGAGGTCGCCGAGCACGCCTTAGATATCCGGCCAGGCTCCAGGCCGGCAAAGCAGCGCCTGCGCCGGTTTGACGAGGAGAAGCGCAGGGCCATCGGCGAAGAAGTACAGAAGCTCGTGGCAGCCGGGTTCATCAAGGAAGTATCCCATCCAGAGTGGTTGGCTAACCCTGTACTAGTCAGGAAGAAAAGTGGCAAGTGGAGGATGTGCGTGGACTACACTGGTCTAAATAAAGCATGCCCGAAAGTCCCATTCCCACTACCACGAATTGACCAAATCGTCGACTCCACTGCAGGATGCGAAACCCTCTCCTTCCTTGATGCGTATTCCGGTTACCACCAAATCAAGATGAAAGAGTCCGACCAGCTCGCGACTTCTTTCATCACTCCATTCGGCATGTACTGCTACGTAACCATGCCGTTTGGCCTCAGAAACGCAGGGGCCACTTACCAACGGTGCATGATCCAAGTCTTTGGCGAACATATCGGACGAACCGTTGAGGCCTATGTGGATGACATCGTAGTCAAGTCCAGGAAGGCCGGCGATCTCGTCGGCGACCTGGAGGTTGCCTTCACATGTCTCAGAAAGAAGGACATCAAGCTCAACCCCGAGAAGTGTGTCTTCGGGGTCCCCCGAGGCATGCTCTTAGGATTCATAGTCTCGGAACGTGGGATCGAGGCCAACCCGGAGAAGGTCTCGGCCGTGACCAACATGGGCCCGATCCGAGACCTCAAAGGCGTGCAGAGGGTCATGGGATGCCTTGCGGCCCTGAGCCGCTTCATCTCCCGCCTCGGCGAAAAAGGCCTGCCCCTGTACCGCCTTTTGAGAAAGGCCGAGCGCTTTTCTTGGACCGCCGAGGCCGAGGAAGCCCTCGCCAGGCTCAAAGCACTGCTCACCAACCCCCCCGTCCTGGTTCCGCCCACCGAGGGCGAACACCTCTTACTCTACGTCGCCGCGACGACCCAAGTGGTCAGCGCGGCCGTAGTCGTCGAGAGGCAGGAGAAGGGACACGCTCTGCCCATCCAGCGACCTGTCTACTTCATCAGCGAAGTGCTCTCCGAGACTAAGACACGTTACCCGCACATCCAGAAGTTAGTTTACGCCATAGTCTTGGCTCGACGCAAGCTGCGTCACTACTTCGAGTCCCACCCGGTGACTGTGGTGTCGTCTTTTCCTCTGGGAGAGATAATCCAAAACCGGGAGGCCTCGGGTAGAATAGCCAAATGGGCTGTCGAACTCATGGGGGAGACCTTGTCTTTCGCGCCTCGGAAAGCGATCAAATCACAGGTCCTGGCCGACTTTGTAGCCGAGTGGACCGACACACAGCTGCCACCCGTTCAAATCCAATCAGAATGCTGGACCATGTACTTCGACGGGTCTCTGATGAAGACTGGGGCCGGCGCGGGCCTGCTCCTGGTCTCGCCCCTCGGAATACACATGCGCTACATGATCCGGCTTCACTTCGCCGCCTCCAACAATGTCGCCGAATACGAGGCCCTCGTCAACGGCCTGCAAATCGCCATCGAACTTGGAGTACGACGTCTCGACGTACGGGGTGATTCGCAGCTCGTCGTCGATCAGGTGATGAAAGAGTCAAGCTGCCACGACCCCAAAATGAAGGCGTACTGCGCGATGGTACGTCGTCTGGAGAACAAGTTCGACGGTCTCGAACTCAACCACGTTGCACGAAAGTTCAACGAGGCCGCGGACGAACTGGCAAAGATGGCGTCGGCACGGACCCCGGCCCCTCCGAACGTCTTCGCCAGAGACCTCCACAAGCCGTCCGTCGACTACGCCTCGGCGACGGAAGAGGACCCATCGGCCGAGCCCACCGCAGGGCTCGAGGCCCCCTCTGCCGCCGAGACCCCGCCAGCCGAGCCCGAGGCGATGGCGATTGACGAAGAGCCTCCCAAGATCGACCAAGGAACGGACTGGCGAGTCCCTCTCCTTGATCGCCTCGTCCGAGGAGAGCTTCCTGCTGACAGAACCGAAGCCCGACGGCTTGCGCGACGCGCCAAGACTTACGTCCTCTGCAACGGCGAGTTATATAGGCGCAGCCCATCTGGTATTCTCCAACGATGCATCACCACCGAGGCTGGCCAATCCTTACTTCAGGACTTACACGCGGGAGTCTGCGGGCACCACGCGGCGCCTCGGACGCTCGTAGGTAACGCCTTCCGCCAAGGTTTCTATTGGCCAACAGCGGTGGCCGACGCCACAAAGCTAGTACGCACCTACGAGGGATGCCAGTACTATGCTCGACAGACGCACCTCCCGGCCCAAGCCCTCCAAACCATCCCCATCACATGGCCATTCGCTGTGTGGGGACTGGACATGGTTGGGCCTCTGCAGAAGGCACCCGGGGGCTATACCCATCTGCTGGTAGCTATCGACAAATTCTCCAAATGGATCGAGGCTCGTCCGATCGCTCAGATCAAATCCGAGCAAGCGGTGCTGTTCTTTACGGATATCATCCACAGGTTCGGGGTTCCTAACACCATCATCACTGACAATGGGACACAATTCACCGGGCGCAAGTTCCTAACGTTTTGCGACGACCACCACATCCGGGTGGCCTGGGCGGCCGTAGGGCACCCAAGGACGAATGGCCAAGTAGAGCGTGCCAACGGCATGATCCTACAAGGCCTTAAGCCAAGAATATTCAACCAGTTGAAGAAGTTTGGCAAGAAATGGCTTGCCGAACTCCCGTCAGTCATCTGGAGCCTAAGAAATACCCCGAGCCGAGCCACGGGATTCACACCGTTCTTCCTGGTCTATGGAGCCGAGGCCATCCTCCCCACTGACTTAGAATACGGCTCCCCGAGGCTACAGGCGTACAACGAGCAAAGCAACCGCACTGCCCGCGAAGACGCCCTCGACCAACTGGAGGAAGCCCGCGACGTCGCGCTACTACACTCAGCCAGGTATCAGCAAGCCCTACGACGCTACCAAGCCCGGCGCGTCCAAAGCCAGGACCTGAAGGTGGGCGACCTAGTGCTGAGACTGAGGCAGAGCAACAAGGGCCGCCACAAGCTGACCCCACCCTGGGAGGGGCCGTATATCGTCGCTCAAGTGCTGAAGCCCGGGACCTACAAGTTAGCCAACGAGAAGGGCGAAATCTTCACCAACGCTTGGAACATAGAACAGCTACGTCGTTTCTACCCTTAAATTTCCAAACGTTGTTTACATTGTTTCTCGAAATAAATAAAGAAGCGTTCTTTAATTGTTATAATCTTTCGAGGAACCCCCTTATAGACAAATCGGCTGTATAGAACCCAAGGACCGAAAGATCGTCTCAAGGGCGAAAAGGCCGGCCGAGTCGTGAGAACGGCCTATGCCTCTGGGCTACGGCAGCTCCCTCACCACCGTTTCGCCCAAAGGACAGCTTAGGTTCCGAGGAAGTTCTTTGCAGAGAGGTTGTCTATCGATAGGGGCTCGACGTCACTATAACGCAATAAGGGAGACTCGGCTCTGCCTCTGCAAAGTCGAGCCTCCCTCGGGGGCTAAAAAGGGGAACCCCCCTAAGTCCCGGACACCATTTCTCAACCGTTTTTCCGAAAATTTCCACGCCAAACTCTCTCGCGCTCCGACGGGACCTTCACAAGAAACCCAAAGACCAAAAGCCTGTCTGGAGGCCAAAGGGCCGGCCGGGTCGTGAGAACGGCCTACGCCTCTGGGCTACGACAGCTCCCTCACCACCCTTCGCCGAAGGACGGCTTAGGTTCCGAGGGATTTCTTCGCGATCGAGACAGAGGGCACGAACTTAGAAATAGAATGGAAAACGGTTAAGAAGCACACATACGCAAATACTTTAAGGGCCTCGACGGCCACAAAAAACGTCACGATTCGGCAACTAACTCGATCCGGTTACATGGCCCCTTTTGGCCCAGGTCAAAGCTCAAGGATCGGCGGTTGGCGCGGGAGGGACCACCTCTTCTTCGAACAGCTTGGCCAACGCGGTGCCAGGTGCCTCGGCCGCCTCCAACAGCCTCACGACCTCTGCATCAGCCTCCTCGCCATCTTCTGGCAACACGTAGCCGTCGCTGACAGCCTCGAGGTTGATGGCGTAGTGCGAGGAGACGACGGCCAGGGCGCGCTTGACACCCGTGTGCAACGCCCCTCGGAGTCTCTCGCGGACGTGGCCGCTCAACGCGATGAGGCGGCTCCCAAGGGAGCTAGCTGATTGGACCTCCTCGACGTCCAGAGCCTCGCAGGCAGACCGGACAGCGCTGCGCAGCGCCTCGTGCTCCCGGACCTCGACATCTAGCGCTGCTTGCGCCGCGACGGAGGCCTCAGCCGCCTGGGAGGCCTCTTTCTCCAGATCTACGTCGCAACAAGGGGTCAGGAGTCAAGCGCGAACCAGGACAAAAAGGGCAAATGGAACGAGGAACATGGTTCAGCGGAACTTACCCTCGGCCTTGCCCTTCCAGGCTGAGACCTCGACCCGAGAGGCCTCGGCCGCCTTGGTAGCCTCTGCCAAGGCGACTTTTGTCGCCTGATGCTCGCTCTGCTCCGCACCCAGCTGCCCGGCTGTAGCCTTCGCAGAGGCCGTCGCTTCTTGGGCCCGAAGCCTGAAGGAGTCTCGCTCCTCCCCCAGTTCCTTGATCTTGGCCACCAGAGGGGCGGACTGCTCCTTAGCCATGGCCAACTCCGCCTGAATGTCAGCACAACGAAGGCGGAGGTCCTCCACTTCCGCACTCCACGCCGACAATAGTCCCTGGGCATCGGCAAGCAAGCCCTTCTGGCGCCGGAGCTGGTCCCAGATATCCCTCTCATTTCGCAGGAACACCGATTTCCCAAGGGATCGGGTCTCGAGCTCCTAAGGAGGCAAAACAAAAAACACACGTCAAAACACTGCGAGCGGGCTCGGAGAGAAAACAACGCGGCACGAGAGGGGAAAGTACTTACCCGCGTGACACCGGGCAAGTCCTGACCCATAATGGTCATCGCTGTCTGCAGCGACCGCACTGCCAATTGGCGATACTCCTCGAGGGTATCCCAACGCCCCCCCTCGGCGACGTCCTCAAGGGCGAACACAGGCTCCCCCTCGGGATCAGCCTGGTCCCGCCAGAAAACACGCGGGAAGTTCCACCCGCGAGGCTCGGGCCGTAGCCGGACAAGAGCCGAACTCCCCTCGGCGGGATCTGGGACTGGTTGCTCCGCGGTACTGGCCGCCTCGACGTCCGCCGCCTCCTTCCCTCGGGAGGAATCATCAGACGAGATTGTCTGAACCAGGGGCGGCGCCAAAATTTGCCCCGTCTCCACCTCCATCGCCTCGGTCTCGACGGACCCGAGGGCTCTAGCCTCCGCCATCTCTACCTTGATGGCCTCGGCGTCCACCGCCCTGACGTCGGAGGTCTTGGGGGCTCCGGCCTCGCCCTCGGTGGCCTCGGCAATGGCAGACGCCCCAGCCTCCTTCGCGGCCGCCTCGGCCCCCTGTTCCTGGGCAGCCTCCTCCTCCACTCGCTCCGCGGCCGCCTCGGCCCCCTGTTCCTGGGCAGCCGCCTCCTCCGAAACGGCCTCACCCGACGCCGCGCCGCGTCGCACGCCTGCCTGCGCCTCCGCTGCCTGATGGGCGGAAGAGCTAACGTTCACCTTGAGCGCCTTACGGGGCGCCAAGGGAGGGTCTCCCACCAGAAGCGTCTGGCTGCAAGAAAAGACACTCCCAAGGTCAGCATGCAACCAAGGGGCAAACAAGAAGCGGACTCCGCCAGGAAAGACGCTTACCGCGAACGGGGATGCAACCGCTTCGACACCGTCCGCCTCCTCTGCAACGGCGGCGGTGGTGGCAGCAGCGCGGCCTCGGTGTCCACCAGCGCCAGCTGGTCCCCGTCGGACCTCGGCACCTCCTCGACCCTTCGCGGAGATAATGGGGTCGCCCCCACCGTCACCCGCTCAACCTCCACCGTCGAACCCATCGGGCCGACGGCACGCTCCTCCGACACCCGCGCCTCGGGTGTGCCGGCCTCGGCGCTGGGACGAGCCACCACTGGCCCCGGGACACCTCCTCCTCCTCCTAGGGGCGTCAGGCTCCTTGCCGGCGCCCCGGGAACCATCTCCCTGATGTCGGGGAGGTGTTCCAGGCAGGCCGTCCCCACCTCGCGCCCACCGCCGTCGCTCGAAGAATCCGACACCGACGACGAGGGAGACGGCTCCAAAGGGAGACCGTCGAGCCTCTGGCGCCGGCGACGGGCGTCCAGCTTTTCGCGCGCGAGGATCTTCTTCGTGCGCTTCGCCTCCTGGGCATCTTTCTTCTTCTTCTCCTCCTCGGCACGCGCCCTGTTCACGGATCGCCGCCGGGCGTCCTCAGGAACGGGCGGCGGGGAGCCTCGCACGTCTCTTATCCCCTGTGAGAACGACGAAGTAAGACAACAGACCAAAAAGGCGAAAAACAAGAAGGACGCGAAAGCCTCGACAACATCCAACTTACCAGCGAGACATACCCCCGCGACGGGCGCATCGGGAACGGCATCAAGTCATCGAGCCTCGGCTTCCCGTCTACCGCCTCCCTCACCCGACGCAGGGTCTCGTCATCGGTAAGGGCGAAGGCGGACATCTTGATACCGGCGACCGGGTCGCTCGGCGTCATCTCGAACAGCCGCCGCCGCCGGGCCATTAGCGGCAACACCCTCCGGCGGTGAAAGGCCGCCACGACCACGGCCGCCGAAAGGCCGCAGTCACGCAGCTTCCCCAAGGCCCTCAAGAGCGGTTCCAGCCTAGGCTGGTCGACCTTGATGACGCCGTACCCCCATTTCTCCGGTTGACTCTCTACAACCCGCCCGGTATAAGGGGGAAGTCCTCCGCCGTCGTTGCGGAGGTAGAACCAGCCGTCATACCAACGACGGTTGGACGTTGACAGCTGGGCCGGGATGTAGAGGGACTGCCGGTCTTGGCGCACGTGGAGGGTGCAGCCGCCGGCCCTCTGCGCCTTCCGAGCCCCCCTCGTTCCCCCGGCTTGGAGGTGAACGTCGCTCGGAACAAATGGAGCCACAACTCCCAGTGGGGAGCGATCCCCAGATACCCCTCGCAGACGGCGACGAAGATGGCCGCCTGCGCGATGGAGTTGGGGCTGAAATTGTGCAGCTCCACGCCATAGTAGTGCGGGAGTGCCCGCATGAAGCTATCCGCCGGCGACCCGAAGCCTCGCTCGTGGAAGACGACGAAGCTCACCACGTAACCGTCGTGCGGCCTCGGCTCCGACTCGTCCCCCGGAGCAATCCACTCCGGCTCGTCGGGGTCGGTGATCGGGCGAAGAAGACCGGCCTCCACGAGCGACTGCAGCTTCTCCTCGGTGACGTCGGACCGCTCCCAGGGATCCGCCGGGAGGATGACGGGACCACCAGCCATTGCGCGGCGGAGGACGCTGCTACGGCGGTAATCTCTCTCCCTCTCTCTTTCGATCTCTCGCCCTCGCACTTCTCTTCCCCGGCGCTCTATGCTCTCAGCGACGGCACGGAGGCAGCAAAAGCGAACGCGGAAAAGGTAAGGAGGGAGAGGGCGAGGCTGTTTGCGTATTTATGCAGGGACGAATCGAAACCACCGGGCGACGAAATCGGGGAAGTTTCCCCCAGGAAATCCGGCGCGGTTATCCAGATCCGGTCTTACCGCCCACTCCCTCCTCATTAATTGCGCGTGCAGTTACGTCCCGTCGACTGACGCCACGTCACGCCCAACCGCAGCAGCAGCAGGCGCCGTTCCACCTCCCCGAAAAAGCTGCCTCAAAAGGCGCGCCTGCCGTTGCTAACCGCAGGGAGAGAGGTAACCCCCACCCGATTCCTTTCAGGCAAAGGAACCAGGCACCGAGCCCGTTACGGTCCAGGGGTTCGAAGGCTGGGCCCTCAGGGGTTTCGACAGCCGCCCCAGGACAACAGAGTCAGGGGCGACTACGGGCGAGCCTATGCGTCGTGTCCGAGACCGGCAGGGAAGTCTCCGAATGGGATCCCACCGTAGGGAGGCACCGAGCCACCGAGGCCCAGCGAACGGCCTCGGCACCCACTAGAGAAACCCTCCGGTACTCTTGGAGCGCGTCTCCGGACCGCTAGCTGACCCCCAGCGAACGGGGTACGGGCCTCCACTCGGACTTACCCGATAACAGCTCACCGGAAATGCCGTCGCTCGCGCCCACCGAGGGTAGCGTGGCATCTTCCACCCCTCCTTCCGAGCGAAAAGGAAGCGCGAGGGTCGAACAAAAAGTCAGGAGAATCCCTGACGGCCCTCTCGCTCCGCGCAGAGGCTAAGGGACTCTTCCTGCAAAACGTTGCCGAGTCCCAGCGACTTGGGCTCGCACACGAGGGGACTCGGCAATACAAACCCTCCTTCCGAGCGAAAAGGAAGCGCGAGGGTCGAACAAAAAGTCAGGAGAATCCCTGACGGCCCTCTTGCTCCGTGCAGAGGCTAAGGGACTCTTCCTGCGACACATTGCCGAATCCCAGCGACTTGGGCTCGCACACGAGGGGGCTCGGCAATACGAACCCTCCTTCCAAGCGAAAAGGAAGCGCGAGGGTCGTTCAAAAAGCCGGAAGAACTCCTGACGGCCCTCTCGCTCCGTGCAGAGGCTAGGGAGCTCCTTCTGCAAAATGACGCCGAGACCCCGCGACCTAGGCTCGCACCGGAGGGGGGCTCGGCAGTCAGACCCTCACACGCGAGGGGCGAACCAAAAGCCAGGGGACCTCTGACCGCTCTCTCGCTCCGCGCGAGAGACTCGGGGGCCCTCCTGCAACTTTGCCGAGACCCAGCGGCTCAGGCTCGCACACGAGTGGGCTCGGCAAACAGCCCCCCCCCCGTCCGAGCGAAAAGGACGGGCGGGGGACGGGCAAAAAAGACGGGAGGACCCCTGACCGCCCTCTCGCTCCGTGCGGGGGCTCGGGGGCTCTTCCTGCACCCGAGATAAAGACAAGCGACCCAAGCCCGTTACGGTCCAGGGGTTCGAAGGCTGGGCCCCCAGGGGTTTCGACAGCCGCCCCAGGGCAAAAGAGTCAGGGACGACTACGGGCAAGCCTGTATGAGCGCGCCCTGTATCGTGTCCGAGACCGGCAGGGAGGTCTCCGAATGGGATCCCACCGTAGGGAGGCACCGAGCCACCGAGGCCCAGCGAACGGCCTCGGCACCCACTAGAGAAACCCTCCGGTACTCTTGGAGCGCGTCTCCGGACCGCTAGCCGACCCCCAGCGAACGGGGTACGGGCCTCCACTCGGACTTACCCGATAACAGCTCACCGGAAATGCCGTCGCTCGCGCCCACCGAGGGTAGCGTGGCATCTTCCACCCCTCCTTCCGAGCGAAAAGGAAGCGCGAGGGTCGAACAAAAAGTCAGGAGAATCCCTGACGGCCCTCTTGCTCCGCACAGAGGCTAAGGGACTCTTCCTGCGACACTTTGCCGAGACCCAGCGACTTGGGCTCGCACACGAGGGGGCTCGGCAATACAAACCCTCCTTCCGAGCGAAAAGGAAGCGCGAGGGTCGTTCAAAAAGCCGGAAGAACTCCTGACGGCCCTCTCGCTCCGTGCAGAGGCTAGGGAGCTCCTTCTGCAAAAAGACGCCGAGACCCCGCGACCTAGGCTCGCACCCGAGGGGGGCTCGGCAGTCAGACCCTCACACGCGAGGGGCGAACCAAAAGCCAGGGGACCTCTGACCGCTCTCTCGCTCCGCGCGAGAGACTCGGGGGCCCTCCTGCAACTTTGCCGAGACCCAGCGGCTCAGGCTCGCACACGAGTGGGCTCGGCAAACAGCCCCCCCCCCGTCCGAGCGAAAAGGACGGGCGGGGGACGGGCAAAAAAGACGGGAGGACCCCTGACCGCCCTCTCGCTCCGTGCAGGGGCTCGGGGGCTCTTCCTGCACCCGAGATAAAGACAAGCGACCCAAGCCCGTTACGGTCCAGGGGTTCGAAGGCTGGGCCCCCAGGGGTTTCGACAGCCGCCCCAGGGCAAAAGAGTCAGGGACGACTACGGGCAAGCCTGTATGAGCGCGCCCTGTATCGTGTCCGAGACCGGCAGGGAGGTCTCCGAATGGGATCCCACCGTAGGGAGGCGCCGAGCCACCGAGGCCCAGCGAACGGCCTCGGCACCCACTAGAGAAAACCTCCGGTACTCTTGGAGCGCGTCTCCGGACCGCTAGCCGACCCCCAGCGAACGGGGTACGGGCCTCCACTCGGACTTACCCGATAACAGCTCACCGGAAATGCCGTCGCTCGCGCCCACCGAGGGTAGCGTGGCATCTTCCACCCCTCCTTCCGAGCGAAAAGGAAGCGCGGGGGTCGAACAAAAAGTCAGGAGAATCCCTGACGGCCCTCTTGCTCCGCACAGAGGCTAAGGGACTCTTCCTGCGACACTTTGCCGAGACCCAGCGACTTGGGCTCGCACACGAGGGGGCTCGGCAATACAAACCCTCCTTCCGAGCGAAAAGGAAGCGCGAGGGTCGTACAAAAAGCCGGGTGAACCCCTGACGGCCCTCTCGCTCCAGGCGGAGGCTAAGGGGCTCTTCCCGCAGCATCGTCAAGGCCCTGCGATCCGAACTCGCACTCACGGGCCCGGCAAACACAATGTAACTCCCCACTCGAAAGAGAAAAAAGCCCCTGGAGAAGTGAAATCACTCCTCCAGGGCCTCGGGGGCTACACCCGGCGGGTGCGCTCGCGCGCACCCACCGAAACCTCGAAGACAAAACACCATCCCGACAGAAACTATCAAGAGCCAATTCTCGTCAGAACCTCAGGGGGAGTGCCTCCACTCCCCCCAAGGCTCGGGGGCTACTGTCGGATACCGTGAGAAGGGGTACCCTAAGCAAGATCCAAAAAACGACTGCTTAGACTTCGTAAAGATCGAAACCAGCTAAACGCTGCTGGCCTCGGCCGATTGTCCGACTCGCCCGAGGCCCCATCGCCGCGAGCCTCGGCCGACCCTCCGCTTCGCCCGAGGCCCCTCACCACGGGCCTCGGCCGATTCCCCGTCAAAGGCCTCGGCCGGGCCACCGACCCTCTGTCTCGCGCAAGGCGGACTCGGCAGCACTCCGCCACCTCTTCCTTCTCCCGTCCCTCTGGCAAAACGTCGTGTCACGACAACTCAGCCAACTGCTGCCCCTGACAACAGCCGCACGCCCGGCACAGTACAGCAGAATGGCCGATGGGACAGGAGGCAGGACTGGGCAGGGGTTACCCGCCACTGTACTAACCACCGTGACGCCCATGCCTCACTATGCTGCCAACTCCTGCACCGAGGACGATGCAGCGTGGGGAGCCACATCTGGGCTACTGTAGCCTCGGAATCAGTACCCAAGGCCAATAACTCCCCCCAAGGACCTCGACAGTTTGCTTCACGGGCTCAGCAGCCTGAGGGTCCATGACCACCGAGCCCCCCGCGATGGCTCGGCCTCGGCATAGCCGCTGCCCCCTACGACGTCATTACACAGGCAACCCGCACGTCGCCCGCCATGTCCTGCATCAAGCCGTACTGGAGCCCCACGACGCACAAGACCGAGTACGACCAGCATGTCACTTCCGCACGTCCCATCGAGGCGCTCAACCACTCCGACAAATCACACGACGGCGCAGTGCAGCGACGTGGCAGACCAGACGTCCGTCACGTCAGCACCCTGCCATCCACGACAGGACTGTGCAAGGGTTACCGGCTACTGTGCTGCCTAAACTCCTGCACCAAGGACGGACACGACGTGGGGAGTCAGAACCGGGTTCCTGTGACCTCGGGGCCAGCGAACCGACCGCTCCGCCCCGCTCGAGACCCCCGATGAGCCTCGGATTCCGCCTCGCCCGAGACTCCCGGTAGGGCCTCGGGCGAACTGGCCATGCTCCGCCTCGCCCGAGGCTGGGCTCGTCCCGCAATCTCGTCACCTCCACCTCAAAAGTCACTCTGGCAGGCTATCGCATCCAATTAATGCACCCAGCTGCCCTCACTACGAAAGCCACGATCGGCAGTATGCCGCGACAGGACAACGGTCAAATCGCCTTTTTACCATCCCTTACTGACGATACAGGGCACCGTATCCTGTAGACGCATGTTCGGCACTGTTCCGCCCAAATCAACTATCGGCGATGGCCGCCCAGACCTCACATTGCCACCCGCTAAAGGCCTCGGCACAGCAGGCCTCAGCACAGTGGGTCTCGGCCTCAGCGCGATAGGTCTCGACACAGCCTACTACAACAGCCACCAGGCCTCGGCATTTCACCAAGTCAACAAAAGTACAAGAGCGCAGCATGTCGTCAGCCTTGAAGACCATACCGACTAGACATCGACTGGAACTCCCACGACGCCATACTGCTTCAGGGAGCGGAATACGTCAGCAAATAGTAGCCTTCTCATGTACCTCTCGCTTCCTCCTTGTGACTATAAAAGGAGGTAGCCAGGGCCATTTCTGGGGGGGCAGAAGGACAAACACACCGATAGAATCACGCACTTCCACGCTGCTTGGGAGCAACGTCCCAAGCAGCTCGCACCACCCTCGCCGAGACCTGGGGCTAGCTCCCTCTCTCACTCAGCTTGTAACCCCCTACCACGAGCACTCCGGTGCAAGGAATACAAGATCAATCTCTCAGACTGGACGTAGGGCCTCGACTGCCCGAACCAGTATAAACCTTGTGTCTCTTTGCATCACCATCCGGGATTAGGGACACGCAGTACAAATTCACTCGTTGGTTGAGGGACCCCCGGTTCCAAAACACCGACAGAGAGGCTGCCGAGGTGGCCCCAACACAGATGAGGGAGGGAGCACCTCTGCCCTGTGAGGCCGAGGCCCATGAGTCAAATGGGGCCGAGGCGCCCTCAGTGGCCAAGGCCACCGAGGTCGAGGCCCCCCGGGCCTCCGAGGCTGAGGCAACGGAGGCCGAGGTGCCTAGGACCGCCGAGGCCATGGTGGCAGGGGCCGGAGCCCTCAGGACCACTAAGGCCATGGTGGCCGGGGCCAACATGAGTGCGGCCAAGCCAACGGCCTAGGGAGTGGAGATGAAGGTGGCGGAGGCCTCGGTGCCGCCCCTGGTCTAAGGCCTGCCGTTGTTGCGGGAGAGCGCCCGGGAGGCGGAGGTCCATCCGATCTCCTCTGATGATACTTCTCAGGCATAGGAGGTGGTAGACGCCGAGGTGGCCGGCACCATGGAGTAGTCGGCTCCAACCCCAGGCGAGGGAAGCTCGGCCCTCGTGTGGGTACAACCTGAGCCCCATGGGTGGGATCACCCACGTGTCCTGTGGCAGAGCCGGGATGACCCTAAGGGGGAGCCTCTGTTCACCCTCAAGGACGCGGCCAAGGGCGGGTGCTGGGACACCTTTGGGCAATACCGCCAGCTGGCTGAGCGGCCACTGTAGACAGCGCTGTCTGTCATGACCAACGATCTGCCCAGGGTTGCCTAGGTTCACACCTTCTTTTCTCAAGTGGCGTCGTCTTTTTCTGAGTTTTTTCGCAGTGCATGACCCCTATTCTGCTTATCTAGGAGCTCGAGACCCGGTCCCTTGGAAAGTCAATGTTCCTCCGATGGGAGAGGGACATCTAGGACTAGCTCCAGTGGCAGAAAGACCTGCTCGCTCATGCCAACAAGCTTCTGTCGGCACGGAGCGCGGAGGTGGAGGACCTCCACCTACGTGGTGCTGACATGAAGGCCGCGGCGATGGTGGCTTAGGAGCAGGTCACCCCCCTTGGCGGCGTGGATCAAGGAGTTGGAGGAGGAGCTGACCCGCGTGGCCAGTGATCGGGACGCCTTCAGGTCCCGGGCTGGAGAAGCCACAACCTCTGTTAAGGCCCTTACTAGACAGCTAGGGATAGAACAGGGTGTGCACCAGCTGACGAAAGGTGCCTTGGATGAGGCCCTTAAAGCGGCTGAGGCTTCCCGGACCGAGGCTATGGTCAGGAGGGGAAAGGCCGAGGGTGAGTCTTATTCCCTTTGTTTTATTTGTTTTTCTTGTGTTTGGCCCCTAACTCCTTGGTGTGATGCAGAGCTGGAGGAAGAGGCTTCCAGGGTGGCTGAGGCTTCTCAGGTCGAGGTCCAGTGCCTGAAGAAGAAGGCCGAGGCTTCTCGAGTCGAGGCCCAGCGCTGGAAGGAGAAAGTCGAGGCCTCTCAAGTCGAGGCCCAACGCTGGGAGGAGAAGGCCGAGGGTGAGTCCCATCGGCTTCTGTCCCTATTTGGCTTGTTTTCCTTTACGCTCAACCCCATTCCATTTCTTTTGGCGCAAAGTTGGAGAATGAGGTCACCCGGGCAGCCGAGGCCTCCGTCGTAGTGCAGGCAGTGCTTGAGACCAAGATCAGGGAGCACGACGCGCTGAAGAGTGCCGCCCATACTGCCTGCGAGGCCCTAGAGGTTGAGGGGGTCTAGTTGGGCAGCTCCCTCAGGAGCCGCTTGATTGCGTTGAGCGGCCAAGTGCGCGAGTGACTTCGAGGGGCGCTGCACACGGGTGTTAAGCGTGCCCTGGCCGTCATTACCTTGCACTACATCGGCGTCGACCTCAAGGCCATCAGCGATGGCTATGTCCTGCTCGATGATGATAGTGAGGCTGACGAGGAGGTGGCGAAGCTAATGGAGGTGGCGGAGGGCCCTGGCGTGGCGCTAGCCAAGCTGTTCGAAGAGGAGGTGGTCCCTCCTACGCCGTCCGCCGATGCTAGAGACCCTGAGCCTTGACCTGGGCCCAAGAGGCCATGTAATTAGATTAGGGATTATGTTACCCTACCATAACGCTGGTGGCCATCGAGGCCATTTTAAAGTAATTGTGCATCTACGCATCTTTAATCGTTTTTCATTGTATTTTCGAGCCTCTGCCCTCTGTCTTGTCTCTGAACAAATCTCTTGCAAAAAACTTCCTCGGAGCCTAAGCTGCCCCTCAGGCAAAAGGTGGTAGGGGAGTGCCGTAGCCCAAAGGCGTAGGCCATCTCATGACTCAGCCAGCCTTCTGGCCTTGAGACAGTCTTTTGGTCCTTAGGTTTTTTCACCATCGATTTGTTAGAGAACGCTAGAGAGTTTGGCATAGGATTTTTTTTCGAAAAACAACTAAAAAATGGTGCATGGGACTTAGGGGGGAGTCCCCCCTTTTAGCCCCCAAGGGAGGCTCAGTTCTGCAGAGGCAGAGCCGTGTCCTGTGCGAGCCCTATAGTGGGCACCTCTGCAGAGGCAGAGCTGAGTCTCCCTTATGGTGTTATCGTACTACCGAGACCCGTGATGGGCTCGGGGGGGGGGGGGGGTTCTTGAAAAATTAGAAAAACTAGAGAACACTTCTTAATTGTATTCCAAGAAACAATGTATACAATGCTTGGAGATTTAAGGGTAAAAGCGACGTAGCTGTTCTATGTTCCAAGCGTTGGTGAGGATTTCACCCTTCTTGTTGACTAGCTTGTAAGTCCTGGGCTTCAGCACTTGGGCGATGATGTATGGTCCTTCCCATGGCGGGGTCAGCTTGTGGTGGCCCTTGTTGCTCTGCATCAGCCTCAGCACTAGGTCACCTACCTTCAGGTCTCGGCTTCGAACGCATCGGGCTTGATAGCGTCATAGAGCTTGCTGGTATTTGGCCAAATGTAGCAGTGTAACATCTCGGGCTTCCTCTAGTTGGTCGAGGGCATCCTCGCGGGTAGTGCGGTTGCTCTGCTCGTTGTAGGCCCAAAGCCTCGGGGAACCATACTCCAAGTCAGTGGGGAGGATGGCCTCGGCCCCATAGACCAGGAAGAATGGTGTGAACCCCGTGGCTTGGCTCGGGGTATTCCTTAGGCTCTAGATGACTGACAGGAGTTCAGCAAGCCATTTCTTGCCAAACTTCATCGACCGGTTGTATATTCTCGGTTTGAGGCCCTGTAGGATCATGCCATTGGCACGTTCTACTTGGCCATTTGTCCTAGGGTGTCCCATGGCTGACCAGGCCACACAGATGTGGTGGTTGTCACAGAATGTTAGGAACTTGTGGCTGGTGAATTGTGTCCCGTTGTCAGTGATGATGTTGTTCGGAACCCCGAACCTATGGATGATATTAGTGAAGAACAGCACCGCTTGCTCGGATTTGATTTGATTGATCGGACGAGCCTCGATCCACTTAGAGAACTTATCGATTGCTACCAATAGATGGGTGTAGCCCTCGGGGGCTTTCTGTAGAGGCCCAACCATGTCCAGCCCCACACGGCAAAGGGCCATGTAATGGGGATGGTTTGGAGGGCTTGGGCTGGGAGGTGCGTTTGCCGCACATAGTACTAACATCCCTCGTAGGAGCGTATTAGCTTGGTGGCGTCGGCAACCACCGTCGGCCAGTAGAACCCTTAGCGGAAGGCATTTTTGACGAGCGTCCGAGGCGCTGCATGGTGCCCGTAGGCCCCTACGTGCAAGTCCCATAGTAGGGCTTAGCCTACCTCGGTGGTGATGCATCGCTGGAGGACGCTAGATGGGCTTCGCCGGTACAACTCGCTGTTGCTGAGGACGTAAGTCTTGGCTCATCGCGCAAGCCATCTGGCTTTGGTCCTGTCTGTAGGGAGCTCTCCTTGGATGAGGCAATCAAGGAATGGGACCCGCCAGTCCGTGCCCTGGTTGGCCTTGGGAGGCTCCTCATCGACTTCAATGACCTCGGTCTCGGCCACGGTGGTCTCGGCGATCGAGAGAGCCTCGAGCCCTACGGCGGGCTCGACCGATGGGACCTCTTTTGCTGCCGAGGCATAGTCGATGGAAGGCTTGTGGAGGTCTCTGGCGAAGACATTCAGGGGGACCGGGGCCTACGCTGACGCTATCTTTGCCAGTTCGTCCGCGGCCTCGTTGAATTTTCGTGCGATGTGGTTGAGTTTGAGACCGTCGAACTTATCTTCAAAGTGACATACCAGCTTGTAGTATGCCTCCATCTTGGGGTCATGGCAGTTTGACTCCTTCATCACCTGATCGACAACGAGCTGCGAATCGCCCCGTACGTCGAGACGCCGTACCCCAAGTTCGACGGTGATCTACAAGCCATTGACGAGGGCTTCATACTCGGCTGCATTGTTGGAGGCGGCGAAGTGGAGCCGAATCATGTAGCGCATGTGTACTCTGAGGGGTGAGACAAAGAGCAGACCTATGCCTGCCCCGGTCTTCATCAAGGACCCGTCGAAGTACATGGTCCAGTATTCTGCCTGGATTTGGGCAGGTGGGAGTTGGGTGTCGGTCCATTCTGCCCCAAAATCGGCCAAGACCAGAGATTTGATTGCTTTCCGAGGCATAAAGGACAAAGCCTCCCCCATGAGTTCGATGGCCCACTTGGCTATCCTACCCGAGGCCTCCCGATTATGGATTATCTCCCCTAGGGGGAAAGATGACACCACGGTTACCGGGTGGGATTCGAAGTAGTGAAGCAGCTTGCGTCGAGCCAAGACTATGGTGTAGATCAATTTCTGGATGTGGGGGTAGCGTGTTTTGGTCTTGAAGAGTACTTCGTTGATGAAGTAAATAGGTTGTTGGATGGGTAGAGCATGCCCCTCTTCCTACCTCTCGACTACTATGGCCGCACTGACCACTTGGGTCATGGCGGCGACATAGAGCAAGAGAGCCTCACCCTTGGCTGGCGGTACCAGGATGGGTGGATTGGTGAGCAATGCCTTGAGTTTGGTGAGGGCTTCTTCGGCCTCGGGGGTCCACAAAAAGCGTTCTGATTTCCTCAAGAGGCGGTACAGAGGCAAGCCTTTTTTGCCAAGGCGTGAGATAAAGCGGCTCAGGGCCGCAAGGCATCCCATAACCTTTTGTACTCCCTTGAGGTCTCAGATCGGCCCCATGTTGGTCATGGCCGAGACCTTCTCCGGGTTGGCCTCGATGCCGCATTCCGAGACTATGAATCCTAAAAGCATGCCTCGGGGGACCCCGAAGACACACTTTTCGTGGTTAAGCTTGATGCTCTTTTCCCTAAGGCATGTGAAGGCTATTTCCAAGTCGCCGACAAGATCACTGACCTTCCTGGACTTGACCACGATATCGTCCACATAGGCCTTGATGGTCTTCTCGATGTGCTTGCCAAAGACATGGGTCATGCACCGCTGGTATGTGGCCCCTGTGTTTCTGAGGCTGAACGGCATAGTCACATAGCAGTACATGCCAAATGGTGTGATGAAAGAAGTCACGAGCTGGTCAGACTCTTTCATCTTGATCTGATGGTAACCGGAATACACATCAAGGAAGGATAGGGTTTCACATCCCGCAGTGGAGTCAATGATTTGGTCGATTCGAGGTAATGGGAAAGGGACTTTTGGACATGCTTTGTTTAAACTGGTGTAGTCTACACACATTCTCCACTTTCCATTTTTCTTCTTAACTAATATGGGATTAGCTAACCACTCTGGATGGGACACTTCTTTGATGAATCCAGCCGCCAGGAGCTTCTATATCTCTTCGCCGATGGCCCTGTGCTTTTCCTCATCAAATCGGCGCAGGCGCTGCTTCACTGGCCTAGAGCCAGCCCGGATGTCCAAGGCGTGCTCGATGACCTCCCTTGGTATGCCCGGCATGTCCGAGGGACCCCACGCAAACATATCAGCATTCACACGAAGAAAGTCGACAAGCATGGCTTCCTATTTGGTGTCAAGGGTGGCACTGATCCTCAGCGCCTAGTCGTCGGGGTAGGTGGGGTTGACCGAGATGAGTTTGATGGCCTCCATGGGCTCGAAAGTCTCAGCGTGACGCTTGGAGTCGGGCACCTCACTGTCGAGCTAGTCGAGGTTGACGATGAGGGTCTCGGCCTCCACGATAGCCTCAGCGTACTTGATGCACTTGACATCACAGTCGTATGCATGCTCGTACGTGGACTCGACAGTGATGACGCCGTTGGGGCCTAGCATCTTGAGCTTGAGGTATGTGTAGTTGGGGACTGCCATGAACTTGGTGTAGCACGGCCGCCCTAGGATGGCGTGGTAGGTTCCCTTGAACCCAACCACCTCGAAGGTGAGGACCTCCTTGCGGTAGTTGGCGGGAGTACCGAAGCAGACGGGCAGGTCGATGCGCCCGAGGGGCCACGTGTGTTTCCCTGGCACAATGCCATGGAAAGGCATGGCACCACCCCAGAGCTATGACTAGTCGAGCTCTAGGAGCTCCAGGGTGTTGGTGTAGAGGATGTTCAGGCTGCTGCCTCCGTCCATCAATACCTTAGTGAGCCGGGTATTGCCGATGATGGGGTCGACGACAAGTGGGTACTGCCCGGGGTTCGGGACGTAATCGGGATGGTCGTCCCAGTCAAAGGTGATTGCCTCCCGAGATCAGTTGAGGTATCCGGGAGTAGCCACCTTCACCAAGAAGACCTCCCGGCATTCCCTCTTCCGCTGTCGTGCCGTGAGGCACGCCGAAGGCCCGCCGAAGATCATGAAAGCGTTGTGCACTTTGGGGAATCCGTCGTCCTTATCGTCGGCACCTCTCTTCTTAGCATTATCATTGGGGAGCCCGAGCTTAGCGTAGTAACGCCAGAGCATGGTGCACTCTTCGAGGGCGTGCTTCACCGGGCCCTGGTGGTAAGGGCAGGGTTTCTTGAGCATGTCGTTGAAGAGCCCAGGGCCTTGGGGGCCTCGGGGATTTTTGTGCTCTACGGCCACGACTAGGCTAACCTCGAGGACTTCCTGCTTCCCCTAGCGACCCTTTTTCTTTTTCTTGGGGAGGTGGGGAGCCGAGGCCCCTGGGGCCTCATCCCTCCGCTTCCCCTTGGCGTCGTTGTTGGGGAAGATGGCCCCGACAGCCTCTTCGCCCGAGGCGAAGTTGGTGGCGATGTCGAGGAGTGCGGCCGCCGAGGTTGGTACATTCTGGCCCAATTCTCGAACCAGGTCTTGGCAGGTGCTGCCGGAAAGGAAATCCTGGATGATTTCCGAGTCGCCGACGCTTGGCAACTCAGTGCATTTCTTGGAGAAGCGCCGGATGAAGTCTCAGAGAGACTCGTCTGGGCCCTGGTGATAACTTTTGAGGTCCCAAGAGTTCCCAGGGTGCACGTATGTGCCCTAAAAGTTCCCGACGAAGACCCTTACTAAGTCGCGCCAGTCGTGGATCTGTGAGGGAGAGAGATGTTCAAGCCAGGCTCACACCGAGTCTGACAGGAACAACAGGAGGTTGTGGATGATGAGCAGGTCATCGTCCGCGCCACCTAGTTGACAAGCCATGCGGTAATCGGCTAGCCAAAGTTCGGGATTGGTTTCGCCGCTGTACTTTGTGAGGTTGGCCGGTTGCCAAAACCGGGCCAAGAAATGAGCAGTGCGGATGGCTCTATTGAAGACTCAAGGACTAGGCGGCTCAGGGGAAGGACTGCGGTCTTCTCCACTGTCGTAGCGGCCACCTCGGTGCGGATGGTAGCCCCGGGCGGGCCCCTCATTGTCGTGTCGTCGTCGCCTGCTGACCACCTCGTGGTCGCCCTGTGCCTCGCGTTGGTTACCGAGGCGGTCGTGCAGCAAGGGGACCCTGTTGATCGCCGGTGCACGAGCAGGTTCGGGACGAGTCGAGGCCTCCCTGTCCTACCAAGGCAGTGCCGTGGGAAAGTCCGAGGCGCCTTCGCATCGTTGAGAGGCGGAACTCTTGGCCTGCTGCACCACGGCGGTCTTGAGGAGATCCTGAAGCTCGCCGTGGACCCGTCGCCCCTCCATAGTAGAGGGCTCAGGCATCGTTTGAACTAGCATTGCCGCAGCCACGACGTTCTGGCTAGCGCGATTGAAGATTGGGGGTTGCTCACCCCCTTCGTTGTCGTTGATGCGGTGGTGGACATCGTGGGCCCTCCGTCGGGCTCCTCCACCATCACCACGACCCTATTACTCCTGTTCGAGAGTGTCTCGGAGCTGTTGCAGAAGGAGTCGATCTTGCTCGACCTTGGCCTAAAGTTCACGGAGCTGCTCCAGGTCCGGGCATTGAAGTTGTCCAAGGGCGAGGCTCTCGTTCTGTGCTGCCGGTGGGACAATGCGTGAGGGTGTGGCATCGCCCGTTCCCTGGCGAAGCAGGGTACGGTTGCCCGCCGCCTCGTCCTCATCGCCCGTGCTCGACATCCCGAGTCCGACGTGGAAGCACTCACGAGTGGGATCGTAAGTGCCTTCGTCGTCAGAGTCAGAGCAGCCGAAGCAGTTGTCGCTCATGGCCAGGAAACGACGCATGGCTTTAGGGTCGTGAAGTCCGGAGAAGTCCGCTCCGGCCTATGCCTCGTCCTCCTCTGAGGAGTCAGCGCGGGCGTGAGTCAAAGTCATGGTGCCGAAGTCAAGGGCGAAGCATTGGTGGCATCCTGAGGGCTCTGCGTGAGCAGAAGCGTAGGCGGAAGCATAGGTGGCGGCGGCATTTCTCAACCCGAAGGGGTATGGGGATGGTGCCATCGCCGAGCTTTGCTCTGCCGAAGTTGACTCCTCAGGACGTGGCGGGGCAGAGCTTGATGACAGGGCGTCGTCGTGCGCCACCGGCGTCTTTCCCTTGTCCAGGCTCAGGCTAGACAGGTTCCCAACCAGGGACCTTATGCCAACAGCTGGGCGTGGGATACCGGTGGAGGGCAGCGTGTCGCCCTGAGTTCGCGTGGTGTCGAGGTGGCCCTGCTCGCGTCGTGCTCGGCGAGCGCGACGAGAGCGGCCGCCTGCACCTAGGCTACGGGTGCGTGACGTCATCATCGGTCGATGGGGCTCGGGGTGTGAGAAGTACCATATCATACTCACATCCTAGAGACATGAACTCTAGGCTCCCGAACCAGATCACCGTGCCGAGACGTAGCGGTCGTACGAGATCTGCCATCCGGAACTTGTTAGGGAGATGAAGCTGACACACAGAGCCCCTACCTGGCGCGCCAACTGTCGATGTTTCGGACCGGCGGGCCCTCAACCAACTAGTAAAAATATACTGCGTGCCCCTAATCCCGGATGGTGGTGCAAAGAGACATAAGGTTTATACTGGTTCAGGCAATAGGTGCCCTACGTCCAGTTTGTGAGATCGATCTTGTATTCCTTGCACCAAAATGCTCGTAGTAGGGGGTTACAAGCAGGGCGAGAGAGGGAGTTAGTCCCAGGACTCTGCGTGGAGCGGTGCGAATTGCTTGAGATGCCGATCTCAGGCAGCGGGTAACGTGCGTGTTATAGAGCGTTGCTTGCGCGTGAGTGAGTGAGTGAGTTCGTCTGCCTATGCCTCTCTCCTAGAAATGGCCCCGGTCCCTCCCTTTTATAGTCGAAGGGGGTTAGGGGTGATACATGCATTCGTTATGCGGCGTCCTATGAACAGAGGCGGCATGTCCGAGCCCTGTAGCCTGTTATTGTGGTGGTATGGTCGACGGAGCGGTCCTGTCCTTGATGCACTGGAGCAACACGCCGGCCACGCCCAATCCTGTGCGAGTGGGAGCTCCAGTGATAGCCCGACGCAGGGCATGGCAGACGACGTGCCGGTTGTTGTGCGCTGATAGTGTGAAGAGCCGAGGCTCAGTTGATGCCGAGGCCGAGCCATCTTGGGGGGCTTGGCGGGCGCGAATCCCGAGGTTACCGAGACCCTGAAGTTGACTGCCGAGGCATGGAGGGAGCAGTTGGTCTTGTACACTGATTCCGAGGCTATAGTAACCCAAACCTAACTCTGCACGCCGCGTTGTCCCTGGAGCAGGAGTTAGGTAGCATAGCGCAGTACGGATGCCGGTCGTGGGCACAGCACCGAGCATAGTGGCCGGTAACCCCCGTCCTGTCCTGTTCTGGACGGCATGGCTCCGATGTGACTGGCGTTCAGTCGGCCACGCCGCTGTGTCGGGCCGTCGTTCGGCTGATATCGCGGGAGCGGTTGAACGCGCCGGGCGGACGTGACATCTTGTCCGAGAAGTTGGTCGAGGCGGAGGCGGCGGGGTTGTTTTGCCGAGCCGGCCTTGAGCGAGGCGGAGAATCGGCGTCTCGTCCGAGGCTGCACACGCGGGGCCTCAGGCGAGACGGAGAATCGGTTCCTCGAGCGAAGCGGAAAATTGGTAGGCCGTCCGAGGCCTTCCGTGCGAGGCCTCTAGCGAGGCGGAGATTCGGTAGGCCGTCCGAGGCCTCTCGTGCGGGGCCTCTAGCGAGGCGGAGAGTCGGTGGCTTCGGACATGGCCGGGGTTTGGCCAACAGTTGTCCCTTGGCTTTGACTTTAACGGGGTCTAAGCGATCTTTTTGATTGTTGCTTAGGGGATCCCTTCTCGTGGTACCCGACAACAAGCTCTCCCACTTAACCTTTTCTAGTCCCTTAGCAAAATTAAACTTAGCAAAAATTGGATCAGGAGTTTTGAAAATATCGAAGCAACTCCTTAAAAGTACACATACGTTCAAACAAGAATTCTCCTTCGAATTAGAATGAACTGATCTGACTTTCAAACTTACCTATATTACCTTCAACTATGGGGCTTCTTAGCCTTCACTTAGATATTGAGCAATTGAAAGATAGAACGATCAAGTCAAACACTATGTCTCTAGTTCTTTTGCTTAAATTTCAGAGTTTTTGTAAATTTTCAAAATAAATGTCAGAGCTTACCATCCGGTGAGCTCTGCTTCTATTGCCCGTTACTGCTGCTCCTGCCGTTGCCTGAAATTGGTGCTGAAATCCCGAATACACTAGAAAACCAGCGCGGCTTTGCCGCGCCATCTGTTGAGTGAGCCTGCAAGTTTTGACAGGTTTTGTTGCTCCTCTTTCTTCTATATCTTCTATACCTTTCACCATATCTTCTTTGCAAGACGTATTACTGATAAATAGAGGGGATAATTTTGTTTAACATTGGTAATACTGAGTTGTAGTAAAACTTTTGTTTGCTGAAATCTTGAGGACAAATGTGTATGTCTATTTTCTGCCCAATCAAATGTTGTTCTTTCAGGAGACAGGCTTTCAAATAATCAAAGAGGCATATATAGCTTGTGTCTGTCTATTATGAATAATAAATTGTTTTTGTGCTGAATTTTCATAGAAGGAAAATAGATCTCCCTGGGAAGCGTTGTCATTTGAAGGTATGGCAAATGTTTAGAGATAAGCATATAGCAAACATGTATTAAGCACACCTTAGGCAGAGATGGATAGACTGGCATGCTACAGCCTATACAAAGACGTTCACTCAGTATTCAGTGTCGTAGCCACTGAGACATCCACTTCGAGTCTTCCAAAAGCTTCACAGACTAAGGTACTTCCATTTGCTAAAATAGCAGCACGTACAGTCTAAATAGTGCAGTACCTGAGTACATTGAGTCTATAGGTGATCCAGATTCAAGATTCAGGAGTAAGTGATCTTGAAATGGTATGAGGAGGTAAGCAACGTAGGCGGAGGAGACATAGGCACCAACTGGGACTCACCAGTTCTGCCCATTTAGAAGAATATGGCAGCATTAATGAATAGAAACATGTATTAGAGGAAAATTTATTCTTGAAAAGAGACATATGGAAACATGTATATATAATAACAATAACAAATCTTAGAATTCTAAATTATGCATTTATTTCAACCAAGGCCCCAGGAGTCTTTCCGGCACCATTATGATAATTATACAACCGAGATAGACCTATTGGCATGAAATCTGAAACTCATAAGTAACACACATGCATAGCCATGGTTCGCATGTAGGTCGGCAGGTGTATTTTTTCCCAATTTCATGAGTACCATAACAGTGGGTATTCTATGTCTTTACATTGCTTCAGAAACAAACAAAATGGCATGATGTACAACAAATCATACAGAAAATAAATAGGTTGGGTAAACACGATCCTCTGAAAATAAATTTGAAGCTGACAACACATACAGAAAACAATAGATGTAGAGACGATGAGAGGGGTGTACTCAGCTGAATAGGTTGGGTGGGGAGGGGATGGCAAGTAACTTCGGTTGGACTGGTTGTACTGCCGTAGCGGGCTGCAGCAGGGAGAGACAGGCAGGGAAATGTTCGTGCCAACATTGGAGCTTCTGTATGATGAAATTGCAGTCTTCACCTGGCCAAAAAAAAAGACATACCATTAAGAAATCATGAAGGATACCTTGAGATATGATCGGTGTGTCATATTGTATAGGAGATGTAGAATGGAAGAATCTGCATTATATAATTGATAAGCATGTAAAAGTAGTCGCATCCATTCGGTCAATAACTCACCCCTTCATACTGACTCCAAGGAGACTTTGCTGTTGCCATAAGTAGAATGGTGTAGCCAAGACTTCAATTGTCTACTGAAAGGATGCGAGCATTGCTATTAATTTTGGAATGAAAAGGAAGAATTAAAGCCTTTAGTTAATATGTTCACTATGGGAGAATGAAAGAATCAATATATAAGATATAGTTGTCTTTTACTCTTTGTAGAACTGCATGTCAGTCTTAGTGTCTTTAATTATTAATGAAATTTTGCTTTTCTGACAGGGATATCAAAGGGGCAAGCACACTTGTTGATGGTAATGGTGACAGGAAGGCTAGCATGCAAGTGGTAAACTCTGTGAAGCATCTCATAATTTTATACTCGACTGCCTGTCTTATCTTATACTTTTAATCAATAATCTGTTATATTTACATATAAATCAGCATATGTATGAAATCCTTGAAAGGGAGCCTTTACCGGATGGAAGAATTTGCATCATATAATTGATAAGTATGTCAAAGTAATTGCATCCATTCAGTCAATAACCCACCCCTTCATAATTACTCCAAGGAGGCTTTGCTGTTGCCATACGAAGAATGGTGCAGCCAAGGCTCCAAATGTGTACTGAAAGGCGGAAAATTTAGACATCGAAGGAAAGAAATGAGGTGCTTAGTTCACATGTTCAATACGGGAAAATCCAATGATCAACATATAAGGTTAATCCTAAGCCGGTGCAGCATCGCATTTGGTTAAGCATCAGGAAGCCTTACCCATCGTTAATGGCACATTAAACTTCGTTAATTCGTTGGAGCACACTGCCAGCCCCCCATTGTCGTTGGAGCATACCGTCATTACCTTCATGTAGGAGAGGTCTGATTAGAGTCACAACCGGGGTCCGAGATGTTTCATCACTTACATTATTAGTAGGATTATGTTCCTGGAAAAATCTGAAGACTGCATTCCTGCTGGCACTGATATGGCGTCCACCTAAATTTATGGCACCCTCAAAAAAATTAGGATGAGATGAATTAGTACAACATTTTAACAAACAGCTGATGTGCGTATCAGGAATTCATGTACCTTCTTTAACTGGAGTACGCCAACACTGCTGCAGAGTTTGGCACCAGGGGTGGGGAGGGAAGCCGTGAGGTTCATCGAGGTGCGGCATCGAGGTGGGCGGCAGCGGAGGCGGCGTGACGGAGCCGGGCTGCGCCGCTAGGGTTTGGCCGCGCCGGGGCTCCTGTGCTGTCGCGGCGCAACGTCGGGCCGCCAGAGAGGAGTGGAGCGTCGTTGCTGGGAGAGGCGGAGGGCGTCGCGAAGGCCAGGCGGAGAGGGCGGACCTGCGCCATCGCTGCGACGGCATGGACTCGGCGTCCGGCGGCGGCGCGACTCCGGGGAGAGTGGACGGAGGAGGAGGGCGGCCGGCCCATTGAAAAGGCCTGGATTGAGGGTTGATTTCGGTAAAGTTCGAGGGTTTTTTTGCAAAACAAAACTGAGAGGAGGCCTGGACTGCGGGTTGATTCGACTAAAGTTCGATGGTTTTTTTGCAAAAAAAACCACGCCTCGCACGCTCTGGGCCGTTCACGCGCCCGATCCGACGGCCGGGAACGGCCTGCGACGTGGCCACTCTCGCTGGCCCGCTTTTGGTCCCAGGATTCATAGTATAGAGATGAGAAGAGAATTTGCCTGGAGATACACTAATACACGCTACTTGCCGCTGTACTACTACTAAGTACTGATTGAACGCTGTGATCACGGTTGCAATGCTGGCCAATGCTACGGAGGGGATCATCGACCAAGCCAATGGCGAGCTGCACGCGTACGGCTGAGCAGAGTTCAGGTTCCTCAGGGTTCTGAACTCCGACGAGTACCGAATCGTGCAGAGCGATGCTACATTGATGTGTGTAAAGAAACCGCCAGCCCTGCCTGGTTCTGAATAATTCATTTATGAACCATGATCTCGTACGATAGGCCATTGAGATCTGGAGTGATAATGTGAATAAATATCTGAAGAGAGCCCCAGACCAGACGTTTTCTCCACGAAAAGTCCCCATTTGCGTGTTATACTCTTGATGATCTGATCGTGGACTCATGAGGGCGTCTCCATCTTGCTTGCTGAGTACGGGAACTGCTTCATCTTTGCTATCGGCATTCGGCAACCGGTGGCAACCTTATCCTCCTAGGACTTCTCCAATGGCTAGCTCACATAATTTTTTCTCGCATTTTAATAGGAGAGAGAAGAGCTATCGCTTGTTCAAGAGAAAGTCTCATGCACGCACTTCGAGATTACTTTGAGGATGACGTGTGGGGTCATTTATATTATGTACTATGTGCTAAGAGATAGATTATTGGAAGTGTTGTCTCTTAGAGTGCTTAGAGCTAGGTACAAAGAAAACAGAAATACTCCCTCCGTTCCTTAATATAAGCCATATAGTTTTTAGCACCAATATTAACGTATAACTTGAGGAAGGATGTGAGACCGAGAAAAAAAAGAAAATCAAGCCATCTTCTCTCTCCCAATCATGTTGCTTCATAAATTTAAGGGATTAGTTGGGGCATATGCTATGTACGGTGGGAAAGTTTCCAAATTAATCGGCGTGGAAGCTGATACATACCTATATTTTGAAATTTTATTTAGAAATCTATATGGCTTATATTAAGGAACAGAGGGGTAGTAGAAAGGAAAGAAAAGGAAAGAGGAAAAAAGAAATAGAAAAAAAGAAAACTGCCGTACCTTGGGCCGACTGGGCCGAAACGGCGGGAAGCTTCGCTGGTCGTACGTACGAGCACGTCCGTAAAATAAAAAGAACGAGCGTGGAGGGGGTGAGAAAATGCACGCGAATCCTGTCGTCGGCAGCGATTGTTTCCGATTCCGCCCCTCTCCTAAACCCTAGGGTCGCTTCCTCCGCTCCAACCCCCGCTTCGCCCGGTCGTCGACTCGCTACCGCTGCCGCCTTCCTCGACCCGCACCCGCAGAAGCTAATGGCGGTAAGACCAGCCGTTTCGTCCTCTCTGTTTCTCCCAGATTTATGAACCAGATCTGTTTGTTTCTACCTCTGTTTAATTAGTGTGATTTGCGGACTAGTACCCCTTAGGCTAGTCTTAGTTTCCTGTGGTGTGCATAATTGAGTTCAAGCTGCTTCCTATGGCATGTTTGGAACACAGGGTTATCGGATTCCAGCCAGAGCCAGCTAGCTGGGAGTAGGTTGGATGAATAATTTGAGATATTTGTGTGAATCCACTGTGGACGGGGAAGGAGAAATGGGCAATTACTAATCTAGAGAATGCAACAAAGCCTCCCAAAATCGTCGGTTCCAAGGCACACTTGTTGTTTGGAGTTTTTATTTAAATCAGAAGATTCTGTTAAACACGATTTAAGGTCTAACTCCCCTAAATCTTGTTTGGTTAGGAATGCTTGCACCGAACATCGTGTGCGATTGCCCATTAGACTCTTTTGTTTTTTTGGAAACCAAGAACTGGATCGGAGCACCGATAAGGCTTTTCCTGTTTTTTCCGTTGCCAGTACCAATAATAAGTTAGCCGCTTGACTTAGTGTCATGTATACATCATAATCTAGCCAGCTCTTGCAGATTTGTTATGTTATTGTCTCGTAGTCTTCTTGTGAATGTCAGCACCACCATCGAAGGTTAAGATAAGTGAATGTACCTTTGCCAGTACCAATGATGGCCCATAGCTCAGCTTATAACTGCTCCTGTTAGAGCTGAATCTAGAAATGCATCCACAGTTGTCTCCAAGTGTATCCAAGCTCAGCTGGTTAGAGATTCAAGTTAATTTATAAAGCTCATTGTGATGTCAACCTTCATGAGAAGAGCATCGGTTTCTAATGAGCTAGTCCATGCTTAAGCTATTATTAAGCATAATTCCATCTCTGTCTGATGTTCTATTGTTATTGAACTGCTATGGCTAGAAAACAAATTAAACTAAAGAAACAATAAGGGACAGATAACCATCTACTGTACTTGAATCACATCGCAATGATTGATCTGTTTATATAACTTTGCCATGATAACATTTTAATTATTATATATAAGGTGTACTTTTCTTATCCATACAATGAAGTTATTACTCCTTAGGCTCCCAGGATAGTGCAATGGCAGCCACTGGGTGCATCACCCATGCCATGTTGTTCCGTTCCTATTTGTTAATCAATTTATGTGTTGCCATGTAATAATAAAATCCTATGCCTTCCTTACCATTTTGTATTGGGAAATTACCGTCTTGTCGACTCATGGAATTCGCTAATAATTGGAACCAAGAAGTCCGGAACAAAATAACAGTCTGTTTATGCATACTCCTATTTGCCAGCCATAATAAGCCCTAACCTCATGCAATTATGCTACACTTACTAATGGATGGACTCTTGCTTTGTGCAGACTGTGCCAGTTAACCCAAAACCTTTCTTGAACAATCTGACAGGGAAGACTGTAATTGTCAAACTTAAGTGGGGTATGGAGTACAAAGGTAAATTTTTATTGTTATCAATTTTATTTATTTCAAATTTTAAATGTTAAATTTTGTTCCTTGAATTGGCCCTTCCATAAATATATTGATGAACATTTGCTTTATTTTCCCAGGGTATCTTACTTCTGTTGACTCGTACATGAACCTTCAGGTATTACCTTTGGTCTTTGGCAGTTTAGCTGTCGTATTATTAGACTTCATCTATTTGTTTTTTATTGTTTTGCAAGCTCATCATTCGTTCAATATGGAAGAACATGCCAAAAAAAGTGATTACTACCTTTGCTACTGGTTGCAGCTTGCTAACACAGAGGAGTACATTGATGGACAATTCTCTGGAAACCTGGGTGAGATTCTGATCAGGTAATGATTCATGTTCCTTTTGTTTGCTTGCATCAGGTGTGTTAATCTAGATATAACCCAATAAAAGTTTGCTTGCTGTCCAATTCTGATTATTGAGGTTAAAAGGTACTTTAGTGTGAATCTGAAAAGGTTGAATGTAAGTGATCATGAAAAGCCAGGGGTAAATATTCAATAAAGAGCGGCATCAGTTTGTAAAATTGTAGCATTGGATGCTTGGGCTACAGTTTTCACAAAATAAGTTGAATAGGTTTTCTGAATTAGTTTCTTGTTCTTATTTGATTAGTTTGGTTTTCTGAATACTTTGATTGAATCGTGTGGACTGAAATTTTGTTTCATGGATGCAATATTTGTTTGAGTTAGTGAGGAATACAATTTTGTCCCCTTAAGGGCTTGTTCGGTTTGGTGGGTATTCGAGGGGGGTTGAAAAGAGATTGAGGAGGATTAATAAATCCCTTGAAGTCAAAATCCTCTTCATTTCCTCCAATCCCCTTGAGGGGATTAACCGAACAAGGCCTAACTGACACCCAAATTTCTATTTGCTCAATTTACAGATGCAACAATGTCCTTTATCTCCGAGGTGTTCCAGAAGATACAGAGATTGAGGATGCGGAGTGAGGAGACGTGGACCATGCCTTAAGATTGGTCGATGATATTGTTCTGACAACAATGTAGCCTTAAGATTGGTTGATATTTCAGATGCGCACTACTGAATTCAATGTTGCTGATGCATTTGCCTGCTTCCTGCCCCCGTTCTATCTAATACTAGTAAGATACTAAGATGCATTTGCTCAGCACGGCAAGACATTGTGAAATCATTTGGGCAATGTAATACGGACTATTCCAATCTTGTCTTGTATGTTTTGGCTCAATAACTTGTCTGCTGGAATTCCTGCCAGAGGTGATGGATAGTATTCAATTGCTAAGATGGAATTCCGAACTATTTTGTCTTCCGGTGAAGTTAAACCCATTGGTGCCTAGTGCCTTGGTAACATGGTGCAAATATTATAAGACGTCGATGTTCCATTCTGCTCAATGAAGAAAATGCACCATTTATCAAATGGAGAATTCTGAGTCTTTGAAAGCTGTAGCTAACTCAGGTTGCCACGGTTCAGGCGCTGCTATGCGATGCCTAGAGTGAATGCTATTTGCTACTTTGAATACTGTTTGCTACTTTGTCACTCTGGACACGTCGCTTTGTTGGTTCAGTTACCTTTCACGCAAAGATTGCTACCATCATGTAATTTCTCGACTCGGGGGCATGATTCTAAAGTCTAAACCATGCATTGAACTAACTAAATATTATATTTGTGAACAACACCATTTCTACATATGATGTAAAACAGTATTTACTCTACTATCATTCAAGGAAACAGGAATGCCATCGTTCAAATATTGAAGTAACAAGAAATGTGAGTTGAGAATGGATGGAGAAGGAAACAGGTAGGATAGAGGAAATGCCTCCAGTGTCTGTTTGAGGGGACTGGGGAGTTATTGCTGCATTGTCTCTGCAGGTGATGCTACTGCTAACAAGTAATGACTGGGCGAAAAGAGGATCCCAAGTATAATTTTTGGTTGCTTGTTTTCTGCTCAAGCAGGACACGAAGACAGTTCAACTAATATACAGATCAGATCTGAACTTCATCCATAAATGTACTGACGATTGCTAATAAGACCCTAGAAATTACATTGTTGAGCAGCGACAAGCTCATGTATAGCTCTCATATTGATAAGAGTATTATCCCACAGAAGAAAATGAATAAGACGACAAATATAGGCTAGAGAACGTGCCGGCTCTGTCATTTTTGCCCAAAAGGCTATGTTTCCACAGACTGAAGCAGTGCTGTAACCGACTGCCACTGACAAAGCGCTAGGACTGTTTAAAAAAAATAATGGCAAATCACATGACTAATGCCAACTTCAATCCTGATATTTCCTTTGTGATCAACGTGCCAGATAGATGCAAAGCTCATACCAATTGCACAGCAGGAGGGCTTTCAGATCCAATTGCACTAAAAAAAAAAACAAAATTTTGAATGAGAAAGATGTGATGGAGAACTTATATTCACCAAGGCTCCATCACACCTAGGCCAGCAGGCCATCCAGAATTTTAACACGTCTCTTTAGGTATTCTTGCTTCACCATCTGTAACCAAATCATCATCGTCATTGCTGTTCAAGTGCATAAAAACGAATAAATCAGACCAGTCTATATAACCATGCATGCTATTCTAGCTAGCAAGTATACGATTCAACAAAGATTAAAATAAACCTGACAATTTGAACAAACTCACCTTGACTGAGCAGCACCTTGCGGTGAGGGTGAGTCGATTTGCATTGTCACGGGGCCATCATTCACCAAAGAAACCTGCAAGACCTTCTAATTTACCCTTTTTCTGAAAAGGTCAAACGCTATGAAGGCAATTAGGCAAATAACGTGTTTCACGAAGAGACACCTTCATCATCGTTCCAAAAACGCCATCTGCCAGTCAAAGTAGGAACATTGCCACATTTATTTTCATATGATACGGTGACTCATGGCAGAAATCTTTACATGTAGATGGAGCATAGTGCAAAAGCAATAGTAGCAGCAGCAACAATAATAAGTGCAAGAAGATCGTGTATTATGAGTATGGGGAGCATAGACATACTCATGACAATATTTCAGCAAAGTAAACAAGTGAGCAGAACATCACTAAAGAAATAGCTATGTTAGTGGCATAACATAACAGGACGTGACTATCGAGAAGATGAAATGCACATCCAGCAGAAAAGAATGTTCAATGCAGGACCATGGGGAGTGTGGGAAGTTACAACGAATGCATCAATCATGACAGGCAAATCCCAAATATAGGCAGATCCATGTTAACAAATGGAAAAAGAACATTGATTTGATAATCAAGAAACAAGGTTGGTAAACTGTGTAAAGCACAATGAATTATAAAATGCATATTTGTTACCTTTCACTGAATCAGCCGAGTATGACCTTTAAAATTTCTCAACTAGAGAAGCATAGAATGGTTTCGCTTTTGCAGGTGGCATAGCCACATGAAAATCTGGCTTATTACCCTTCAGGATGCCATATAAGGTGAACTGACTGACTGAATAAGATATCAGATCAGAAACGTAGTAGTTAATAACAGATTTAATGGAGGCTGCTTATATTTTACACATGGGGCAAGGTTGCATCATCACATTACCTAATAGCACCTCAAAGTTACGCTGCATAACCTGCAGGGAGGAAAAAGCTTATTTAAGTTTGTCTTCAAAGCTCATATGAAGTGCAGTAAATAATTAGCATTCTCAAGTAAGCCAACTTTATTCTTCTATTGGGCCAGGATGGATCTGAGGCTTACACTTCGATCCCATGCTTTTTCAGTCTTGTCGTTTGGAAACAGCCTCATGTTCAGGACCTTCCGACAACTATGTAAGGGTAATATTAGCATTCAATTAGAGATATAACAGCAGGCCATGCAAACTTAACATTTCAGCATAAACAAAATTTCATAAAAAAGATGGTAAGTTAGTAACATATCAGAAAACAAAAAGGTGACAGACTTTGGTAAATGAACAAGAAATGAAACCAGCCCGGTGCTTTGGACGCATAAATCATAATGTTTGCCAAAGATTACCAATAAAGAAGCTGCCACCAATGCATTGTGGTACTAATACAAAAGGCATACCACACAACAGATTACTTAGTAGTACAAGTGACTAGTATTATCGTTCATTTATCAAGGATCATTATGACATCCTGCATCTCAATCACTCCGCAGCTCAGGTAACTCGTCACTGAATCAACACAGCTGACTGATATCTGGACGAACACATTCCCACTGCAGATTCTGATGAGTTATAAAGATGTAATCATGTCTAAACATACAAGAATTGAGACAACGGCTAGCACTAGCAGTATAAACAAGAATTGGAGGAAGTGGGAGGGGGATGAACGGAGAGGATTGTATACATGTAGTCGGCGTCGGAGTCGGTGTCCGCCTCGTGGAGGCCGACGAGGACGAGGAGTCCAGGGCCGATCGCCGACACTATTCGCCCCTCGACCTGCGGCGACCCAACAGAAGAAGCATTCAGGGAAGATTCCGAGCGAATTGCAGTGAACTGAAGAGGGCGCTCACCTCGACACTCGCCGAGAGGACGCGCTGCACCACAGCCCTCATCCTGTGTCTTCTCCTGCGTCCGCCACGCCTAGTGGCGAGGGACGACCGGACGAGTCGCCGCTCGCCGGTGAGAGATCAAGAAACGGCGGCGGCTCTGGTGTGGAGTGTGGGGAGCTAGTCCAATGTGCGAACGCGGATGCCTCGTTGATGGGCTGTGAAAAGCGACGATGGCTTACTGGGCCGACCTTTGCATTTCTTCTTCTGTCTGAACTGGGGCCTGTTTAGACGAGGGCTAACTTCCAAAATATACCTAAGCTAAAGATTTTGCAAGCCATAACTTTGGTTGTTATTTGGGTCTCTTTTGGGCTCTCACAATTGATTCTCTGTTGAATCCAGCAGGAGCTCTGCCAAATAATTTTTCAAAGAAAAATAATTATCTACTGATTCTATGAAGTGATTCTCTAAAGAGGCTGGGAGCTAAAAAAACACTTCTTCTGATTATGTGAAGTGATTCTTCATCGTGATTTTGAGGGTTTATGCTAAACAATCAAGAATCACTTTCAGCCACGGAATCACTTCTCTCAGAGAATTAGCTCTCATAGAGAATCAAAATCAGATAGAGCTCTCCCAAACAAGCCCAAGGTTTGTTATCAAAACTTACAACCTCTCACATTTGGCTTGCCGAATCTATAAACTTTTTTGTCAAAATTTTGCTTGCCAAAGCTAGGGCACAACAGATTTTGATCAAAAACCAAATGGGCCCTATATTCAGGACTAGTTATTAGGACTAAAAATTTAGCGTAAATTAATTGAAGGTAGCTATCTAGTTGATTAACAACTGCTTAAAATTTTATCAAAAAAATTAGCCCGTTTATTAGCCATCCTGTTTAGATGTGCTAGGGCTAATTTTAATTAATTTTTATCTAGCTAACAATTAGCCCTTAGCATCAAACCGGCCCTAAATCTCTTGACAAATTACTGCATGACAATTGAAAGGATCAAGATGCCCAAGAGGGGATGAATTGGGCTAATTCTAAAATTCTTTGTAATAATTAAATCATACACTTAGCCCACTTCATCCCTTGTGCCTAGAAAGTGATTCAATTGATCTATCGCACAAAAGTTTAGCACCCTAAGTTTTAATCCTACTCTAGCATGACAATTCTAACAATGTAAAGACAAGAAATGAATTGCTCAAATGTAAATGCTTAAAGTAAAGAGAGGAGAAGGAACGCGGCGATGTTTTGTCAAGGTATCAGAGTCGACACTCCCCATTAGTCCTTATTGGAGCACCCGCGTAAGGGTGTAGCTCCTCCTTGATCCGTGCAAGGATCAAGAGTTCTCTACGGGCTGATTCTTCGACACTCTATCGTGGTGAATCGCCCACAACCGCTCACAATTTGAGTTGGGTCTTCCACAAGCTCTGCCGAATGATCATCAAACTCCTGATCACCACCAAGCCGTCTAGGTGATGGCGATCACCAAAAGTAATAAGCACGAACTCTCACTTGACCACAACAAGCCTAATGAGAAGGGTGGATGCACACTTGCTACTCTCCTTACACTAATGAGGTCTTAATCTTGGATTCTCAAATCTCAATTACTACACTAGGCTCTTGCTCTCCTAAGCACTCTTAAGGGTGTTTCTTAGCTGAACAAATGGGCAAGAGACCTCCCTTGTATGAATAGAGGAAGTACTTATACCCCCTTATTCAAAACGAAGCGTTAGAAGGTTGAATCAACACTCTGTGGGGTGACTGGACGCTCCGGTCAAGGTGGCCGGATGCTCCAGTCAAGGTGACCGGACACTCCGGTCAGTTATCCCCGTCATAGAGCCGCTAAGTTGTGACCAGACTCTAACCTGCGTCCGGTCACAAAAACTGCTCTTTGGAACCTTACTGATGTTGACCAGACGCTGGCACCTAAAGTCCGGTCACTTTGCTGTTCAGCGTCCGGTCAGTAACTGAAACTTGACCAGTGTCCGATCAACACTGTCCGGACGCATCCGATCAGGATTCTCCCTCTCTAGAACCTTATTGGAGTTGACTGGACTCTAGCACCTAGTGTCCAGTCACTTTTCACTCAGCGTTCGGTCACAACCAGACGACTTCTCCTTGATCAAATGAACTGATTGGACTCTACAGCCAGCGTCCGGTCACAACCGGATCAGCGTCTGGTCAACATTTGACCCTCCATTTACTTCCAACTCGAAATCATATGTGAATGAAGTTTACTCCAATTGATCTTAGGGCTACTCCTGAGCTATCTAGTGCTAGATTTGACAAGTGTGCACCACACCTAACCCATTAGACTCACCTAGGTCAAGCTACTAGTCCATACCCCCCTTAATAGTATGACCAAAGGAAAAACAAAGTCTTAAACTACTCTAAGTGTCTCTTCAACACCAAACGATACTTAGAACTAGTCCATCCTTAACCTTGTCATCCATCCTTTAAAAACCAAAACAATTTACATCATAAGGGCATGACAACCATGATTGCCCAATCAATTGCCATTACCATGACCTAACTTAATTACCTCTATAAAACACACGTTAGTCATAGTAATCTCATATTGTCATTAATCACCAAAACTGAACTAAGGGCCTAGATGCTTTCAATCTTCCCCTTTTTGGTGATTGATGACAATACAACCTCGAGTATGTGAAAGAGATGAGGTTTTCAACATGCTTGGTTCATAGAAGCTTTTGACAATAAGAGCAAAAGAGTTAGACATGCTTATATGACCCAAGCCAACATGGTGTACTCAATAGATATGAAGTAAGCATGAGTACAAGAAATAAAGCTCATTTGAATTAGAGTAAAACACGGAAGCAAAGCAAATGAGCATAATAAAGTGACATGACATATATATAGATTAAAGTAGGGAGCACACATGTCACATATCACATAAGTATCACACTCATACGTATATAGTTCAATCCATGAAAGTAAACATGAATGCATAATAATGTATCACACATAAAAAGCCAAAAAGTAATAAATCAAAAGCTCCCCCTAGATATATCACTCCCCCTAGATCTAACATACTCGATCACTCTCCTCCTTTGGCGTCAAGCACCAAAACCTAAGGGTCTGTTGGCGGGGTAGGAGCAGACGAGTTGGGCACTGAGGTGCGGTGAGCGATCTGAAACTATGTAGCATCATCCTCTGATCCAGAGCTTTAAGCTGTCTGACCCTCTATCGCTAGAAGTGAAGCTGAAGCAGTCTGGGTCTGCTCTGGGACAGGTGAGGCATGTGACTCTACAGGTATCACTGAAGCAGGTGGCTCAGATGATGCAACAGATGATGAAAGCATCTCTGTAGTCCCAATAATAGGAGCAACTATGGAAGAAACAGGGACGCTTAGCTCTAACGGTGTAGGCTACCCTGTCAACTCATTGAATGTCACACCAAGACTCCTAGATACTGGGGTGTCAGTCACAAGCACTGAGGAACTCTAAGCTGGTGCGAAGCCCATAACAATAGGTGTGAAGTGCAGACCTATCGGTGCGAGACCCACGGGATACCCCGCAAGGAAGGGAGAAGAACTAGCCTAACTAGGATTCTTCCCCTGTAATCTTAGTAGTAATATTATTCCGTAATCCTACTAGGAACTCTCATTGTAAACCAACTAGAACTCTAGCCTCTTGACTATATAAAGGAGGGCAGGGCTCCTTAGATTGGGAGTTCAGAAAATAATTGTACAACACAACACTTTACAATCAATCCAACGTAAAGGCTAACGCCGACTGGACATAGGGCTATTACTCGATCTACGATCGAGGGCCCAAACTAGGATAAATTGACTGTCTCTTGCGTTAACCATTGAGTTCTACATACGCTGAAGCCCGAACATACTACCTCAGGGACCCCCGTGGTAGGCTATCGGTGGTCAAACATCGACAGCTAGCGCGCTAGGTAGGGGCTTTCGGCGAATTTGCATCCGAGAGCTCGATGGACCTCGATAACATGATCTTCTCAATGGGATCATCCTTCATCTTCAGTTCATGGATCTATGAGGTAGGCGATGATGGCAAGCTTCAAAGCTATCTTCTTGAAGATTCGGATCACCATGAAAACTTTCCTATTTCGGCGACTATGACAAATCAAATCACTAGAAGATTCGCACAGCTCATGATGTCCGATTCAACTCAGGTTCCACGACTTTGCGCATCCGACTCGAACTCAAGTTCTGCTTTCGAGATGAAGTCTTATCTAAGTTCTTTTAGAAAACTGAGTTCTTTTCTGATAAAGCTCCAGGACATGACGTCAACCTATCAAGAATACTACTTGGAGTACACTCAGAGTACTTCAAAGAAGTCAGATCCTCTTCTGTTTAGACTCCACAACATGGCAGCATCTTATCAGACATGGCCCAAAGGATTCCTCGATCTAGTGCTTAGAATGCCACTGAAGGGAGCCAGGAAGGTCTCATTTTAACTATAACATCTCAAGACTACATCGTTCACTAGCCAGGTACCGTTCCTAAGGATGACGGCACCCAACTAAATGATGATACGACAATAACAACTCTACCCTACCAAGAGAGAGACTCAATCTATGACCTTGAAACCTCTACTGAAGTTATCAACAGCTCTGGCAGTACAGAAATCAACGACGATGACAAAACAACTCACGCCAGAGAAGTATTCATGATTCACCGTCCTCGATCACCATTGATCCCCCAGAAGTACCTGACGTAAGGTCTTCAGATGAATCCAAATCCAACATATCACCATTTATCTAGGGGCACGATGGTGAGACTGAGAGTCAGCGATAAGCGAGAGAAAGAAAGAACAAATTGAAACAAGGACATCAACACCGTGCTAAGCAGTGAAAGGACACTTGGATCAAATATGAGTCAGATCTAGCTGAGTACAACAGAAGGAAATCAGAGCGAGAGGTCGAAGAAAGATGAGCAGCGAATACACCCTATGATAAGATCCGAGAAGCACTAGAAGAACTCAGGGCGACTTCATATCCCAATGAAAAACAAGAACAACTCTAGGACTTTCTTTGATCAACAGTCCTTAGAACACACGATGGAAGGGCAACATCTCATGAACAGGAAGATCAAAATCAAAGTAAGTCTGCTTTCGAAAGACTTGGACCAAGTGGAAGTTACAACAGAGAGAGCCAAAGAAATCATAGTCAAAACAACCGAGTCGAACAACCAAGAAAGGACAGAAGCAAAGCACCTACTCGGACAGCCACGTAGAACTACTCTCACCAAGACGACAGTTGGCAAGAAAGGGGCGCTGAATCAGAATACATAGAAGCCAGAACACATGATAGATTCCCCTATTTCGCAAACAGACTGGCTTCTATACGACTACCTCACAAGTTTAAACCGCCCAACCACTCCAAGTACGACGGTAAGACCAAACCAAAGCAATGGCTCAGGATTTACTCACAATCGATTGAATTGGCCAAAGGAGACGATGACATTAAGACCTTGTTCTTTCCCATGGCCCTAGAAACTATGCCACTTCAATGGTTTGACAAATTGAATCCAGGATCAGTCAGAAATTGGGAGGACTTGCAAAGAGCTTTCTGTGAAAATTTTGCGAGTATTATTACACACCTAATCACCCACGCAGAGTTAAAAGAACTCAAACAGAAAGGAGGTGAAAGTATCAGAAATTACTATCGATGATTTGGCGAACTACGAGCTCAAGTACATGACATCACACAACGAGAAGTAATCGAAGCTTTCTCTCATGAAATCATGGCTAGGTGGTAATTTCAATACTTCCGCAAAGAAAACCCAAGAAATAATGAAGAATTCAGAAGAACAGTGGAAAAGATGATTACTGTAGAGGAAAAAAATAAGAGAAAGATTCTTGGATAGAAACAACAGAGACAACCCAGACAGGCAAATTCCTCGAAACAGCAGACATCAGGAGAGAAAGCGTGGTCCAGACAACACAGTAGCAATGGTTGACAAATCAAAGAAGTTTTCAAAACCCAGAAGATATGACGACATTGAGAACATATGTTGCCCCTTGCACCCCAATGGAAAACACACCATCGAAAATTGCTACACCTTCAACAAGAGATACATAAGAAAAGATAGCAAGGGAAACAATAAAGAAGACAATCAGAAAAAAGAAGGAGACAACCATGAAGACAAGGGATTCCAAAAATCCAGAGGGACAGTGGCAGTAATCTTTGCCAGGGTTCCAGATTCCAGAAGCAAACATCAAGAAAAACTAGCGTTATGAACCATCATAGCAGCAAAACCTGCTACACCAAGATATATCAATTGGTCAGAGTATCCAATCCAATTTTCAAGAGAAGACCAATGGACAAGCGTAGGAAACGTAAGCCATTACCCACTGGTTCTAGATCCAACCATTGTCAGTATAAGTGTTACAAAAGTACTAATTGACGGAGGAGCCGGACTCAACATCATTTTTTTAGAAACTCTAAGGAAGATGGGACTACAACTCGTCGAGATGATCACACCAACAAGCACACCTTTTTATGGCACAGTACCTGGCAAGGTAGCAATGCCACTTGGACAAATCACTCTATCAGTTACCTTTGGGACTCCCTCGAACTACTGTATAGAGTTCATCAAGTTTGAAGTCACAGACTTCGATTCATCTTATCACGCGATCCTCGGGCACCCGGCACTAGCAAAATTCATGACAATACCGCATTATCTGTACCTGTTGCTTAAGATGCCAGGGCCTAACGGTGTTCTTTCTCTTTGAAGTGATTTGAAACGCGCTTTTGACTGCGATGTTCAGGCGATTCAAATTGCAGCAAAAGCACAGGCAAATGATGGAAGAAAAGAAATAGCCACTATTGCCGCAGAAATAAGCCAAGAAGAACTAGAGATACAGGCTAAAAAGCCAAGCATCCTAGCACCACCAAAAGAAGCCAACGTCAAGCAAATCGACCTGGGCACCGGTGATCCCTCAAAAACAGCAACCATCAGCGCCCACCTCTCGGCAAAATAGGAACTCGCGCTCACTAACTTTCTTCGGGACAACAGAGATATCTTCGCTTGGAAGCCGGCCGACATGCCAGGCGTCCCAAGAGAGTTGGCTGAGCACAAAATTAATATCAATGAAGGCTCCAAGCCTGTAAAGCAACGACTACGACGGTTCTCACCTAACAAGAAGGCAGCGATTAAAAAAGAAATCACAAAGCTAATGGCAACCGGATTCATTAGAGAGATCCTTCATCCAGATTGGCTAGCAAACCTAGTTCTAGTACAGAAAAAGAATATGGACGAGTGACGCATGTGTGTCGACTACATAGATCTCAACAAATACTGCCCGAAAGATCCGTTCGGGCTACCACGCATTGATCAGATAGTTGATTCAACAGCAGGATCTGCCCTATTATCCTTTCTTGATTGTTATTCCGGATATCACCAGATCGCTTTAAAAGAACAGGACCAAAGCAAGACATCTTTCATCACTCCATTCGACGCCTACTGCTACAAGACCATATCGTTTGGACTAAAAAATGCTGGAGCCACTTACCAAAGAGCTATCCAAACATGCCTTGGTGATTAGATCAGCAAAAACGTGGAAGCATACGTGGATGACGTGGTTGTAAAAACAAAGAACCCGGATGCACTGATTGAAGACTTAAAACAAACCTTCGAGAATCTAAAAAGGTGGAGGTGGAAATTGAACCCAAACAAATGTGTATTCAGAGTTCCTTCAGGACAACTACTCGGATTCTTGGTCAGTCATCGTGGAATCGAAGCAAGCGCCAAGCAAATTTGAGCCATAACAGAGATGGGCCCTCCTCGAAGCGTCAAAGATGTACAAAAACTAATAGGCTACATGGCGGTACTCAATCATTTCATTTCAAGACTCGGTGAAAAAGGGTTACCTTTCTTTAAACTACTAAAGAAGACAAACAAGTTTGAGTGGACAGAAGAAGCCAATGAAGCTTTCAAGAAACTTAAGGCATACCTCACATCCTCACCAGTCCTCACACCTCCAAAGAAAGACGAAGACATGATGCTATACATTGCGACAACTTCTACTATAGTTAGCACGACGATAATAGTAGAAAGAGAAGAAGAAAGGCACATGTATAAAGTACAACACCTAATATACTACATCAACGAAGTACCGTCAGAATCAAAAATCCGGTACCCGCATGTGCAAAAACTACTCTATGCCCTACTGATCACTTCACGTAAGTTTTGTCACTATTTTGAAAGCCACAAGATTACCATGGTGACAGATTTCTCACTAGGAGACATCTTACACAACAAAGACGCAACAGGGCGCATATTCAAGTGGGTGGTTGAACTCGGAGCTCTCAACATTGATTTCACACCATGAAAAGCAATTAAATCTTAAGCCCTTGCAGATTTTGTTGTCAAATGGACAGAGATTCAACAACCTATGTCAAATACAATCCTTGACCACTGGAAGATGTACTTTGATGGATCACTCAAGCTAGGCGGAGCCGGTGCGGGCGTTCTCCTAATCTCTCTGAATGGAAAACAACTCAAGTATGTCCTTTAGATATTATGGCAAGCTACCAACAACGAAGCAGAATATGAAGCTCTCATCCACGGGCTACGAGTGGTAATTACCCTTAGAATCAAGCGATTACTCGTATACGATGATTTGGCAGTAGTCATCAACTAAGTCGACAAAGATTGGGATTGCACCAAAGAAAACATGGGTGCTTACTGCGCTGAAATCAGAAAACTCGAAAAATAATTCTAAGGATTAGAAATTCTATATGTCCTGCACGATTCCAACATTGCAGTAGATATCCTCGCCAAGCTTGGATCAGATAGGGCAAAGGTTCCACCCAACATATTCATAGAGGAGTTATCAGCTCCTTCTATCAAACAACCCGGTGAGACAACATTAGAACTCACAACCAAAGGCAACCAGATTCTAGTAATAAACACTTTATGGACATAGGTTTTTATTGATTACATCAAAGAGAATAAGTTGCCAGCGAAAAAACAGGAAGCCACACGAGTTGTTCGTAGAAGCAAGAATTATGTCCTAGTAGGAGACAAGCTCTACAGAAGAGCCGCATCATCAGGAGTACTCCTAAAATGCGTCTCATTTGAAGAAGGCAAACAAATCCTAGACGAAATACACTCATGTTGCTGTGGAAATCACGCACTTCAAGAACACTAGTCGGCAAAACATTTCGCACTGGTTTCTATTGGCCAACCGCTTTGAAAGACATAGAAGAACTCATCAGAAGATGCAAAAGTTGTCAGATGTTCGCAAGACAGGCTCATGTGCTAGCCCACAACCTCATCTACATACCACCTGCTTAGCCCTTCTCCTACTAGGGGCTGGATCAAGTAGGACCTCTCAAGAAAGCAAAAGGCGGATTCAAGTACATCTTCGTGGCAATTGTCAAGTTCACCAAATGGATTGAATTCAAACCATTAGCAAAATACAGCGCAACCAAAGCAGTCGAGTTCATCCAAGACATTATGCACCGCTTCGACATGCCCAATCGAATCATCATGGATTTGGGTTCTCCCTTCATGGCCACGGAATTCCAAAGTTGGGCACAGGACTACGGTTTCAAAATAGATTACGCATCAGTCGCACATCCAGAGGCCAACGAACAGGTAGAAAGGGCAAATGGACTCATACTAGTTGGATTAAAACCAAGACTGTATGAAGAACTAGTAGACTATGGATCAAAATGGATTGAAGAATTACCCAAGGTTGTATGGGGGCTATGGACTCAAATAAGTAGAGCCACCAGATACTCACCTTTCTTCTTGGTGTACGGATTAGAAGCCATACTACCCACAGACTTGATCTAGACGTCCCCAAGGATAGAGCAATACGACGAAGGAGAAGCAGAACACGTCCAAAGATTAGAACTCGATAGTATAGAAGAAGTCAGAGTAAATGCTGCCCTGCAATTAGCAAGATACCTCCAAGGACTAAGGCGCCACTACAACAAGAATACCCAATCATGACCATTACAAGTCGGAGACCTAGTACTAAGAAGAATACAAAAAACCGATGGACGCCACAAATTACTCAGTCCATGGGAAGGTCCTTTTATCGTCACAAAAGTCATCGGACTAGGCACATACAAGCTCATAACTGAAGATGGAAAAGAAGTCAACAATACATGGCACATCAGTCAGCTACGAAGATTCTACGCATGAAAACAACTCAAGGAAAAATATGTATACAAGACACAAGAGATCAACATTCATGATCAACAAAGATAGCGCTCACCAAAAACATATGTACCATTGTGACCTATCAATATTCATGATCAATAAAGATGATTCTTTCTTGACAAACATATGTCTCATTATGGCTTTCCCTGAGTTGTTGCTAAAAAGCAAAATGGCTAAAAATATGCCTGAGCATCCCGACCGAGAGCAAAATAGCTGAAAAAACGCTTGAGCCCGCCGATGAGGGTAGCTAACAATCTAACACCCAAACCAAAAAGCAAAATGGTTGAAAATATGCCTGAGCATCCCGGCCGAGAGCAAAATAGCTGAAAAGATGCTTGAGCCCACTGATGAGGGTAGCTAACAAGCTAACATCCGAACCAAAAAGCAAAATGCTTAAAATACGCCTGAGCATCCCGGCTGAGAGCAAAATAGCTGAAAAGACGCTTGAGTCCGTCGATGAGGGTAGCTAACAAGCTAACACCCAAACCAAAAAGCAAAATGGCTAAAAATACACCTGAGCATCCTGGCCGAGAGCAAAATAGCTAAAAAGACGCTTGAGCCCGCCGATGAGGGTAGCTAACAAGCTAACACCCGAACTAAAAAGCAAAATGGCTGAAAATACGCCTGAGCATCCTGGCAGAGCAAAATAGCTGAAAAGATGCTTGAGCCCGCCGATGAAGGTAGCTAACAAGCTAACACAAGAACCAAAAAGCAAAGCAACTAAAACTAAGCCTGAAGCATAAATTAGAGCAATTTCAAGACAAGACCCTCCAGCTCCTTGTGCCAAGAAGCAAGAGGCTCGAGGGCTACACTCAAGGAAAGAGACAGATGCTGAACACAGTTCGAGTTAAGCGAAAAAGTGAAAAAGGAGAAGCTTAAGACGTTTGAGATCTCTGGTCCTAAGTCTTTTCAGTACTAACAAGAGCCTAGAGTTTGTCAAGACAACATTCCATACCGAGTTGTTTACATGGCGCAGACAAAAGCCGGACAAGCACTCAACAAATCAAGAAAGATTGTCAATACAAAGACCTACATATAACGAGTTGTTTACATAGCACAGAGGAAGGATAGAAAAGTACTCAACAAATCAAGAAAGTTTGTCAAGATAACACGTAGAGTTGTTTACATGGCAAAGATGAAAGCAAGACAAAGTACTCAACAAGTCGAGTAACCCTGATCACTTGGACAACTCATCTAAAGAATAAACAAGGCATCCAGGCAAAAGAAGACATCAACAAAAAATCTTCATTCAAGAAGAAGTATAATGTCATATTACAAGGTGCAGGCATAAAGGTCAAATACATCAAGCGTCATCGTCGGGAGAAGAGAACAATATTAAGATTATCTACAATTCTACTGGCTAAGTCTTTGACCTTAGGCTCCATCCTCTCAATGGCATCAATGTACTCTTGACTATCGGCTTCCTCTGCTATCTTGGACAAAGATGCCTCTGGAGCAAGAACCTAGACCTGGGCCAGGACATTCTTGGTATACAGTTGGGCGCACCTCTTCACGAACTCTTGGAAATGAGTCGGAATTCGAGGAATTAACTGAGCCCAAGATTGTCCGTCATCCGCTAGAGTTCGGAGAACGTCGGCTACTGAATGAAAGGATTTCCATAAAGCTTTCCAGTTTTCAGTAGCCGTCGCCAACTTGCTAGACAAGTCTACAATAGTTTTTAGGCCTACACAAGATCTCTATCAGCTCCACGCCTAATCAACTTAGCAAGCGCAAGTTCTTCCTCAGCATGAGTAATTACCTCCTCAGCCTTGTTTTGACTAGAATGAACAAGAGTCTTCATCTCATCAATGCCCTCCAAGAGCTTCTGCCTTTCAACTTGGAGAGCTGGACAAGGCAACAAACAACAAGTCAGCAGAAAAGAGAATTTGAATACAGAAGGAAACAAAAAGAACCTGCAATACTGTTGCACTCCTTCTTCATAGCCTCCAAGTTCTTCATGGCCTCCGAATTCTTTAAAGCCTCCTAGATAGCAGCATCCCTCTACTTCTCGGCCTCAACAACCTAGGCACGAAGACCTTGTTCCTCCTTCTGATGCATTTGATGCTCAGCCTCCATCTTGGCCTGGTAGAGATCCAGCTTTGCCTTCAGGGCGCTCAACTCAAAAGATAGCTTCTTCTCGGTTTTCGATGAGAAGAAGAAGCTGATATGGTCCCAAGAGAAGGACTGAACAAAAAAGAAAGAGAGAAAGAAGGCATAAGAACAGGAGAAAGATGGACATCCAAAGAAAGAACTTTAGAAAACTTACTTGGAGTTTTTCTCCAAAAGAAGTCACAAAGGTCGCAAAGTCTCCCCAAGAAGCGGTCAACTCTGACAACTGATGAGTGACATCAAATTGATGAACCACATCTTCAGTAGAAAGAGGAGCGAAGGGAGAAGACGACCGATGTGGAGAAGGCAAGATCAAGGACACATCATGAGAAGTCTCGGCTACCTCCCTAGATGAATCCACCATAATGGCCATGGTCACCTCTGGGGCAACCAAGACAACAGCAGCATCGTCACCAGAAGGCCTTGTTGCCCCCACAACCACTTCACTAATAGTGCGCTGCGAGTCCTAAGGCTTAGTACTCGGTGGCACAACAGAGGGTTAGCAAGAAGTCGACGGAGGGACGAGAGAAGACGAAGGCCTAAAAGTTGATAAAAGAACTCGCCACTGAGAACAAGAGAAAAGGAGAACAGAAGCAAAGAGGCGAAACCAAAATCCACTCACCCAGCTATCTTCTTCTTCATAAAACAAAAAGAAGACCTCATAGGAGGAACCACGGCAGCAAAAACGTCCCCGCCACTAGGCGGCAGGAGCGGTATAGCCAGTACCGGAGCTCTAGAAGAACTCGGTACCAGAGCTATGGAAGAACTTGGCACCAGAGCCATAGAAGAACCCAGTGTAGGAGCCTTAGAAGAACTCATACCCAATGACCACTTACTGCAAAAAGATCAAGACCAAAGTCAAAACAAAGAGGAGGGATTCAATAGCAGCAAAATAAGAAAATAACTCACCGCCGTGTGATAAGGGGTGCATCATCGCCCTCTTCTTCCTTAGTCTCAACCAAGGCCACCATAGCACTAGCTGAAAAAAGAACAAAAGAACTTGATTCAAGACAAAAACAAGAAGACAAAGGGACAGAGTGTATTAATATGCTCACCTAAGAGCATGCTAGCTACAACTGGAGTACCTAGACGAGTACTTAGCTGGCGAGACTTCTTGGAAGCAGGTAAACCAGATGAAGAACCATCCGCTTACCCCCTCTTTGAGACACTATGAGGACCTCGAGGGACTAGATGAGGAACATATTCTTCATATACATCAATAACTCTGGAAGAAACTCTAGGAAACACGGTGGTGATTGGGAACTTACTGGTTACAGAAGCCCCAGCAAGGTTCTCCCCAGTATTCACCATGATAGGGAGGACATCAAGGAGGATCGGGTCAACAAAGTTGCACCCCAATTCCTACGAAAAGAATAAAACAATAAGACAAGGAAAATTAAGCAAAAATAGATATAGCAAAAGAAATACAGAAAGTACCCGCACGAAGAGAAAACAACTTACAGTTGGAGGTGGGTTGTTGGCAGAGAACTCGGAGATAGTAAGCGGGACAACGCTTGCTCCTTTCAGCATCTTCTAGAGACGCTCGAGAACCTCTTCATCAGTCAACTCAAGGATAGGGACCATGCGTGAAGGATCCTCAGCCCCAAAGTACTCGAAGCCAAGGTTCTCTCGCTCCTTCAGAGGCTGAACACGGCGATAAAGAAAGCTTGAGACAATACCAAAGCTGGTCAAACCCTACTGTTTTAGAGTACTTATCCTATCAAGAAATGGCTGGATCGCCTGAACCTCAGTCGACGTCAGGGAGTTCTTTTCCCACCGATCATTAACCGAGGGACCAGATCTAGAATGTACGACTAGAGAAGGAATCAAATTAGCGGCACAGAACCAATCAACACGCCAATCCCTCACAGAATCAACCAGGTCATAGTCAAAGAACTTGCTTTTAAGACCCTAGTGAAACTGAATCCCAGAGCCACCAAGAACATTGGTGTCTTCACGGTGGGGTTGAGGCTTCAAACGAAAGAAGTGACGAAAAAGAGAAAGAGAAGGAGAAATTTCAAGGAAAGCTTCACAGAGATGTACAAAAATAGAAAGATGGAGGATGGCATTAGGAGTTAGATGGTTCAGACTAACCCCAAAATAACCAAGAAATTGATGAAGGAAGGCGGAAGCAGGAAGGCAAAGACCGGCATGGATAAAAGAGATGAAAAGGATAATCTCACCAGGACCTAGAGCAGGGACCCGATGCTCACCTGGAACTCTCCATTCAGTATTGCCCTTGCTCTAGATCAGACCATCACCGGCAAGCTCGCGGAGCTGGTCTTCAGTTGTTGTTGGAGCTGGCTAAGCTTTCTGGGCAGCCCTCATGGCCACAAACTCCTGGTTCTCGATCATGAAAAGAGACGACTCCTCATCCACAAAGGTTGCCTGGGACTTGCTCACAGCTTTCTTCCTACCCATGTACTAATGGAGGCAAGAAGGAACTAAGGGAAGAGAAGGTTTGTACGGTGGCACTAAGATGGCAGCGGCAATGGCGATGGTGGATTTTTGAAAGCTAGGGTTTCAAGGCAAGAGAAGGGCAATAAAGAAAAAGAAGATGAAGGATCTTTAAATAGATTTTATAGCGATAAAAATGGCCCACCAGGCCCGTTAAAGCACCGTGTGAGAATGCAACAGTCCATTTACTGACACAACTAAAATGACGGAGGGCACAAATCCACACAATGGTACAATGCAATGGGTAGATTTCAGACTTATCCATCTAGCACTACGGTGGAGTTATCAGATTACTGCAAAAAACAACCCGTCAACCATGAAGAAAAGAAGGGCTACCTCACAAGGAACATAAGAACTCGGTTCTTACGGAAAGAACTTAGGAATCTCATGAACAATCAGGACTATAGCAGAAAAATAAATGACAACTCAGAGGACAAGATTCTTTCCATTACAAGCAACTTCAAAAATAGAAGATTACAAATCTTACAAGACCCAACGAACTTGGTACCACGAAAAGCAAAGTAGCAAAGAGGAACCCAGACACGGCTAGGCTCTAGAACGACTATGTGTCCCAAATTGCTACTCGGAAGGACAAACCGCCCTCGGCTACACTATTTTCTTCAAAGGACGGACGTAGTGCATCAAAGGTGGAAATCAACAGCACGATGGGACAACATGGAGCAGAGAAGGCCGATAGGCATCTATCTACCCAAGACCGATGTGATGCTAGATATGGTGTTGATCTGCATCGGACAGTCTCAGGACAGGCGACGAGGATCAACCTAGAACTACCAGATGAAGGAACGAAGCCCACATCACAAGACTTCCTCCAACTACCGCCACGTACATCCTGGTACATTGCTGCTGTGGGATTAGCCTACCTCTAATCCCTATCACAAGACTTCCTCCAGCTATGACAAGACACACAGGAACTATAAAACATGCCTAGGGGCTGCACTACTTCACAAACTACCATATTCATGACAATGAAGGTTTCAATAGAATGTTCAATGGATGAAAACAAGCACTCTGGGAGGATATTTATAGATCAAAGGAGCGGAGCACATAGACTAGGAGTACCAACAAAATAAGCCTAACAAAGGACATAGTGAAAAGATAGGGCTCAATAATGGAAGACTCAGGCAAGAGAGAATAGTACTCGAAGAGCATATTCGGAAGAATATACCAACATAGTACAACCTGTGAACAAAAGTCATTTACACTCAACCACCACCATACAACTACATCTGACAATAGCAGACTACCAGAGAATATGCCAAGACCCTGCATTCGAGTTCTTCCTGAACAAAACAACCCGGATATATGCTCGGGGGCTGTAAAAGGAAAGGTATACAGTTCTTTCGAACAACTCAGATTCAAGACCCTCCAACTTTTTGTTCCAAATAGCAAGAGGCTCGGGGGCTACACTCAGTGAGTGCACTTTTTCCTTCAAAAAAGCGCATGTCACTTAGAACACTTCTTCAAGACAAACAACTTCAAGGCCACAAGATAAAAAGAACCTAGACATAGCTATATCCGAGCTCTTTTCGACAAAAAGAACCCGAACAAAGCTAAATCAGAGCTCTCTTCAACAAAGAAACTGGGTATATGCTCGGGAGCCTTTCAACAAAGAATCAGGGAGATTTCAAGAAAAGACCCTCAAGCTCCTTATGCCAAACAACAAGAGGCTCAGGGGCTACATCCAAATGGGGGTACTTTTTTCTTCAAAAAGGTACACACCACACGAAGATCTCATGAAGCGATGCACGGTTTCGCTCAAGAAAGCACTCAGACGACGCTTGTTTCTGCTCGACAAGACTTGAAGGAGCAAGACGATGCTTCCAGAACTCAACCATGAAGTGCTCGGGGGCTTGTCGGTGCAGGACCCACAGGATACCATGCAAGGAAAGGAGAAGAACTAGCCTAACTAGGATTCTTCCCCTATAATCTTAGTAGTAATATTATTCTGTAATCCTACTAGGAACTCTCATTGTAAACCGACTAGGACTTTGGCCTCTTGACTATATAAAGGAGGGCAGGGCTCCTTGGATCGGGAGTTTAGAAAACAATTGTACAACACAACACTTTACAATCAATCCAATGCAAAGGCTAACGCCGACTGGACGTAGGGCTATTACTCGATCTATGATCAAGGGCCCGAACCAGGATAAATCGACTGTCTCTTGCGTTAACCGTCGAGTTTTGCATACGCTGAAGCCCAAACATACTGCCCCGAGGACCCCCTATGGTAGGCTATCGGTGGTCAAACATCGACAAGACCCTAGGCTGGCACTAGAGAAGCAAACCACTAGGACACCTGCTCTGTCGATGAAGCAAACTATGTAGCTAGCTGTCCCTGACTCTAAAGCCCACTAGGCTATAAAGCTGAAGTCACTAAAGTGGTGATAGGCTAACCAAGCTGAGGTATAGATGGTGGCGAAGTAACTCCAATAGCAATGACAACATGCTGCATAAATCCAAGTAACTATTGCTACATCAGGAGCTGCTGTTGCTGTATGGCTTGTTGTTGTCTCTAGAACTCATCCTATCTAGCCTGAACCTGTGCAAGTGCAGTTGTGGTCTCCTAGGCCTAGCAAGCCTGATCCTACCTCATCCGCTCAAGTATAGCAATAAGAGCGGGGTCTGTCTGTGGTGGCTAGGGTGGAGCTGAGCTAGAGCCACCGGCCTTGCTGTCATGTCATCGAGGAGGCATCTGAGGGATAGCATGATAATCATCATCAGAACTATCACTAGGGTCTCTCTCAACCATACCCTCCTACTGAGCATCTAGCTGCTCCTCCTTTATTGCTGCAACGCCCCTGATGATCTCATCCTACTGGGCTGTAGTCTCTGGCACCTCTAGGCGATGGCATGGCTTGCTAGGTGTCCTCGCACTGTTGTGATAAAGCATCTAGGTCATGTTGTATGGAGGAAACTCAGTAGTAGCACCAGTATACTCTGCCATAGTCTCTAGGGACTTCACTGTAACTGCCTTGCGAATCAAGAATGTGATCCAGTGAGTATAAGACAGCTTATGATGGCCTCTAAATCCCTCTACAAGAGTATCCTCCATCTCTGATAGAATAACATCCTAAATATCTAAAATTATCTACTAGATCAGAGAGTTCACTAGCCACAGCTAGATGCGAGCCAATCCCTCATGATACCCCATCCTCAGGAGCAAAGTCCTCCTCATGATAGCATCAAGCAGCTAGCAGTAGGAGTAAGGTCTCTAGGTGTCCTGCTGAAAGGTCCTAATGGCTAGAGGGGATGAATAGCCTAATAAAAATTTCTACAACACTTAACAAACCAATTAGACAATTATGAGGTGAAGCAAGTGTTGCGCTAGCCTACTAAAATTGTAAGCCACCTACCATAATTCTAGTTTATATAGTTTCTATCCACATAATAGCTATGACACTACACTAAGTTAGTGTGCTCTCAAAGACAAACTAAAGAGCTACACTAACCAAACTAACAAGCTCTCACAACTAGCTACACTAAAGAGCTTGGTAACTAGTTTGCAATAATGTAAAGGGAGAGAGTAAGATAGTTATACTGCCATGTCGAGGAGTGAATCAATCAATCACAAGAATCAATATCAATGAAGACCAATCACCTCGGGATCAAATAATGAACACAATGATTTTTTATCGAGGTTCACTTGCTTGCCGGCAAGCAAGTCCTCGTTGTGGCAATTCACTCACTTGGAGGTTCACACGCTAATTGGCATCACACGCCAAACTCTCAATAGGGTGCCGCACAACCAACACAAGATGAGGATCATACAAGCCATGAGCAATTCACTAGAGTACCTTTTAGCTCTCTACCAGGGAAAGGTCAAGAACCCCTCACAATCACTATGATCAGAGCCAGAGACAATCACCAACCTCCGCTCGATGATCCTCGCTGCTCCAAGCCATTTAGGTGGCAGCAACCACCAAGAGTAACAAATGAATCCCACAGCGAAACATGAACACCAAGTGCCTCTAGATGCAAACACTCAAGCAATGCACTTGGATTCTCTCCCAATCTCACAAAGATGATGAATCAATGATGGAGATGAGTGGGAGGGCTTTGGCTAAGCTCATAAGGTTGCTATGTCAATGCAAATAGCTAAGAGAGTGAGCTTGAGCCGGCCATGGGGCTTAAATAGAAGCCCCTATGAAATAGAGCCATTGTACCCCTTCAATGGGCACAACATGGGGTGATCGGACGCTCCGGTCATATTGACTGGACGCTGGACCTCAGTGTCTAGTCACGCGATGCATGCCACATGTCCCCTCTCTTCAAATGTTGATCGCCCGATGTCAACGGTCAAGTGACGACTGGACGCTGAACCCCAGCGCCCGGTCGATTCCAGTAAGCATCCAGAGATGACTTTTCACAACCGGATGCGTCCGGTCATGCTCGACTGGACACACCCAACGTCTAGTCACATGGTGACTCCCCTGTGTGCTGCCACGTTAGCAGGACCGGACACACCCTATCAGCGTTCGGTTACTAAGTGACCCAGCGTCTGGTCAGAGATCGTTGCTAGCGTCTTCGTGGCTTCCACTGACCAGACGCGCCGGTCCAACCGAGGCCAGTGTCCGGTCACTTCCAGTGACCTCCGTATTTTCTATATAGGGCACCGGTGAAGTTCCCAACCCTTGTTCAAATGTGCTAACCACCAAGTTTATCACCTTATGCACATATGTTAGCATATTTTCACAAATATTTTTAAGGGTGTTAGCACTCCACTAGATCCTAAATACATATGCAATGAGTTAGACCATCTAGTGGCACTTTGATAACCACATTTTGATACGAGTTTCACCCCTCTTAATAGTACGACTACCGATCCTAAATATGATCACACTCACTAAGTGTCTCGATCACTAAAACAAAATAGCTTCTACCATTTATACCTTTGCCTTGAGCCTTTTGTTTTTCTCTTTTTTCTTTTCAAGTCCAAGCACTTGATCATCACCATGGCATCACCATCATCATGTCATGATCTTCATTTGCTTCACCACTTGGAATGTGCTACCTATCTTATGATCACTTGATAAACTAGGTTAGCACTTAGGGTTTTATCAAAACCAAACTAGAGCTTTCAAAACATGTCTAGATGCACTTAGGGTTTCATGAATGAGCCTATTTAATGTGAGAGATGACTAGATGCACTAAACATATCTTTAGCAAGGATGTATACTATGCCAATCAACTTTTACCTTAGATTGCTCAAAGGAGAGGCATGTTATATAAATGGGGGGGGTGCATCAACACATATTTGACAAATCCAATATGTTTAACTCATTCCTTAGCTTGCAAAACCTTTTCTCATCCAATGGCTTGGTGAATATATCAGCAAGTTGATCCTCGGTGCCTACACTCTCAATGCAAATGTCCCATTTTTGTTGATGGTCTCTTATGAAATGGTGGTAGACATCAATGTGTTTTGTTCTTGCATGTTGAACCAGATTTTTGGTCAACTTGATTGCACTCTCATTGTCACATAGCAATGGCACTTTCTTGAACTTAATTCTAAAGTCACTCAAAGTGGCCTTCATCCAAAGTACTTATGCACAACAACTACCGGCGGATACGTATTCAGCTTTAGCGGTTGATAATGCAATACTATTTTGCTTCTTTGATGACCATGAAATAAGTGATCTTCCCAATAATTGACATGTGCCCGAAGTGCTCTTTCTTTCAACCTTGCATCCCGCATAATCTGAGTCAGAGTAACCAACTAGCTCAAACTTTGCTCCATTGGGATACTACAAACCAACATTTTATGTATGCTTCAAGTACCTCAATATTCTCTTAGTAGCCTTCAAATGACTTTCTCTTGGTGAGGCTTAAAATCTTGCACACATGCATACACTAAACATGACATTCGCCCTTGATGCGGTCACAAAGAGTAGGCTTCCAATCATAGACCGATATAATTTTTGATCCACCATATTGCCACTTGCACCACTATCTAAGTTGCCATTTGTTCCTATTGGTGTGCTAATGGCTTTACTATCACTCATGCCAAACTTCTTGATCAAGTCCTTGATATACTTGCCTTGACTCACAAATGTACCATTCTTCAATTGCTTGATTTGAAGACCAAGAAAGTAATCAACTCTCCAATCATGGACATCTCAAACTCATTAGCCATCATCTTTCCAAACTTATCACAAAAATCTTGATTGGTTGATCCAAATATGATGTCATCAACATAGATTTGCAACACAAACAAGTCTTTTTCAATCTTCTTGATGAAAAGAGTGATGTCAACCTTTCCCATTATGAACCCTTTAGAGAGTAGGAAGTCCTTCAATCTCTCATACCATGTTCTAGGTGCTTGCTTCAAGCCATACAATGCCTTCTTCAACTTGTACACATGGTCGGGCTTCTTATCATCTTCAAAACTGGGAGGTTGCTCAACATATACTTCTTCATTGATGTAACCATTGAGAAATACACTCTTGACATCCATTTGATAGAGCTTGATGTTATAGGCATAAGCATAGGCTAGCAAGATTCTAATTGCTTCTAATCTAGCAACCGGGGCATATGTTTCTTCAAAGTCAAGACCATCAACTTGTGTATAGCCTTGTGCTACCAATCTTGCTTTGTTCCTTACTACTATCCCATCTTGATCTTGCTTGTTTCTAAAGATCTATTTGGTTCCAATCACATTGTGTCCCTTTGGTCTCTCTACTAATTCCCATACTTGATTTCTTGTGAAGTTATTTAACTCTTCATGTATAGCATTCACCCAATCAATATCCTTCAATACTTTATCTATCTTCTTTGGTTTAATGGATGACACAAATAAGAAATGATGGAGTCTCCCAATCAAATAATTCATCTTTAGTAGGTTCATCATTATCACTATCACTATCATTTTCATTATCATGTTCCTCATCACTTCCATCATCATAATTTTGTACCTTAGTGGCCTTAGCCATGAAGCATGATGGAGTGTCGAAGAGATAAGGCTTCTCATTGATTGCAATACTTGCAAGTGCCTTCTTCATGGTGGTTTTGTCATCATCACTATCATCATCATCATCACTTGAGGAAGCATCACTATCCCAAGTGACCACATATGAACCACCCTTCTTCTTCTTGAAGGTCATCTTGTCCTTCTCTTTCTTTTTCTTCTTGTCCTTCTTCTTGTTCTTCTTGTTGTCATCATCATTGTTGCTATTGTATAGACATTGAGCAACAAGATGATCTTTGCTTCCACATTTGAAGCACCTTCTTGACTCTTCCTTGTTCTTGGATGAAGATTTCTTTCTTCTAGCATGGTACCCTTTCTTCATCATGAACTTGCCAAATTTCTTGATAAAGAGAGCCATCTTCTTATCATCATCATCATCCCATGAGCCATCATCTTCACTTGATGTATCTTGCTTTGCCTTGCCCTTGGATGATGTGGCCTTGAATGCCACGCTCTTCTTTTTCTCATCCTTCTTCTTATCTTTCTTTTCCTTCTTTTTGAGAATATATGCCTTTGCACCCTTCATGGCTTGAGTGCCTTCAAATGATTCTTCCAACTTCTTCCAAGCCTCATGAGCCATCTCTATATTCTTGATTTGCTCAAATGTTCTCTGATCAATTGCATTATGAATGGCACTTAGAGCAATGTCATTATTTTGGAGAAGCACTTCTTTGGCTGCGGTGGGATTCTCTAGATCACCAATCTCAATTTTGGTTTATACCACCTTCCACACTTTTCTATTGATTGACTTGATATGTGTGGTTATTTTTTATTTCTAATACGGATAATTTGTGCCATCAAATTGGGGTGGCTTCTTGGTGTTGTTGATTTGAGCCATTTTTACCCCGAAGGTTGTTAAGCCTCAAATCACGATGATCTCGGCTCTGATACCACTTGAGAGGTCCTAATGGCTAGAGGGGGGTGAATAGCCTAATAAAAATTTCTACAACAACACTTAACAAACCAATTAGACAATTATGAGGCGAAGCAAGTGTTGCACTAGCCTACTAAAATTGCAAGCCACCTACCACAATTCTAGTTTATATAGTTTCTATCCACACAATAGCTATGACACTACACTAAGTTAGTGTGCTCTCAAATACTAACTAAAGAGCTACACTAACCAAACTAACAAGCTCTCACAATTATCTACACTAAAGAGCTTGGTAACTAGTTTGCGATAATGTAAAGGGATAGAGTAAGATAGTTATACCACCGTGTCAAGGAGTGAACCAATCAATCACAAGAATCAATATCAATGAAGACCAATCACCTCGGGATCAAATGATGAACACAATGATTTTTTACCGAGGTTCACTTGCTTGCCGGCAAGCTAGTCCTCGTTGTGGCGATTCACTCACTTGGAGGTTCACGCACTAATTGGCATCACGCCAAACCCTCAATAGGGTGCTGCACAACCAACACAAGTTGAGGATCACACAAGCCACGAGCAATTCACTAGAGTACCTTTTAGCTCTCCACCAGGGAAAGGTCAAGAACCCCTCACAATCACCATGATCGGAGCCGAAGACAATCACCAACTTCCGCTCGACGATCCTCGCTGCTCCAACCTATCTAGGTGGCAGCAACCACCAAGAGTAATAAACAAATCCCGCAGTGAAACACGAACACCAAGTACTCTAGATGCAAACACTCAAGCAATGCACTTGGATTCTCTCCCAATCTCACAAAGATGATGAATCAATGATGGAGATGAGTGGGAGGGCTTTGGCTAAGCTCACAAGGTTGTTGTGTCAATGCAAATGTCCAAGAGAGTGAGCTTGAGCTGGCCATGGGGCTTAAATAGAAGCCCCCATGAAATAGAGTTGTTGTACCCCTTCAATGGGCACAACACAGGGTGACCGAACGCTCTGATCATATTGACCGGACACTGGACCTCAGCATCTAGTCACACGATGCATGCCACATGTCCCCTCTCTTCAAATGTTGATCGCCTAATCTCAACGGTCAAGTGATAACCGAACGCTGAACCCTAGCGTTCGGTCAATTCCAGTAAGCATCTAGAGACAACTTTTCATGACCGGACGCGTCCGGTCATGCTCGACCGGACACACCCAGCGTCTGGTCACACGGCGACTCCACTATGTGCTGCCACGTCAATAGGACCAGATGCATCCTATCAGCGTTCGGTCACTGAGTGACCCAGCGTCCGGTCAGAGACCGACGCCAGCATCTTCGCGGCTTCCACTGACCGAATGCGTCGGTCCAACCGAGGTCAGTGTCTAGTCACTTCCAGTGACCTCCATCTTTTCTGTATAGGGCGCCGGTGGCACCATTGAACTGTCTGCACTCTATGGATGGACACTCCACTGGTGAAGTTCCTAACCCTTGCTCAAATGTGCCAACCACCAAGTGTATCACCTTGTGTACATGTGTTAGCATATTTTCACAAACATTTTCAAGTGTGTTAGCACTCCACTAGATCCTAAATGCATATGCAATGAGTTAGAGTATCTAGTGGCACTTTGATAACCGCATTTTGATATGAGTTTCACCCCTCTTAATAGTATGGCTATCAATCCTAAATGTGATCACTCTCACTAAGTGTCTCGATCACCAAAACAAAATAGCTCCTACCATTTATACCTTTGCCTTGAGCCTTTTATTTTTCTCTTTCTTCTTTTCAAGTCCAAGCACTTGATCATCACCATGGCATCACCATCATCATGTCATGATCTTTATTTGCTTCACCACTTGGAATGTGCTACCTATCTCATGATCACTTGATAAACTAGGTTAGCACTTAGGGTTTCATCAAAACCAAACTAGAGCTTTCACCTGCTTGACCCCTCGCTAAAAGGCTCTATGAAGCAAGGTCAGACCAGATCTGTAGGAGGCACTAGACTGCCGTGAGGGCATCTAGGAGGCTCTATTTGACCATAGCAAACCTCATGTAGGCAAATGGGTGACTCTAGAATCCTGAGAATCTCTGTGACCCTGAAGCTCATCAGCCTGTAGTCATGGCCTATGAATGTAAAGTGTATGAACCTATGGCTCGGGTTAATCCAAAATGAAGAGTAAAACTCATGGACCTATGATGGAACATATTGGCCAGTCCATCCAAGTAGGTATGTCAACCCTAGCAGATAAGATAGATGGGGATGAATCTGCTCTCCTACTACTGCAACAACTGATTCAATGGAGCAAACTCTCTGAGATCTAAAAGCAACCCCACTATTAAGATATGCATGATAGAAATCCTCTTGCAGTGGTGTATAGAATCCCTCTAAAGCACGCTCATCCTACCTCAGCGGAAACCAATCCTCGAACTGCATGAACCTAAGTTATTGTACCTGCTTGGTTGTGGCTGCCCTCAAGTAAAGGTGAGTCACTAGAGGCCGACCCTATGGTGTGGGAGGCGGATGACAACCTCTCCTCTGTGTCTTAGGCCTCGGTGTCACCTAAGCACAAGTACAACCAGAGCGTCGTAACTATGGCTGAGGTGCCTGCTCTGTCTCCTCGATTTGCTTTGCCTCCTAAGTCTGCTCTATTTGTTGGGTACCCTCTGACTGCTCTACTAGCTGTGCCTGCTGCTCAATAGTCTCCCTAGAGGCTAACTCTCATCTATAGCAATATGCCATCCACCAAGCATGATAGTCCCAGCTGGACTACCATGAAGACTCTCAACCCTCTCGACGGCGGCCCTATGTACTGGAGAAAGCTGATCTATAATGCGGAGACCACTCTGAGCCCCTCCTCTCTTTGCACGCTCTACAGCGGCTGCCACTACTGCAACTCTCTAAGTATCAGCATCTACAAACTTCTGCTTCTTTGTCATGGTCCTCTTTGCCTTGCCTTTCACCTCAGCAGATAGGCGAGGAGGAGGCCTCGGATCCTCATCACCGGGACCACCTCCAGCATTCTTGACACGTGCCATTGCTGGAGCTAAAATGAACTACTACCACAGACAAGAATCAACTATCACTGACACTCGCAAGGCTTGGCCTCGATCCGTACTCGCTGGCTTGACCCCAAGTTCACTGACCACTGCCAAAGGAACCTCACAAACACTAACTCGCTGCACGATAGAATAGATCGGATATATGAATAATTACAATATACATCTAGAGATATGAAACCCTAAGAAGCAAGCAATAGATACAAAATTAGAGGCGATGGCTTGCTACCTGATGAACCGGCAAACCAAAGAGTAAAGGAACGAAACATGAGGGCACCCCTAGGAAAACGCCTAGGGTTAGGGTTCTGATGCGAAGAGGTTCAACGACCAAGAAGATGCAGAGTAGTGATAGACTAGGGCACCGGCATGGAGCAATGTGGCGTAGGCACATGGCTGTGATGCTGGTGCGGCGATGCTAGGGCACGGGCATGTGACACTGCTATGAGAGAGGCGGTGCTAGGGCATGGCTGTGTGGGAGCAACATGGGCGGTGTGCGGGGCATGGGGAGGTGTAGTGTGGCATGAGATAGCGGCGCAGTAGGCGGTGGCTAGGGCACGGGTGCGTGGTGTGGGTGAGGAAAGCTACGACGATGAAGTCGGTGCGGGTGCGGGTGCGAGTGATGTAGGTACAAAACGGCGTATGGTATATATGGTGGCCCACCCGTGATGGATAAGGAAAGGAAACGGAACAGAGTAATAGATTCGCACGACTTCTACTGACTAGACACTTCGGTGGCAATGATTGCCACCTAGAGTCTGGCCAACTACAGAGAGGTCCAAATCCCTTCAAGTCATGACCGGACGCAGCCAGAGTCCGGTCGATCCTATGTACATCTTCTTCGCTTGACCGGATGCAGTATCACCATCTGACCAAACGCAGGATGAACACTGTATCAGCGTCTGGTCACTCCTTTGTGCTTCTATTCACCTTCTATGAACTAATCGGACGCTAGAATCCAGAGTCCGGTGCAGCGTTCGATCGTCCTTTTTCAGCAAATCTTCAATGTTCCTTCGCGCTACCTGCTCTCAATCAAGTCCCAACTTCAATAAGACCCAAATAAACATCAATTGGGACTGATGTGAGTGACCTCTCTCAAACCCTCAATTTTTTAAAAATATTTTGCCTTACGCTATACTTCTTTTTTAAGAAAATAGGCAATAAAAAGGGTAATAGAAATGAAATGACAAAACAACACACATGCATATGCAATGCAATACTTGAAATTAATTCTAGTTGCTTATCAAGTTTGATCCGAGGTTAAGCTTCTTCACATGCTTTTCGGTGGTTATCTTAACCATGTTAGACAAGCCCTAAATGCATTACAAAAAAATTAAACATGTTGTATATTACAATGCAATGCAAGAGACAACACAAGCTTATTTTCTAGTGAAGTTACTAAAATCAAGGACATCGAGCTCATTCCTCAACCGACAAAATGTCGCCTTATCTAGCGGTTCAGTGAAGATATCCACCAACTGATCCTCGGTCCTTACACCTTCTAATGATATATCATTTTTAGCAACATGATCTCTAAGAAAGTGATGGTAAATATCTATATGCTTGGTGCAAGAATGTTGAACCAGATTATTAGCAAGCTTTACCGCACTCTCATTGTCACACAAAAGAGGTACTTTTTCTAGAACTACACCATAGTCTAGCAAAGTTTGCTTCATATAAAGTATTTGTGCACAACAAGCACCCGTGGCAATGTATTCCTCTTTGATGGTGGACAAAGCCACACTATTTTGTTTCTTGGAGGACCAAGACATAAGTGATCTACCAAACAAATGGCACCCTCCGGATATGCTTTTCCTATCAACTTTGCAACCGGCATAATCCGAATCGGAATAGCCAACTAATTAAAATCTAGCTCCTTCAGGATACCAAAGGCCAATGCTTGGTGTGTGCTTAAGGTATCTAAGGATTCTTTTAACGGCAACCAAATGAGCTTCTTTAGGATTAGTTTGAAATCTAGCACACATACACACACTAAACATGATGTTGGGCCTAGATACGGTTAAATATAACAAGCTACCAATCATAGAGCGGTAGAGAGTTTGATCAACCATTTTACCTCCCTCATCTAGGTCGAGATGTCCATTAGATGGCATTGGTATCTTGATTGGCTTACATTCATCCATATTGAACCTCTTGAGAAGATCCTTGGTATACTTTTCTTGAGAGATAAAAATCCCTTCTCTCATTTGCTTGACTTGAAAACCAAGAAAGAATGTAAGCTCTCCAATCATTGACATCTCGAACTTCTTTGATATCAATTCACCAAACTCTTTGCAATAATCTTCATTCGATGATCCAAAGATGATATCATCAACATATACTTGACAAATGAAGATTTCTCCATCAAGCTTCTTAGTGAATAGTGTGGTGTTGACCTTCCCAATGGTGAAGCCCTTCTCAATGAGGAAATCCTGAAGGTGCTCATACCACGCTCTTGGGGCTTGCTTAAGCCCATATAGCGCATTGGACAACCTATAAATATGATTAGGATATCTAGGGTATTCAAACCCAGGAGGTTGATCAACATAGACTAGTTCATTTATGAAGCTATTTAAAAATGCACTTTTAACATCCATTTGATATAATTTAATTTCATGATGCAAGGCATATGCAAGGAGGATACGAATGGCTTCAAGTCTTGCAACCGGTGCAAAGGTCTCTCCAAAATTCAACCCTTCAACTTAAGAGAACCCCTTTGCAACTAGTCTTGCCTTGTTCCTCACTATAACGTCTTGATCATCTTGCTTATTATGGAACACCTACTTTGTTCCAATGACTCTTGCACCTTGTGGTCGCTCTTCAAGAGTCCAAACTTCATTGTGAGTGAAGTTGTTTAACTCTTCATGCATGGCATTTATCCAACCTGAATCTTGAAGAGCTTCTTCTACATTCTTAGGTTCAACACAAGAGATAAAAGAGTGATGTTCAATAAATGAAGCAAGGTTTTGGGATCGAGTCATTACATCCTTTGTAGGACTCCTTATGAAGAAGGTGAATTTCTTCTATCAACAACTTGAGGGAGAGGTTATGGAGCATCAACATCTTGTGCTTGTGCCACCATTTGATCATAAGAGACATGAGTATCTTTATTTTCTACTCTTCCATCTTTATCACCATCTTGTGGTACATTTGATGAAGAAGGTGGATCAATCACTTATACATCATCTTTGGGCTTGATGTCTCCAACCGGAATGTACTTCATGGTCTCCCTCAATGGTTCATCACCTACATCATCAAGATTCTCATATGCTCCTTGGGAGCCATTAGATTCAACAAATTCTACATCATATGTTTCTTCAACCAAGCCGGTGGCATGATTAAATACTTGATATACTTTGGACTTTGATGAGTAACCAATAAGAAAACCAATATCACAATATCTTTAAAACTTTTATAGGTGTTGTCGCTTCTTATAGATGTAGCATTTGCATCCAAACACCCAGAAGAATGAGACGTTCGACTTCTTTCCATTGAGTAACTCATAAGGTGTCTTGCCAAGAAACTTTTAAAGGAATAGGCGGTTGGATGCATAACATGCAGTGCTGATAGCTTCCACCCATAGAGCTTCAAGTGTGTTGTACTTATCAAGCATTGTTCTTGCAAGTGTGATAAGTGTTCGGTTCTTTCTCTCAACTACACTATTTGTTGAGGAGTATATGTTGCGAAGACCTCATGCTTGATCCTAACTTCATCACAATAAGCTTCAATGTTTGTGTTGTCAAACTCTTTTCCATTATCACTCCTTATGTTCTTAAGCTTCACTTCAAACTCATTTTGTGCTCTCTTGGCAAACTTTTTGAAACATGATGCAACCTTGGTCTTGTCATGAAGGAAGAACACACATGTATATCTAGAATAGTCATCAACAATCACAAGACAATAAAGATTCCCTCCTAAACTCTTGTAAGTTGTTGGTCCAAATAAGTCCATGTGAAGGAGCTCTAGCACTCTTCTTGACATGAAAGCTTTTGTAGGATGAGTGTTTGCAACTTGCTTGTCGGCTTGACATGCACTACAAAGCTTGTCCTTCTCAAATTTCACATCCTTCAACCCTCTCACCAATTCATTCTTCATAAGCTTCTTGAGTGAGCTCATCCCAACATGAGCAAGTCTTCTATGCCATAGCCACCTAAGTTATGTTTTGGTGAATAGGCATGTCTTCAAGTTAGCATCTTCAGAGGTGAAATCAACTAGATATAAGTTGTTGTATCTAAATCCCTTGAATATAACTTGATCATCATCTTTCTTAGATACAACCACTTCCTTCTCGGTAAATAAGTATTGAAAGCCAAGATCACATAATTATCCAATGGATAGCAAGTTGAAGCTTAAAGAAGCAACATATAACACATTTGAGATTGAATGATCATTTGATATTGGTACTTTGCCCAATCCTTTGACTTTGCCCTTTGAGTTATCACCAAATGTAATTCTTTCTTGACCATCAACTTCTTCATCTAGTGAGGTGAATATACGAGGATCACCGATCATATGTTGAGTGCAACCACTATCAATTACCCAATGACTTCCACCGGTCTTGTAGTTCACCTACACATAAGAGATCAAGCTTGTTTAGGGACCCAAACTTGTTGAGGGCCCTTGACTTTCTCAACAAGTGACTTTGCAACCCAAATTTTCTTAGGCCTATTCTTGTTGAGAGGTCCTAAGAACATGACTTTCATTTTACCACTAGAGTCCTTTCTAAGCATGTAATGAGCATTGAAAGCAAAAGGTCTAGCATGCTTGGGCAAGAGTTGTGGTGGTGGAGTTTGACACTCATGGGCAAAGTGACCTTCTTGTCCACACTCAAAACACCTCTTTGGCTTTAGCTTTGACTTGTGTTGTTGTTGGTGTTGAGCTTGAGCCTTCTTCTCTTGATGTGCCAAGTACCCAATGCCACTTCTATCCATCTTCATGACGGTGTTCATGAGTAGCTCACTTTGAAGATGTTGACCTCTTGTGAATTTGCTCAACCCGGTCTTGAGATGTTCTTTTTCTAACTTGAGCTTCTTGTTCTCTTCCTTGAGCTCATCATGATTTTTCTCCTTCTTGAGTCTCTTGTTTTCTTTCTTAAGCTTCTTATTCTCAAGAGCTAGATCACTATCATGGTCAAGGTTCTCTATCACAATGGTGTTGGTGGTTGATAGATTTTCAAAATCTTTCTTTAGCTTCTCATTCTCATCCTTGATCTTGACATACTCATCATAGTTATCGGACTCAACCACTTGCTTGCCTTTGATACTAGAACCTTGCTCAATCCTCTCAATAATCAAATCATCACATGATGTAGTTATATCAATCTTAACAACATGGTTAGTAGCATCATGTGGCTCATTGGATAAAAAACTCATGAGGGACAACAAGATTATCATGATTAACCTTGAGATTGGTATACTGTAACACCCTAAAATTAGCCCCTTTTGAAATAGAGTTCAAATGATTTATTTATGAATTTTTGTGCACATGAAATATAGGAAATAAATCTTTTCATTAAATTAAAATACATCATAAGGTAGTAACATATGTGAGCATACATGCTGTTGCATTTTATTTATTGTGATAAATGGTGTGACCCAAACTCCAAAGTAATTTGGAATGTTTTTTCAAAGAGTTTGAAAATGGCTTTGAAATAAAAGAAAAGAAAGAAAAGAAAATTAGAAAATAAAAGTATTTTTAAAAGTTGTAAAGTTTATCTAGGAAAGCCTAATAGAATTGTCCATTTTTATTGAATGGGAAAGAATTTTTGAAACCATACTCGAATTGGATTTGAATTTAGCTTAGAATTGGAATATTTGAAAAAGAAAAGGAATTGGAAAATGTAAGAACTTAAAAAGTTATTTTTAGAAACTTACCAAAAATTGGTTCATCTATGTTGGAATTAGAAAGTATATTGAAATCATATTTATGCTTGATTTGGTTTATATTTGAAATGGTTTTGAATTAAGAAAAGAAATAGAATTCAGAAATAGAAAAGGATTTTTATTTGAAAAATATCCCTTCTTTCCTTCCCTTCTCAGCCCAGCACAGGATTTGGCCCAGCTCAGCCATGGCCCGCCTCGGCTTCGCCCGCACTCACCCGCGTGGCCCAGCACCCCGGCCCTTCACCGCGTGTCTACGCCCGCCCGCATGAGCCGTCCGCTCTCTCACTGCACCGTGGGACCCACTCGTCAGCGCGCACCGCACACACCTGCCGCTCTCTCCCCTTTCCCTCTCGCTGCGACTTGGCCCCATCCGTCAGTTGTGCCTGCCTTCTTCCTTTCCTTCTTCCCCGATGCCCCTTTCCTTTCTCTGCCCGTCAATGGCGCAGCTTCCATGGCAAGTCACAGCCGCCGGTGCCCGTATGCAAGGCAAGCGCCCCATCTCGCCCGCGCGCCCCGTTTCCCTTTCCTTGTATGCCGCGCCCACCCACCTATAAAGCTCTAGCTAAGCCCCCATCTTCTCCCCATTCCTCTGCCCGCATCCAACATCTCACCGTTGCCGGCTAACTCCTCCTCCCGAGCGCAAAACTCGACACCGACGTGTCCAGGAGCTCTGCCGCGACCCACCGGTGCCGTAGGTATCGTCGATTTCACGTTTTGACCTTCAATTCCTTGGATTCAACCTCAACCGTGCATCAATTCTCTCTCTAGATCACGGTCGCTGTCGACGACCCGCTTTGAAGCCCTCCTGGACGTCGCAACCACCTCTAGAAGCATCGCGGTGAGCTTCTCCACCTCCCGGTGCCCCCATTTCTATTGTTAGCGCCCTAGAACGCCATGCCCGCAAGCATCAGTCGCCGCCGGCCATGGTGCCCTCGCCGGAGACGAGGAGCAGCGCCAGACAATCACCCGGACTCACCAACGTCATCCGATCTTGCACGGACGGTCAGGATTAGATCTGCTAAATCATTGTGTAACCGGTCCACCGTAGACCCACGGACTCGGTCCATGCCGCCCTGTCACCACATCCACCACGCCATGTGGTGAACCACACCACTCATGCAGTGCCACGTGGCTGTCTGGTCAGCAGCCGAGTCAACCGCAGTCAAGCCTTGCACATTTTGCAGATTAGCCCCTCGGTTTTTAGTGAATAAACCCGCAATCCAAATTAGTTCAAAATAAATGCATATCAGTCCTGATTTTATTCACTTTAGACCCTGTGTTTTCCAGAAATAGTATGCCCAGTCCAAAATACATTTAAATTCAGATTTTTAATTGTTTTAATTCAAAAATGAGTTCAAATATTCACAGAAATGCCATTGAACCTTATTTCATACGTAACTTTTGCGTTTTAAGTCCGATTTGATCCATTCAAATTGCATTAGGATTGTATTTACGTTATCTACATGTTTATACAACTGTTAGGCATGTTTTCAACACTTGAAATTCATGAGTAGATTTAATCTATTATTTAACCAAAGTAAAACTTATTTAAATCATAACTTATTCGTTTAAACTCCGAAATAGTCCGTTCAAGTTGCGTTTGTTTCATAACGTCGAGATCTACGCATTAGTAATGATGTTTACTATATTACTATTTCATAAAAATCATAGTTTAAATCATATCTTGATTAATAATTATGCAACTGGGTTTTATACATAAAATATGATTTGTTTTACTTTTGTTTTATAATTTAAATCTAAAATTAACTTAATTTAATCTATATTATTTATAAAATATCTTTTGTATATGAATTCATATAGTTAGCATAAACGAAGCCTATAGTTTCTTTTCCACGTGTTAAGCAAATCTCTCGGTAGTTGTAACTTTTCAACCGTAGCTTCGATTAGCGTGCCTCTTGCGACTGTGTGATCGTAGTGATGCGTAGAATCGTGTTTCAATCTCTTCTACTTATTTTTCTATGATTGGTGTACTGTTTTGATATAGATGCAATTGTATGCTATGCATGTATGTGTATGGATGTTTGTGTGGTGTTCTACGATTGTCCAGTTGGTGAGATACACGTGGTGATCTAAGAAGAAGAAGAAGGACATTAAGGATTAAAGCTTACCGAAGGATCAATGTATAAGGCAAGTATAGCATGAGATTATCCTTGTTACCTATTCACATTTAATCACTAAATTCATATTGCATGTGTCTACCTTGTTGCCAAATAGGATATCCTAGATACTTGATAACTTGTACCTTGATACCATTGGGATATTGCATGGGATAGTTTTTGCTAGTGTTTAATCAAAACCATGATCTTGTAACTTGACTAATGATATATGCAATAAACATTAAAACATGACTTTTTAGTAACATGGAAACAGGGAGCTGGAGTGTTTATATGCTTCAGATTCCTCTCCCTAAGGACTTATCTGTAAGCGATCATCCGGGACTTACAGTACAGCTGTGAGGGCCATATGGCTCTGGCTTTAACTCAGTATGAGGATCTTTTCTAGCTTGTTAGTGGTTACCTTTCAGGCATAGGGTATGTTTCATTTACTGCTGGGAAGTGTGTACCGTGCTACGATGCCCACGCATGCCACTCCTAGAGATGGGCCACATACGCCTGGTGGCCTTAACTTGTTAGATGAATTATTTGAAAGGCTTTATAGTGAACCCTGCCGACCTTCCTTAGAAGTGGGTCAAGAGAATAGCTACCTTGGGCAAAAGGGTAAATCACAACTCATAGTGAACGTGTACAAACCCTGCAGAGTATAAAACTATTATAACAGCCATGCTCATGGATACGAGCGACCTTAGACCCTTATGGAATAGAGATGATCACTAATGGATAATGGTACTAATGATTAATTGTTTATGCTATACATTATTCATGTTTACCCGATCATGTATTTATTGGAATGATAAATCCTTTGCTACTCAACTGCTTAAAAAGATGACATATTAAAGCTAATCGCAGTAAACCAGTGTTAGGCTTTTTGAGCCTCATAAACCCTATGATATAATTGTTAAGTACGGCATGTACTTATGCTTGTTTTACTTTTCTATACATTGGATAAAAATCCCGGATGGGTACCAGATTGCAAGTTTGGAGGAGTTAGGCTTATGGTCAACCAGTCAGTTGTCCCTGTGGATTTGAAGTCTTCGCCTAAAGATCGAAGTCAACTTTCCACTATCTTTACTCTGAGGGTACTTTTCTTTTACTAATACATTATGTAATAAGTATTGTCTTTTGATATTACCCTTATTTGTGATTATATGTGAGATTTGACTTCTTGGGCTCACATATAGTGTGTATCTGGTTTTGTCTTTAAAATCGGGTGCTACAAAGTGGTATCAGAGCAATGCTGACTGTAGGACGCAAGCCTAGATAGAACTGGACGTTTTAGCATGCTTTTATCTTGCTTAGTTCTTGTTTTCTCTCCAATCTTGTTATTTGCTAAAATTTATGATCACTTCAGCCTCTGTCTATTATGAAAACTTTGTCTCTATTCTTAATCCTCTATCTTTGTCTATATAGATGGATCGTAATGAGGAGACCACCGATATCAAAGGTCAGGAGGACCAAGCTACGTTGCCCTTGACTGCATTCAACAAGGAGAAGTTTGTAGCTATGCAACAACAAGCACCAGAAGGGATGACTCAACCTAGGAGTTTTCAATAGTGCTTGCCACAAGGTCAAACCAACATACCAAAGGAACCAGTGAAGAGACAAGTAGCAGAAGCTTGGAAGAATATGAAGTCCAATGAAGATGTTGGAAGAATGGCACATGAATGCCAAGATCACCCACAATAGAAGCAAGAACAGAAGGTCCAGAAGAAACAAGAGCAAGGAAGTAAAGTAAAGAGAAACTACATCCAAGGAAGATTGAATAATGTGGATATGACAACCACTCATGGAGCTAAGGAGGTTGTGTATGGTTTCATTCTAGTAAACTCAACTCCCGCCACAGTGCTGTTTGACCCCAGAGCTTCACATTCGTTTATCTCTAGTGCATATGTAAAGGAACATAAGATAACAATGCTTCCAATGAGGAGACCAGTGATAGTTAAGACCCTAGAAGGAGAAATGAAGGCGAACCGCAAATGCCCAGGAGTTAGTCTTAACATCAAAGGAGTGAAATTTGAAGCAAATCTTATTGTATTAGAGTTAGTGGACATTGATGTCATTCTTGGAATAGGATGGCTATCTGTTTGTAAAGGAGTGATCAAGTATGCCCAGCGTTCGATGCTTCTAACCGCACCGTCAGGAGAAAGAATTGAGTACGAAGGTATTCAGCCTGTACCTGAGGACAATGTGGATAAGAAGAGAAAGGAGATCTCACCAGAGTCAGAATTAGGAAGAAATCAACATTCGAGTTCTATTACATTATCACATCCAGCTCCAATCCCTAGTCAGTTAAACTCAGACTCTAAAGAATTGGAGGTTTCTCAAGCTAAGGTTACTCCACTCTTTCCACATGAGGTATGTATAGATGGGTGGACAATCACCTACACGGAGTTTCAACCCTGAAAGATCAAGCGAGCTAAAAAGCGGTCTAGTCAAACAAAGATGAATTTACAGAGTCAGCAAGCTGACAATACTCTAAGCAACAATTATGTGGAGCATGACATTACAAAAGATCCAACTAAGAGAAAGTGTTATCATTGCCAGCAAGAAGGACATTATGTTAAGTCTTGCCCACAGAAGAATCAACAAGTACACCATGGAAGTAGCCAGAGTCAGATCATAACCGGACTATCACCAGGAAGTGTCAGTGATACCCAACCCAAAAGAAGCATATGGTGAAATTGATGTAGTGGATGACATGTCACTCCCATGCGAGAGATGTCCCTATAATCATGCCATTTTTAAGAATTAGGAAATTATGCCCTTATGTAATAAAAACGATAGTATCGCAAGTTGAGTCAAAGAATGAGTTATGCATTTTTAAGTGCTTTGTTGATTTGTCATTATGTTTATGCTTGTTTTGCATCTTTGTAATGATTGCAATGATCTTGTTGGGTGTTCCAACAATTTCCTTTAGTTCATAGGTTTAAGGTATAATGATTAATGAAATAAATAGTTGGGTTATTATTCTTCTATTTTTACTATCCTGTCTTCGGAGCAGCTTGTCTTTATCAGTTCATATCTCTGATTTTGGACGATCAAAAGTCATGAGGAATTTTTGGACAACAGTAGACCTCAATCACAAGACGATGCAAGCTATACTTTGGTATCCCCTACTTTATCTTTTCTTAAGGGGGTAGCCAAGTTGAAGAATTAGTAAGATGAAGTATCATACATTCGAGTTTGCACAGCGGAAATCAGAGTGCGCAGTGGAAGCATGGTGGTACTCAAGGATGTAAGAGAGAACTCAGAGTTTCAATGAGTTTTGGTTAGAAGTCTAAGAAAGTTTTATCCAAGATCATCAAGATTTTGGTAGAGCTACTGGAGAAGCTTTTAAGTTAGTTTGGATCAAGAGATCTCAGCCAAATATTTGAAGAAATCCAAGAAGAGGTTGACATAAAATCTAGGTATTAGCTTTGTCAGATCAGAACAAGAGCTTTGTATCTATAATAATGCATCTTGTGAAGGTGTAGGATGTGTTCTTATAAGTGTGAGTTGAACTAACCTGTTATCTAGAGTTATCCATTGCGATGTATGGAAGTACCATCTTCTTGAAGGTAAACGTAATATCTAGGAGGATCACAAGAATATATAGGATACCTTCACCAAGTTAGTCTTTGAGCTTGTGATAACCTCGTTGGAATGAGATTGATTAGGACTTAGAAAAGTGCTATCACTTCAAGAAGCGAAGTCATGGCCGATGCCCTTAGCAATGGAGAATTGTGCTAAGAAGGTTTGGATGACACAAAGGATTAAGAGTTGTATTCCCAGTTCAAGCAACTTCACCAGGATCATTAATGTTTTAAAGATTGTTGGTAGATCATCTTTTGGACCAAGAAGATAAGGAAGCTTTGTTGGATGGTGAACATATGAGAAAAGAGAATTATAGCCTAGTGATTAGGGTTACCTGAGAGTTGTTTAAGGTACCTGTCAAAGTTTTGGAATTAGCTAGGCAAATTACTTGGAGTAAAGGCAACAGGTGTGCAAAGTAATATGGATCTTTATCAACGCAAGACGATGGAACTACACGAGGAAGTAAAGAAGAATCCAAGGATGGAGTATTCCCATATCTTAGTCGACGTCTTCCGAATCTCGAGGACGAGATTCATCTTAAGGGGGGTAGAATTGTAACACCCTAAAATTAGCCCCTTTTGAAATAGAGTTCAAATGATTTATTTATGAATTTTTGTGCACATGAAATATAGGAAATAAATCTTTTCATTAAATTAAAATACATCATAAGATAGTAACATGTGTGAGTATACATGCTGTTGCATTTTATTTATTGTGATGAATGGTGTGACCCAAACTCCAAAGTAATTTGGAATGTTTTTGAAAAGAGTTTGAAAATGGCTTTGAAATAAAAGAAAAGAAAGAAAAGAAAATTAGAAAATAAAAGTATTTTTAAAAGTTGTAAAGTTTATCTTGGAAAGCCTAATAGAATTGTCCATTTTTATTGAATGGGAAAGTATTTTTGAAACCATACTCGAATTGGATTTGAATTTAGCTTAGAATTGGAAGATTTGAAAAAGAAAAGGAATTGGAAAATGTAAGAACTTAAAAAGTTATTTTTGGAAACTTACTAAAAATTGGTTCATCTATGTTGGAATTAGAAAGTATATTAAAATCATATTTATGCTTGATTTGGTTTATATTTGAAATGGTTTTGAATTAAGAAAAGAAATAGAATTCAGAAATAGAAAAGGATTTTTATTTGAAAAATATCCCTTCTTTCCTTCCCTTCTCAGCCCAGCACAGGATTTGGCCGGCCCACCTCTTCTCTTCTCTTCTCTGCCTCAGCCCGCTGCTGGCGACCCAGCCGCACTTCCCTCCCTTCTCCTTTTCCAGCGCCCAGCCTTTCTTCCTTTCCTCCCGCGCTGGCCTACTCCACATGACTCACCGCGTGGCCCAGCTCAGCCGCGGCCCGCCTCGGCTTCACCCGCACTCACCCACGCGGCCCAGCACCCTGGCCCTTCACCGCGTGTCTACGCTCACCCGCATGAGCCGTTCGCTCTCTCACTGCGCCGTGGGACCCACTCGTCAGCGCGCACCGCACACACCCGCCGCTCTCTCCCCTTTCCCTCTCGCTGTGACTTGGCCCCATCCGTCAGCCGCTCCTGCCTTCTTCCTTTCCTTCTTGCCCGATGCCCCTTTCCTTTCTCTGCCCGTCAATGGCGCAGCTTCCACGGCAAGTCACAGCCGTCGGCGCCCGTATGCAAGGCAAGCGCCCTATCTCGCCCGCGCACCCTGTTTCCCTTTCCTTGTATGCCACGCCCACCCGCCTATAAAGCTCCAGCCGAGCCCCCGTCTTCTCCCCATTCCTCTGCTCGCGTCCAACATCTCACCATCGCCGGCTAACTCCTCCTCCCGAGCACAAAACTCGATGCCGACGTGTCCAGGAGCTCCGCCGTGACCCACCGGTGCCGTAGGTATTGTCGATTTCGTGTTTTGACCTTCAATTCCTCGGATTCAACCTCAACCGCATGTCACTTCTCTCTCTAGATCGTGGCCGCTGTCGATGACCCGCTTCGGAGCCCTCTCGGACGCCGCAACCACCTCTAGAAGCATCGCGGTGAGCTTCTCCACCTCCTGGTGCCCCCATTTCTGTAGTTGGCATCCTAGAACGCCGTGCCCATAAGCATCGGTCGCCGTTGACCATGGCGCCCTCGCCGAAGATGAGGAGCAGCGTCGGACAATCACCTGGACTCACCAACATCATCGGATCTTGCACGGACGGTCAGGATTAGATCTGCCAAATCATTGTGTAACCGGTCCACTGTAGACCCACGGACTCAGTCAACGGCGCCCTGTCACCGCATCCACCACGCCATGTGGTGAACCGCACCACTCACGCAATGCCACGTGGCTGTCTGGTCAGCAGCCGAGTCAACTGCAGTCAAGCCTTGCACATTTTGCAGATTAGCCCCTCGGTTTTTAGTGAATAAACCCGCAATCCAAATTAGTTCAAAATAAATGCATATCAGTCCTGATTTTATTCACTTTAGACCCTGCGTTTTCCAGAAATAGTATGCCCAGTCCAAAATACATTTAAATTCAGATTTTTAATTGTTTTAATTCAAAAATGAGTTCAAATATTCACAGAAATGCCATTGAACCTTATTTCATACGTAACTTTTGCGTTTAGTCCGATTTGATCCATTCAAATTGCGTTAGGATCGTATTTACGTTATCTACATGTTTATACAACTGTTAGGCATATTTTCAACACTTGAAATTCATGAGTAGATTTAATATATTATTTAACCAAAGTAAAACTTGTTTAAATCATAACTTATTCGTTTCAACTCCGAAATAGTCCGTTCAAGTTGCGTTTGTTTCATAACGTCGAGATCTACGCATTAGTAATGCTGTTTACTATATTACTATTTTGTAAAAATCATAGTTTAAATCATATCTTGATTAATAATTATGCAACTGGGTTTTATACATAAAATATGATTTGTTTTACTTTTGTTTTATAATTTAAATCTAAAATTGACTTAATTTAATCTATATTATTTATAAAATATCTTTTGTATATGAATTCATATAGTTAACATAAACGAAGCCTATAGTTTCTTTTCCACGTGTTAAGCAAATCTTTCGGTAGTTGTAACTTTTCAACCGTAGCTTCGATTAGCGTGCCTCTCGCGACTGTGTGATCGTAGTGATGCGTAGAATCGCGTTTCAATCTCTTCTACTTATTTTTATATGATTGGTGTACTGTTCTAATATAGATGCAATTGTATGCTATGCATGTATGTGTATGGATGTTTGTGTGGTGTTCTACGATTGTCCAGTCGGTGAGATACACGTGGTGATCTAAGAAGAAGAAGAAGGACATTAAGAATTAAAGCTTACCAAAGGATCGGTGTGTAAGGCAAGTATAGCATGGGATTATCCTTGTTACCTATTCACATTTAATCACTAAATTCATATTGCATGTGTCTACCTTGTTGCCAAATAGGATATCCTAGATATTTGATAACTTGTACCTTGATACCATTGGGATGTTGCATGGGATAGTTTTTGCTAGTGCTTAATCAAAACCATGATCTTGTAACTTGACTAATGATATATGCAATAAATATTAAAACATGACTTTTTAGTAACATGGAAACAGGGGGCTGGAGTGTTTATATGCTTTAGATTCCTCTCCCTAAGGACTTATCTGTAAGCGATCATCCGAGACTTATAGTACAGCTGTGAGGGCCATATGGCTCTAGCTTTAGCTCAGTATGAGAATCTTTTTCTAGCTTGTTAGTGGTTACCTTTCAGGCGCAGGGTATGTTTCCTTTGCTGCTAGGAAGTGTGTATCGTGCTACGATGCCCACGCATGCCACTCCTAGAGATGGGCCACATACGCCTGGTGGCCCTAACTTGTTAGATGAATTCTTTGAAAGGTTTTATAGTGAACCCTGCCGACCTTCCTTGGAAGTGGGTCAAGAGAATAGCTACCTCAGGTGAAAGGGTAAATCACAACTCACAGTGAACGTGTACAAACTCTGCAGAGTATAAAACTGTTATAACAGCCGTGCGCATGGACACAAGCGGCCTTGGACCCTTATGGAATAGAGATGATCACTAATGGATAATGGTACTAATGATTAATTGTTTATGCTATACATTATTTATGTTTACCCGATCATGTGTTTATGGGAATGATAAATCCTTTGCTACCCAACTACTTAAAAAGATGATCTATTAAAGCTAATCGCAGTAAACCAGTGTCAGCCTTTTTGAGCCTCATGAACCCCATGATATAATTGTTAAGTACGATATGTACTTACGCTTGTTTTACTTTTCTATACATTGGATAAAAATCCCGAATGGGTACCAGATTACTGGTTTGGAGGAGTTAGGCTTGTGGTCAACCAGTCAGTCATCCCTATGAATTTGAAGTCTTTGCCTGAAGATCGGAGTCAACTTTCCGCTGTCTTTACTCTGAGGGTACTTTTCTTTTACTAATACGTTATGTAATAAGTATTGTCTTTTGATATTACCCTTATTTGTGGCTATATGTGAGATTTGACTTCCTGAGCTCACATATAGTATTATCTGGTTTTGTCTTTAAAACCGGGTGCTACATATACTCTTCTTTTAGCATATTGTAGCTAGTGATGAGTTTATTATGTATCCCCTCAAGTTTGTCATGTTTTTCTTTAAGCTCTTTCTTAGAAGATTTGAGCTCCTTGAGTTTGGATGAGATAGCGTCATTTGCTTCTCTAAGCTCAACACTAGCTTTTTTGGCTGTCATATTTAGCTAAAAGAGAGTCATTCTTAAGTTCTAGCTTTTCATTCTTAGCTCTTGACTTTCTAATGATCTTAGTGTATTGATTTAGCAATTTAATAAGATCATCATATGAAGGTGATTTAAATTCATCATCACTATTACTATCATCATTGCTAGCATGTTCATCACCACTACTTTCATCATCATTTGATACCTTTCGTTCACCCTTGGCCATAAGGCATAGGTGTGTAGAGGATGATGGCGGTGGTGTTGGTGAAGATGATGAAGAGTCAATTACAATAGCGGCCACCTTCTCATTTTCACTATTATCATCGGATGAGCAACTTGATGAATCAATATCCGTGAGCCAATCGCCGACGATATATGCCTTGCCATTTTTCTTCTTCTTGTGGAAATCCTTCTTCTTGCCATCTTTCTTCTTGTATGGCTTGTTTTTCTTTTTCTCATCATCATCTTCATTGCTTGAGTCATCTTTTTTGCCCTTGTATTTCTTCTTGTACTTGTCTTTCTTGGACTTGGGGCATTGATGTGCGAGATGATGAAGTTCTCCATAATTATAGCAATCCATCTCTGAGATTGGCTTCCTTCTATTGCTAGTGAATAATTTCTTTTTCTTGCCATCAAACTTAACACCGTTCTTGTTGAGCTTCTTTAGCATCTTGATGGTTCTTCTCACCATGAGAGCAAGACTTGCATCATCAATTTCATCATCACTTGAGCTCTCATATTCAACTCGTGCTTTGCCCTTCTCTTGGCTAGCCTTGAATGCCAAGTCTTTCTTTTTGGTAGAAGATGAGCCATCTTGTGGTGTGATATGCATATACATCTCATGTGCGTTGATCTTTTCCAAGATTTGAGTTGGTGTAGCGGTGGAAAGATCACCTTGATAAAGCACGGTCATAATATGCCCATATTTGTCAATGGGGAGGACACTCAAGATCTTTCTTACAACATCGGATGGTTGTATTTGTGTAAGTCCAAGCCCACTGATTTCCTCTACAAGAACATTTAAGTGTGAGTATATTTCATTTGTACTTTCTTTAGGAAGCATCTCGAAAAGAATTAAGCTTTTTCATGACAAGATGATAGCGTTCCTCATGCTCACTCTTTGTTTTCTCATAGAGCGCACAAATGTCCGACCATAGTGCATGGGCGTCCTTATGGTTCCACACACGATTAAACACATCTTTGCAAAGGCCTCTAATAATGATGTTTCTAGCCTTTGTATTTCATTTTCGTAATTTACTTCATCGCCCTGAAGGTTGATGGGATCCTTAGGTTTTGAAAAGCCTTGTGAGGCGGCTCTAAGTATTCCAACATCTAAGGCTTCTAAATAAGCCTCCATGCGGATTTTCCAATAAGGAAAATCATCTCCCTCAAAGATAGGAGGGGGTCCATCCCCGTGAGACATCTTTCTCTAGGCGGTTAAGCCTAAATTCGTGAGCATGATGCTCTGATATCAATTGAAAGGATCAAGATGCCCAAGAGGGGGTGAATTGGGCTAATTCTAAAATTCTTTGCAATAATTAAACCCTACACTTATCCCATTTCACCCCTTATACCTAGAAAGTGATTCTATTGATCTACCGCACAAAAGTTTTGCACCCTAAGTTTCAATCCCACTCTGGCATGACAATTCTAAGAATGTAAAGACAAGAAATGAATTGCTTAAATATAAATGCTTAAAGTAAAGAGAGGAGAAGGAACACGGCGATGTTTTGCCGAGGTATCGGAGAGTCGCCACTCTCCACTAGTCCTCGTTAGAGCACCCATACAAGGGTGTAGCTCTCCCTTGATCCGCGCAAGGATCAAGTGCTCTCTACGCGCTGATTCTTCGACACTCCATCACGGTGAATCGCCAAAATCGCTCACAACTTGAGTTGGGTCATCTACAAGCTCGGCCAGATGATCACCAAACCCCCGATCACCACCAAGACGTCTAGGTGATGGCGATCACCAAGAGTAACAAGCACGAACTCTCACTTGACCACAACAAGCCTAATGAGAAGGGTGGATGCACACTTGCTACTTTTCTTGCACTAATGAGGTCTTAATCTTGGATTCTCAAATCCCAATCACCTCACTAGACTCTTGCTCTCCTAAGCACTCTCAAGGGTGTTTCTCAGCTGAACAAATGGGCAAGAAACCTCTCTTGGATGAATAGAGGAAGTATTTATACTCCCTCATTCAAAACGAACCGTTAGAAGGTTGAGTCAGCACTCTGCGGGGTGACCAGACGCTCCGGTCAGTTATCCCTGCCACAAAGCTGTTAAGTTGTGATCGGACTCTGACCTACGTCCGGTCAGCACTGACCGGACACGTCTGGTCACGAAAATTGCTCTCTGAAACCTTACTAATGTTGACCGAACGCTGGCACCCAGAGTCTGGTCACTTTGTTTTTCAACGTCCGGTCAGTAACCGGAACCTGACCAGCGTCCGGTCAACACTGACCGGACGCGTCCGATCAGGATTTTCCCTCTCTGGAACCTTATTGGAGTTGATCGGACTCTGGCACCCATCGTCCGATCACTTTTCACTCAACGTTCGGTCGCAACCAGACGAATTCTCCTTGATCAAATGAACTGACCGGACTCTACAGCCAGCGTCCGGTCAACATTTGACCCCCCATTCACTTCCAATTCGAAATCATATGTGAATGAAGTTTGCTCTAATTGATCTTAGGGCTACTCCTGGGCTACTTAGTGCTAGATTTGACAAGTATGCACCACACCTAACCCACTAGACTCATCTAGGTCAAGCTACTAGGTCAAGCTACTAGTCCATACTCCCCTTAATAGTACGGCCAAAGGAAAAACAAAGTCATAAACTACTCTAAGTGTCTCTTCAACATCAAACGACACTTAGAACTAGTCCATCCTTAACCTTGTCATTCATCCTTTGAAAACTGAAACGATTTACATCGTAGGGGCATAACAACCATGATTACCCAATCAATTGCCATTATCATGACCTTACTTAATTGCCTCTATAAAACACACGTTAGTCATAGTAATCTCGTATTGTATTAATCACCAAAACCCAACTAGAGGCCTAGATGCTTTCAACAATATTAGAGTCCAATATTGCATGACAATAATTGGACAAAATATTCCGTGCAGAGGAAAGAGCGCAACAAAAATTACGATTTACATTATTGTGTATATGGAATTTATGTTTCTTTACAGAAGTGAACAAAATCTCAAAGAGCCAACTTATCAACATGATCGTATATCACTGCACAGCACGCTGCTCTTTGATACTATATGTTACACCCATTTCTAAATGGTTATCCTTAGCAACTATGGACAACGAAACAAGTCTACTATCTGACGTTCTTCACCACCATGAGTCTATAAACAGCAAATAGGGCCGCATGCGCAAACCAAATCTACCAGCATGATTACAAGAACAAAAACTGCTGATCTTAAGTCCCAATCCTTTATGAGGCATGGGTAGCAACCTTTGCTCCTGCCGCATCTAGCTCGGTGCCACCTCCATTGCCATGTTCCGCTGTCGGATGGCCTTCTGCTATCATTGGCTCACCTCTAACAAGAATAGGACCTTCACTCACCGACTCAGATCCATGAGGTTGAATCTGCTCCGGGATATCTGATAGCCTATCATCTGCTCTCTTTCTGGAAAACTTCCTGCTCAATGTGCTTGTCAGTGATCTGCCTGGTTCACCTGCATTTTTCTCTATCACCTTTGCCACATCTTCTCCTGAGTTCTCTGCATCTCCCACCTTGTCTGCCGGGCTTGCTTCTTCATTCACTACAATCTTTATCGATGTCCGCTTCTCGCCCAGCTCCTTCAGGTTGGGACGTGGAGTTTGAGGGAGCTTTGGATCAAGCTCTGTCACACTCTGAGAACCCGGAGTTGCAGGAAGGCTGGGATCAAGATTTTTTGAGCTCCCCTTCCTTGAATTTCTCCTGAAAAAGGAGCCTACATTAAATAGACCCCCTTGTCCACTGCCTTTTGGTGTCGGGATTTCCCTTGACTTGTCAACCTCTTGGTGAATCTGTGTGTCTGGGTTTCGTGCTCGTCCTTTCCGGGATTCCCATGTCCTTGGAACCCCAGTGCCAGGGCGATGTACATATAAACCTCCAGGTTGTTCTTGTCCATCAATGTTTATGTGCTCCACTTCATCCATTAAGACTTTCTTTTCTTCAGGAAGTTCACCAGAATCCACTTTGCTATAAACAGATGTTGATACTGGTACTTCAGTATCCGCTTGCTTCAATGATTCATCCAAACTTGATCTATTTTGGTCCTGCAGATACAACTAGACTTGAGTGCTCTTGCCGCCATTTCGAAAAAACAACAACAAGAATTGAGTCCAGCAGAGCCCTTCTACATTTCAGGTTTGAACATGCCGTTTTGGTATAACCCTGCTACCTCACCGAAGGCCACTAAAATGGTGTTGAATAAAAGAAAATAGACATAATGTTTGCCACTGACCTCACATATATCTTCAACTGTTATTGCCAAGTGAATCCTTCCTTTCTTGACATTATTCAGTGACATCCATTTGTCGTGTCTTTGTCCACCTCTCAGCTCATGTAAATTAATGGTACATTGTCTGTAAATAAAACAGCGTGAGATGTATGTTTATTTCATTTCCAAATAATACCAAATTGGTCAGATCACTATAGTGCCTGAACCGTGACTAGGGGCTCATGTTGGGTTTCAACTCTAGCCTACCCCAACTTGCTTGGGACTAAAAGGCTTTGTTGATGTTGTTGTTGTTGTTGTTGTTGTTTGGTCAGATCACTATAAAATGACAGGAGGTGCTAGATTGTCCTCTTCAACAAAAGCCAATCGAATCACAGCAATGTGCTAATAAGACAGTAGAAGCATTATCCTATAGATTTCCTTATCAAGGCATCATTTATCAACATGAGCTTAGAAAACAGAACATACCCAAGCGAGTCATCAAACATGGGGTCCTTATCACGAACTTCCATGACAAGTTCATTTGTTGCCTCCCACGATGTGATTGGTATTTTAAATTCTTCAAACCACTTAGGGGACAATGTTTTCCTCTGTATCTGTGTTTGGAATTTGAAAGGACCCAGACGACCTTTCACATAAGGGTCCGCTAGTCCTGTGCATTAGATCATCAAATGTGTTACACCGATGAAGAGTAACACAGAAGCTGCACAATTCATCCTCACCGTTTATATCAGATGGCTTCATGTCAGTTCCTTCTAAAATCTCAAGTTTCACATATGCAATAGGAGGCCTCTCCTCAATGCTGAACCAGTTATTTTCTGCAGAATGAAAAGAAATTGGTACCGTAGAGAAGATAACAGAAGGGAACTGAAAGTTTATCATCACATAATTTACAAAGTGGGAGTCACTATTCCTCTCAATGATTTTAGTCAAAATAGAACTTTGCAGCCATAGTTCATAGAACTATAAAGTTCGTTTAACTTTGGGGCATAACAAATTCTAGCATTTGCTACCAGCCTAGCACACACTAATAAAGCAAGTGACCTAAATATTTCAGTTCATATTGTACACCATATGAGAACTGTCTATAACTAAATTTTAACAGCACATCCACAGGAGGATTTCAGAATCACAGTAATTTTTTAAAGATTTCTGAAACACAAGCAGAAATAAGTTGCTACCTACCTGAAGGAGTAGATGCAAATTTTTCCACATTTATGACTATCATATTGGGCTGCCAGAAGAAAAAAAATACCTCAGTAAGGAAAAGGTACATGGACAACCTTCAAAGGTAAGCCCTGAAAGTCTTTTGAAGAAAGCAAAACAAACAAAAAATAGTACTCCGTAATAAAAATCTGACCTCAACTAATGTCTGCCCAAATGCAGTATCCATCAACTTATCCTGGAAAAAGAAACCCAGTAGGCCGAGTGATGAGTAAGAAACAGAATCACCAATTATACAATAAGAAAAGATTATAATACAGGAAAATCTCACCAGCCATCCTGAAATTCCTGGAAACTCAGTGACATCAAGCCCATGATTAATAAGTGGCTTCACAGTCATCTGAAAATAAGGCGGCTCCACAAAACATAGTCTTACACGGCCAAGAAATGGCCAACTCCGAACAAACTTCACACCAACTAAAATCTGCAAAAACATATTCTTGTGTTGAGTACAACTTTACAAGGTAAACATTACATGTAGGGAAGAAACTGTTTCCTTTGTCTAATGAGGGTTTTCTAAATTTAAACTAAAATTTTCTTTACCATCTGCTTTTCCATAGAACAAATCCGTATATATATATTTTTATATTGCTTGACACAGTTAAAGATCGGTGGGATCTGCTGTTTGTCACAAAAAAGGGAGAATATGTATAGGCCCTTTTTTGACCAGAAAACTTTTATTAATTTCCTTAGGATTACAGTAAAGTTACAACATGGTCCTTGCCACCAGTCTGTACAAGAAACTGTGTATTTTTGGTTCATGAGTGTTGGTGGTTGCCTTCATGAAGGTAAGGGAAACTGTGCATCCTATTTCGAATTTTTAGCACGGTCCCCAATGATAATGGAGAACTTTAACAATGTAAAGCAAGACAATAATAAAGAGGTATTGTAAACTTTAACCATTTTGTAAATTATGTCACTTATTTATGCACAGAGAAAAATAACATGGGACTTGAAAAAGTTAGCATCATAAGTCTTTTCCTTTTTTCAGCATAATGTGAATCACACTCTTTCCAAAGCATCACTCTTCCTAAGTGTGGATTTGGTGTTTTAAAATCCATTTTCTATGAGAATGTCACAAGTTTATCACTCCTATGGCAAAATGGTTCAGCTTACTAGTTAACTTGCCTTTCCCTCGACATGCATGCTAGTTAAATGCATCTTTGCAGTCATTCCAAGTCCCACACTCTTGTGCAGCTGCATAGCAAGTACAGCACTCATATCTTCACCAGAAAGGAAATTCATTCCCAGCTCAAGAACCTGTATAAAAGCATTAAAATAAACACAGATTATTGTCAATTGCCCATAGAAGTAAAGGAAATATTCAGATCAAACAAAAGTGGTACCTACCAAATGGTCATCATCTGATGTCTCAGGTAGAACTCTCATGGAGGTAAAGATTGGTGGATTCCTGCCCATGTAAAGCTCCTGAATACCTGCTTTGCTCTGCAGAATAACAATATCAAGTAAGCTACAGAAAATCGATGGATGGAAATGCCTACTTAACGAAACTAAAATGTGACTGTCATAGGAAATCATTGTTAAAGAAGCAGTTCAAGGTAAAATGCCACAAAATAGAGAATATGAATCAGAAAATCAAGATAAAAGAAGGAAACCATACAACTGTCCAAGGTTTGAACTTATCCAAGAACCATGGTATGATGGGTCGTAGAAGTTGTGAAACGATCTTCTCCATACAGACAGGCCACATCTTGTTGATTGCATAGTTTAACCAGCGTACTGATTCTGCATCAGAGAGGAGCTAAACATGAAACAATATGAGATGCATTTACACAGGCAGGAACAGTCATAAAAAAGGAAATAAAAAGGAGAAAATGAAATTTCCAGCCTAGTCAACAATACTTATCCGTGCAATATTTAAAAAGCGCAACAACTGTGGATCACAGAAAAATAAGGTGTATACCCTTCGCTGATAGGCAGATTTCATCTCCTCATGTTGTATCCTCTTCCGCAGTCTCACTGCACAGCGAGCATTTACCTACAAGGAGCATTATTGTAACTTAATTTCTCCTGATTATCTGGTATTCTGGTATCACACATGTTCAAGCAAACAACTAGGATCACGATATACAAGACTTGGAAAACAATGTATGCAGAAAGGTAGAAGTTGGGATGAGAATCTAAAATTACAGTAAGTGTCATGAAAAGATGAGGAAGTTAAACAGGGAAAAAGAAGCAGTATGGTCTAAAAATACTGAACCAGCTTGGAGTTGGTGTTGATGAAGAGAAGGGAAATTTCATTCCATAACATAGAATAAAAACGGGAAAATTTCTGATACAGTGCCAAGGTGCCTCAGCTAAATCATTTGAAATATTTTACATCACTTGATTGGTTCTTAATGAATTGAAATTAGTCCATAAAAATTAGTATAGGAGGTCATAAAGATGAAGGAAATTACTTTGTAGCATTTGATGGTCTTGAAATCACGATACGATACAATAAATCCTTAAAAGGCAGAAGCATTCAATCATTCATGTAATATCACTCTCACATGTCATCAACCTTCTTATACTGTGCCAAAGTAGAATAGCTACTAATTGCTTGAGAAAGTTATCCCTTGGAAGCCATGTATTTATCTTGGGGGCATAGGATCAGTACACCGCAGTTTTGGAAAAATAACTATACAACCTAGCCAGGAGATAGACTTGGTCCCAATGAATTTGATTCGATTAAGTGGGTGTTGTGTGGAGTAACTTTTGCAGCGTATGATGTGTCATGCTAATTAGTCAAGCAATGATAGCATGCAACAAGCTTTCTAGCTGCTGCGAGGTCTCTGGATTTCATGGCTAACTGGTAAATGATCTATAAAACCATAGCACCCAGAATAGATACAAAGCAGAGTGCAGAATGAGGTGGCAAATTGCCCTTTTGGTGGCACGGGCTGCTGCATCAGAGAAGGTGAAAGAATTTGATGACAGAAACAAGTTTCATCAGAGAAAGCGAGGGAAATTACAGAAACCGACGAAGTACAAAGTACGAACCCTGCTGAAAAAGGCAACATATACTGGAATAGTATGATGCGGTACGAAAGGCAGGCGGGTGCTGTTCTTTCTTAGGCAACAAAAGGGGGCAAATCTTTAGTGATTTAATGAGTACAGAGTACGTGAGGGGGGCAGGAAGTAGTAGCAGCAAGTACCCACCATGTAGAGGTAGAGGAAGGCGACGAGGTAGAGGAGGGAGCCGCGGAAGCCGATGGCGGCGGCGGCCCAGAGCGCGGCCAGCACCAGGCCGATGTGGTAGACGATGGGCAGCTCGGCGGCGTCCATTCCCCGCTCCCGCTCCCGGAGGCCAAGAAGAAAGGCGTTGGTTGGCAAGTGGCGGTCTGACGGGTCGTGGTGTGACACTGCTCTGGAAGGAGGGGAGCCCTACCACTACCAGACCACCACCACCGCACCACGACGGCCGGCCAGCCGGGCGGGGACGGCGAGGACTAGTAGTAGTAGAAATTGATTTCTGACAGCGACAGGGGGTGAAGTTGAGAAGCTAACGCGACATGCCGACCAGCCAACGGGCCAGGCACAGGCCCAACAGAAGAAGAAGAAGCTGCGCAGGTGTCAGGGCAAGTGGTACACACGGGCACACGGGCCGCACGCGGCAGGCCTGGTGTGTCGTCACGTGCCTGCCGATGCCGACGCCGCGGCTGCGAATGCGATCGGATCATCCACGTCTCGCGGCGTTATTCAGCCACTGGTTGTGGGCCTGTGGTGAGTTCCTTCGCTTATAATAAACCCACGAGCCACGACTAGGAGAGGGCAGTAATCCCTCTTTAGGTGATTTTATAGTTTTTTCTAAGTTAAATTATTTCTAACCAGATTTATATAAAACAATATTAATATTTATAATATCAAAAAAGTATTATTAAATTTATCATGATATATATTTTTATATTCTACCTGTTTGGTGTTATAAATATTAATGTTCTTTCTATAACTTTGGTCAAACTTGTAATGGTTTAAATAAACATAAAACATCACTTATTTTAAAACGGAGAGAGTACTCCGTATTAATCAATTAATTATTGTTATGCTCCATTATTGTCAGCAATCGATTATTTCGCTTTTTTGGCATATTCTCGTAACAAACAGTGTGCCTTTGCGACGTAACGGCATGTGGAACGGTTAGGCGGGGGCCGAATCGGCCAAGCCGGTCGATCCGAGGGGGTCCACGTGGTGTGCATCGGATGCACATGGGCCATGACGACAGCTAGCCTCTTCCTCCTCCAGGCTTCAGCTCGGCCCATTCCTTCTGTTGTGGCTCGTAATTTTTAGTCAAAATAATATTTTTTTCTTGAAAAAAAAATAACAGTTATTTACGAACCGGCGACGATAGGAAGCGGCCACTGTCATCCCTCCTAGTGTGGCGCTGTCGGGCTACCAGACCACCAAACTTGCGTGCTCCGGCCTCCGGGAGAGAGGAGAGGTCGGAGTGCGGCCGCGCAGCAGCCCAGCAGGATGAGCGGGGAGGAGGCCGACAGCTCCAAGCCCCACCAGGGAGGCGTATACGGCACCTTCCAGGGGCCGCCCAGCTACCCTCCCCCGCGCCCGCCGCCCGTGGGCTTTCCACAGCCCGCCCCGCCGCCGGGCCTCTCCGCCCACCACCGCGGCGGCTACCAGTCCGTTCCCGGTAACGTTGCTGCGATGTGCGATTTCCTTTCTCGAATACTACCCCAATTCAGTTTCTAGGCGTACCATTTTAAAAAACTGCTGGATCAAGATCAAGTTTCTAGCCTCTAGGCGTTGTTCGTTAAAAAAAAAAGTTTCTAGGCGTCGTTTGATCTCAACTGTCTGCCCCTATTCGGCGACTCTCTTGCGCAAATTGGGACCAGATTTGCTGGAACCAAAGGAAATTATAGTGGGTTTAATTTACCTTGTTTTTACCAGGATATTAATCCAATTCAGTTTTAGAGCGACGGCTCCGTAGTTCGCTAGTACTCCGTGTATGCTTACATCCAAATTCCAGTTTTAGAGTAACTGTCAAACCCTTCTTGTCCTAGTGCCCACTATCTGCAATGTATAGTGCCTGCTCTGCTTATCAATGCATTCCGTGTATGCTTACATCCAAATTCCATGTTGTTGTTTACCTTGCTCAGTTTGCTCTGCTTTCAGCTCGAGATTACGAAGCAGGTGTGCGGGGACACAGCCATGATCGACTTCCCTGTTGCGGCATTGGTTTTGGCTGGTTCCTGTAAGTCATCATCGTCGCACAATCTTTCTTTCTCTTTTCATAACAGTTTCATTCATATGTGTCAAACAACATTGTCATTCAGTTTGATACTTGGGCAGAATTCATGGTACAGCAGTGCTGCTGCTTTAGCTTTGTTTCCTTCCTTTTATTTACTACTCTTCTAATGATAAACTCCTCCCCTTCAAGGTTCATAATCGGTTTCTTTCTTGGTGCCATTCCCTGGTACATTGGAGCCCTTCTGCTGTGGTGTTCCAGAGTTGATTACAGGGAGAAACCGGGCTATGTCGCATGCACAGTAGCGGTGAGTAAACAACTTGTATTACACAACTCATGTGTCATGTGGTCCATCATCAATACCATCAGATGGTACTAGTAAATAAACTCATTTCTATGCTTGCTCAACTTCTACTTCCTTTATCTGTGCATGACTAGAAGTAAACTGTGAATCGACCGAGAGTGAGCCTTAAATCTGATGTTAATAGTAAATTTGGACCGTTGTCCATTCTTGTTGACACTAGGCTCCAAGAAGAAGAAGAAAAATATTTAGCTTTACTTTGAGATTGCTAGATCAAGTTGCTAGAAAAAAGTTTGTAGCCATATGATCACCTAAGAAAAAAATAGATACTTCAATCATCTTGAATATCTTGTTATGGTGACTGCTATGTCATACTCAATGAACTTTATTCCGGCTCTTGGTCACTAAAATGCTTGATGGAACTGTTAGTTTGTGATTCATGCATTGAGACTTTTGAGAGTTCTAACTTATTTGTATAGCTAGAGCTCATCTATGAATTATGAGACAGAAAGGGAGCACTTCCAGAGGGTGCATTATTGAAAGAAAAGAATGCTTGTCTATTCTCTTGGTATTGCCAAAAGCTATCGCAATTCTATAGATGTAACTCTGCATTCGATCACTTATCTGAGTCATTTGTTAACTGTAATTTTGAAACTTAAGCGATTCTGATGAGAATTACTTGGTATAACAGGCTATCCTCGCTACCATTGCTGTTATCATTGGGGCGGCAGCTGGAACTCATGTTTTTTGATTTTAGCTTACATCGCATTGTCATTGTCCATAACGTACATGTTATCCCTGCGTCAAAGAAATCACACAATCAGCATTGTAATGGATATTTGTTCTGCATTCACAATTATTCGTGTTTATAACAAGGAGAACAGAGACCTTGCTCTTGGCCATAAATAAATCAGACCGAGATGCCTCAGCCTTGTGAATAATGAAGCAATTTGAGTCTGAAAGAAATTGTAGTAATGTATTGTGCTTACAATTATTAATAGTTGATCTATGAAGTTGTAACCAGGGTTCGCTGGTAGCCACTGATTTCCTGTAGTCCTGTGGATAACCAGGAAAAAAAAAGGCACCAACTGAAATCTGAGAAGGACACGGTGCGTGCAAAATTGGAACCTGCATCATCCGGTTCTAGGTTCTCCTGGTTACGGCTGTTCAAATCAAACCCTGGTAGTTAATTTCGAGACACGTTACATGCCAGCCAAGTTTTTCTCTCGCGGTCTCGCTCAAAGCCATGGTAGAGTAGCTAGGGTTTCACAGCAGCCTCCTCCATCCCCCATCCGCCCCATCCTCCACCTTCCCACGGTATACAAGAAGTAGGCAGGTCTCCACCAGAGCCCGCAACGACCGTCCCGTGTCCCGACCACCCGTGGCGTGCCACCACCTCGCCGCATCTCGTCTGCGCGCCGCCGGCCTTCCTTGCCTCCACGCCGCCAGCTCGATCTCCTCCCTCCGCGCCTCTTCACCTCCTGGACGTTCTACTTCGCCGTGGGGGTCCGACCTGCTCCGGACATCGGCTCCCCCTTGCCCTTGCATCGGACGTCCCCGTGCCTGCTACCCACGTCGGACGCCCCTACGCCGGACCAAGTCTTGGAAAGATGTTAGCAAGTAAGAGGGGTGCTGATGATATCACACAATTCTCAAACAAGAATAAAAGAACCTGCGGTCGTGACTTACCTGCTAGTAACAATCAAGGTATTTGGAGTCAGCTGAATGAAGAAGTTGCATCAAATTTGTCAAGAAGTGTCGTCTTAATTGTTTTGACCAGTGGACGCACAAGACATCAATTCTCTGCCATAGCCATAGAATGCCGCAGCAATGCCACAAAGTTTGTGACATCAGGAAGTTTGGTTCGGGCTTTACGGTTCTACCGTTTGGAAAATAAGACTGAAGTACACTGCGAAGGCAATGTTGTCACAGGACATCTCGAAGAACATGATTCTGACCGTCAGCTTGCTGTTGTCAAAGTGAACTCCTCCCTTGATGTTTATTGTGTGCGTCTGAATCATGGAATGGAATTCATGCCTCACAAGGAGAACGTAGCTGCTATAGGGCACGATCTCTCTGGGAATTTAATGGTTACAACTGGAACTGGGTTGCTTTCATATGAAGATAAAAAATGTCTTGTGTTCTCTGATGTGGATAAATGCTCTGAGAATTGGTTAGGGGCGGCATTTTTTTATTTTGATGGAAGCTTTGTTGGTATGAACCACTTCATTTTTTTGCCACCAAGAATAGCTCTTGAACAGTCGACATCCATGCAAAGGATGGCATTTCGCTATGTTGGCATGAACGGTTGGTTTGAGACTATAAGTGGGGAGCGGTGCTTCCATCCTAAGGCATATGATTGTGTTGACAAGGAACAATTTCAGGATCAACACTCTTTGGGTTATCCCATTCCATCAAGGAGTATGGTCAATAGTGGCTGGATTTTGGTCAATACCTTTGAAGATACTTTTGGTGATGTCTATCCGGAAGGTGTCTGGACTTGTATCAGGAAAAGAGTTTCTTCTGAAATATCTCAGAAGCGTTGTGGCACTTGCTTCTGTCAATGGCAAGACAAGGTTTTTTGCATGCACAGGAGTTTTCGTTGACTTCTATGATAAATGTCCAAGTATTCTGACTTCAGCGAGCTTGGTTAAGGATCCTTATGATCACAATAAGATTGCTGAAGGCTTGAGGATTGAGGTGTTGCTCCCAAACAAACAACGTGTGGATGGGACATTGCTACATTACAGTTTACATTACAATGTTGCTCTAGTCAGTGTCAAGAATTGCCGCGCTTGCTATCCTGTGAATCTTAAACATACAATTCCTCTCGAACTTGATGAGAGAATAGATACGGAGGTATTAGCTGTTGGGCGGATCTTCGAATCAGGCACATTAATGGCTACAAGTGGGATACTAACTGCTGATACAGACAGTCTTGACTGTAGTAAACTTTCTTACTCCACATGTGAAGTCACTAAGGCTGGTATCGGAGGGCCCCTTGTTGATGTCTATGGTAATTATATTGGCATGAACTTCGTTGGATTGAATAAGAAAATAGGAACCGTATACCTGTATCGTGAAGGTCTCCGCTGAATCCTGGAATATTTCGAGACAAAAAACACTACGTATTTAAGGGCATATGGTTTGAAGGCCGTTGTTATTGAAGATGGCCAGAGACCAATAAACATATGGCCAGTTCCTGTTCCACAGTGGTATCATCCAATTGAGCTGGAGGATCATATGAATGATAAACGTGAAGACCGAGCCAACACTCGATACGTGAATGGAATCAAATTCGTGCTCAAGTAGTCGTTGTTGTACCATGCAGCCCCTGCTGGAGCCGATTTTTTTTTTTGTTTTTCAGCTCTCCTTTTTTGAAAGATTTTTACAAATACGCTTCTGGCAGCATCCTTTCAAAAAATAGATCCTGACCTCGGCGCCGTAACAATTGGCGCCGAGCTTACACGTCTCGGCGCCAAGGTTTAGGGTTATTTTCTACGTATCGTTGACGTGGCTGCTTGCGTGGCGCGGACGTAGATATGGAAATTGATAAATTTTAATTTTTACCATGACTTGGATATTGAGAAATGTGGCTAATTCTAGATTTTTTACAATGACTTGTTATTTGATCACTTAAAACAGTCTAGAAATACTTAAGTATTTCTATATTGTAGTTCTATTTGGTCAGGCAAATTTTTTATCTTAAGTATTTATAGATTGTTTTAAGTGATCAAACAGCAAGTCACTATAAACACTCTAGTGTTAGCCACATTTCTCAATATCCAACCTAAACAATATCCATGAGTTCTTTTCTGCCATCTCATGTCTCAACCATCTGAAGTCCTTGTCAGTGCGACTCGATAAGAACATGATGGTCTGCTTCCTTCTTTGGATGACACAATTGCTCGGCCGTCAAAGACCCTCAGTTATTGCTTTAAGCTGCACGGGCATATGCGCATACTACCATCATGCAGCTAGATCAAGAAGTTTGTCAACGTCCAAAACTTGGACCTTGAGGTAACCTATAGGAACAGCATGACATGTAGGTCATCCTGGATCATTTAGTACATCGTACCAATGGGCCCATGCTGACTAAGAACAGGTCATAATTATGTGGTGTTTGGTTGCCCCTCTTAAATTTTAATAGTTGTCCTATTGAATGTTTAGACACATGCATGGGGCATTAAATATAGGCTAATTACGAAACTAATTGCAAAGTTTACGACTAATTTGCGAGACGAATCTTTTAAGCCTAATTAGTCCATGATTTGACAATGTGGTGCTACAGTAAACATGTGCTAATGACGGATTAATTAGGCTTAAAAAATTCATCTCATAGAGTACCGACGGACTATGTAATTTATTTTTTTATTAGTATCTGAACACCCTGTCGGGGACCCAATACCGGGGTACTTAATGAGGTGGGACTAATAACCATCGAACGTTGACGCTTTCGGTCAGACAAGAATGCTACTACGCTTCTTGCCCGAACGACGGAAGATTGGTTCCGCCTCGCCCGACCCCCAAGGGCTGGCTCCGCCTCGCCTGACCCCCGAGGGCTGGCTCCGCCTCGTTCGACCCCCTAGGGCTGGCTCCGCCTCGTCTGACCCCCAAGGGCTGGCTTCGCCTCATCCGACCCCCGAGGGCTGGCTCCGCCTATCCCGGCAACCGAGGACGGGCTCCGCCTCGCCCGACGTCTGAGGACAGGCTCTACCCCGCCTAATGGCTGAGGACCGGCTCCGCCTCGCCCGACGACCGAGGGTGGGCTCCGCCTCGCCCGACAGCCGAGGGCTGGCGCCGCCTCGCCCAACAAGTACACCATGCGTCTTCATAAGGATGGGCACAGGGTACGACATGACATTCAAGTCAAACGCAGCACCATGGACCATGCCCTGCGCCGCAGCAGGAAAAGTACCGCCAGGGTACGACGGGATGGACGCTTTAGACCATTCCAATATTGCAGAGTCCGAATAGTGTTGTAGGCGCCGCCTTCAGCCCTTAGACACAGAACCTGACACAGACATACGACAATCACTACGGTCTAGAAAGAGACTCGCGCCCTCTACAGTAACGGACGTGTTGTCACCGCGTCGCCCGCTCCCCACAGGGCCACAGGTCAACACCCTTGTCCGACACGCCGCCCGGAGGGGCGGGACGGGACACTTGCTGATCCAGGTAAGGGCATGGCGTCACCAGGACACGGGCACCCAACGAATGTGTCAATCCCTGATACCGTCTGGCCGTGTCAGCAAGGCTGGCTCAAAGGAAAAGGAGGGCCCAATACCTTCGAAGGGGCTTCTTGGCTTCTGGTTTTTCTCCCATCTGTAACCCCTGCTCCCCCCTTGGTCTATAAAAGGGAGGGCAGGGCCCCTCACTAGAAAAAAGACTCTTCATAGACAAGTTGAACACACAACGCTTCACACACAACTGAGCAGCGACTAAGCTCTCGGTGACCTTTTTTATCATTCCATCAGAGACTTGGGACTCGTCCCTCTCTTGACCGTTTGTACCCCTACTACGAACCATTTTTGGTACTAATAACATGAGCAGCAGCAGCAAACTAGACGTAGGGATGTTCCGCCCAAACCAGTATAAATCTCGTGTCCTTTAGTGCACCATCCGGGCCTAACACGCAGTAATCATAAATTTACTAGCCGGTGTTTGTTCAAAACACCGACAGTTGGCGCGCCAGGTAGGGGACCTTTGTGCATTCCAAAACAGGTCTTGGATGGCTAACCATGTAATTAGCTGGGTCCCGAGTGCACACGTGTGTTTCGGTGACCTAGACTTCATTGTCACACTGGGAGGAGAGTTGGCGCTGGCCCATGCAGCCGTCCAGTCTCTCCCCTCCACCAACTTCAGCTACCAGAGGCTTGAGGGCCAGCCCGGCATCTCCCTTGGACCCCAGCCATCCAGGGAGGCCCCACGTCGCATCACCCTCTCTCTGGAATGCTCCACTCGATGCGCCTCGATGGCGTTTATGTTCGGTCTCCACAACGCCGTGGCGACTGTAAGCCACCTTGTGGCCCAGCGTGCGATCCCGTTTCTCGCAAATAATGAGTTCGTGGGGATGATCAAAAGCATCACTGAATCCCTCCACGGCCTCCTCGCAGAAGGCCTGGGGTCAAACTCTGGTTCTGACTCTGGTAGGGGGAGCCATCATCCCTCCTGGGAATGCTTCATAGCGCAAACCCCCGAGGGACACGTCGAAAACGCCTCCGAGGAGGAGGTCACCCTGGCAGGCAACCTCGGCGACGGAGCCAAAGGGGAAGCAGTGGCCCCACCTCATGTAGGGGTGGAGCAGCTGAAAGCCCAAAAGCAGGAAATAGACGAAGCCGGACAGCAGCTTGTTCGGGAGTACGAGAAGATCGATGAGGAGATTAGGCGCCGCGGAGATGGAGGGCACGCACACGCCGTGGCCCGCGACGTGAACCAAAGGATCATCGTTGATGATGAAACCCTTCCCCGCTTTGCTCGTGCGAGCCAGAACATCACAGTCGCGATGGCCCTGCTTCATGGCCTTCCAGAGGCCGCGACGCCCGAGGATCACCGGGTCCACCGCGAGATTCACACGCTACTTGAGCATGCGGCAGCACAGCAGGCGGAGAGCTCGATGTCTTGGTGACACGAGCCTAACGCCAGCCAGCGTACCCCCTTGGTGTGTCTCGCTAGGGACGCGTCGGTCCACCAGGCACCGCAAGGCGACGGGCAGCGCACTGCAATCCCGGTGCATCAACGTCTCGGCCACAACCACGACGCATGCAGCACCCTCGACGCCCGTAGACGTGCCTACGGTGACCCAAGGGAAGGAGCCCGCCACGACTATCATCCTCGATGCGGCGGACGCTACGACAGCGGCGAGGATCGGAGCCCAAGCCCCGGCCTACCAGGCCCTCAGGCCTTCGACCGTCACATCCTCAACGCTGCGTTCTCACCAAGGTATCGACCACCTACCAACATCCCTAAGTACTTCGGGGAGACAAACCCTAGACTTTGGCTTGAAGACTATCGGCTTGCCTGTTAAGCCGGTGGTGCGGATAATGACAACTTCATTATCTGCAACCTTCCACGGTTCCTTGCTGATTCGGCACGAGCGTGGTTGGAGCACCTTCCGTCCGACGCCATTCTGGGTTGGGCGGACCTAAGGGGGATCTTTGTGGGGAACTTCTAGGGCATGTACAAACATCTTGGGAACCCCTAGGACCTCAAGAACTATCGCTAGAAGGTTGGCGAAACCCTCCGTGGGTACATCCGGCACTTCTCCCGACAGTGCAGCGAGCTCCCTAACATCGCCGACACCGACATGATAGGAGCCTTCCTGTCCGAGACAACCTACGAGTCTTTAGTTCACAAGCTAGGACGCAAGGGCCCGTGGACCACCAAGGAGCTCCTAAACATCGCCACCAGCCACGCCTCGGGAGAAGAGGCGGTCGAAACAATCTTTGATCGCCTCAAGGGCAAGGCAAGGCGGGACGAGAGTGCCGGCGAAGGCACCTCCAATTATTTCATAAAAGGAAAAACAAGAAGCAACGGCACGAGGACCCACTCATGGCTGCTGCTGACTGCAAGGGTGGTCAGAAGCCCACGGAGGGCGCTCCAAACCACTTCGAGAAAATGCTCAAGGGGCTATGCCCAAACCACGCCTTCCCCGTAAAGCATCTGCTCAAGGACTGTGGCCTCATGCGAAAGTTCTTGGCCGGAAGCACCAACAAGGGGGGCAGAGGAAGGAACCCACCCCCACTGTCGACGACACCGAGGAGAAGGACGATGGCTTTCCAACGCTAGACGACTGCCTCATGATCTTCGGAGGATCAATGACCTATGGCTCCAAACGTCGTCAGAAGGTCACACACTACCAAGTCTATAGGGCCCAACCGGCCACACCTTTCTTTCTCCGATGGTCGAAGTCCGCCATAACCTTCGATCGGATCGACCATCCGGACGTTATCCCACATTCGGGAAGGTATCCGCTTGTCGTCGACCCGATCGTCGGCCCAAAGCGCCTCACCAAAGTTCTGATAGACGGAGGCAGCGGCCTCAACATCATGTACGCAAAGACGCTCAACATAATGGGCATCGACCGAACGCACCTCCGCCTAGTCCGAGCGCCTTTCCACAGCATCATCCCTAGAAAGCAGGCCATGCCACTCGGACAGATCAATCTGCCTGTTACCTTTGGGGATTAGTCCAATTATAGGACTGAGACCCTCACCTTCGAGGTAGTAGGGTTCCCCGAAACCTTCCATGGCATCTTGGGACGACCATGCTACGCGAAGTTCATGGCCATCCCCAACTACACATACCTCAAGCTGAAGATGCCGAGCCCACAAGGGGTCATCACCATCGGCACCTCCTTCCAGTGGACCTACGAGTGCAAAGTCGAGTGCTGCGGCCACGCCACAGCAATCGTCACCTCCAGGGAACTCACCGCCCTCAAGGAGGAGATCGTCGAAGAAGCGCTTGACGTGAAGAAATCAACTGGGTCGTTCGAATCAGCAGAGGGCTCCGAGGAGGTCCTCATAGACCCCAGCAGCTCCAAGAGTAAAATGGTGCGCATTGGTACCATGCTCTCCTCTGAATAGAAAAGCGCACTCATCGACTTCCTCCGCGACAATAAAGACATCTTTGTGTGGAAACCCTTGGATCACGCGTTTGCTGCTTCCGTAGCCACTCCTTCTGGAGCTCCCTCGTCCTTTTGTCCCAGGCAGCCGCGATATGATTCATGGCCGCTAGGATCTGGTCCTTTGACAGCAGAGCCGGGCTATCCGTGAGGACAAGACTCCTCGGCTAGTCCCGCTATCCTGAGGTCAGCGTCAAAGGGTCGGAAGTTTAAGTAAAGCAAAAGACACATGAAAGGAGAACTTACGAAATCAATGAACCCTGGTTCCGGCCACATCAGAGGATGTCCTGGCACTGGATATACAAAGTCAAGGACAACGCCATCGGTGTCCTTCGAAGGCTCCATCGCTTCCTTGATCTGCTGCGCCACTTTGGTGGGAGGGAGCGCTCCGTCGGTGAGCGTCGTCCCTTCGAGCAACGTCCCGGGAGCCATCAGGTATAGGGAGAGCATGCGGCTCATTAGCGGTGCTACCCTTCGTGTGTGGTAGGCGTCGATGATCCCTGACCCCTTCACGCCCTTGTCCTTAAGAATTTGGAGGGCGGCGAGGTGGTCCTTGATCCTCTTCTTATCTTTGTCCAGAACACCCCACCTCCACGACCTCGAAGCCTGTTCGAGAAGGCACCCGGTATACACCGACAATAGGGGCGGTCACGTCGTTCTTGATGTGTAACCACTACGAGTGCCACTTCTTGTTGGAGCTCGACAAGCGCATCAACGGGTAGTCGGACGCCCGATTATTGCACAGATGAATGCTGGCACAACCTATCGATGTGCTCAGCTCCTGCTTCCCGACCCGCTTCTTCGACAGACTAACGGTGAAGAAGTGCCACCACAGATCAAAGTGGGCACTGATCCCTAGGAACCCCTCGCATAGGGTGACAAACGCCATGATATGCTGGATCCCATTAGGATTAAGATGCTGCAACTCCACCTGGTAGTAATCCAACAGCCCCCAAAGAAACATATGGGCTGGGACGACGAATCCCCGCTCATGGAAGAGAGCGAAGAACACAACATACCCCTCGGGTGGCGATGGCTCATCCTCATCACCAGGAAGCAGCCACTCCGCGAAGGCGGACAACAGACAAAGGAGGCCACGATGGACAAGGCCCTCTAGGCGCTGAGAGGTAATGTTGGATCTACACCATGGCTCCATTGAAACGATGATTGCGCTGCGGATGCTAGCTCGACGGCGGCTGTGATGCGGATGCGAGTCCGACGGCGGCTGTGATGCGGATGCAAGCTTGATGGCGGTGGCAATACTGGTGCGGGAAGCTCTGGCGATTGGCGGTGAAGGTTGGCGATGCGAAGGCAAAAAGACGGAGTATGGAACCCTAGGGGCAAACCCCGTGGTTTTATAGGAGCGACAGATGCGAGAAGCGCAACCGTCCACCTCAATCTCCGAGCCCACCACGACATACCGCTACGTCACATCGTGGGATACGCGCCCGCGATCCCTATCCTTTCTCACCAAAATCGCCCCGGACGCTTCGCTTTCCCGAACGAATCGAACTCTCCCCCACGGAGGGGATACGGGCCAGAAAATCTCTTCGTCGGCCCAGGAGGGCCCAGAAAGCCCAAGGGTCGGCCCAACAGTCTCAATGACCATCCCAACAAGGGACGGGGCCATAGGCGACTAAGACACAGGTACGCGAACATCAGCAGGGGGGTCTCGATCCACGATCGAATCCCAGCCAGGCTGACCCTAGACGAAATCCCCATGAATGGGATACTAGGGTCCCCTTAAAAACTATCTAGCTAACAAAAATCAAATTCCACAACCTTACCTGCGAAGGATCCGAAATTACCCCCGGGCGATTCTATCCGAATCACCCAGGGGCTCGGGGGCTACACCCTCTGGTGAATCAAAATACCCTCCGAGCGATTCTATCTGAATCACTCGAGGGCTTGGGGGCTACTGTCGGGGACCCAATACCGAGGTACCCAATGAGGTGGGACTAATAACCATCGAACGTTGACGCTATCGGTCAGACAAGAATGCTACTACGCTTCTTGCCCGAACGACGGAAGATTGGTTCCGCCTCGCCCGACCCCCAAGGGCTGGCTCCGCCTCGCCTGACCCCCAAGGGCTGGCTCCGCCTCGTCCAACCCCCTAGGGCTGGCTCCGCCTCGCCTAACCCCCGAGGGCTGGCTCCGCCTTGTCCGACCCCCTAGGGCTGGCTCCGCCTCACCCAACGTCTGAGGACAGGCTCCGTCCCACCCGACGGCTGAGGACCGGCTCCACCTCGCCCGATGACCGAGGGTGGGCTCCGCCTCGCCCGACGACCGATGGTGGGCTCCGCCTTGCCCGACGGTCGAGGGCTAGCGCCGCCTCGCCCAACAAGTACACCATGCGTCTTCATAAGGATGGGCACAGGGTACGACATGACATTCAAGTCAAACACAGCACCATGGACCATGCCCTACGCCGCAGCAGGAAAAGTACCGTCAGGGTACGACGGGATGGGTGCTTTAGACCATTCCGGCATTACAGAGTCCGAATAGTGTTGTAGGCGCCGCCTTCAGCCCTCAGACACGGAACCTGACACAGACATACGACAACCACTACGGTCCAGAAAGAGACTCGCGCCCTCTATAGTAACAGACGTGCTGTCACCACGTCGCCCGCTCCCCACAGGGCCACAGGTCAACACCCTTGTCCGACACGCCGCCCGGAGGGGCGGGACGGGACACTTGCTGATCCAGGTAAGGGCATGGCGTCACCAGGACATGGGCACCCGGCGAACGTGTCAATCCCTGATACCGTTTGACCATGTCAGCAAGGCTGGCTCAGCGGAAAAGGAGGGCCAACACCTTCGAAGGAGCTTCTTGGTTTCTGTTTTTTCTCCTATCTGTAACCCCTGCTCCCCCTTGGTCTATAAAAGGGAGGGCAGGGCCCCTCACTAGAAAAAACACTCTTGACAGTCAAGTTGAACACACAACGCTTCACACACAGCTGAGCAGCAACCAAGCACTCGGCGACCTTTTCGATCATTCCATCAGAGACTTGGGACTCGTCTCTGTCTCGACCGTTTGTACCCCTACTACGAACCATTTTCGGTACTAATAACACGAGCAGCAGCAGCAAACTGGACGTAGGGACGTTCAGCCGAACCAGTATAAACCTCGTGTCCTTTAGTGCACCATCCGGGCCTAACGCGCAGTAATCATAAATTTACTAGCCGGTGTTTATTGGAAACACCAACAACCCTATACAACATCCTCCTAACATATCTTCTAAATTTTAGTCACTAGGGGCGCGTTCGCTGGTCTGGTCCGGCTGACCAGCCGGCTGCTCCTCCTCACAACAACCAGTCAGTTCCAGCTGCTACAGTGTTTCTCTCTCACAACAACCAGTCAATTTCAGTCAAGTTTTAGACCAGCGAACATGCCTAAATCCAAACACCACCATTCACCCCAATGGCCTAACCCAGGTCAAGCAACCCCGGTCCGCAGCCCCAGGCGGTGGAAGGGTTCACCGTTACACATGCTGAGTGCTGACAGACTCCGGGTTCTGATCCGTGAGTATGTGACATCGTCCCTTGTGTTTGCCGTGTCCCGGTCTTAAGACTTTTTTTTCACATATCGGTCTGGTTCGGTTCTGTTGTAATCCGTCTTTTTATGTTTGTTTTTTTAGCTGGAACAGTATTTTTCTTTCACAACAAATTAGTCGGAACAGTATTTCAGCTTATTTTTTCGGCGAAGCGAACGGGACCATCATATTCGTAACGTGATTTTGATTCATTTCAGTCCAATTATGTAAAGAATTAAGAACACTAGAAATTAGTGTTAATGTAATTTTGGTGGTTGAACACTCGTAAGAAGATCAAGCAGACATCAAATCATTTCGAGATCACAAGAACACTATAGGCATAAAAAAAGGGGATAAAATTACTAGTAGCCCTTAAACTGTACACACTCCATCTTGAAATATAAGGACTATAGAGTCCAAAATTTATACCAAAATATAAGCTATTTTGAATGGTCAACCCCATCTCTTCTTGCTTTTTCGCAGGTGATATTGAGATTACTTTTAAACTGTGTCAACAAAAATAGACAGTCAATAAATAACTTGGTGTCAACAAAAATAGACAACCAATAAATAAGGGAAAAATAACTGAATTACTTCCTCCATTCTAATTAGTGAAGGGCAAGGTAGTCTTTTACTGGATCTCTTATTTTGTCTAGAAATCATTTGGATACCTTATATTTCAGGATATATGGAGTATCTCATTTTTATCCAGGTTTTTAAACTATGAAGTTGCATATTTAGATTCATAAACTATTTAAACACATCAATCTTGATCTACAATAGACACATCAGATCATAAACTCTAATGATGTACTATCCGTAACTTATAATTAAATGGAGTTCCAACGTGAGGCTGGCGTGTGATCCATAACTTATAATTACATGAACAGTTCTAAATTTTTATACTATTCTCATGAGGCCCCAAAAAACTATAAAACTAGTAGAATACCCTGCATGTCGCTACAAGAATCACAGATAAAGTTATACTGCTTATATTTATGAGCTATTTGGCACAGCTCCTTGCAGCTCCGGCTCCTGCACTGTACAACACTGTAGTGACACTGTCGCATGGAGCCGGTGAAGCTGCACATCGTGGCTTCTCCGGCTTTTCCTTCTTCTAGTTCATTTTTTTCTCGGGAAGCGAAACGGCTCCTTGCTACGATGGCAAACAGTGATGCTACAGGAAAATGAGAGGAGGAGCCGGAGCCCCTGGGAGCCATGCCAAACACAGCCTTACTTGTTGAATGATTGGATATCATAATACATGTTAGTTGATGTTTTAGCATTTTGATGTGGACAGCAAAATATATGTTAGCGAATGATGTGTGGTTTGCTCATGTGAATAGCTTGAATGAAGACATGATTGTATGTGCTAGTAAATGATAATATGTGAACAGCTTGCATAGCGAGATAGAATGCTAGTGGAAATTAAAATATAAGATATATAGATGTAGATATCTAAATCTATAATCTATGTATTAAAGCATCCAATCATCTATTGAAGTATTCAATCATGGTCCATAGCACGTATCTACCTCCGTTGTCGCGATTGTCATGCTCCACTCAACCGATCGCTACGTCATGGTTACGAGGGGCTCGATGTGCATCGAGGCCATTGCTACTGCTATCCTCATCACCGCTACAACAATGCCACGCCCGCGACCTGCTTCTCCTCACTGTGGCAGGCACATGACACCACCACCTCTGTGCTTGGCGTTGAACTCTCCTCCTAGCGTGTCATGGTGACTTTAACGGTGAATCGGTGATGCTTGTCGGCGACGGATGCCTTGCATTGCCCGCATCCATAAAGCTAAAATAATCGTATCCAAAAAGCTCTATAGTACCAGTGGACTAACGTTGTCAAGTAGAATGAATTATGTAGGATTTTAAACATTTTTTCTTGGAGGAAACAATCTAGTGGAGTTGTCACAGTCACAGAGGGCACGTGATTAATTCTGTTGCATAGTAATCCCTCTGCCTACAAAAGATGTAATTATGATATTTGTGCAAGTTAAATTAGCTTAACTTTAACCAAGCTTATAGTAAATAATATTAACATTTATACCTCCAACTAGTTTTACTACATAAATATATTCTAGAAGTAACTTAATTGTACTTATCTTGTATCATAAATATTAGTGCTTTTTTTATATAACCTTAGTCAAACTTTAAATCATTTGACTTTTCGAAAACTGAGAATTGGATCATGGACAAAGAGAGTACATACCTTCATGCATGTGTTATCCTAAATGCTAAATAGTAAACAGCCAGTCACCTGCCTTTTAGCCATTATTCAAACAAAATTGGTGTTTAAATGGATAAAACAGGCATTTAAACGGTTAAACAACTGATTAAATGAAAACAGTGTACCACCGTGTAGCGTCTAAACGATGTGTAAACGAACTAGACGACTGCTTAGGCAAACATCATGCTCATGTGAGAATCATTGGTGATTAAACTAAATCAAAATAAAACACCTGTGATTAGCTACAGACAGTAGATGCTTTGACTTGGGACTAGAGGAATTCCACGTCACTCCCCAAGAATCAAAATAAGTCAGATAGAGGGGATGGTTAGGCCTTCCCCAATGTAACACGGTGGCGTACTGCCCAGCATCCATGTAGGCGTCAGGCTCCACGTCATCAAAAGTGTTGGTCTCGTAGTTGTTCATAGTCTTATGCAGAGGAGCCGATGGTCTTAACTTGTGGCAGAACCTTCTAAGAAATCGGATCCACATGCACCTATCGTTGTCTTGACAGACCTCGGATAGCGTACACGAGTTCCCAACAACTCAACAGGTATGTCGGGTGTCCTCGGGAAACCCGAATCATCCACAATTCTCTTTTTAAACAGGATCCCAATCACAGACATTGCAGATTACAACAGTTTATTCAAATATATATACGTCAGAGTAAAAGATAGCGGAAGTCTTAAGATAACATAGTTTACAAACCAGTTGTTTTCAAACTTACAATACCATAAGTGTCATGCAACCATAGTAGCGGGATAATATTACATTAACTTTATTTATTATATAAACTAGTGCCTTGCCCAAAGGCCATTCATCACTCCTCATCGTCATTGACTTCAAACACGGACATGCAGCAGGGACCAAAACAAGCCTGCGCATGCGACTCACCTGCAACAAGGGTTAACAAACCCTAAGTACAAAAGTACTCAACAAGACTAACCCGGCGTAACAGGGGTAAAAGACTTTAAAGATGTAGGTGTTGGGACAAGGTAAGGATGTAGCAAGATTCAAAAGTTCTTTGCCAAAAGCTTACTATTCTTCATCCTATTTTCAAGTTTTACCCCTATGTCCTTTTAGTTCATTATCTCAAACTAAATGTACACTTTTCATATCCCAATCCTTCTCATTACATTCTTTTCTCATGTTTTAGTAATTCACCAGTCCTGCATTGCTTCAGTAATGAATCGAGTCTCCATATCCGCGGAGCACCGGCAATTCGAATTGATTCAAGTCCTAGCTGGGGATTCCTTATCACACGACATATGTAGAACTTAATCTTGCATATATCAACCTCGCTACCGGATCCTCCTATACTAAACCGTCTCCACGCCACCCGAGAGCACAACACACCTCAAATCCGGCCACATTCCAGCCACGAGGGTACATGCTACTCCCGTCATCTCTCCACTCCCAGTGCGTGGGCATTCGTCTTAGTATCGGATTAGCCGAAGTAGGCTTACCGGAGTATGTGACCAGTACTACAAAGTGTCTCGTTCAGAAGATCCACAATGAGTGGCCTTTAAGCGACATAGTCGGCAACATTACCCAACATTCAAGATAAGTCACCCGACTAGTCTCTAGTTCATTCTATCTTCTTTCTTTCTTTGGCCAGTATGTCATCTTTGATTGTATCGAAACTTTTACTTTGAAAGCCTACCATAAAGCATACTAAGCAAACTACGCCTTTGTAAAAGAAAACATCTTCAAGGATGGTAAACAATTATCAAGGTAGGCAATGCATCAAGTAGGAAACATTTAAATAAATCAACTTAATGCAATAAGTAACATAGGTGATAAACTTTTCAAAGTAAACAAGGTAAGGGTTTAATGCATAAACCGGGGCTTGCCTTCGTTGACGATCTCAGGTTCCGGATCCGTACCACACTTATCGAATCCCGTGACAACCGGGGATTCTTCCAGAACTTGCTCAACTAAAATTGTTTCACTCTCGGATTCTACACGAAATGATAACATATGCTTTAACATGATGATAATGTAAACATGATGCTTTCACGGTACATGAAATGTAAAAACACCCCGAATACGATTTTTCTTCACGGTATAGTTGCAAGCCAACAAAACCAACTTGCAATCCTACCGTCAAGAACCACACATGTGACTTGACCAAATGAAACTTGAAACCCTACTAGTCACAAAACATGACCAAAACAAGTTTCAACACTAATCAAACACTTAGGGTTTGCTTTTATTTATTTTTGAATTAATTTGGAAATAAGCCCAAAAATGAACTTGTTCCAAATGACCTCAAAATTTTATGTAAGCTCCCTCATGACAAATTAGTGTACCAAAATAAATTTCATAATTTTTGGAATTATACAGTGGCCTACAAAAATCATGGAAATTGCATTTATTAATTAATGGACTGAATATTTGAACATTAAAAATTTATTCAAATTTTAAGTTTCAAAATTTTAAACCATACTAGATCATGTACAAAGGCTACACACAAAATTTCAGAATTTTTGGAGCTATGATTATTTTCCTACAAATTTCCAAAGATTCAGCACTATTCAAAATCAGAAAATAACAAAAGTCACTATTCTCTCTCTTGCTCTCATTGACAACCGGCCCCCACCTGTCATCCCCAACCTCGGGCATTGACTGTGGCTGCGACGGCGCTGACCGGCGCAAACTCGCCGTCGGTGAGTCTAACAGTGACGGCCAAAGCACTAACATGCTCACCAGAGCTAGGCACATCGATCAGTGGCACTTTGGAGGTCGATTACGACATGGAACAAAGCTAACACCGGCCATGGCGGACGCGGTGTCACGGCAACGTTACGGCTGGCGAAACAAGGCCAGTAACGGTGAAACAGAGAGTACAGGAAGCATCAGTGGCTCACCCCGATCGCGTTGAAGCAACAGGCGAGACCGGAGAAGCTACGGTGATTCGTTTCGACGGTGACCGGGATCACGGCAGAGCGGACCTCATCGACGACAGTGTTCCGGCGACTGCAGTGGGTAAAACGAGCAGGCAAAAGTGGAATGAGCACTACAGCATCGAGACGAATCCATAGAGTCAACCAGCAAGGGCAACGGCTCACAGTACGAGGCTGGCCATGGTGAATCGGAGCTTCCGTTGATGTCGCCGGCCGCGAGGAAGATGAACGTGTACTGCGAGCTCTCGGCGAAATTAGGTGGTAGCAATAGCTCGGTCGAATGCGCAAGGAGCAGGCGGAACTGGAACACGGCTTTGACGGGGCTTGCTTGCGCTGAGGAGACGAGAGAAGCTCGCCGGAGTTGAGACGACGGCGTCGGGAAAACAGAGAGAAGGAAGAAAAACGAACGGCGACTTATGGGCTTTATAGCGTGGCAAGGAGCGCGCGGAATCGACACGCAGCATGCTCCCCCGCGCCAGCGCGAAGCCAAGGGCGGTCGCAGACGCGCCTGGAAGGCCGGAGAAGGACGCCGGCGGCGAGGCGGTGACGGCCTGTAGTTATCTGGATTTTTGAAGTATTTACAGATTTGCCACTGCGTCTATTTTTTAAATTACTCCCAAATTTTCTAAAGAAGTTGAAAATCTCCAAAAAAAAAGTTGCTCAACTTTTCAAACTCTACAACTTTGCTTCAAGGAACATTTTCAAATTCTACCTTCATTTTGAAATTTGAATTTGGGGTGCATTTGAGTATTTGAATCATTTCAAAATTACTCCAATTTTTATATGTAAACTTGAAAAACTTTAAATACCAAAGTTGATCCTTATAAAATAATCTTCAACTTTTTCTTTTTGCCTCAAACCCAAATTCCACATGAATTTTGAATTAGTCCAAAGGGGCAAAAAGGACTTTTATGATTTGAATATGAATTCAAATTTGATTTGTTTTCCTTTTACTTTAACTATGATTTTTGACCAGTAACATGGCCCATTAGGGTTATTTGAGTCAAATGACACATGGCCTCACATGATCACATGAAATTTGACCCTTGTGGTCATGATCTTTATTTAGGGTTTTGAATCACATCACATGAAATAAACATTATGAAATAAAGCTTATTTAGTGAATGCATTCAAAATTTTCTACTTCATGAATGCTTTGCAATGCATATAATGATATGATAAGTTTTAGTGTTAGGTCAAAACACTAGAGGTATAACTCACAAAAAGCTGAAGCCACCGGTGAAAAACGTGTTAGGGACGGAAAGTAGCTGCTTCACGAACAGAGAAAACAAGAAAAGCTGCTCCATGCACTATCAAAAGCTTCTAAGTGCCTGTTTAGTTGCACTTCATTTTGCAAAAATTTTCAAAATTCTCCGTTACATCGAATCTTTGGACGCATGCATAAAGCATTAAATATAAATAAAAAATAAAACTAATTACACAGTTTAGACGAAATTCACGAGACGAATCTTTTAAGCCTAATTAGACTATAATTAGACACTAATTGCTAAATAACAACGAAAATGCTACAGTATCATTTCACAAAAATTTTCATCAACTAAACAAGGCCTAACAAAAAAAAAAAAAGTTTGCTTGCATGCGGGCATTAGCTAGCGTTGGACGTGCCCTCAGCTGGCTACCTGTCTTTGCCAGACCTGCGGCACAGGCAGACAGCAGTGACTGACCAACGGACCCAACGCCTCGTGGGTCCCAGCGGTAAAAGGGAACCTCGTACTTGCCGTCCAATCCGACAGGTGTGTGTTTAGAGCGGCGGTGCGGCCGGCGCGTGTCGAGATCTCGGACAGATTCGGTTCTCGGGGCAACGGCCGCCGCGTCGGGCTGGGCCCCACAACCGCAGCCCATTTCGAATTTCAAACCACCTCCTCCTCCCCCTCCTCCAGCCATCTCCTTGCTCCCCCTCCTCGTCTCCTTCCCATCGAAGCTTCTACGCCCTCGCCGAAGGCCCCGGCCCCCGGGGAGCGCGAGGCGCAGCCATGACGGAGCCGCGCAGGCTGTCGTTCCGCGACGGCCGCCTCGCGTCGCGGAAGGCGGAGGAAGCAGGTATTGACCTTACATATCTCCCGTAGTTCCGTCCCTTGCTCTCTCGACTTTCGATCGGTTTATCCCTCTCGCGTGCTTAGATCTCCAGGGGCTCCTCGGTTTCGACCGTTGTTTTTTGTTCGGGGTTTAGGTGGGGTTTCCCTCCGCGGTCCTCGGTCTTCTGCGGCAACTTGGGTGCGGTATTCGCCGATAATAGAGTCGCTTCACATCTTGATCATCTGGAAGGTGTTCTTCAATCTTATGATGACTTGAAAGATGCCCTGATGTGTCGGTGGTATGATACCTGATGTTCTGTTGGTTAAACAAGGCTTTGAGATGTATGTAACTCATTCCCGGGGAGGCGGGGGACATGCAATTTCTAGTTTGATCGTGAGTTCGTGACTACAACTCTGCTTCTATAAGAAACGAAGCGAGCTGTGAGCGATTCTTCGATTCCAGGGCAGTGTTGCCCTCTCTCTATTAGTGTTTGCTTTGAGGAATGAGTTAATCCATCATCCTCCTTACTTTTTGTGGAATGGAATAGGTGATCCATCGTTACTTCCAGCAAACTTGAAAAATGGACTTATGATGCAGCACTTCATCTAGAATAGAGTGATTGCTTGAACCAAGCACCCTATATAATTATGCAGCAATATGGTTTTGTTACTAGTCTAGTGTCATGGCTTTACCAAGCTCAATCTGTGTATGCTATGCTACAAATGAATTGAAGTTTCTTCAGTGGAACGCGCAGTTTCAAGTTTTGCCCCTATAATATTATTTTTGCCTACTGTTCTTTCTTACTCTTTGCAAGCATTGAGGCGGCATCAGGCTGCAGCCTGGCTCCAAGCAATGGTGGGCTCCTTCGGCCTGGCCCCTTATCCGTCGGAGCAGGAATTTGTTGCTTCTCTAAGGAATGGCATTGTTCTATGCAAGGCAATCAACAAGTTACAGCCTGGTGCTGTGGCCAAGATTATCACAAATGCCCCCTGCGATAGCCAGCCGTTGACGGCTTTTCAGTATTTCGAGAACATCCGCAACTTCTTAGTTGCTGTGAACAAACTGAAGCTGCCGAGTTTTGAGGCATCTGATTTAGATAAGGTTATCAACATTTGCTCATGAAACTAATGTTGACAGCACGATGCTTACTCACTGTAATAGGGCTGCTTCTGCAGGACAATCTTGATGCTGGGACAGTGGGCAAGATTGTCGACTGTGTAATTTCATTGAAGTCTTACCATGAATGGAAGCAAGCCGGCGGAGCCAATGGGCCTATCAAGTACATGAAATCACCTCTTGCAGTGCGTTCTTCACATATTCAATCCGAAAATGTTGCTTTGGGACCTTCTCCTTCCCAAAAGTGTCTATACTTGACAGAGGCTGATGCTGACACACTGCCATTTCAAAATGTAGATCCTAACATGAAAGGTTTGTGCCACATTTCTCCTGGCTTGCTCGACACACTTTATGCCTAAATATTTTCTGATTGATAAGTCACTCCTGCTACCCGTATTAATGCTACTTTTACTAGAATTGCAACTTATGGCATTGCTATCCTGTATAATTAGTATAGTCTGCACACTTGATTAATTTTGCAGATTGTGCATTTGCAGAGGCAGTGGAGAAACTTCAGAAAGTTATAGTAGATTCTATGTTGAGTTATAAGGAAAATTTTGACCAAGACATTCTGAAAAAGGTCATTCTGAATATAATAAGTTATTCCATGTTTTTTGTTAATATACTGTACTGTCCATGTCAGGTGCCAGACTGACAAGGATTGATTTTATTTTCAGGATCCAACAAAGCTTATTGGTGCTGTTTTAGCAAATCAGCTGGGAAAAGAACAGGTAAATTAAAATATTTCCTTTCCTTTTCTCTTGTGTGAGTGATTTCATCAGTTGGACCTGTACAAAATGCCTAGCATGCTGTGTGTAAGGCTATTTATATCACACAATAATCCCTGTTATGCCTTTCAAACATCTTCAGCTTTTATCTCCAGAAAAGCTTATGGTGGAGAATGAGCCAACTCATTGTATTGAGGTACAGTTTTGCATTCATCTTTAGTTCGGGAAATGCATATATTTTTTAAAACAATTAGAAGAAGTTAGAAGAATTGACTTTGCTTTGTGCTCTTTACCAGTGATGATGCAAATCTCTTAACATGGTATCCATAAGGGTTTTCTTTGTAACAAAGTACAGAGCTGGAGGTTGTTTTTTATTTCGTAAAATTTTGCAGAGACAAATAGTAAGAAATTTGTTGTAGCAGGATTCTGCACTTAGAGCTGCTGTCTTCCCAGTCCACAGCAAGGTTTCATTTTTATCGATTACTGATACTGGATTCTTACTAGCATACTTGATGGCCAAGACGCAGAATAAATATTTTTGCCCAAGGAATACAGGAACATAATGAACTCTTATTATGTATACACATGTTATTAGGGTGGAGCAAAATAATTATCATTCTTCCGTGAATCTAAATTTTTCCTAGCACTTGTCCTGATGAAGTACCATTTTTCCATGTAGCATTCCAACTCACAAATTGAGAACAAACAGTTGCTGTTGCAAGCACATGAAACTGAACTTTTGGTGAGAATTCATAGTGCATTTTTGTATCATATCAAAATTTTATTTGTGGTGTTAAAATTTTTATGCTTCTTCTGGTTGGCACTTGGTAACTTTTGCAGGACCTCAAGAAAATGTTTCAAGATGTTAAAGTCAACTTCAGGTGTTTGCAGACCCAATTTCTAGATGACATGGCCAAATTAGGTACACTGTTTGCACTAGACATAACATTCTCTCAGCACTATGTGGGTTTAACTCAGCAACTTTATATTTACAGGTGAAAATATCCAAGATCTTTCCAAAGCTGCCCTTGGTTATAACCAAGCTGTAAAAGAAAACAGAAACTTGTATAACATGCTTCAAGAACTGCGAGGTATCACATGATCTAATTCACTGTTTTTTGTTGTTATTTAAGTCATTGTTCGAGAGATTTCTGAAAGCTTATTTGTAGGAAATATCCGAGTCTTCTGCCGGATAAGGCCACTTCTTAATTCAGAGTCTATTTCTTCAATCGAACATATTGGAACCGATGGGTCAGTGATGGTCTGTGATCCAGTTAAACCACAAAGTGCACGTAAAATCTTCCAGTTCAACAAAGTTTTTGGGCCAACAACTACTCAAGGTAAATCAGTTGTAGTTCAATACATCTTTCTTTAGTTTTACATCATCACTCTCAACTTTGTGCAGATGAGGTGTATAAGGAGACACAACCTTTGGTTAGATCTGTCATGGATGGATATAACGTATGCATATTTGCTTATGGGCAGACAGGTTCCGGCAAAACCCATACAATGGTATGAGGCAAACCATGTCTTATACAGTAATTTCTTAGTTTTCTAGGAATATATTTTGGTCACATCTAATGGATCTTCTATCTCTGTATTTTGGTGATTAGTGTGGTCCATCTGGTGGGCTGTCCAAGGATTTTGGAATTAATTACAGAGCCTTGAATGATCTCTTCAACATATCAACTTCTAGAGAGGATGTCAAATATGATATACGGGTGCAGATGGTTGAAATATACAATGAACAAGTTCGTGATCTTCTAAATGAGAACAGATCAAGCACAAAATATCCTTTCACACCTTACATATTATTCTTGTTACTTTTGTCAATGTATGATTCTTTTTGTTTTTGTGTTAGTTCCTGACATTGAGTTCACATTAGATATAAGGGCTTCCTTGAACAATGGTTTATTGAACCTTCCAGATGCAAAGATCTGCCCAGTGCAGTCTCCTTCTGATGTAATCAATTTGATGCAGTTGGGTGAAAAGCACCGAGCTTCCGGATCAACAGCAATAAACCATAGAAGCAGTCGTTCCCACAGGTTTGCACAACTGCACTAACATTGTCTTGAGGCTACTTTCTAGTGATGTTTGTTTTCTGTTATTCTTTTATTACTTGCTGCAATTGACTTCGGATGCTTTCTTGCAGTATCTTAACTGTCCATGTAAATGGAAAGGACATTGCTGGCAATGTGAGCCGTAGCAGTTTGCACTTGGTGGATCTTGCAGGAAGCGAAAGGGTTGATAGGTCAGAAGCCACAGGAGACAGATTGAAGGAGGCTCAGCATATTAACAAGTCCCTCTCCTGCCTTGGAGATGTCATCAACGCATTAGCACAGAAGAACTCTCACATTCCTTACAGAAATAGTAAACTCACCCAACTACTACAGAGTTCATTAGGTATATCTGGCTGCACATTATAAAATGATCTTGCAATTTTGTGCACATTAATCTACAACTTATTGGGTGGTCCAATGGTTCTACATCTCTGACCCATCTTTTTAACATCATAATTTAACTTCGTGGCTTCATCATGCCTGAATTTGTCTGATGCCTGTTGACTATTGTTTTCTGTTTTGAGTAAAATTAAGCTTCCTAGGGCAACTTTTTCTTCAAATTCAAGCTATATATGCAATTCTAACTTCTCTATACATTTTGCAATATCAATGACAGGGGGGAATGCAAAAACGCTAATGTTTTCCCACATAAGTCCGGAAGCAGAATCTTGTGCAGAAACCCTTAGTACACTGAAATTTGCTCAGAGGGCTTCTACTGTAGAACTTGGAACTGCACACGCAAACAAAGAAAGCAGTGAAATAAGAGAGCTTAAAGAACAGGTAACTTTCTGGTCCGCTACAAATCCAGTGGTCAACAATGTAATATGATTATCTTTTTGTCCTGTTGCACTGAGCTAAAATTTTGTTTCTTTGGTCACTATATTTTTGGGTGAAATATCTGATAGAACATTTTTTCCCTCAAAACAACATGTGTTTATCTCTGTGACACTCATGTCGATTGAATCCTTGCTGTTTCATGATCTTATATTTGACTTTATGTATGCCATTTTGTTCCACATGCCGAAAAAGGTCTGAAAAGTTAGCCTTTCTTCAGGTAGACACTCTGAAAAAGGCATTAGCAAGCAAAGAACTGGAAAAATCATCTCTTAAACTGAAGGAAAATGCAACCACAAGTGAGAGAACAAAGCAAGTACTGGATCGCACACCCCCTAGGCCACGGAGATTAAGCCTAGAGAATGCTAGTTCTGATAAAGCCAGGATGCCAGAAAGAAAAATACTGAAATCGCCTCGTTCAGCTATGGGTATAACCCATGACAAGGAATGCAACACTGATGGCTTCCGTCACACCAACCACCACGAATCACTAATAAAGGTGCATCTTGCTCTTAGTGTATTTCATATCATTCAATGCTGTGGCAGCTGACATTTTTTTTCCTTGCCCATTATGGAAGATGCCAGTGACATGCGCTGAAGATCTTGTTAGAGAGGAGGAGAAGATAATTTGTACAGTTGATACAGTGGAATTTTGTCAGCTACCCTCTGAAGTTTATAATCTACTTAAGCAATCAGGATTAAATACTCCAGAGGCAGCACCATGTAGGTCAAGGAACCTGTGCACTGAAGCAAGTTGCGGTGATGCTCCTTCCACCGCCAAATTGGAGAAAATAATGACAGGTACTGCAGTGAAGAAAGGATCTCATCTAAGGAAGTCAATTCAAAGCAGCATAGGGAGATTGATTCACGGCACTGAAAGAAGGTATGCCCTAGGATACACGCTTTTTCTTGTGACACGTATTACTGATGATAACAGCCTTCCTGTTTCTGCAACTTTGCAGGAACGTGCAACATTCAGCACAAGGGACTCCAACTAAAATCACAGCCAACGCGTGCCATAATATTGCCTCCCCAGTTACAGCTGATATTAGGTTAAGGAGAAGACAGTCACTGACAGGTATCCCACCACCGCCGTCAACTATGTCACGCAGATCTTCTCTTGGAGGGAAGTCGGATACAAGTAAGTTTTCAGATCCAGTGAACTCCATTTGCTCTTATATGTTTACATTGATCCTTGAAATCATAACAATGTAGGCTGCTCTGCGTAGTGATTAAATCAGTTATATAGTTAGGGTTTTTGTGTCTGGGTGAGTTAACTGAAGTGTAACCATGCCTTGTCATTTGTTGGAAGGTATAAGAAATAGTCAAACCACCAGTGCATGTGCTGCCAGCAAGTACAAGCCACTGCCATTCTCCTGGATCCCATGGCCTGAACAAGGTCAATGCCCATTCTTACTTAGCTGATCACCCTTTACCTGCTTGCTAATTAGTTTAACCTTGGATAGAGAATCATTATCAGGGGGGATTTTTTTAATGCCCTTAGAACTGTACATACTAATCCCCGGTTGACGCTCTGGAGTGGATTTATTTGTTTTTAATAGCACTAGGGATGTTTACTGGTAAAACAAGTTGCTGCTGATGAATATAAACCAGATTATTTTACTTCAGATTATGATGTACTCTGTTGTTATGGAACAAAGGATGCTTTGTCTGATCCTCCCATTTTATTGTACTGAAAGTGCATTTGCTTTATTGTCAGGTTCAAACGACAAAAGAGGTGCAAAAACACCACCTCCAGTGAACTCGGCAGCAAAGGCTAAAAGATAGCTTTGAATCTGAAGCAAGACTGTCAGAAATTTTTGACTCCAAGCAGAACACGAGGCAGACACCTAATTTCGTGTCATCAGTTAGCTATAGTTTTAGGCTTTGGGTGGTGGTGGTTACATTCTTTGTAACAGCTGAAACATTAGTTGTACAAGGGGATGGGTGCGTTTTTGTTGTATTCTGAATTTCTATCATGGAGCAACTCTTCTATGATGGAGCAACTCACTTGTTCGATACATTAGTTCTTCGTTCAACTTAACTGAACCGAGCACGAGCGCTTCTGAAACAGTTTTCACTGCTCCAATGGATTTAATGACCATATTCATAGCAACAAGTTTGGAGTATATGCACATACCACTTCGTAATACATGCACAACGCAGCTAATGAAAACCAAAGACGTGCACAGACTTATTCATTAGCAACATCACTTTCATGTTTGTTCTCATTTCTGCAAATGTCAAGTAGCATCAACATCAAGTAACTTTCATCTTTGCCTAAAAATCTTCTCTTTTTTTTTGCAATTCCTTTGCCTAAAAATCTGTTGCACTCTTCTTTCCTCTCATCCTGGTACAGAGCTGTATACTGTCAACAAAACTGTCTATCTTCCAACTATCTTTAATTTCCTTCCTATGATATGTATATTCCTCTCACTCTGGTACACAGTTGTAAGTATATTTGTGCATGAGTCAAGAATTTGAGGTTCGGGCACAGACCATGACCATTACCTTCCAGCAGGAATAAAACAAGTATGGTCAGGCCCGCACCCCTCAACCTACGATGTTAGTCCTGTGACTTCCTTTGGAATCAGAGATAGGAACCCAATCGGTAAGAGAGTACAAATCATCTGTACACCCAAACCCAGAGCAAGATTGTCAAACTGTCCTGTGGTGAGGTTCAAAGCTGATGCCAGAGCAGACCCCAGGAATGAACCTACTGTTGAACCAAGGTTGTTGATTGACATGAAGAGAGCAAACAGTGTGCCCTCGATTCCAGGTGGGCAAAGCTGTCCTGACAGGATCAGGAACGGCATCATCCTGCCAAACAGAAGCATTCTTGTCAGAAGCTTGCAAATGGTTTGATATCAAATGCCATAGAGCTACTTGGTTCACAACTAAACAAAGCATACTTGAACTGGTTGATTGCATCACCCAAAGCAGAACCCCACAGCACCATGTACTTATCGGCAATTCCATACTGAATGTGTAACCGTGACACCAAAACAATGTCCAGTAGGGTAATTACGGCAAGACCGACGTGAGCAAACCTGGAAAAATCAACAGCACATGTTAGAAGTAGCGGACATAACAGCTTTGAATAGATTTTTTTTTTACTGTGGACAATGACTTCTAAAAGTTTAGTTGGGTATCTTGGAACAAGAGTAACTAATAACAAAAACTACAAACCTTATTTGTTTACCAAAACAGCAAAGTTGGGCTAGAAGGGGCTTAATAGTACAACTAAATGTGACCAGCTGTGGCTTATAGAAGCATAGCATAATGCACATAAAGGAAAAGGGGGGATGTAATCCAACACGCATTCAGTTTAATGCACACGTGCAATTTTTTTAGGGGAAATAAAGTAGGGGAGGCCCCTACTGTGCAATTTATTTTATTATAAAAGAAAGAGAAAGAGAGTTACAGGAAAAGAAGACAAAACCTGTACTGTGCAAATATGTAGGAACCAGGCAGGTGCTGGACAAAGGTGTTGAAACTTAGCTCAAAAAAGAAGAGGGTGACAACTTATTCAAGTACAATATCCATATATTTGTCAAGACAAATAATGTACTTCAGTAAAGCTACTTTGTCCCGTTAATCCATATGGACATGATGACAAAAGGAAAACTATCAGACACAGAAACTTCAATGGATAACTTACACAAGAATATTCCTGAGCTTCTTCTGCTTAAAATAGCGGTTGTAGGTGTAGGTGCCAAGCATTAGACTGAACCACCCAATCACACGTGCAGTCCCTAGAAAGGATGCCTCCAAATTTAGGTCCTCTGTTTGATAATAGAACATGACTGTGGAGATATTTGGAATTGTTACATTTGAAAAGAAAAACCATGCCATAGGCCTGGAAAAATAAAACAAAATTACCAATTAGTACCTTCTATCAAATTAGGGGTATACAACGGGCAAAATATAGGAAAAGAATCTTTGCTTACCGCAGAATGTTTGGCTGCTTAAAAGCTGTGCACAGGCTGAAGAAGGCTGATCTCAGAGACAAACTTGGCAACGAATTAATTGACCCATTGTGTTTCTCATCAGGCTCAGTTTGCTTTGACAGTGATCTCCTTTTATTATTTTTACGAGTTCCCTTTCGCCTTCTAGTGCCCTCATATCTAAGTGCTTCACTAGAGCCTTTTTCAGAAAAGGAAGTAACAGAACTCTGATTGTCTACATACTTATGTTCATCATTTGCACTGTGGAATCCTTTTGGAGAATCCTCAACAAACATACTGGAAACTAGTTGCAAGAATGGGAGGGCTGAGAAAACAACATATATAGCATGTATTGGGAGATTGGATAATGCATATCCTCCCAGCAAGCTCCCGAAAATCCCACCTACAGCCATCGATGACCAAGATAATGACTGTAGATCACCAGCAAACTCCGGCCTGGAAACATTAGTAGGTTTTCACAATACTCCATAGCAGCATACCAAATAGGGACACAGGAAACATCAAGAAACCTACCCTGCTGATCGAACTGCTTCTGCAACCATTGCATCTATAACAACATCTGCCATCGCAGATCCCAGATTCTGTACTACGAGCAAGGCAGTAAGCATATTGGCTGAGCTCCTTAAAGTTTGTGATAGTCCAAGGATAAGCCACGGAAGTAGAGAAAGGCAGCTAGAAATGATCAAATAGGGTACACGCTTCCTCTGCTTAATTGGAATGCAGTCTGACAAGATCCTGCAGAAAACAATTGGCATATAAGCAGCCAAAAGGTAGGACTTTAGATTTTACTGAGAAACATGAAACAGAATGGATGCAGTCATGCATGCGTGAAGGCATTTAGCCATATAGGTTTCTTAAGTAACAAGAAAATAAGCATGCAACTCTGCAGGCAGGAAGTTAAATGTAGCGTCCATGTTAACCATTTCTCACTAAAAATCATTGTTGAATCACCAGTAAGTTTCGGTACCAGCAGTAGAAGAGGAAAAGCAATAGAAGATTGACGAGGGACAAAACCTTACCCATATATAGGTTTAATGCTCCAAGGGAAATATGCAAGGGAGACCAGAAACTGTGATGTGGAGGGTGATAGCATCATCAAGTCCTTCATTTGGTAGGAAACAGCTGTCCAGACGAAAGACCTGAAACCCTAGAATGTTCGAAGGAACGTAATTGATTTAGCAGGATGATCTGGAAAAAAAATAGAGAGCAGTACGTGTGTGAACAATCATTTAGATTTGCAGAAAGGCTAGGCTCTTGGTAATGCTTCAAGATGTTGATTGACTGATGAAACGAGGATCTCGCAGGTAACTAGGCATGCTAAGGAATTGATTTGGGCCCTGTTTGGAACCGATTAAAATCGGATTCTCGCCCATCTACCGCAACAATCAAGCAAAAGCCCGCCAAACGCCCTGCGGTGGCCTCTATTCTTTCGACCGCCCCTCTCCATCCACCGCGAGAATGAACTGCGATCTTCTCCCACCACACCACGCGGTCGCCCTCCTCGGTTCCAAACAGGGCCTTGACAAATCCGCAGAGCATGGCAACATGAATGATCAAATTTTCCGGTTCGGTGCCCTATATCAGAACTTCAGAAGCTAGTAAGGCATTTTTTGCCCTATACTAGAAGCTATAGTAAGGCATTTTTGCGTATCTGATATGTCCATTTCTCCCAAACAGCGTCGTGTGGGGATGCGATAAGATTGAGATCTAAACAATCAACGGGCGGATAATTACTAATCGGAAATATACCGGAAGCAGTGATCGATCAGGGGAATAGAAGCCTAGGATCCTAGAAGAGGAAAAATGGGGGGTAGAGGGAGAAACCTGGATGAAGTAGATGAGGCAGACGAGGCAGAGGAAGGAGGGCCCGAACGCCGCCGGCATCCGCCCCGGCCACCACACCTGACGATGCTGGGCCGCCGCCATGGCTCCTTTGCTCCCTCGCGCTGCGTGGTGGGGTTAGGACACTGTATGGATCCACATCCACCGGGTACTGGGAGGGAGGTGTAGGGAGGCGAAATGAGATGCCGGAGGGAGAGACAGAGAGGTCAGACGAGGGGACGGGTCTCCTTCCTTCCAGTTTCAGGAGCCCCCGACGGCCAACACGACACGACGCGGGGAGGGGCGAGGACCGGATCACCGGAGGGGCGGATGGCGCGGGGAATGCGCAGACCGCAGCACGTGCGGGGGCTGACCTGAGTACCTTACTGAAACTGACCGTCCTGAGATGGGCTTTTACGAGGGCGGTTGGCCGGGCCTGGTTCCTAATGTTTGGCCTTTTGTCTCGGGAAAAAATCCGCTTTACCTTCTCAACTTTTACTTTACGAAAGTCCGTTTTTCGTCTCTAAACTCTAAAACTAGACAAAACACATCCCTTAACTTTTAAAAAGGTTTATCTTACCTTCCTGACCAGTTTTAAAGGTGGTTTTGTTTTTTCTTTTTTATTTATTTCGGCAGAATCTTTGAAAAATCATAGAAAAATCATAAAATGGAAAATCCAATTTTGTTGGACTCCACATGAGCAGATCTACACAGTGAACATATAATATGGTATGCTTTATTACGATGTTTTTACTGTGGCTTTAGATATATGCTTTTCTATAATTAACTGAAATAATTCATAGCTGGAATAATTCATAGTTATCGTTTCTATGTCCAATTGTGATGAAATTTTTATGGTAGACTAGTTATTGTATGATTGAACTGTAGTAAAAATGTCATACTCATTGGATCATGTATATCTTAGTTATAGATTTATTTATATTTAACAAACATAAACCTAAATAGCTGCAATTATTGTTTGGTTTCCCTTTTTATTGGGCCTTTTGTTGCCAAGCCCAGCGCTAGCTGTGTCTTTTTTTCGAAATGAAAATGCCAGCGGTGTTATGATTTCGACCCAATCAACCTTGAAGATCATCACAGGTTGGAGCTCATTCATGCCACTCAGACGTTGCCTGGAGGCTAGGATGGCTGCCTGGCCGTGGCCGGAGACTTTGCCTGCCAGGGCGCTTATCAAAGATGGCTTTCACCTTGTGCTCCAAAGCACTCCATGGGGAATTTTTTGTATATGATTCAAATACAAAATTCCTCTGTTTTTCTTTATTTTTTGTCCCAAACATAAAATTATACCTGATGAAAGAGGGCACAGGGCCACAACACAACACTAATTCTGTTCGTTAATTTCCGTGGTACAAGAATCATGGCACGCCACACACAATTATCCACCAAATTAATTCCCATCGTCCATTCCCTGGTACCAAAATCATGGCACGCAACACACAATTATCCACCAATTTTTTTGTACTTACACAAAAGTAGAGTACCAAAGGCCACAGCACAGCAGAGCAGAAAGAAGGCACAGGATGAGAGGAGCAGCATTTGCTTATGCACAAGTAGAAAGCAGCTGGGGGTACGAGTAAGGATTAAGGAATTTACAACAAATCACGAGCAGCAGCAGTTCAGGCTGCATGGAATGGAATGGTCATCAATCGAGTTCATCACTGCGCTAGTCCCACCACCGATCGCCCCCGACAAGAGCAACGCACGCACCGCAAATTATTATTGTTTTCTTCCCCTCCCCGATGCCCCATCGGAATCCGGCAGGTGTGGGGAGCGAGCTGGAGGCTGGAGCTGGTGATCAATCATGTCATGGGGCCAGGCGGCTAGGCCAATCAATCAAGTAATCAATCCCACCCACCCACGTGCCACGCCTCACCTCCCCGCCTCCGCTTCCGCGTCCGCGTCCGCCGGCGACGACAGCTGCGCGGCCGCCAGCGCGTCGGTGAGCGCGCGCATGGCGCTGACCTGCATCTGCAGCGCGGCCACGTAGTCGGCGGCCTCCTCCAGGAGCGCGGGCGCGGGGAGCTTCCGGCAGCCCGGGACGAGGCGGCCCAGCACGCGGAGCCGCTCCTGCACCTTGTCCTTCTCCTTGCCCTTGCCCTTGAGCAACGCCGCCGCCGCCGCGTTGTCTCTGGCCTGCACCGGCAGCGGCGGACGGCGCCGCCTCCGGACCTTGCCGCCCGCCTTGACGAGCACGCGGCGGCGGCTGCAGGCCGCGCCGGCCAGCAGGATGGCACGGCTCCACCGCGTCTGGCCGCGCGCGGTCAGCGCCAGCGCCGAGTCCGCCGCCGCCTTCACGGCGCGCGGCTGGCCGCCGCCCGTGGCGCGGAGCGCGTCCAGCAGGCGCCGCCCGTACACCCCGCGTACCGCGCCGCTGCGCCACTTGCTGGCCTGACTCCGCGGCGGCGGCGTAGTGGAGCCGCCCTTGGGCGTCCGGGACGACGAAGGCGACGGCGAGGGAGAGGAGATCATCGCCGCGCGACTTGCCAGCCTGACCCTCCCGCCGCCCGATCAAGACTGGGCAAGGGAATCGGGGAGGGAGGGAAAGGGGCAGGGGCAGGGGGAGAGGCGAGGATGGATGGAGCGCTGGTGGTAGTGCTGTTGGTGGTGGGAGGAGGAAGGCGAAGGAGAAAGGAAAGCAAGCGGAGGGGATTGGTTAGATTAGCAACGTGCTTTGCTTTTGGGAGGTGGTGGGTTGGAGTGTGCGCGCTGCGGGGCTGCCGCGCTGTTGCTGATGTGATTCATCATTTCATAAACTAATCAGCCAGCGGATTATTTTTAGAGTAGTGGAGGTGGAGGAGGGTTCGTTGCTTCCACTCCCCTCTCTCTTCTTTTATTTTTTTTTCTTGTTTGGCTTGGTCGGTTGTTGCTTCTCCTTCCTTGCCCTTTACATTGTAGTGCTCCTGTTGTGTTGCACTTAGGCCCCGTTTAGATCCAAAAATTTTTGGATTTTGGTTCACTGTAGCATTTCGTTTGTATTTGGTAATTAGTGTCTAATTATGAACTAATTAGGTTCAAAAGTTTCGTCTCGTGATTTCTCGACCAACTGTGTAATTAGTTTTTTTTTCGTCTACATTTAGTACTCCATGCATGTGCCGCAAGATTCGATGTGACGGTTACTGTGCAAAAAATTTTGGATTCTAAACAGGCCCTTAGGGCTTGTTTGGTACGGCTCCTCCCGAGGGGCTCCTCCAGAGGAGCCGGAGCCGTTTTGGAGGAGCCATAAATTGTGGCTCCTCCAAAACGGCTCCGGCTCCTCTGTTTTTACTGAAAAACGGCTCCTCCAAAAAAACGTTTGGCAGGGCTCCTCTGGAGGAGCCGGAGCCGGAGAGGAGCCCTGCCAAACAAGCCCTTAAAATGGTCCGGGGTATGCATCATGTTTGCTGCTCCACTCATTATTAGTAGCAAGGCGGCATCACAACCTTAGTGATCCACTAGATGTCTAGATACCATATGGTCTGTGGGAGGCATTCTTTACTCTTCTTATTAGTTGTTTATCTTCGGTTGGGTTCTCTGACAATCAGGGTTCTAAATAGCTCGATATAGTTTTTTCATAAGGTTTACCTCTACTATTGCCGCTAATGACGCTTTAGCTTCGCTAAAAACTACTATTTTGGCTTAGCCACCTATTAGCTTTAACACCACTAATTTTAATCGAGGAAAATATCCATTCTTTAGTCTAAAGGACTGCAATCTATACCTCTTTGTGGGGTTCTTTACTTGATATTGATGTAATAAACCATTGAACTATGGATAATTGAATATTGAATGAAATGGATGTTAATCGTAGCATTGTGTATGCTGATCGATATGGTAAGGCCCTGTTTGGTATAGCTTCCAAAGCTAATTCTTTATTTGTCGAATCCAGCAGAAGCTCTGCCAATTAGTTTTTCAAAGAGAAGTAATCCTTCGTTGATTACATGAAGTGATTCGCTGAAATGAACTAAGAGATAGGGAGCTGAAAAATAGCTTCTCCTGATTATGTGGGGTGATTCTATCGTGATTTTGAGAGTTTATGCTAAAGAATCAAAGAGAATCGCTTTTAGCCATAGAATCTCTAACAAATAGGCCCTAAATGCTAAATAATCGATATGGAGGCATATTCTCTTAGAGCTCGTATATGTATTTGAATTCGTATAATTTTGTTTGGTTAAGTGTTTCCATAGATAATTAATTTAGAAATTTTCATGTTTTCTGTACAGCTAAATGAAATAGCTTCCACTATATTTCACTATAGTTTTTTATAGTTCTTGAAAGAGATCGCAGCTAAATATCTTAGTCTGCGATTTAAAACATCGCAATGTGTAATTCCATCAGCACTTCCTTCTAATGCTAATTGTATTTTACTACTATATGAAAGGGCGCACCTACCAATTTCGTTAAGAAGTTTATCATATTCCAATGATTAAAAGCACCTGGATGTAAGTCGTGTATATATATGGAACTATTTAGGTGCGTAATTGTACTTTAGTTGTATGCAAAATAATTGTACATGTACATTAGCAACCCATTTGTGTAACCATAAAGAGACGTTTTGCCCATCAACACCTCATGGTATCTAGAGCTAGATTATCCGGTGAAAGGCACAAAAAATGAAAGGAAGATGTGGACAACACTCCATGATAGCTTTATTATTATAGGAAAGCTGCCGGCTATAAGCTAGGTTGTTTGGATTAGCTAGAGCTTTTTTAGCAGCTAGCAACTTATTTTAGCTGATTTAAATAGGGTCTAAACCAAGCTTCTTTAGTTTTAACCAAATCCACAAAAAAAGCTCAAACATTCACAATATGAAGCAACATTCATTAGATACATCAGCAATACATTTTGGCAGTGCATTTGTTTGATGCTAACATGTTTTTCAATAAATTTGATCAGAGCTAGCACAAAACCAAAACGACGTAGGCAGTGCATTTGTTTGATGTTATATGACTTTGCTACGTTTGTCAAAATCTGGATATGTATTGGTAGCTGTGGTACTTTTTTTTGCACGAAGGCACCCGAGATCTCCATAGCTATAGACAATTTATAATAGAGTAACGAACATATCCGAACCTCACAAAACAAAACAAAAAAAGGAAGAAGATATCTGAAATACAGGGCAGACACGCAGGCCGGAGCCGCGGAAGGCAAAACAGAAAGGGCGAGCCGCAGATGTAGAGCGAAGGCCAGAGGGAGGCAGGGAGCGATGTGTGACGGCGACGCCCTTGGCGGTGAGGCGGGCGACGGCGCGACTCTAGACAGAGTGACGGACGAGGACGATGAGATGGTGTGAGTCGGGTGAATGCGCTGCCCTATTCCTAGCTGGGCTGACTCCTTTGTTGGGCTGATGGGCCAAAAAATTAAAGAGTTGCTCCCTGGTTATTTGGTCCATGACTAGGGCCATGGCCCTACTGGCCCTAGTGCTGGGTCCGCCAATGGTAGGGGCCATGGGGGGCACCCGTAGAAGCCGACGAGCGACACGAGCATGGACGCACTCGTCGCCTCTACTGACAACGTTACTAGCTCTGTCGCTACACACTGCCTCCATGAGCCAGATCCGCTTGTGCTAGAGCTGTGCGTGAGCACAAGACCTCACGAGTGGGTCGACCTAATGCTGGAGGAGTTCGCCACCTCGCGCGTCATCAGCCGGCCACCAGAAGCATCGATGCCTGGGTGTCCGCTTGCCACGTTGACTGTTCCTCAGGATGAGGAAGCATCGCTGGTGGACACCAGTTCTCCGGTGAAGGCTTGGACGACGGGCTTGCCTACGCTATCGCCGGAGCAGCCACCAGTCACGCCACAGTGTGCGGGACACCCCGTGGAGGGCGAGGCGTGCTCCAACATACCCCCAGGTGAGGACGCGGCCACCCCCACCCTACCGCGAGGGGGATAGACCATCGTCGTGGATAACGAGGCGCACCCACAAAGCACCGGTGCCATCCACCTAGCCACTGACACGATCACACCTCCCAAGGAACATGGGAGCTCCGCCACCAAGAGGTTAAAGCGGTTCACCGCAAAGATCCTGCGTAAGGTATCGTCACCGATGCTGCCTCAGCCAGATGTGGAGGCACAACCAAAGTTGTCGACTCGCAGCAGGAGGATTGTCGCTTAGGCGCTTTCACGCGTCCTAGCTTCGAAGCAGGGAGAGGTGCTGGTGATGAAGCGGATGGGCTACCTTGACGGGTAGACAAGGCCTTCCACGGCGTCCAAGGACGCCTACGACAACATCTTCGTCGAACAGCTCAACCCCTCGCATGCCGAGGCAAATGCGACAGCTCTTTCCAAACCCACAAGGAAAGCGACTGAGGCGCCGCGCACGCCGGCGCATCTGATCACCGATGATTAGTGTAACAGAACTGACTAATTATATGAAATTAAGTAAGAAAATCACCCGCCAGAGCAGACGATTTAGCCAACTTAAGCCCGTATAACCCAGTAGTCTATGAAATCATGAATGATTTCAAACCAACTCACATACCAGCCAAGATCGTAATAAGTTTAGCGGTCACCATCACATATTACAGAAAAGTTCGCACCACCGGTACATCAGAGTTTAAACATAGTTATTACAAACCGAGTTCAAATAAAAGTAGTGGAAGCCATTTGTTCAAAACCACACACACTCACACGGAGTTCAAGTACAGTGTCAGCTAATGATCATCTCCAATAAAAGCATTAGATGAGACGTAAGGAATGACCATGCCCATGGTCCTAAGCATCACCCATCGTAGGATAAAGGCAGTTGATACAGTAGTCGTAATATATCTGCCCATCTGCAACAAGTGGGAATAAAACCCTGAGTACGAGAAGGTACTCAGCTAGACTTACCTGACATAACCGAAAATAAAAGTGACACCAAGGATTATGAAGGGCTTTATAGTAGGGTAGCTGACTCATTTGCAAAAAGGCATTTTTAGCATTTCAAGAACCTTTCCAAAAGCATTATTGTCAAGTTAATTATTATTAACCTGTCGACTACATTTGCACCTATACTCGAACAAGCATGTGATTAAGCAAATAATAATAACCATTGATCATTAACAACTTCCATAATGTCATATCCATTATAACTGTCCAAGTGTTCCATCAACATTACTACGATGAAGTAACTCAAGTCAAGTGTTCACTATCCAGTGAACGATAGCGATTCGAATCGATTATTAACCAGCTGGTAATTTATTCCTTACATAAATCTCACTCACCCGCTAAAGTGAGGTATCGGTCACCGAGTCAACTATCCAGGAAAATCTCGAGTTTGCTAGGAACCACATGTACCCGGGGGCCGACCGACTGCCTTTTGGTCTTATCATCGCGCCCTCGTGTCCTACCACACCTGCTCTGGTACAGTGCACTGCGGGCAATCTACTTGGCCCGAATAATCTCCCAGCTTCACGGTCGAAAGGTACGTTATTCGGTCAGCTAAATGTAAGGCATGCGTTCAACATGACATGAGGCCCAACAATGGTCGGTCCTTAATCGACACAGATAGAAAGCACTATAGTCCAAAACCCTATAAGTCTCCGTCCGATCTAAACTTTAAATTAACACTTAGTTATACCATGACTACATAGTTATCCAAGCAAATCCAGGTAACCACCTATAGCTCGCAGGTGACAGGAAATCACCCGACTTCTACCGGTCTAAGCTAGCTAAGCATTGACTCAACTGTGGATACCAGGTGAAAGCATCTAGGCCCCTAGTTGGGTTTCGGTGATTAATGACAATACAAGATTACTATGACTAATGTGTATTTTGCGGATACAATTAAGTTAGGTCATGGTAATGGAGATCAATCGAGCAATCAAAGTTGTCATGCCCCTACGATAGAAATTATTTTGGTTTTCAAAGGATGGACGACAAGGTTAAGGATGACTAGTTCTAAGTGTCGATTGGAGTTGGAGTGACACTTAGAGTAGTTTAGGACTTTGTTTTTCCTTTGGCCGTACTATTAAGGGGGGTATGGACGGGTAGCTTGACCTAGTTGAGCCTAGTGAGTTAGGTGTGGTGCACACTTGTTAAAACTAGCTCTAGGTAGCTCCTATGAATGCCTAAGATCCTTTGGAGCAAACTTCATTCACATATGTTTGAGAGTTGGAAGTGAATGGAGGGTCAAATACTGATCGGATGCTGGCCCCGGTGCGATCGGACGCTGGCCGTAGGGTCCGGTCAGTTCATTTGATCAAGCAGACAGCGTTTGGTGTGACCGGACGCTGGATCGGTTAAGTGACCGAACACTAAAAGGCAGCATCCGGTCGACTCCAGTAAGGTTCTAGAGAAGGGAATCTGTGATCGGACGCATCCGGTCAGTACTGACCGGACCCTGAGGGTTCAGCGTCCGGTCGAGTCCAGTGAGGTTCCAGTAAGGGTTTCATGCTACCGGACGCGTCCGGTCAGTGCTAGCTGGACCCTGCCAGCGTCCGGTCAATACATTTTTGCTGGTTCATGGGTTGAACTGACTGGAGCGTCTGGTCAACACGACCGGAGCGTCCGGTCACCCCGTAGAAGCTCATAACGGTTCGTTTTTCAGGCCGCCTTATAAATAGAAGCTCCACTCATGTGTGGAGTTACTTTTGCTCATTCCAACAGCTGAGAAACATGTTTGTGAGTGCCAAGAAGAGCAAGGTCCTAGTGAGGTATTTGTGATTTGAGAATCCAAGAGTGAAACCTCATTAGTGAATCAAGAATAGACAAGTGTGCATCCATCTTCTCATTAGACTTCGCATGGTCAAGTGAGAGTTTGTGCTTGTTACTCTTGGTGATTGCCATCACCTAGATGGATTGGTGATGATTGGGAGCTTGGTGTTCACCCAGCGGAGCTTATGGGTGACCCAACTCAAGTTGTGAGCGGCTTTGGGTGATTTGCCGCGACGGAGTGTCAAAGAATCAACCCGTAGAGAGCACTTGATCCTTGCGCGGATCAAGGGGGAGCTACACCCTTGCATGGGTGCTCCAACGAGGACTAGTGGGGAGTGGCGACTCTCTGATACCTCGGCAAAACATCGCCGCGTTCCTCTCTCCATTTACTTTGAGCATTTACTTTAAGTATTTACTTTGAGCAATTCAATACTTGTCTTTACATTCATAGAATTGCCATGCTAGAGTAAGTTTGGAACATAGGTTGTAAGTCTTTTGTGCGTTAATTTGATAGAAACACTTTTCTAAGCACAAGGGGTTAATTGGGCCATCCGTAGGATTTGATTATTGCAAGAAAATTTAGAATTAGCCTAATTCACCCCCCCTCTTGGGCATCTTGATCCTTTCCATTAGTATCAGAGCCTCGTGCTCATGTTTTTAAGCTTAACCGCTTAGAGTAAGATGTCTCACGGGGATGGACCTCCTCCTATCTTCGAGGGGGATGATTTTCCATATTGGAAAATTCGCATGGAGGCATACCTAGAAGCTCTAGACGTTGGAATACTTAGAGCCGCCTCTCAAGGGTTCCCAACACCTAAGAATCCCGCACAACTTCAAGGCGATGAAGTGAACTATGAAAAATGGAATGCAAAGGCTCGTAACACCATCTTTAGAGGTCTTTGCAAAGATGTGTTCAACCGCGTAAGGAACCACAAAGACGCCCATGCACTATGGTTGGACATTTGTGCACTCCATGAAGGAACTAAGAGTGAGCATGAGGAACGCTATCATCTTGTGATCAAAAAGCTAAATTCATTTAAGGTGCTTTCCAAAGAATGTGCTAATGAGATGTATTCACGTTTGAATGTTCTTGTAGAGGAAGTTAATGGGCTTGGACTTACTCAAATGTCGCCATCCGATATTGTGAGAAAAATCTTGAGTGTCCTCCCCATTGACAAATATGGCTATATTGTGACCATGCTACACCAAGGTGATCTTTCACCGCTACACCAACACAAATCTTGGGAAAGATCAATGCTCATGAGATGTACATGCACATCACCCCACAAGATGGCTCATCCTCTACAAAGAAGAAAGAGAAAGACTTAGCATTCAAAGCGAGTCAAGATAAGGGCAAAGCAAAACTTGAGTATGAGAGCTCAAGTGATGAAGAAGATGATGAAGAAAGTATTGCTCTCATGGTGAAGAAGACCGCCAAGATGCTAAAGAAGCTAAACAAGAGTGGCATCAAGTTTGATGGCAAGAAAAAGAAGTTCTTCACTAGCTCAAGAAGAAAGCCAATCTCCGAGATGGATTGCTACAATTGTGGCGAACTTGGCCATCTTGCTCATCAATGCACAAAGCCCAAAAAAGACAAGTTCAAGAACAAGAACAAGGGCAAAAAAGATGACTCAAGCAATGAATATGAAGATGAGAAGAAAAAGAACAAGCCATACAAGAAGAGAGATGGTAAGAAGAGGGACTTCCACAAGAAGAAGAAGAGTGGAAAGGCCTACATTGTCGGTGATTGGCTCACGGACATAAATTCATCAAGTGGATCTTCCGATGAAGATAGTGATGATGAAAAGGTGGCCGCCATTGCTATTGATCTTGCATCTTCACCGCCACCATCGCCATCATCCTCTACACACCTATGCCTTATGGCCAAAGGTGAACGCAAGGTAACTAAGAGTGATGATAGTAATGATGATGAACATGCTAGTGATGATGATAGCAATAGCGATGATGATGACTCACCCACATATGATGATCTTGTCAAAATATTAAGAAAATACACTAAGATTATTAGAAAGAGTAGAGCTACAAATGAAAAGCTTGATGCTAAAAATGATTCACTCTTAGCTAAGTGTGATACATTGGAAAAGGCTAATGATGAGCTTCGAGAAACTAATGATGCTATATCATCCAAACTCAAGGAGCTCAAATTCTCCAAGAAAGAGCTTAAAGATAAACATGATAAACTTGAGTGGGTGCACAATGAACTCATCACTAGCCACAACAAGTTAAAAGATGAATACACTACTCTTAAGATTAATCATGATACTCTTATTATTGCTCAAGAATTTTTACCAAATGAGCCACATGATGCTACTAACCATGTTGTCAAGATTGATATAGCTACTTCATGTGATGATTTAATTGATGAAAGCATTGAGCATGGATCTAGTAGCAAAGGCAAGCAAGTGGTTGAGTGCAATGATTATAATGAGTATGTCAAGCTCAAGAGTGATAATGAGAAGCTTATGAAAGATCTTGAAGAGATGAAAAGCCACAACACCATTGTGCTAGAAACTCTTGATCATGACAAAGAGTTAATCCTTGAGAATGAGAAGCTCAAAGAAGAAAACAAGAAGCTCAAGGAAGAGAAAAACAATGATATTCTCAAGGAAGAAAACAAGAAGCTCAAGATGGAAAAAGAGCATCTCAAGGTGGGATTGAGCAAGTTTGCTAGAGGCAAGCATCTTCAAAGTGAGCTACTCATGAACACCGTCATAAAGATGGATAGAAGTGGTATTGGATATGTGGTAAGTGTAGAGAAGAAGAAGGCTCAAGCTCAACAACAACAATCAAAGCCAAAGCCAAAGCCTAAGAGATATTTTTAGTGTGGACAAGAAGGCCACTTTGCTCATGAGTGTCAAACTCCACCGCCACAACCCTTGCCCAAGCATGCTAGACCCTTTGCTTTCAATGCTCACTACATGCTTAGAAAAGATTCAAGTGGAAAGATGAAAGTCGTGTTCTTAGGACCTCCCAACAAGAGTAGACCTAAGAAGATTTGGGTGGCTAAGTCACTTGTTGAGAAGGTGAAGGGTTCTCAACAAGTTTGGATTCCTAAAGTTTGAATCTCATGTGTGTAGGTGAACTATAAGACCGGTGGAAGTCATTGGGTTATTGATAGTGGTTGCACTCAACATATGCCCGGTGATCCTTGTATGTTCACCTCACTTGATGAAGAGGTAGATGGGTAAGAGAAAATAATATTTGGAGATAACTCAAAGGGCAAGGTTAAAGGATTGGGCAAAGTGGCAATATCAAATGATCATTCCATCTCCAATGTGCTATATGTTGCTTCATTGAGCTTCAACTTGCTATCCATTGGGCAATTATGTGATCTTGGCTTCCAATGCTTGTTCACCGAGAAGGAGGCTATTGTATCCAAGGTAGATGACAATCAAGTGATATTCAATGGATTTAGATACAACAACTTATATCTTGTTGACTTCACCTCCGAAGATACAAATTTGAAGACTTGCCTATTCACCAAAACAACACTTGGGTGACTATAGCATAGAAGACTTGCTCATGTTGGGATGAGCTCACTCAAGAAGCTTATGAAGAATGATTTGGTGAGAGGGTTGAAGGATGTGAAGTTTGAAAAGGACAAGCTTTGTAGTGCATGTCAAGCCGGCAAACAAGTTGCAAACACTCATCCAACCAAAGCTTTCATATCAACCACAAGAGTGCTAGAACTCCTACACATGGATTTATTTGGACCAACAACATATAAGAGTTTGGGAGGAAATCTCTATTGTCTTGTGATTGTGGATGACTATTCAAGGTACACATGGGTGTTCTTCCTTCATGACAAATCCAAAGTTGCCTCGTGCTTCAAGAAGTTTGCCAAGAGAGCTCAAAATGAATTTGAAGTGAAGCTTAAGAAGATAAGAAGTGACAATGGCAAAGAGTTTGACAGCACAAACATAGAAGCTTATTGTGATGAAGTTGGAATCAAACATGAAGTCTCCGCAACTTATACTCTTCAACAAAATAGTGTAGTTGAGAGGAAGAACCGGACTTTGATCACTCTTGTAAGGACAATGCTAGATAAGTACAACACCCCCAAAGCTCTATGGGCAGAAGCAATCAACACCGCATGTTATGCATCCAACCACCTATTCTTTCAAAAGTTCCTTAGCAAGACATCTTATGAGTTGCTCAATGGGAAAAAGCCAGACGTCTTATTCTTTAGGGTGTTTGGTTACAAATGCTACATCTACAAGAAGCGGCAACACCTAGGGAAGTTTCAAAGACATTGTGATATAGGTTTTCTTGTTGGTTACTCATTGAAGTCCAAAGCATATAGAGTATTTAATCATGTCACCGGCTTGGTTGAAGAAACATATGATGTGGAATTTGATGAATCTAACGGCTCCCAAGGAGCACATGAGAATCTTGATGATGTAGGTGATGAACTGTTAAGAGAGGCTATGAAGAATATTCTGGTGGGAGACATCAAGCCAAAAGATGATGTATAAGTCATTAACCAACCTTCTTCATCAAGTGTACCATAAGATGGTAAAAAAGATAGGAGAGTAGAAAATGAAGATACTCATATCTCCCATGAGCAAATGGTGGTACAAGCACAAGATGTTGATGCTCTACAACCTCCTCCTCAAGTGGTCAATAGAAGAAATACACCTCTCCTACAAGATCATCCACAAGATCTCATCATAGAGAGTCTATCAAAGGGTGTAATGACTCGATCTCAAAAACTTACTTCATTTATTGCTCATCACTCTTTTGTCTCTTGCTATGAGCCTACCAAGGTTGAAGAAGCTCTTAAAGATTCAGATTGGATCAATGCCATGCATGAAGAGTTGAACAACTTCACTCGCAATAAAGTTTGGACTCTTGAAGAGCGATCAAAAGGAGCAAGAGTCATTGGAACAAAGTGGGTGTTTCGCAATAAGCAAGATAATCAAGGTGTTGTTGTGAGGAACAAGGCAAGACTAGTTGCAAATAGGTTGTCTCAAGTTGAAGGTTTGGACTTTGGAGAGACCTTTGCACCGGTTGCAAGATTAGAAGCCATCCGTATCCTTCTTGCATATGCATCACATCATGAAATGAAACTATATCAAATAGATGTAAAAAATGTATTTTTAAATGGCTTTATTAATGAACTAGTCTATGTTGATCAACCTCCCAGGTTTGAAGACCCTAGATATCCTAATCATATTTATAGGTTGTCCAAGCCACTATATGGGCTTAAGCAAGCCCCAAGAGCTTGGTATGAGCGCCTTCGGGACTTCCTTATTGAGAAGGGCTTCACTATTGGAAAGGTTGACACCACACTATTCACTAAGAAGTTTGATGGGCATATCTTTATTTGTCAAGTATATGTTGATGATATCATCTTTGGATCATCAAATGAATACTCATGCAAAGAATTTGGTGAATTGATGTCGAAGGAGTTCGAGATGTCAATGATTGGTGAGCTTACATTCTTTCTTGGTTTTCAAGTCAAGCAAATGAAAGAAGGCATCTTCATCTCTCAAGAGAAATATACAAAAGATCTTCTCAAGAGATTCAAGATGGATGAATGTAAGTCAATCAAGACACCAATGCCTACAAATGGACATCTCGACCTAGATGAGGGAGGTAACCTAGTTGATCAAACTCTCTACTATTCTATGATTGGTAGCTTGTTATATTTAACCGCATCTAGGCCCGAAATCATGTTTAGTGTGTGTATGTGTGCTAGATTTCAAGCTAGTCCTAAGGAAACACATCTAATTGCCGTAAAAAGAATACTTAGGTACCTTAAGCACACACCAAGCATTGGCCTTTGGTATCCCAAAGGAGTTTTATTTGAATTAATTGGCTATTCCGATTCGGATTACGCCGGATGCAAAGTTGATAGAAAGAGCATATCTGGAGGGTGCCATTTGCTTGGTAGATCACTTGTGTCTTGGTCCTCCAAGAAACAAAATAGTGTGGCTTTGTCCACCGCCGAAGCGGAATACATTGCCGCGGGTGCTTGTTGTGCACAAATATTATACATGAAACAAACTTTGCTAGACTATGGTATTGTTCTAGAAAAGGTACCTCTTTTGTGCGATAATGAAAGTGCGGTGAAACTTGCAAATAATCCAGTTCAACACTCTCGCACCAAGCACATAGATATCCGCCATCACTTTCTAAGAGATCATGTTGCTAAAAATAATATATCACTAGAAGGTGTAAGATCCGAAGATCAATTAGCGGATATCTTCACTAAACCACTAGATGAGGCTACTTTTTATAGATTGCGGAATGAGCTCAATGTACTTGATTTTAGCAACTTCACAAAAATTTGAGCTTGTGTTGTCCCTTGCATTCATTGTAATATACAACATATTTAATATTTGGCAATGCATATAGGGCTTGTCTAATATGGTTAAGATAACCGTCAAAAACGTGTGAAGAAGCTTAACCTTGGATCAAACTTGATAAGCAACTAGATTTACTTACAAGTATTGCATATGCATAAATGTTGTTTTTGTCGTTTTGTTTCATTTGCCCTCTTCTTGCCTATTTTCTTAAAAAGAATTATAGCCTAAGGCAAAATATTTTGAAAAAAATATGAGGGTTTGAGAGAGGTCACTCACATCAGTCCCAATTGTTGTTTATTTGGATCTTATTCAAGTTGGGACTTGATTGAGAATAGGCAGCGCGAAGGAAGTTTAAAGATTTACTGGAAAAGATGCACCGGACGCTGCACCAGACGCTGCTGTCCAGCGTCCGGTCAGTTCACAGGAGGTGAGCTGCTGGTGAAGGAGTGACCGGACGCTGTGTTTGTGCATCCGGTCAGGAGGGGATCCAGCGTCCGGTCGATCAAAGGAAGAATAGGTTGTACTGACCGGACCCTGCCTGTGTTCGGTCATGGACCACTGGACGCGTCCGGTCCTGATTCCAAAGGAATTGGACCTCTCTGGAATCGACTGGACGCTGGGTGGTAGCGTCCGGTCGCTACCACCGGAGCGTCCGGTCAGTGGATTTCGCACGGCTTCAGGACTCTTTTCTCCGTTTCCTTTTTTTTGTCGCGTTTGGGGGAACTATTTAACCAAACCACCGTATCCTTTTCCCCGTATCCCGCCGTGACCAAGCCCCTGAGCCCTAGCCAGCGCCGCCGCTCTCGCGCCCAAGCCTCCGCGCCCAAGCTCGCCACGCTGCTATAACTCGCCATGCCGCCGCAGCCCCGAGCCACCCACCTTGCGCTCACCTCGCACGCCACCACGCCTGCTCTGCCCTGCCTGAGCTTGCCCCTATGCCACGCCAACCCTTGCTCGCATGCGTGTCTGATCTGTGTGGCTCTTCGTGACAGCACCGCCGTCGGTTCCTCTGGCACCAAGCTTCATTCAAAGTCGATTCCAGTGCCTTAGGCCTACCTCCTCTCGGTAAGGCTAGCTCCTTGTTTCAATTTCGATTTGCTTAGATCAAATTGCAATTCAATGCGCTGATTTCAAAAATTCTAGGGCCACCAGTTCATCGCTGCTCCTCGTAACCCTAGCCCCTGCCGGTTCTGAGGGTTCCCCCGTGTGTCGCCTTTTCTTTTCTCGGATCGCCGGATCATCAGGTAGCTTGCCCATCATCTCAATTTTGTACCTACATTGCTTGCTTCCTAGGTTTTCGCATCTAGTAGATATATTGTATTTATTTGTATATCTATCTATTCTATCGTGCAGCGAGTTAGTTCCGTTGTGGTTCTTGTGGTAGTTGGCAGTCAACTCGGAGCCAAGCTCACGAGTAAGGATCGAGGCCAAGCCTCGGGAGTGTCAGTTTGTCTGTTGATCTTCATCAGTGGTAGTTCACCCTCTTGTCAGATCAGATGGCTCACACCAAGAACGTTGGTGGTGGCCCAGGTGATGATGATCGGAGGCCCCTGCCTCGCCAGCCTGCAGGATCGAAGGGCAAGTCAACCAAGCAGGTGACATCCAAGAAGCGCAAGTACCCCGACGCAGAGACAGCGAGAGCAGCAGCTGTTGCAGAGGTTGCAGAGCGTGCCGAGAGAGGTGATGCCCATAGTGGAATTGTCATAGCAGATTAGCTGGCACCAGAAGCGCAGGACAGACTGAGGGAGATTGAGCGACTTCATGTTAGTCCACCTGGGACTGTCATGATGGCAGGACGTCATCTAGTCATTGAGGAGCCTCAGTGTTAGGGGGAGTCCTAGCAGGAGACACAGCAGCAGCCCCCACCAGTAGAGCCTCAGCCAGCCCAGGAGACTTAGGAGAGTCAGCAGACCAAGGAGACCAAGCCGGCACCCCAGCTACGCCACTCAGGTCGTACTAGTGCTACAGTTCCACGGCCAGCTACACAGCGTAGGGGGTCATGCCCTTCACCTAGACCACAGGGCCCACCTCCAATGGTACACCTCGACTTGAGGGCCGCTACAGCCAGGCAAGTTCGCCAGCTGCGCTTTGTTGAGTTCGACGTGTGGTTCCCTCCGAGGAGGGATGAGAGAGCATCTAAGGGGTTCTATACACCGCTCTAGGAGGACTTCTACAATGCCTATATCAATAGTGGGGCAGTGTTCAGATCACAGAGGGTCTGCAGTTTGGAGTATATTATGGTAGCAGCTAGAGAGCACATCCGCCCCTACTTGTCATATTTACCGGGGCTTGCAGATCTGATTGGCCGGATAGGAGTATATGTACCATCTTGGGTTCAGCAGTTCTATGCTTCACTCTACATTGATCCGCATCACAACTTCATTCATTTTGCATTCAACGGCAGAGATTACCGGGTGAGGAGCTCCAAGGCCCGAGAGATACTACGGCTACAGGATCAGCCTGTCAAGCTGCATGAGGTATGCTATGGACAGTAGGAGCCTCCTAGGCGTCCTCATGGAGGGTTGGTGCCCCCTACAGATTTAGTGCGATATTGCTTTAAGGAGCCCTTTGGTGAGGGGTCGAGCAGGAACCCCAGTGACTTGACTCCTACAGCGAGAGTGCTAGTGGCCATTATCAGGAGGACACTGCTTCCTAGGTTGGGATACAGGGAGGGCCTGACTCGCTTATAGCTCTGGCTCCTTAATGCCCTGATGCAGCAGACTGTATTCGACATTTGGGACCTTCTTCTATCAGAGATGGAGGATACTATTGCTAAGGGTTTCAAGGGTCGCCGACAGCTTCCTTATGCACATTGGGTCACATTCTTGATGCTCAAGAGTGTGTAGGTCAGGACCCCTGAGTTAGTTGCCGAGTACAGGACTGCCACCACAGAGTTTCTAGCATACAACATGGCACAGAGGATCAGGCACAACACTCCACATGCACCAGCTCGGCCCAGCCATCGTCCAGATGTTCCCGAGTCAGCAGCTCAGCAGGACAAGATCATTAGAGGCATCGCCGCTATAGAGGAGGAGCAGCTTGAGGCACAGCAGGTGTGGCAGAACCTCCTAAGTTATAGGGCCCACATGCACCTATCATCGTCCGACGACCTTTGGCATTTATGCATATGTTTCCATGAACTTAAAAAGACTGTCGGGTGTCCTCGGGGAACCCCGAATCATCCATGATTTCCGAGCAGGATCACGTTACAGAGTCATTGCAGTATTACAACATTTATTTAAATATCAAAACCAGAGTAAAAACAGTGGAAGTCTTACGATAACATAGTTTACAAACCAGTCGTTTCAAACCTTACACACTAAGTTCGATAATTATTACAAACCATAGTAGTAGTGGAGTGTTATAATTAACATATACTTAACACACAAGATAAACATCCTGCCCAAGGATCACACATTTACTTCTCGTCGTCAGAACGAACGATAGTCATGCAGCACGATCCAAAACAGATCTGCTCATGAGACTCACCTGCAACAAGGGGTCAATGAACCCTGAGTACAAAGGTACTCAACAAGACTTATCCGAAATATTAACTGATAAACTCAGTAATGCAGGCTCAGGGATTCAAGGTATAGTTTTAACAATGATCAAAGTTCTTTTGCGTAAAAGCTCTTTTAACAACATTCTTTATATAGAAAACTTCTCGAGAATTATATACAAAGCTGACACGATCCGCACTGAGATCATGAAACTTCATATCCAACACCTTCACAAGCCTTATTCAAGTTCTGGTTATTAATTCTACGATAATGAACAGTGAGTTGAGTCTCCATAACCGAGGAGCAACGACGATTCGAACCGATTATAAACCCAGCTGGGAATTCCAGACCACACGACATATGCAGGTCCCCAACCTACATATACCAACCTACCATCGGATCCTCTAAAACAAGAACGGGTCCACGCCACCCGAGAACACAGTACTCCACCATTCCAGCCCATGGCCACGTGGGTACACGCTATTCCCGCCATCTCTCCACTCCCAGTGCGCGAGTAGCCATTCTCGTAATAGAATTGCCAAGTTCAGGCTTACCGGAGTATGTGGTTAGTACTACAAATTCTCACCTCATACAATTCAACAACGGACGTGCCTTAATCGACACAGGCGGAAAGAACCTGCTCACAAGACCTCCATGTCTTGTGGCTCACACTCACCGAGTCCGCCCGGTCTAGATTTATTACTCCACATTCCCATATCACATGTTAACATAGTTAACCAGTGTTCCATTTGTAACTTGCGGGTGGCAGGTAGTCACCCGACTTTCATCGTTCTACACATAGCTAAGCAAGACTAGGCATATACGAGTTTAAAACTGGTAATATGGTAAATATGGAATAACAAGGGTGGTAATGCACCAATTAGGCTTTTACTTAACTCCTAATCACTTAATGCAGTAACAGAAAGCAAAAGCGAAATTAATTTATAAAACGCAAGGTAGGGTTGTATGCATCCGGGGCTTGCCTTCGTTGACGGAAAAGTCCGGTTCCTGCGACGATACACAAGGATTCGATCCGACCTCAACAGACGGATGAACCACTTCAACAGCTTGATTAACTACCACGTTTTCACCTTCGTTCACTACACGTAATAACAATGCCATGTTCAACATGATGCGGAATACTAAATATGATGCTCGATGATGGATACAAAAATTAACAATTTGAATACAACTTTCCTTCGCGGTACAGTTACAAGTCAAACAAACTAAATCTTTTTCGTAACACATACATCCACTGCCAAGGATCATTATCAACAAATGACCCAAGGTCATCACTCAATCCAAAATTCCAAACAAAACCTAAATCACTAAAGGTTACTATTTGCTTTTATGAATTAATTATTTAATTCAAAATTATGAAATAAATCAACTTATTCTAATTGAGCCCAAAATTTTAGTACATGTTCATTATATGATAACTAAGTGGCAAAACAAATTTCATAATTTTTGGATAAATAAATAAGCCTAGAAAAATCCTGGAAATCCATTTATGAATAAATTGAGCAATTTTTATCACATTTAAAACTTACTGAAAAACACTATTTCATATTTTTCTAAAATACTATACATCTCAGAGAAGTCACACAAAAATTTTCATAATTTTTGGAGCTCTAAATAAATCTACACAAAAATAACAAAAACAGACACTATTCATTCAAATCTGAAAATAGAAAAATCCATTTGAACGCTGAGTCACTGACATCGGACCCCACCTGTCATCTTCTACCTCCCGCGTGTTGACTATGACGACGACGGCGCTGACCGGCGCAAACTCACCGACGATGAGTCCAAAGGCGACGGTCAAGGTACCAAAATGACCACATCATCACGGCGCATCGACTGAAGGCACTAGCTAGACGAATTACTACGAGTTACGAACTTGGCGTCGGCCATGGCGGACGCGGTGGCACGGCAGTGCTACGCCAGCGAAACGAAGCCAAAAACGGGGAAACAGAGGGCATGGGAAGGTCCAGTAGCTCACCACGAACACGTTCAAGCAAGAATTAAGGCTGGAGAAGCAACGGTGAAGCGGGGCGGCGTTCATAGCGATCACGGCGGTGCGAGCAATGACGACGGCGGTGTTCCAGTGACTGTGGTGGACAAAACGAGTAATCAACAAGATATTAAGCACCACGGCATCACGGAGAAGCTGAAACAATGCTTCCCGAGATCAGAAGCTCACCGTAGAGTACTGGCCACGACGGCGCTCGCTCGACGGGGACTCTGCCGGCCGCGAGGAAGAAGAGTGTGGTCAGCAAGTTCCTGGTGAAATCAGCCAACCACAGTTGGCTGGGTGGATGCGCAAGAGAAAGACAGAACTAGAACGGCCTTTACCAAGACGACCACGGCGCTAGGGAGACGGTGCGGGCTCGCCGGAGTGGAGCAGCGGCGACGGGAAAAACAGAGAGCGAAGAAAGAAGAACGGCGGCGGCTCCAGAGCTTTATAGGGCAGCCAAAGAAGCGCAAGGAAGCCACGACGAAGCCTTCAGCGTGCCAACGCGACGCCCAGATGGCCACGCGCGCGACTGGAAGCAAGCCGAAGCTCGCCGGCGGTGTAGCGCAAGCGGTGAACACTGTTCACAGTAATTACAAGTTTGCCATTCGCCAAATTTCACAAATTACTCTCAAATTTTCATAACAACTCAAAAATCTCCAAAAATAAAAGTTGTTCAAAATCAAAAGTTCTACAACTTTTCTTTTATAACCATCTCCTAATTCGGTCTAGATTTTGAAATAAACTTTTGAATTTGAATAGGGAAATTTATCAAATTACGCCTTTTTGATTTACTCAAAAATTTTCTAAACAACTTCAAAAACTCCAAAAACAAACTTTGTATAACTTGCCAAGCTCTACACTTTTTCTTTTGGGCCCAACCCCAAAATATGCTTAGATTTTGAAATGGATTTTCAGGGTAGGGTTTACATGTTGAAAAGCGGGGTTTTCTCGAAAAATTCAAAACCCAGACAAACGTTGAACTTGAGTCAAACAATACAATTCAACACTCATTACACAATTGTAAACTTGTTTTAGTAAATGCACATCAAAGTTTTCGCCAAATGTCAAATGCTTTGCAATGCATATGATGACATGTCATATTTTAATATTTAAACACCCGAGGTGTTACAATCCTTCCCCGTAAAAAAATCTCACCCCGAGATTCAAAGCCATAGGGTAAGTAATGGAAAAGGAAATATGTCGTAAGAACACATACAAACTCTGTCCATAAAACAGCTGAGGTCCCTTTTACAAAACACAACTTGTACTACCGAGCTCAACTAACATTACTCGATTCTATATTGACGCTAAAATTTCGGGAAACTTTTCTAACAAGTAATCTTCTGATTCCCAAGTAGCTTCCTCTTCTGAATGTTGATTCCATTGTATTTTATAGAACTTGATTGTCCATCTTCGAGTAACACGATCTTTCTGATCTGACACTCGGATAGGATATTCGGAATAAGTTAAATCCGGTTCTAGTTCCACTCCTTCAACTTCAACATTCTGTTCAGGCACTCGGAGACACTTCTTCAATTGAGAAACATGGAACACATCATGCACGGCTGCAAGATGTTCAAGTAATTTCAACCGATATGCCACTTTTCCATACCTCTCCAGAATTTGATATGGTCCAATATATCGAGGCACCAACTTTCCTTTAACACCAAAACGGGTAACTCCCTTCATTGGTGACACTTTCAGATACACAAAATCTCCTTTGGTAAATACCAATGGTCTCCGTCTTCTATCCGCATAACTCTTCTGTCGAGATTGAGCTATCTTCAAATTATTCTGTATTTGCCTAACCTTGTCTTCTGTTTATTTCACAAGGTCAACTCCAAAGAATCTTCTTTCTCCAGGCTCAGACTAACTCAATGATGTCCTGCATCTACGACCATAGAGTGCTTCAAATGGAGCCATTCTAATGCTTTCCTGATAACTATTGTTGTATGAGAACTCGGCTAAAGGTAAGCATTCATCCCACTTATTGGAATAGTTAAGGACACAACACCTTAACATATCTTCAAGTACTTGATTGACTCTTTCAGTCTGTCCATCAGTCTGCGGATGATAAGCTGTACTGTACAGAAGTTTAGTACCCAACGAAGAATGCAATTGTTTCCAAAAGTTGGAGACAAACTGTGTACCCCTATCTGACACAATAGTCTTGGGTATTCCATGGAGACTCATGATTCTTGCTAAGTACATTTTGGCATATTGGATCGTATGATATATTGTCTTGACTGGAAGAAAATGCACTGACTTAGTGAGTCGATCTACAATAACCCATACTGAGTCAAATCCCTTTGATGTCTTGGGTAGACCAACAATAAAGTCCATGCTTATGTCCTCCCACTTCCAAGATGGAATAGGTAATGGTTGTAATTCACCAGCAGACCTCAAATGTATAGCTTTCACCTTTTGACAAGTATCACACTTTGCTATGTATCTAGCAATCTCTATTTTCATTTTAGTCCACCAGAATCTTTGCTTCAAGTCATGGTACATCTTGTTACTTCCTGGATGAATGGATAACCTAGTAGCATGTGCCTCATCTAGAATTGACTGCCGCAACTCAGGAACTTTTGGTACCACCAGGCGATCCTTGAACCACAACACATCTTCATTGTCAATACTAAAGCATTCCGCTTTTCCCTTCTTGACTCTTTCCTTGATATGGGCTATACCTTTGTTTTCCTTCTGAGCAGCAATAACTTGATCTCGAGTAGTGGCTTCAACAATTATGTTGGTCAAACTTCCTTGTTGAATTACTTCTACATTCAACTTTTCCATTTCTTGACATAAATTCAAACCCATTGTTCTCACTGTTAGACAATTGCAATAACCTTTGCGACTAAGAGCATCTGCAACCACATTTGCTTTACTAGGGTGATAATGTACTTCCAAATCATAATCCTTAATCAGTTCTAACCATCTTCTTTGTCGCATGTTCAACTCTGACTGAGTAAAGATATACTTTAAGCTTTTATGGTCTGTATACATATGACACGTATTACCAAGCAGGTAATGCCGCCAAATCTTCAGAGCATGAACCACAGCCGCTAACTCCAAGTCATGAGTCGGATAGTGTTCTTTATGTTGCTTAAGTTGCCTGGATGCATAGGCAATGACTCGGCCTTCTTGCATCAACACACATCCAATACTAATACCTGAAGCATCACAATAAACATCAAACGGCTTCTCGATGTCAGGTTGGGCTAACACTGGCGCAGTAGTCAACAGTCTCTTCAAAGTCTGGAAAGCCTCTTCACAATCTGATGACCAGACAAACTTTACTTGGTTCTTCAACAATTCAGTTATGGATTTTGATATCTTTGAGAAATCTGGAATAAACCGACGGTAATATCCCGCCAAACCCAGAAAACTCCGAACTTGATGAACTGTGGTTGGCGGTTTCCAATCAAGCACATCCTTCACTTTGCTTGGATCAACTGCAACTCCTTCGGCTGACAAGACATGTCCAAGAAATTGCACTTCCTTAAGCCAAAAATCACACTTGCTGAACTTGGCATATAGTTGATGTTCTCTCAAACGGGTCAGAACTATTCTGAGATGTTCTGCATGTTCTTTCTTATTCTTGGAATATACTAAAATGTCATCAATAAACACCACTACAAACTTGTCTAGCTCCGGCATGAATACTGAGTTCATTAGATACATGAAATGAGCTGGAGCATTTGTCAAACCAAAAGACATTACCAAGTATTCATATAACCCATATCTTGTGGTAAATGCCGTTTTGGAAATATCCTCAGGCTTTATCTTGATTTGGTGATATCCTGATCTCAAATCTATCTTGGAGAAAACTTTGGCTCCGGCCAGTTGATCAAAAAGCAGATCTATCCGAGGTAATGGATACTTATTCTTGATGGTCACTTCATTCAATGGATGATAGTCAACACATAACCTCAGGGTCTCATCTTTCTTTTTCACAAAAATTGCTGGACATCCCCAAGGTGAAGAACTAGGTTGGATAAACCCTTTCTCAATCAATTCTTGTAACTGAGTTTTCAACTCGGCCAATTCCTTAGGTGGCATCCTATAAGTTCTTCGAGAAATCGGAGCTGTTCCAAGTTGTAACTCTATATTGAACTGTACATCCCTATCAGGTGGTAGACCGGGTAAATCTTTAGGAAACACATCCGGAAATTCACACACTACCGGAATATCTCTAATCTCTTTGACAGCAGTTGCACAAATCTTGCTCACTGATCTTCTTAGGGTTGGAAGTTGGATAAGAAGTTGAGAATTACTATCAGGCAAACTCACCCTTAAGGTCCTATTCAAAGCATCTATAACAGCCTTATGCTGATACATCCAATTCATTCCCAAAATTACATCTATATCCTGATCCTTAAGGATAATCATGGTAGTGGGAAAAATATGCCCACCCAGGTTTACGGGTACCTGGTATACCATCTCCTTAGTACATAGACGTCCCCCAGGCGACTGTATAAAGAAACTTTCCTTTGTTGCCCCAATCGAAATTTCATGCTTCACGACAAATGTTCTATTGATGAATGAATGCGATGCGCCAGAATCAAAAAGTATAACTGCAGGGTGATTGGCAACAGGAAACATACCCATCATCACTGGCTCCCCTTCCGGAATTTCTCCAGCTTGAATATAGAACACCCGTCCTATCTTCCTCTCATCTTTGCCTTTCTGAGCATTCTGATTGGGGTTCTTATTTGGTGTCTGACCCTGTTGTTGATTGGCAGGAGCCTTCTGATAATTTTGATTAGCCTGCCTAGGATATGGACATTCCCTGGAGAAATGACCAATCCTACCACAATTGTAACACGGATAGTTGTGACTCTGGGATGTTGGAGCATTGCCACCAGAAGCATTGGTCGACTATGAACTCGGATAGGTTATAGCAGGACGGACATTTGACTGTTGCCCGGCTTGGAACTGCGGCGGACGATAAGGAGGACGATTATGCTATACTAGATGATAAATCACCCTCTGCCTCTTCTGATTTCCCCCAAAAGATCCAGACGGCACACTCTTTTTCTTTTTGAGCTCCTTATGCTGCCGATACTTTGATTCGGAAGCAATTGCAATATTTACTGCCTCATGGTAAGTGACATTGGTGCAAGTGGTCATCATAGTCTGCAACTTGGTATTCAGGCCTCTCATAAACCACCTCTTCTTATTGGCATCGGTATTGACATGTTCGGATGCATATTGGGACAGATGATTAAATCTTCCCACATACTGCATCACGCTTTGATCTCCTTGTTTCAAAGCAAGGAATTCATCTAGCTTCATAGCCATTACTCCTTCAGGGATATAATGGGCTCTGAAGGCCGTACGGAACTCAGCCCAAGTTATTGGAATGCCAGCTGGTTGCATAGCCACTAAGTTTGCCCACCAAGCACTTGCTGCTCCTCTAAGTTGTTGGGCGGCAAACGTAGGTTTCTGATACTCCATGCATGGGATAAGGTCAAATTTCTGCTCCATGGTTCAAAGCCAGTCATCAGCCTCTAATGGTTCATCTGCCTTGGTAAACACCGGGGGTCTTATGTCTGTGAAATCAACATATGTAGCCTCCTGTCGGTTATGGTGGCGCCCACGGTTTCCGTACATCTGATTCTGATTACTCTGAGCCATCTCATGAAGCAAACGAGAATTTTCAGCCGTCACATTGACAAGTGCAGTTATAGCATTAGCTAAATTGGTTGGAATTGGTGGCGGATCTGGAATACCGTCCTCATCTTGTGAAGTTCCTGGAATAAACGAACCCCGTGTACGACGCATCTGCTCATAACAAACCAAACTATTTTCACATGTCTTTATTGAATTGTACCAAAGCTTACTCTAGACACATTACATGGAGCTTACTAATGTACAAACAAACCTACGGGTACAAAAACAGAACTACATAACTTAACTAGAGCTACTATTATACAACTCTCCTCCTTTCCTCAATTTCTTCAAACTTCAGGCTCGGTATCCATTCCGGAATTATTACCGCCTTCATCATCACTTTCATCGATCATTACTAATTCTTCAGGATCTTCTTCTTCTTCCTCTCCCGATTCATCATCATCGGCAAGGATGACACCAGGGTCCATGGCATCAGCTTGAGGCTCATGATTCGGATTCAGTAGATTGCTAAGCCTATGAACTTCCTCATGTAGATATGTATTATGTTCTTCTAAATCTTCTACATAGAATTCTAGCTCATGAGTTCTAGCTCTAGCTACATCTTCCCTGTGCCAAGCTTCATTTCTTCCTTCCACCATATGAACTAACATACTTTCGCAGTTCCTATGCGCGGTGGTGAGCTACCTCAATTGACCCTGTAATTCTCCTATTTGTATAACATCCAAAGCCCTATCTCTAGTAGATTGTGCTAACTCCATAGAAACCCTCAGTACCTCTGCCTGGGGATCAGGCCTAGTACTGCTATTGCTAGCACCATCATTTCTAGGGGCAAGTTGGTGACGAGGAACTCCTTTGGGTCCGGTGGATTTACGGGGCGTCATCTTGGCATGAGCCATACTGTAGGAAACCAATTTAATCCAAGTAAGACCATTTGATCAAAATCCAAAGAGTAGCTAAGATGGATTATATTCCTCAAACCAGACTCACTACTTAACTCCAGACTAAGAGGTGAAGGAAGTAACGAGTGAATTATTCATGATGCATAAATCGTTCTTACGAACAAAAACATCAAAGTTTATAATGCATATAAACAACATTTATTTTGTATATAGGGCATAGTAAAATTACTACTCCACCACACAAAACATTTTAATCAAATAGGGAATGGTGAGAAAGAATTAAGATAAGTCAGAAGCAATTTGGACCAAATTATCAAGTTAAATTTAGTCATCCCAAATCATTTTGAAGTTTTCGTAAAACAATACAACAAAAACCTTGTAACGAAAGCTCTGATACCATTCTATGGCAGAACCTCCTAAGTTATAGGGCCCACATGCACCTGTCATCGTCCGATGACCTTTGACATTTATGCATATGTTTCCATGAACTTAAAAAGACTGTCGGGTGTCCTCGGGGAACCCCGAATCATCCACGATTTCCGAGCAGGATCACGTTACAGAGTCATTGCAGTATTACAACATTTATTCAAATATCAAAACCAGAGTAAAAACAGCGGAAGTCTTACGATAACATAGTTTACAAACCAGTCGTTTCAAACCTTACACACTAAGTTCGATAATTATTACAAACTATAGTAGTAGTGGAGTGTTATAATTAACATATACTTAACACACAAGATAAACATCCTGCCCAAGGATCACACATTTACTTCTCATCGTCAGAACGAACGATAGTCATGCAGCATGATCCAAAACAGATCTGCTCATGAGACTCACCTGCAACAAGGGGTCAACGAACCTTGAGTACAAAGGTACTCAACAAGACTTATCCGAAATATTAACTGATAAACTCAGTAATGCAGGCTCAGGGATTCAAGGTATAGTTTTAACAATGATCAAAGTTCTTTTGCGTAAAAGCTCTTTTAACAACATTCTTTATATAGAAAACTTCTCGAGAATTATATACAAAGCTGACACGATCCGCACTGAGATCATGAAACTTCATATCCAACACCTTCACAAGCCTTATTCAAGTTCTGGTTATTAATTCTACGATGATGAACAGTGAGTTGAGTCTTCATAACCGAGGAGCAACGACGATTCGAACCGATTATAAACCCAGCTGGGAATTCCAGACCACACGACATATGCAGGTCCCTGACCTACATATACCAACCTACCCTTGGATCCTCTAAAATAAGAACGGGTCCGCGCCACCCGAGAACACAGTACTCCACCATTCCAGCCCATGGCCATGTGGGTACACGCTATTCCCGCCATCTCTCCACTCCCAGTGCGCGAGTAGCCATTCTCGTAATAGAATTGCCAAGTTCAGGCTTACCAGAGTATGTGGTTAGTACTACAAATTCTCACCTCATACAATTCAACAACGGACGTGCCTTAATCGACACAGGCGGAAAGAACCTGCTCACAAGACCTCCATGTCTTGTGGCTCACACTCACCGAGTCCGCTCGGTCTAGATTTATTACTCCACATTCCCATATCACATGTTAACATAGTTAACCAGTGTTCCATTTGTAACTTGCGGGTGGCAGGTAGTCACCCGACTTTCATCGTTCTACGCATAGCTAAGCAAGACTAGGCATATACGAGTTTAAAACTGGTAATATGGTAAATATGGAATAACAAGGGTGGTAATGCACCAATTAGGCTTTTACTTAACTCCTAATCACTTAATGCAGTAACAGAAAGCAAAAGCGAAATTAATTTATAAAACGCAAGGTAGGGTTGTATGCATCCGGGGCTTGCCTTCGTTGACGGAAAAGTCCGGTTCCTGCGACGATACACAAGGATTCGATCCGACCTCAACAGACGGATGAACCACTTCAACAGCTTGATTAACTACCACGTTTTCACCTTCGTTCACTACACGTAATAACAATGCCATGTTCAACATGATGCGGAATACTAAATATGATGCTCGATGATGGATACAAAAATTAACAATTTGAATACAACTTTCCTTCGCGGTACAGTTACAAGTCAAACAAACTAAATCTTTTTCGTAACACATACATCCACTACCAAGGATCATTATCAACAAATGACCCAAGGTCATCACTCAATCCAAAATTCCAAACAAAACCTAAATCACTAAAGGTTACTATTTGCTTTTATGAATTAATTATTTAATTCAAAATTATGAAATAAATCAACTTATTCTAATTGAGCCCAAAATTTTAGTACATGTTCATTACATGATAACTAAGTGGCAAAACAAATTTCATAATTTTTGGATAAATAAATAAGCCTAGAAAAATCCTGGAAATCCATTTATGAATAAATTGAGCAATTTTTATCACATTTAAAACTTACTGAAAAACACTATTTCATATTTTTCTTAAATACTATACATCTCAGAAAAGTCACACAAAAATTTTCATAATTTTTGGAGCTCTAAATAAATCTACACAAAAATAACAAAAACAGACACTATTCATTCAAATCTGAAAATAGAAAAATCCATTTGAACGCTGAGTCACTGACATCGGACCCCACCTGTCATCTTCTACCTCCCGCGTGTTGACTACGACGACGACGGCGCTGACCGGCGCAAACTCACCGACGGTGAGTCCAAAGGCGACGGTCAAGGTACCAAAATGACCACATCATCACGACGCATCGACTGAAGGCACTAGCTAGACGAATTACTACGAGTTACGAACTTAGCGTCGGCCATGGCGGACGCGGTGGCACGGCAGTGCTACGCCGGCGAAACGAAGCCAAAAACGGGGAAACAGAGGGCATGGGAAGGTCCAGTAGCTCACCACGAACACGTTCAAGCAAGAATTAAGGCTGGAGAAGCAACGGTGAAGCGGGGCGGCGTTCACAGCGATCACGACGGTGCGAGCAATGACGACGGCGGTGTTCCAGTGACTGTGGTGGACAAAACGAGTAATCAACAAGATATTAAGCACCACGGCATCACGGAGAAGCTGAAACAATGCTTCCCGAGATCAGAAGCTCACCGTAGAGTACTGGCCACGACGGCGCTCGCTCGACGGGGACTCTGCCGGCCGCGAGGAAGAAGAGTGTGGTCAGCGAGTTCCCAGCGAAATCAGCCAACCACAGTTGGCTGGGTGGATGCGCAAGAGAAAGACGGAACTGGAACGACCTTTACCAAGACGACCACGGCGCTAGGGAGACGGTGCGGGCTCGCCGAAGTGGAGCAGCGGCGACGAGAAAAACAGAGAGCGAAGAAAGAAGAACGGCGGCGGCTCCAGAGCTTTATAGGGCAGCCAAAGAAGCGCAAGGAAGCCACGACGAAGCCTTCAGCGCGCCAATGCGACACCCAGACGGCCACGCGCGCGACTGGAAGCAAGCCGAAGCTCGCCGGCGGTGTAGCGCAAGCGGTGAACACTGTTCACAGTAATTACAAGTTTGCCATTCGCCAAATTTCACAAATTACTCTCAAATTTTCATAACAACTCAAAAATCTCCAAAAATAAAAGTTGTTCAAAATCAAAAGTTCTACAACTTTGATTTTATAACCATCTCCTAATTCGGTCTAGATTTTGAAATGAACTTTTGAATTTGAATAGGGAAATTTACCGAATTACGCCTTTTTGATTTACTCAAAAATTTTCTAAACAACTTCAAAAACTCCAAAAACAAACTTTGTATAACTTGCCAAGCTCTACACTTTTTCTTTTGGGCCCAACCCCAAAATATGCTTAGATTTTGAAATGGATTTTCAGGGTAGGGTTTACATGTTGAAAAGCGAGGTTTTCTCAAAAAATTCAAAACCCAGACAAACGTTGAACTTGAGTCAAACAATACAATTCAACACTCGTTACACAATTGTAAACTTGTTTTAGTAAATGCACATCAAAGTTTTTGCCAAATGTCAAATGCTTTGCAATGCATATGATGACATGTCAGATTTTAATATTTAAACACCCGAGGTGTTACAGCAGGAGATGACCGAGTCTAGTGATAGCTCGGATGATGACTATCTACCAATTCCTCAGATGCCTCCACGCAGACATGATGCAGAGGTCGGTAGTTCCAGCTCAGCTCCACCAGCACCACAAATGGATCCCGCATTGATAGCTATTCTTGAGCAGATGCAGCAGGACTAGGCACGATAGGCACAGGAGACCGCTGCCAACTTCGCATAGTTCCAGGCTCATCAGGACGAGTTCCAGAGGCAGCATCAGCTTCTCCAATAGTAGCAGTAGCAGATGCATCACCAGCAGATACTTATGCAGTAGCAGCTTATGGGCTTCATGCAGCATGTCATGACAGCACTTGGGGCCCCACTGCCATAGTCTTCGCCCCAGCTTGCTTAGCCTGCCTCCACCACGACGACTCCAGCTATACAACCCAGCGGGCTTTAGAGTCAGGGATAGCCTCCAGCTCAATTTGCTTCACCTATAGTTCAGGTGTCCGAGTGATTGTCCTCACCGGTGGTTGCCCCGCAGTTCACTCCATATCACACGGGCTTCTCACCAGAGCAGTCACCCTCGCTATTTGTGCCTAACACATCAGTCTCCAGGAGTCTTGGAGCATCTTTTAGCGAGCTGACCGGCATGCCTACACCACCTCATATGCATGCCGCCGGTCCTTCTACAGTAGCCCTAGTCATAGTGACTACTCAGAGGCTTCCTAGCTCAGTCGCATCATCAGATCCTACAGATGTACCAGTAGCTTCACAGGTAGCACCTGTCCTAGCTCAGACCCAGACCGCTTCAGCGACACTTCCTACCATAAAGGGTCAGTCAGTATAGAGCTCAGGGTCAGATGATGATGGTGCCTAGTTCTAGCTTGCCCCACGTACTTCAGTGCCTAACTCATCCACTGCAGCCCCGCCGACCGACCCTTAGGTTTTGGTGTTTGACGCCAAAGAGGGAGAGGGTTTGAGTATGTAGACTTAGGGGGAGCGTAATCTAGGGGGAGCTAGTTGTCTAGTATTAGCTTATTATATATATTTTGAGTTTTATTTGTGAGATACACTATTACTTATGCATTCATGTGATTACTTTCATGCATATTATTATATCTATGTGACAGTGCTATCTACGTGATTGTGATATATGACATGTGTGCTCTCTACTTTACATCATTTATGTGTCATATCACTTGTGTTATGCTCATTTGCCTTTGCTTCCGCAGTTTTACTCCGATGCAAATGAGCTTTGTTACTCGTACTCATGCTTAATTCATATTCTTTGAGTACATTATGTTGGCTTGGGTCATATAAGCTTGACTAACACTTTTGTTCTTATCGACAAAAGCTTATATGAACTAAGCCCGTCAAAAACCTCACTCTTTCACATACTCGAGGTGGTATTGTCATCAATCACCAAAAAGGAGGAGATTAAAAGCATCTAGGCCCCTATTTGGGTTTCGGTGATTAATGATAATACAAGATTACTATGACTAACGTGTGTTTTGCAGATGCAATTAAGTTAGGTCATGGTAATGGAGATCAATTAGGCAATCAAAGTTGTCATGCCCCTACGATGGAAATCATTTTGGTTTTCAAAGGATGGACAACAAGGTTAAGAATGACTAGTTCTAAGTGTCGATTGAAGTTGGAGTGACACTTAGAGTAGTTTAGGACTTTGTTTTTCCTTTGGCCATACTATTAAGGGGGGTATGGATGGGTAGCTTGACCTAGTTGAGCCTAATGAGTTAGGTGTGGTGCAAACTTGTTAAAACTAGCTCTAGGTAGCTCCTATGAATGCCTAAGATCCTTTGGAGCAAACTTCATTCACATATGTTCGAGAGTTGGAAGTGAATGGAGGGTCAAATACTGACCAGACGCTGGCCCTGGTGTGACCGGACGCTGGCCGTAGGATCCGGTCAGTTCATTTGATCAAGCAGACAGCGTTCGGTGTGACCAAACGCTGGATCAATTAAGTGACCGAACGCTGAAAGGCAGCGTCCGGTCGACTCCAGTAAGGTTCCAGAGAAGGAAATCTGTGACTGGATGCGTCCGGTCAGTACTGACCAGACCATGAGGGTTCAATGTCCGGTCGAGTCCAATGAGGGTCCAGTAAGGGTTTAATGCGACCGGACGCGTCCGGTCAGTGCTGATTGGACCCTGCCAGCGTTCGGTCAATACATTTTTGCTGGTTCGTGGGTTGAACTGACCAGAGCGTCCGGTCAACATGACTGGAGCGTCCAGTCACCCCGCAGAAGCTCATAACAGTTCGTTTTTCAGGCTGTCTTATAAATAGAAGCTCCACTCGTGTGTGGAGTTACTTTTGCTCATTCTAACAGCTGAGAAACACGTTTGTGAGTGCCAAGAAGAGCAAGGTCCTAGTGAGGTGTTTGTGATTTGAGAATCCAAGAGTGAAACCTCATTAGTGAATCAAGAGTAGACAAGTGTGCATCCATCTTCTCATTAGGCTTCACATGGTCAAGTGAGAGTTCATGCTTGTTACTCTTGGTGATCGCCATCACCTAGACGGCTTGGTGGTGATTGGGAGCTTGGTGTTCACTCGGCGGAGCTTGTGGGTGACCCAACTCAAGTTGTGAGCGGCTTTGGGTGATTCGCCGTGACGGAGTGTTAAAGAATCAACCCGTAGAGAGCACTTGATCCTTGCGCGGATCAAGGGGGAGTTACACCCTTGCGCGGGTGCTCCAACGAGGACTAGTGGGGAGTGGCGACTCTCCGATACCTCGGCAAAATATCGTCGCGTTCCTCTCTCCATTTACTTTGAGCATTTACTTTAAGTATTTACTTTGAGCAATTCAATACTTGTCTTTACATTCATAGAATTGCCATGCTAGAGTAAGTTTGGAACATAGGTTGCAAGTCTTTTGTGTGTTAATTTGATAGAAACACTTTTCTAGGCATAAGGGGTTAATTGAGCCATCCGTAGGATTTGATTATTGCAAGAAAATTTAGAATTAGCCCAATTCACCCCTCTCTTGGGCATCTTGATCCTTTCACTAGGGTAACAAGGATATAGTATAACAAAGGTAGATAAGGTATAATGTAGCAACGGTCGCAAACAACTCCTAAACATAATGCATCAATTAAAGTAAAGCATTAATTAATAATCGCAAACCGGGGAGAAAAATGCTCCGGGGCTTGCCTCTCTTGAAGGAGCTCGGGCGGTGATCGGGGCACTCCGGAAGTTCCTCAACATCCTCCTCGCCTGCTTCGATCACTTCCTATGGCTGCACCTCAAGCTGCTCCTCGGGCTCCTCGAGTATGACGACCGGGCTCTCGGTTTGCGATCCTATATGATGCAGGTGCGTAAGTGCTTATGCAAAGGTGCATCGGATGAAATGAACACAATGAATATGCTTGCATGCAATGTAGTCAACATTATCCAAGAACATGTACTACAAGCACATGTTATCTAATGTATTCTCTTTTACTACTAATATGCTAAGCCAACACATCTCATTAAATGCTTCAAAGATACATTAAAGCTTCACTAATTTCTTAATCATGCATAAAGCAACATTTGATTAAATCCTAATTAATAATAGGTTTGAATAGCAACATATATTTTTATAGAATAAAAAATTACCATAGCACAGTACTACCCTAAGTAGTCTACCATCAAATTTTTATGGCATTTAGATAAGTGGATTAGCCTACACAAAAATGACAAGCTTGGACCTAAATATGAGCATAAAAATACTTTGTATTATGAAAAGTATCAAACAACAAATTTAGTATTTTTTCTAGGTTCTAAATAGTAAATAATCACTGTACAAAAATTATCACATGCATGTTCTATACAAATTTTGCTCTCTAGCAAAAATAACAAAAATCAGCCATTAAAGACACTTGAACTACACCTCATAATTTTTCTACAGGACATGCATGGCATATATTTTTCCTAGAAAGTACATTACACAAGAAGAGTAACAAACTTGGAAATCATATTTTTTCTGATCTTTCTATGATTTATTATGCCTTTCTCAAGAAAACATCAATTTCAATGATTAAATAAAACTCTACAGAGAAGTGTCACCAAACTGACATGCAATATTTTTAAACCCTAGATCTAGTCATGAGGATCACAACAAAATTTATTTCACCATTTTTGGAGCAAAAATGAGTACACAAACATTTTCCAAAGTATTTCTCTTCCCAAATAATAAAAGAAAAACCGAAAATATCTTTCCTATTACTACTGGGCCGGCCCATGAGAACGACTGGCCCACGGCCGCTTTCGGCCTGAGTAACCGAGCGGAGGGAAGGGGTGACGGCCCGGCTCGGGGCTTCGGCCCAAGGCCAACCTAGCCCAACAAGGGCCGAGGCGAGACGGTCACGCCACGCCGACGTTCCAGGCGCCATGGCAGTGCGACAGCTGCCAGCGGGCCGACGACCGTTGCCGACCATGACTGGGCAAGAAGGAGCGCGTGCTGGGTCTGCAAGAAGATGGCGAACACGAGCATGTGACTCAAGGGGATAGAGAAGGAACGGGGAAGCCTTTTCCACGGCGAGGTCAAGTGCGGCGGCGCCATGACCGACGGCGGTGAAACCGCTCAATGTAGCTTTACCTTGCTCAAACGGTGACCCTGCAGCGAGCACCGGGTGTTGGAGAGCGAGGTGGAGTGACGTGCGCGCAATTGTGGGCGATGGTGGACCATCGGCGGCCAATTTCATCGGTGGAGCTGCGGTGGCGAGGGCGGCGCGAGCAGAGCTCGGTGCGGGGCGAGGGAGAGATGCAGCGCGGGAGAGGAAAATGGGGAATGCTGGGAGAAGCGGAGCTGCTGGGGCTTGAAAACGGGCGAGGCGCGTGCTCGCGGGGGCCACGGGACGCCACCCGGCCGGCGTCGCCGGCATGCGCTCGCCACGCGGCGCGGCATGCTTGACGCGGTCGGACGCGTCCGCGCGCGGGGAGGGAGGGGGAGAAGACAACGCGCGGGC